>NC_138864.1:88418890-89166980 GCF_965194805.1 Balaenoptera borealis | reverse complement strand
TGGAAATGGCTTCAGTTTTTCACCATTGAAAACGATGTTGGCTGTGGGTTTGTCCTATATGGCCTTTATTATGTTGAGGTAAGTTCCCTTTATGCTTACTTTCTGGAGGGTTTTTATCATAAATGGGTGTTGAATTTTGTCAAAAGCTTTTCCTCCATTTATTGAGATTGTCATATGGTTTTTATCCTTCAATTTGTTAATATGGTGTATCACATTGATTGATTTGCATATATTGAAGAATCCTTGCATTCTTGGGATAAACCCCACTTGATCATGGTGTATGATCCTTTTAATGTGCTGCTGGATTCTGTTTGCTAGTATTTTGTTGAGGATTTTTGTATCTACGTTCATCAGTGATATTGGCCTGTAGGTTTCTTTTTTTGTGACATCTTTGTCTGGCTTTGGTATCAGGGTGATGGTGGCCTCGTAGAATGAGTTGGGGAGTGTTCCTCCCTCTGCTGTATTTTGGAAGAGTTTGAGAAGGATATGTGTTACCTCTTCTCGAAATGTTTAGCTCTTCTCTAAATGAAGCCGTCTGATCCTGGGCTTTTGTTTTTTGGAATGTTTTTAACCACAATTTCAATTTCAGTGCTTGTGATTAGTCTCTTTATGTTCCTGGTTCTGTCTCAGAAGGTTGTGCTTTTCTAAAAATTTGTCCATTTCTTCCAGGTTGTCCATTTTATTGGCATATAGTGGCATATAGTAGTAGTCTCTCATGATCCTTTTTATTTCTGCAGTGTCATCAGTTGTTACTTCTCCTTTTTTCACTTCTAATTCTGTTGATTTGAGTCTTTTCCCTTTTTTTCTTGTTGAGTGTGGCTAATGGTTTATCAATTTTGCTTATCTTCTCAAAGAACCAGCTTTTAGTTTTATTGATCTTTGCTATCATTTCCTTCATTTCTTTTTCATTTATTTCTGATCTGATCTTTATGATTTCTTTCCTTCTGCTAACTTTGGGGTTTTTTTGTTCTTCTTACTGTAATTGCTTTAGGTGTAAGGTTAGGTTGTTTATTTGAGATGTTTCTTGTTTCTTGAGATAGGATTGTATTGCTCTAAACTTCCCTCTTAGAACTGCTTTTGCTGCATCCCATAGGTTTTGGGTCGCTGTGTTTTTCTTGTCATTTGTTTCTAGGTATTTTTTGATTTCCTCTTTGATTTCTTCAGTGATCTCTTGCTTATTTAGTAGTGTATTGTTTAGCCTCCATGTGTTTGTGTTTTTTACAGTTTTTTTCTTGTAATTGATATCTAGTCTCATAGTGTTGTGGTCAGAAAAGATTAAGCTTTGAGATTTTGAAATGTCTTAGATTCGTAAGTGTGAACCTTCCCTTCCTTTATATGTTCACAAATATTGATGATACATTTCTTATTCAGAACATCTGAAGTGAGTCAGTTTGAATACTTACGTGGCAGGTTAAAAAGTCTTTTCTTTTCTCCCCTACTGAGTCAGCTATTTGTTTTACTCTGAGAAATTCAGAGATCAGATATAAGGATGATCTTCTAATTGAAAAAGGGAAAAACAATGAGAAAAAAGTCTACATTTGCAACCCAACTTGGCTCAAGTCATAGCTATTTTTTTCCTTCTTTGAAATGTGTAGTATTATGGTCAATAAGTTACTACGAAAAAAATTCAAAACTTGGAAAGTAGGCAAAAAGTAGAGTGGCATATCCTTTCAATGTAGTACTGGAGCATTAAAAATAAAGTCTGTCCAAGGATGATTTAATTCTCCAGGAGAGCATCCTTGTGTTTGACTTGGTTGTTTACTGTTACTAGAGCCTAGATACTGGGAAATGATATGTTAATGTGTAGTTTTTAGCTGGTAGAGCTGCCCAGTAGGAAAGCTTACCCCAAATGTTGTAATGCTCTGTAGGACATTAACCAGCTTTGTAAGTAACCTAACAGTCTTTTACTCAAATTCTTTTTGCAAGTGCTACAAACACCTTCCCCCTCAAATGCTCTTTGAACCAGCTTTATCATCCTACTGGTTTCTTCATTATTGAGCTGAGTAGATCTTGATACGTGTTTATTCTGTATTTTTATGAGTCCTGTTATTAAAGTTTTGACCATTTTCCTTTGTCAAGATTTTAATCTGTCTCGTGAAACAGAGTTATTACCAGGCACTATGATATATATTTGTAGATTGACAAGTGTGTGTGGTAGTAGTTCATAGTAACCTGAAAGCAAGATAATGCATGTTTACCAGATTGTTTACTAGCAATCTACCAAAAATAGATTGCTGAGGCTGTATGAGTTAGACTTTTATACAGTGATTCCAATGTGATTAGAAAATGATTCTACTTGTGCGGATGGGAAAGTTTCAGGAGCTGGAGCTGGGCTTGTGTAAGGACCTGTGGGATTCTAGCCAGAGCTGGAATTGTATACAGAAGTCTGAGAGCCATCTCAGGAAACAGCCCCAGGGTGCGGGGGTGCCCTACAGAGGCAGATTTTGTGTTTACTCCTTTAGCGCCAGGAGTGGAGTTTTCTAAGCCCTCAACCGTGTACGTAGTGGTTCCCTGGAGTTATCACCCTTGTCCTTCAGGGACTCTCATACATTAAATTTATTCAGTTCAGGTCACCCTCCCACAACCTGATTATTCTCTCATATACCTCTCCTGTAATCAGTCCTATTTTTCTCCTTCTTCCTTTCTTCTCTTTGCCTCTCTATCCATTAAGGAATGCTCCCTGACTTGGAACGGTATGGCAGATGGCATCATGTTTAACTGAGATATACATTTATTTGCTTACTTCAAGGCTTTCTATAATGTCTTAGAAGTAGCTTTCACAGTAAACACCAATCAATGAAACACACATATCAGTAGAGTGAAATTTCCTATGTATTTGAACATTGCATTGATCACCTTCTCTGGTGTGCCTAAGCCATTTTCCTAAGATGTTAATTAAAGTATCTCATATTTGAAGTGGTTTAAGGACACTTAATTTTGAAGTGACAGAATACTCAAAGTACAATGCTGAATTATCTTACATAACTCGGCACCTGGAAGTCAGGTAAAATGTTGCTGAATGTATAAATGAGTGGAAGAGGAGAAATGCTATTGAATCTTCTTTGCCAGAAGTCCCTATAAATAGAACAAGTTACTATGCGGGTGGGAGACTGAAATTTTCCACTCTTGAATGCAGGGAGTTGGGGAAGGTACAATATCCCCCAGGATCTTTGGGGAGCTTTTGATTCTTTAATTAGTTGTTGTCTGATCCTGTTGGCAGATTCCTGGGGTAGGGATCTGTTCAACAGTGTCGGGAAGGAGGCCCCCTTAGCACGGTATTGGTGAGATCCTTGAGTAAGTGTGGGCTGAGCGTAGTCTAGGGAATCGGATCCATGGGGCCAGTGAGAAAGCCGAACTTCGAATTAATGGCATCGGAAGCCTATGAGTTCAAGGTCCCTTGATGTCTTGAGGGGAACCAGACCTAGAAAAATGACCAGGATTTCCGAACTAAGGATCTTTGGCAGAAGGTAGGGGAGGACACTGATGCAACTCTAGATGGAAGGTGAATAACCCACTACCATTTCCCTGGGGCTTACCTGGCACTCTGTTCGGGGTGTTTTCTTTACATCATCTCGTTTGATCTTAACCAGACCAATGAGAGAGGCAATGCCTACACAGTGTTATGGGTGAGAAGTGGGTTTTAGAAAGTGAAGTTTCTTTTCTAAGAGCATCAACTAATTTTGAAGATTGCATTGGAACCTGCGTTGGTGTCTCTCCAAATCTGGGCCGCTTACCACCACGCTGTGCTGCCCCCTACGTGTGCTTGTTTGGCCCTTTGCGGTTAGCCAGGCTCTTTACGGATGAAGTCCTTGTCAGGCTTGAAGGACCAGAGACGTTCTTGTCTGTACAAAGACACTTGGGGTGGAACGTTTGGAGGATAAGCCCCGTGAACATGGTGGGCACAAGACCCAGGTAGGCTTTCTTCCTGCAGGGCACTGTACTCCCAGGAGGGGGCCTCTCTTGGGTCTTTTGGGGGGCCAGCTGTGCTCCCTTTGAACTGTTCCTTGATTTTTCCCATCCCACCGCCGGCACCTGGGGCCACTGAGGGAGGTACCACCTACGCCAGCGCTACTGGTGAAGAGTGAGTGCTTTGTGAACAAGTAGACTTATCCTGCCGCCTCTGCCTGTTGTCTGATGCGTGAGAACTCGACAAAGCTCCTTCCCATCAGGGCGCTGAATTAAAAAATCAATCCTTGACTGGAAAATGGGGACTGGGAGAGGAAATCATGCTCTTTTGTAGAGGAGGGAGGAATTGATATGAATATGCTCCGAATGGTTTTACAGACTGCCCATGTAGGCACTGAGTCTGTTCAAGAAAGATTCATTTGCGGAGGATTGAAATATTCCTATTAATATTCCTTATCTAAGAGAAACAGAGGCATCTACTGAATTTCGTGAAAGGTAATATGAAAACTGTTCTCCAAGGGTCTTCTTTAATATTTGGCTTCCTCTTTTGTTGTTGAAAATACATTTCAGTTCTCCTTTACATGCCAGCGTACAGCAGAGGAAAAAGCATAATCAGTATAAAAGTAATAAATGTTACTGCCCATTTGTGATTCTGGCAGCAACCACTTTTCATCTTACGTTTTATTATTCCGTACTATTTAAGGTGCGAAGTCCTAAAGCTATTAAACCTACAATAGTTTGCTGTCAAATAAAATTAATAAAATGTAGACTCTAAATTTAAATCATAATTATGAACTATTTAGATCGGAGAAACATAACAGCATATAAAAGGCATTCATGTACGTACCCACCACTCAGATTTAATAGATGGTAACATTTTGCTGTATTTTCTTCAAACATCTTTATTTGGGGAGGGGCCACGAAACAGGACATTACATATTCAGTCTATGTCTCTCCCTGCCTGTCCCCTTTTCATCCCTCCTCTGTCTTATCATGATGCAGATACATATTATTTCCTTGCATGTTTTTGTACTTTGAAAAAATGGTTGTGGAAATTTTGAGTCAAATTTTCTCCACAAATGTATTTTGTGTTAACATCAGTTTAAAACTGTAATGTATAGTTTTAAAGTTATTTTTTCTGTGGGGTATAATTATCAAAGACCCACTTGTTAGAGGAGGTTGAAGTTAGTAAAATAACTACCAAAAAATATATTAGATTTTAAGAGGTTAGTTCTAGTTTCTCCTGCCCATCCGACTGCTCTCAGCCTCTGAGTAACCTGACAGATCCTTCCACGTGTGGGAGGCCTTTGGGACAAATTTCCTAGAGCATCTGAGGTTTGCGAGACAACTGAGAGGTTTTTTTTTTTTTTTTTTTTTAACATGGAAGTTTTTAATTCTGTTTAATCTGTTTGCTAAGGTTATGGGCAACTTGGCATTCACATGCTATTTATCTAACATTTCCAAGAATTCTCATCCTCTGTCAGGGTTTATTGCTCTCTGATGAGTAATGGTCTCAAATTCTTATTTTTCAGATCCTTATTCTTAGGACTGAGAAAGTCACAGTCACTGTGTCTGCAGATGGGTAGATTTATATGAGCAAAACCAAACCAAAGAGAGGTTGCCTGCTTTTTGTTGGCCTCCTGAGTCACAGCCAGGAGGGGAGCTATTTCCCCTTGGTCTTTGCTGATTTCACAGAGGCGGGAGGTGTGTTACAAGATGCACTTTAAAAAGTTCATTTAAAAAATCAATTTTAATATTTATTTTCAAACTAAAGCTATGGCACTCCCTCAGGTCTTTTTATCCTCAGCCCCCCTGCTGATTCCCTTTGGAACTGCTTCCATTGCATTCTCCAGAAGGCCATCTCCTTTCAAGAATTTTTGAGATGACTGGGGGTGACTGCATCTATTTAGCTTGGCCATTTTTTGGTTGAACCATGTGAAATTCCATTTTGGTAGGTCATAAATGGTCAGATATTGGCAGTTTCAATGCTTCTACCCTACATATTTGGGGAACCCTGAACATTTACAATTCAGCTTTGGAGCTGGAAGGTCCCATCAAGATTGTCCAACTCTCAGCATTTACAGGTGATCGCCCTTGGGCTGGCCCAGGATTGCCCATTCAGTGGTGAAGTGACTCATCCAGGCCGAAGCTGTGATCATACAGTTTCCTGACAAATGAAGTGAAGTGTGCTGTGAACTGTCAGGCTTCAGGAGATGCTGGCTTAAAGGGGTTATGTTAAAGGAGAGGGATCCTTTAAGCCCAGAGGGCTGTACCCTGGTAGGACAGGCAAATTGAGCAAATACCCTGCAGCTCAGATCAGATCAGACAAGTACCTCTTCCTGGCCTCCTTCATCTGAAGGAAATGTCTGAATTTACATACTTTCTGAAATGCTGTTAATCCAAGCTGTCCGTCTGCCTGCATAGGACTTACTTGGGCAGGTGGAGATGAGCCTTTCTGCTCGAGTACATCCCTTGGGCACAGCTGGACGTGAGCTGCAGGGAGGGCTTCAGCAAAGGCTTGGGAGGGTCCAGGGTAAGAATCCAAACTGTATCTCATGTTCTCCTGCAGGATGGTCTCTGTTTCCTTTTAGAGAACAGTGGGCACACCTCTAATCAAATATAAGTAAAAATCTGTGCATCCTCATTAGAGAAAATTAGAAAAATATGGACAGGTAGGGAAAAAAATTTTCCATCTTCCCACCACCACAAATAATTACTATTAACACTTTGGTAAATTTCCTTCCAGTTTTTAAAAGCATTTTTTAGAAAACTCGCAATTACATGCTAAATATATATCTTGATATTCCATACATATATATGTTATATATATATATATATAAAATGTAATAAGAATGTATAGAGAGTACTCTATAAAATACACAATGCCAAGGAATATATACTACTATTGAAATTCTATATAAAGTACAACATATATTTTATATTCCTATTTTTTTCATTTATGATAACTAAGTACTCTATGAAGATTATTTTTAAAGGCTGTGTAGTATTCCATCAAGTGATTTTTTTTTTTTTTTTTTTTTCCCCCTCCCACTGCATAGGCAGCCAATTCTCCTTTTACAATAGTAGTTAAGAAATGGACTCTAGACATCTGGGTTCAAATTCAAGCATAATGGTTGTGTGAATGTGGGCAAGATCCTTAACCTCTCTACACCTCAGTTTCTTCATTTTTAAAATAAGCATAAGAATTCTACTTATTCTGGTATGGAAAAAGGGACCACAGTGTCCAAATTTAAAAGCCAAGACTTTGCCATTTACAAGAGCTGCACTGAAGGGGGGAAGCAGGAGAATGCTTACCAGACACAATCCAGATCCCTAACTCATCAAACTTGCAGGTAGTCTTATATAAAGGTATATAAATTAATAAAAACATATATAACAGTATAAAAGTCTTATATAAAAGTGTATTAAAGACCCCTCCGAGGTTTGCCTTTGGTCAGCAGGGGGAAGGGACCCAAAGACACCAAGATGAGGCCTTGAGTCACAAGTTAAGGCTACTGAAAAGATTCATCTCAGCATAACATTTGCAAGACACAGAATTTTGTCCAGCTAAAACTTGGGAATCCTTAAAATCATTACGATATTATCCAGGGGAGCAAAACATTGAACATTTACAAAGGGCTCATGTTGTCCAGGTAGCAAAACATTAGCATTTCTTTATTAATTGAGATTTTTAACTTTGGTTAAGGAGGGACTGATTTTCTTAACTCATTGAATTGCCTTGAGAACAAACACTTAGAAAAGGGGTTGGCAAACTTTTCTTGTAAAGGGCCAGGAGGTAAATATTTTAGGCTTTGTAGGCCAAATGCAAAACCAGGCACAGACAATATGTAAATAAATGAGCATGGCTGTGTTCCAACAAAGCTTTCTTTATGGACATTGAAATTTAAATTTCATGTAATTTTCACGTGTCAGAGATAAGTATTTTCCTCTTGATTAAAAAAAATATTTTAAAAAGGTAAAAAAAAGACATGAAACTTTTAAACTCATAACTCTACAAAGTTGAGTGGTAAACCCAAATTAGGCCCTGGACCAAAGTAACCCGTGCCTTAGAACAGTCCTTGGCACTCATTAAGTGCTGTGTGTGTGTTAGCTGCTACTTCCATGATTAAAGTTGTTATCACCATCATCACGGTCTCTACCCTAGCACCATGCAGTGCTAGACCCTGGAGGAGGGCAGGGCTGCAGTATGCAAGCCCGTGCATCCCTTTGACCCCTGACAGTCCATCAGTAGCAGCAGCAGCTTGATCAGCTCCTGGCTCCATCGTGGCAAAGAGGTTTCCTCTCCCATGTACGTGGTGGTTCCCTTACCAGAGGCTGCCTGGAGAGCTTTGCTGGGCTGGAGGGAACAGGTTTCCAGCTTGACTAGCTAGAGCAGCCCTGGAGTGACGGTAGCACACATTCTGTGTCCTTTGATGGAGCTTTTAGTCTGTGCTGTTCCTGGGGATAAGTGAAAAAGGGAGACAGAGAAACCCACTGTGCATAACTGGTGCTAGTCTACTTCCTGTTTTAAAACTACAAAAGGTAGGCGAAAAGGGAGTTCTAAAAAGAGTGGTGAAAAAGGAGCTGGGAGTTAAGGGAAGAAAGAGTAGGGTGTTGGTAGCGCAAGCCACAGTGCTTGGGTCGTTCATAATCTGGCATGCACTCAGCTCAGTAGAAAAATGGCAGATATTTTTATAAACCTTGACAGCATTATTTCATTATTCATGAAGACTTTTGTTTTTTTAACCATAACCAGCTTCATTTTAAAGGAGGTTTATTCCCAAGGCATTTTAATTGAGTCTTCATGGTAAATCTTTGTATTGACTGTTAAATCAACATACCAAATAAACAATATTGGAGTTTACTCTTTTCTTCGGTAAGTCTCAACTCCGCTTCTTCAAGGTAATGAAGTGAGAGTGAGTCCAGATTTTCATGAATTGAATACACGGCACTGCACGGCCTTTCCTGACCTTTTGAGAGTAATTTTAAAAAGGACATTGTTTTTTAACTAAGGAAATTTGCCTTAAATCCAGAATTTTCTATGTGAGAGCTTCCACAGTGTGCATGTGTGAAGTTACTTATGCCTGTGTGGTGTATGTATGTGTGCACATGTGCATATTTCAAAGCTATATTATTAAGGCTTTTTTTTTCTTTTATGAATTTATTTATTTATTTTTGGCTGCATTGGGTCTTGTTGCTGCGCACGGGCTTTCTCTAGTTGCGGCAAGCGGGGGCTACTCTTTGTTGCGGTGCGCGGGCTTCTTATTGTGGTGGCTTCTCTTGTTGAGGAGCACGGGCTCTAGGCCTGCGGGCTTCAGCAGTTGTGGCATGTGGGCTCAGTAGTTGTGGGTCGCGGGCTCTAGAGTGCAGGCTCAGTAGTTGTGGCACACGGGCGTAGTTACTCCACGGCATGTGGGATCTTCCCGGACCAGGGCTCGAACCCGTGTCCCCTGCATTGGCAGGCGGATTCTTAACCACTGCGCCACCAGGGAAGTCCTTGTTAAGGCTTTTAATAATTCACTTCTGAGACAGAAGTTTCGTGAAGACAAGTACTATTTTGTTTTAAATTAATCTCTGGATGAAATTTATCATGTCTGTCTCCCATGGTGCCTTGCACAGTAGTAGAAATCCAAAATTATTTGATGAGAGAAGGAATGAATCAGGGGCTGCAATTTGCTCCAATTCTCTACCCTTTAGTTCTCTGGACAACATTCCTGCTGGACATACTGCTTCAATATTTCTAAAAACTCACTTCTCTGCTAATCCTGTTTCCTGTAGCTGCCCACACAATAATATCCATCCTTCAGATGCCTGAGGACAGTAGTGGTCCAACTCACAACCCCCATCCTACCTCCACCACATATACTTTTTTCCCCTGGGCTAAATATCTAAAGGTTTTTTTTCGAACTTTTCTGATATACCCTACTGTTTAGATATTTCTGCTTCTTCCTGGCCACCCTTTTGTACATGATTTCCTGTGTGTCGGAAGCTGGCTCCCAGTGTAGCCCCCAGAACTGTGTGTTGGGTCCAAATGTGGCCTCAGCTGGGCCCAGTCGGTGGAACCCTCCTCTGTTCTTCTTGCTGTTCTCCTGTTAATAAATCCCCGCCTGTCAGAGCCTCCTGACTGCCACTCAAAATTGACTCATCTTGGACTTACACTGCCAACTCTAACTCTTAGTTCTTAATAATAGGATTGGTCATGGACTCTCCTAGGTTGCAGAACAAGCCCAGGGAGGGGGTCCTGGTGATAGTGGGTAGTTGTGGATGGTCCCAGAGCTCTAGAACCAGAGGTATTCCCCAAAGGATTAGTTGTGGACCTGCCAAAGGAGGGAAAATGGAGCCAGGTTGAAGGTCAGGAGAACGAAAGGATAGCAGGTGGATGAATGACATTAGAGAGACTAGCAGAGGCGTTCCAGAGGCCAGGCAAGGAGAAGAGGATGTACAGCTGAGAGGGAGGTACAGCACGGAAGCCAGGTAGTTTAGAATCTGTTGGCCTGAACCCTTAGCATCTTCCTGGGTGTTTCTTTCATGCAGATCCTTTGTGCTTTACCTAAAAGAATCAAATTTTAATGGTGTGGAGCTGGGATCTCATGAATTATTTGTAAGCCAGATTTCCCTTTTTCTGTAGTAGCTGTGTTTTTGAATTTTTAAAAAAATCTTTTTACGGGACGTTACATTTCTCTGATTAAACTTCTTCTTGCTAATGGGGCCCATCTTCCTATTCTCCAAAGGCCTTTTGAACCTAAATAGGAAAAAAAAAAAAAAAGCTGCAGAGCTGAAGTGGTGACTCTGCCACTTCTAACCATGCTCTTGCACAAGTCACAAGTTCTCACCCTCATCTGTAGGAAGAGAATAATCACATTTACCTCATTAATAACTCGCCTCACTGGGTAGTTGGGAAGATTAAATTAAATCACGCCTTTGGAGTGGCTGGCACGACGCCTACCTGTCCCTGGTCACAGTTATTTTTCTGCTCCTCAGCATACCACCTTGCCCACTCTTAGGTCAGATTTAGTAGGCTGCCTTCTCTGTATTCATCCAAACTATTCATTTCTATTGAACTTACTGGAGAGAGACCAAGGACAGAATCCGAAGATGTCTAAAGGCTACGTCTAGGACTCTTTGGAACATTGATCCATGTTGGGGGTCACAAAGTTGGATGCTGTCAAGAACCTCCTTATATAAATGTGTGAAGCAGCCAGGTGAGAGAGTGCTGGGCCGGTGTCAGCTCGGAGAGTGCATGGCCTCCCTAAAGCAGGCATCCCAATAAAAGCCGCTGCAAACCAAACACTTCCATACAGGGAATCAAGGTTCCAGCTCCATCAGTTGTTGGGTATAGATCCCTAGAATGCTCTTGCATTGGGTTACTGTGGCTTTAGAGCAGAGGTTCTCAAAGTATGATCCAGAGACCATCAGTAGCACCTGGGAATGTGTATGAATGCAGATTCTCAGGGCTCACCCAGACCTACTCAACCAGAAACTCTGGGGGAGGGCAGCGCCAGCAATCTGTTTGAACAGACCCTCTAAGAGATTCTGATCATGTTCAAATTTGAGACCCACTGATTGGGGAAAGTGTTCTCAACCCTGGCTGGACTTTGGAATCACCTGGGGAGCTTTAATAGTCCAGTTGCTTGGTTTCCAACCACAAAGTGTCTCCTTTAACTGATTTTGGGTATCAGCCTGGACATCAGGATTTTTCAGAGCTCCCAAGGGGATTTTCAGGGGCATCCAAGGTAGATAAGTGCTCTTCTAGGAGCCTGCTGAAACACCCACATACCCTTTCTCCTGAGTGGGGAGGGGAGGAGTGGGAGGCACGTGTAATTTGGCACAGCTCCCAAGGGATCTGCTGCAACCATCAAACCCTGCTTCCCCTTGGAGAACATGACCTTAAACTACCAGCCTCAAGAAAGAGCTTTGATAGGGCCTTTCCTAGGCTGAATGAATATTCACTCAATGTGATTTGTTTTAAAGGTTGCTTTTAATGCTATATTTGTTCAGCAAATGTAGGCACTTGTATAGCACAAATATTAACTCCTAAATCCTCCAAGGCTTTCCTTGCAATATGCCATCTGGCAGGCATTATTGTAATCATCTCTTTATTATCCACACTAATGAAGGACTAGCATGGCATTGGTAATTGAGAAACACAGATCATTTACAAATCATTCAGGCTCGTGCCGGCACTGCTTCCCCAACCAGGAAGCGTTCAAGAGTAGAAAACATTGACTGATTACAGTTTCCTACCTTCCCTGTGGAGGTACTAATAATATTATTTTAGTCAGAAATTTGAGCAAGAGGAGAAGTGAGAGGCTTCTAAATTATAATTCCTTTTTCTGAATAAGGAAATTTCAGTTTTCTCAATAAAAGGCCAAAGCACAAAGCAGATAAACAGCAAGTATATTTAAAATGCATTGAACTTTGGAACCAGTCAGTTCAAAGCATGTTATAGTAGAAGCTGCATGGGATTCAAGAGATCAGTGGATCTGGATTCTAGATCCTGCTTTGATATTACCCGTGCTATGTGCCATTCCAGCCATCAGCGGGTCTCAAAGTGTGGTCCTCAGACAACACCATCTGCATCACTTGTGAACTTGTTAGAGTTGCAAATTCTCAGACCTCTCCCCAACCCACCTGAATCAGAGACTCTGAGGATGGGGCTAGCAATTGGTGCTTCGACAAACCCTCCCGGAGATTCAGTTCGGATGCCTGCTCAAGTGTGAGCACCGCTGTTCTCCAGGCACTCAGTTTTCTCAACTTCAAAATAAGGCAACAAGCCTGTTTATATTTGAGGTCCATTCCAGCTCTCCGATGGCCTTAGTGTATGGTCCTGGAAGGTTGAAAGATTCTCTGCCATAGACCTTGAATGTGCGATTGAAATAATTCAAGTAAAAAACTGGCATGTGTGTAACAGAAGAGAAACAGATCTCTAGGAACTCTATACACAAACCCCGTATAGGATGCTCACTTTAAATAAAGAGTGCTCTCTTCAGTGGGTTGGTACCATTTTCCGAAAGTGAAAAAACCTTGGTGCTTTGGAAAGGGAGGTGGCCGCTCCTCCTTGCTCCAGGGGCTGAGAGCTGTCTGATGTGATTCACAGAGCAGCACTTCTACAGGCTCTAACAAATGGCATTTCAGAAGGATGTACAGAGGTACACAGGCTTTGCAGTAAAACAAGGGATATTTTCAAGTCATTTATGAAAGCTCTTGCGGCTTCCATTTCAAGACAGGTGGAAAAAAATAACATGGAACAAGAAAAGAAAATAAATCTGTATCCAGAGCATCTCATAAATAAGGAAGGAGCGGGGGTCTGTTGGCCTTGCCGGGTTCTCAGAGTATTTTTGTAACAGTACAGACAGCTCTCAAATGTTTTGGCAAGTAATTCTTATACTGTTTCCGTTATCAAAATCTATGCTTGTAAAATTATTTCGCTGGCTGTTAAAACCAAAAGAGAAAAAGGAAACAATCATTTCAAGGAGAGAGAGGCTGGGAAAATGATACTCAGAGGTATAAAAGAGAGAGACAGAAAAAAAGAATATAGTTCACCCACAACTGCAAAAATTTTTTTTCATCTAAAACGCAGTGACACTTCATAATTTAGAGCAAGTCGTAGAAAATCGAAGGCACTTTTCTAATTGGCTTTTGTTTAATTAAGAGCCTATTTGTTGGAGACAATAGGACCTGGTTTGTTGAACTTGAGAGAGACTTTGTTATGTCTGGGAGGGATGGAGAGATTATAGCTTTTATTGAAAAGGATGGATCACAGACCCACTTTGCCTGAGCAAAGCATGTTGACTGAGGAGAACCACACCAATGGGGAACCTGCACTGGACATCTTTGTGAAATTCCCAGTGGCATCTGGCTGAGCAAAAACTTGACCCTAAAACCCTGGTTAAAAGCCTGTACTCTGAGTTCAAATTCTGACTCTGCCACATACTGGCTCTGAAACTCTGGGCAAGCTACCCAGATGCTCAGTGCCTCAGTTTCCTTCTGTCAAAGGAGGAAAATAATAGGACCTGCCTTGTGGGAATTTTATGAGGATTAAAAGTTAGCATGTGCAAGGTGCTTTATATAGCACCTGCCACATAGCAGGCATTATTTTATTAGGACTATTTGCTAAATAGCCATATGGATCTTTAAAAGAACTCTAAAAATGTATTATACTGTTTCTTAACTGTAAGACCTTAGAAAGCAGCAGTGCCCTATTTGATACCCCCATTGTGTGCCTAAGGAAGTGTGTGATTGATACAACGAGACTTCCAGGGTATCCTGGGAGCACAGTTCAAAGTTCAAACAAGCCTGATGATTCTTAACCCATGGGGGGCTTCTCCCTGGTCAACTTCACTAACACATAGCTTTGGGGGGTTGTTCAAACAAGATTCAGAGAAACTAATTTTTCTCATTTGATTTCCTTTTTGTATATTTATTTTTGGAAGAGATTCATAGACCAACACTAGAAATAGCTCTGAAATAAATGTCATATTTTTCTCTCATATTTGGCACACTCTCCTTTGTTGGCTGGACCATGCTGTGTAGCAGCTAATATTGATTAGCCTACGTTTTTCTCAAATCAGTTTTTCTCAGGCTATATAAAGTCTAAATGCTGGCAGTACTAAAACAGATGCATTCAACTTATAAACTGGTGGTAAGGAAAAAGGTAGGGACAAAAGCATGCTGAAACATATCGTCCAAGCAAGACATTGCCTGCTCTGCCAAATTCAAGTTGCCAGGTCCTGGGTGAGCTTCTTATCTCATCTGAGCTGCAGTTTCCTCACCAATAAAATTGATGCAGCCACTGTGGAAAACAGTATGGTGGTTCCTTCAAAAACTAAAAATAGAACTACTGTATGATCCAACAGTTCTATTCCTGGGTATATATCCGAAGAAAACAAAAACACTAATCAAAAAGATACATGCACCCCAGTGTTCATAGCAGCATAGCCAAGATATGGAAATCTTCACTGCCTTTGGGTTAAGGCACAAGCGAGCACCTTAATACAGTGTGGAGGGTCCCTAATGAACTAGCCCACATTTGCCTCCCAAGCCATGATCATATTTGCCACTCCCTGTCTTAACCATGCTGTACTATTTGTGGTTCCTTGAACAAAGCACACACCTTTATGCCTCTGTTCACATGTTTCCCTCTGCTGGGAGTACTCTCTCACATCCCCCTTCCCCTCACCTGATAACTAGTACTACCCAACAGGTCTTAGTGTGTAGATGCCACTTCGTGAAGGAACGACCAAAGTGCCGTCAACAGATAAATGGATGAAGAAGATGTGGTGTGTGTGTGTATACACACACACACACACACACACACACACACACACACACGGTGGAATACTACTCAGCCATTAAAAAGAATAAAATTTTGCCATTTTCAACAACATGAATGGACCTGGAAGGTATTATGCTCAGTGAAATAAGTCAGACGGAGAAAGACAAATACTGTATGCTATCCCTTATGTGTGTAATCTGAAAAATAAAACAAATGAATGAATATAACAAAACAGATGCAGACTCACAGATATATAGAGAACACACTGGTAGTTACCAGTGGGGAGAGGGAAGCAGGGAGGGGCAGCATAGGGGTGCAAACTACTATGTATAAAATAAATGAGCTACAAGGATATATTGTACAGCACAGGCAATATAGCCAATATTTTATAAAAACTTTAAATGGAATATAAGCTCTAAAAATATTGAATCACTATGTTGTATACCTGAAATTAATATAATATTATAAATCAAGTATATACTTCAATAAAAATTACAGCTAAGAAAAAAAATATGAGATTAAAAATCTCCCATAGTTCCACTACCTAAAGATAACCTTTTAACATTTTGGAATATTGTACTCCAGAATTAAGAAAATAAATAAAACAGGGTCATATTATTAAAAAACAAATAATAAATAATAAAATAAAATGGAGGTAACAATAGTGCCCACCACCTATTAGATGAGGTAACACATGTGAAACCCAAACTAGTGCTAACCCCAAGAAAGTGCTCAGCAAATACTAACATTTTTATGTTATTTGTGTTCATGTAAATCGAACGTATCAAAGTCAAAATAATAAATGTATGCATAATGAGGGAAGTTCCACTATTCTTTTCTTAAGAACTGAAAATATTATAAAATCTTTCATTGCAAGTTACTTTTGAGACTAAATCTCTGATCGTTTATTTCCAGCATTTTGATTTTCCCCTCACTATTGAATACAGACCTGAGACTCTTACACCAATGAGTATCAGATTAAAGCTGAAACCCACTGCATTTGATGTGCCCAGTGATTTTCATTTTTGTTACAATTATATTTATTTTATGAAATATATCTTTCTTATCATAAGTAGTATACTTTTGTATTTTAAAAATTTTCCAACATCTTAACAAACAAATCAGGATAAAATGCTAAAATAAAATACTGAAGTCACTACACTGACCCAGCTTGCTATACAGATATGGACAGGAGTGCTCTGGAAATTGTGGAACTGTGGCCAGTAGGCAGCACCACTGTCCTGTAATTTTAGATGTTGTTTATTAACTCATAAAAAAATTTCAAATCAACATGGAAAAGACAGATTCTGTGTACTCTTGAATAATGTAGAAAAGTGTGGGTTGTTTGAACCTTGAACAAGTGAACAAAATGTCCTTCCTTTACTTAAATTAGAAAAAATTACAGTTGACCAAAATTTCCCTGGCAAATCAGAGAGCCAAGGTGTTTATTAAGAAATATTCAGGAAGAAAACAAAAATATGTCCTTTCATAAACATTACCTAGATTATGAGGTTAAGAGCAGTTTTCTTTAATATCTCTTTAACTTTTCCATTTCTTGAACATAAGAATGACTTCCCTTAAATCATTAGCCATTTAGATCTGAATTTTCAGGACAGATCTTGGTCATCATTTTTGACAATTAGCGGTGGAGAGTGGTTTACTGCCCTGAATAGGGGTCTCGTGGTGTTTTACTGAGTGATCTCCAGCATATGGAGAATTTGTTGGGCATATTTATAACTATTGTTTGTTTTTGTGGTTCTTGGCACAGTGTGGGTGACACAAGGCCAGAACACTCCCTGCAAGTAGGCAGATGTTAGGACCCTGTGGACCTCTGAGTTTTATAGAGTGCCTGTGCTCAGAGACCTACAGACTGTGTAAGTCTGGAAAGTTCACAAACACCATGGACAGGTGTGTCCATACCTAACCCTCACACACGAGGATGAGGAAGTTAAGGTGAAAAAAAAAAGGTAAATGGCAGAGATGTGGCTTCATCCCAGGTTTTTCTCCCCAAATGCTGTTGGTTCCGCTAGAGCACAGCCAATAATGTAAAAATACAGTTTTTACATTATTTTCTTTTCCTGCAGTGTCACATGTCTAAGAATAATCCCATATTTCGATCTTCAGCTGAGTTTCCCAACCCTGCGTCTAGAAGCTGGTTTTGCTCCACTTGTAGAAAGAAGCCCTCATTGCCATCCTGATCTGTTCACATGGAGATAGCAAATGTCATCCTACTTGATTATTTGGAGCTTGCCTTGTGGTACTTTGGTCTTCTGGAGGGAAATCAGACCTCTGGCAGTTGGTGAAATCTGCTGAAGAATTAACCTGATCAAACATTTTGTTTTAATCACAGAATCATGTCAACCCTGCCATGGACTTTACCCAGACACCTCCTGGGATGTTAGCTCTGGACAATATGCTCTACTTTGCCAAGCACCACCAGGATGCCTACATTCGGGTAAGCACGCAGCCCCTTTCAGCTAGTGTAGGTTTCCTACTGAATTCGAATTTCACATTTATGGATATGGAGGGATTACTTTTAGATGAGTGGCCCCAGAGACTGGCTTTTGTCACTTAGTAAAGTAAAAATGAAAATTAAATGAAATTAAAGAGCACCAAAATAGGTATTTTTTTAACTTTTAATTTTTTTCACATGACATTTAAAAATATATTAGATATTGGAAAAATATTTTATATAGTTCATTTGATTATGACAAAAACTCTTAGCCTTAAATAACAAAGAAGAGAAACAAACTATCTACCAAAAACCTGCATGATCCCAACGTTAGTGAAAACCACTTAGACTTATTTGGCTTCTTGAAAAGAGGCCCAGGATTCTGTCTAGCACTGCTCTGTTCAATCTAATGCTGGAGATACAATCAGATAAACAGAAAGAGAAGTGTGGGAGGGACACGGGGAGGGATGAGAAATGCCTTCTCTCATTTGATAACAGATTAGTGAAACTCCAGCTACTAAGGCAATGCCTTTGTGGGTGGGGACGAAGGAAAATAGAAGGTGCCACCTGCCGATGCAGAGCAGGGGCGGGAAGGACAAAGTGTGAATGAACTGGAGCATAGGGACAGTGACAGAGAAGGCCTGCGAGTCAAGGCTGCTCCACTGGAAGCCCTGGATTTGTGCTGACCCCTGTCCCCTGTCCCCAGGGAGAGGAGCCCAGGTTCAGTCGGGTGAGGGATACAGATCCACGATTGAGATGAAGGAGGATGTGAATAAATGGGACAAGGGCATTGGCCAAGTGGTTAAAATGATGACTAGATATAAGCTTAGAAAATATTCGATGAATGAATATCCTAATGCAGGAAGAGTAAAGCTGAAATCAGAGTAAGGTATGAGCCTGTGCCTCTGATATTCCCTGTTGGCTCCCTCTTGGCACTGGCTTTCTGGAGACCAGGGTTCAAGACCTGGCACTGTCGTTACTTGGTAATGCAAATGGGGCCATTCCTTTTGACTGGGCTATAGTTTCTTCTCCAAACTAGGGAGCATTATTCCCTCAAGGACCATTTGGAAATGTGTGGGCATGTTTTTTCGGTAGTCACCATGCCCATTGGGGTGCTACTGGCCACAGTCCTCTAAAACATGGGACAGTCTGCACCATGAAAAATTGTCCTACCCAGTAATGACCCCTTTGAAAAAAAAGTCTTGCCAGGTCTGAGTTCCCTGTAAGCACTATATTTTAACTTTATCTGTTTTTCTATATATGCAATTTGACAAGCTTTGACTTATATTGAAACATTATTTGTACTTTAATTATATGAAGGATTGTATGCATTTCTCTGAATGGTGTTATGTGCTTCTCAGGTATTTGATTAGAAATGCAATTTTCCATAAGAAAATTGTTTTTTCATAAAAGTTTAATTTGGTTTATATGTGTATATATTTATTGCACAGATTTTTTTCTAGGAATGTAATCTGCTCTCACAGTAAGTAAATTAATATTTTTGAGATACCCTGTGGTATAGCCTCGGAGAGTTGAGTGTGAAAAGAAGAAGCCTAGCAGAAATTGAATTTAAAATTACCTGATTAATGTTTGTGGATGAATGTTTCTAAAGTTAGAGAGTATTGATTCTGAATGTATTGTTAATTGCATAAGAAGCATATGTCTCAAGAAGAGTAATTTAATATTTTAAGCCCATTTTCTTCAATGTGTTCTCTAAACTGTCATAAGTGAAATTAATACCATGGCGACCTGACAGAACTTTATATCTGATGGGAACTTAAAAGAAAATCCTATTTGAAAAGAAAGTTGTGGACTTTTTTGTCCACACGCACTTTCTTTCTGGTTAGACTGAGAAAGGAATGTTTTCTCGAAAGTGTTCCTTTCCTAATGTGTTCTGTGTCCCATCTGACTTTGGGACCATTAAATGCTGCATGGAAAGTTAAAGGTATTTACATGAATGAATGGGGTTAGGGGATCATATATAAAGTCTGAGGCATTCTTCAAGGAAGCTTGGTGGTGACTATGAAAACAGATGTCCCAGTGGTAGTGAGATAGTGATGGAGACAATGAAAATGGTCATCCCAGACAGCTAATTAAATTTTGATCTATGAGCTTAGTGGTCTTTTCTGAAACAAAGATGGGCTCTTGGTTTTTTAATAAGCTTACATTTTGATAAAATTTCCTTTTTTTGATGAGGTAAATTTCCTGTCTGAATGCAGTTATTCATTTATTATTTATATCTTTCATTCAATAAACACGTATTCTGTACCTAAATCTATAGTCTCACTTTTCACTTTGCCAGTCAGATTTATGGTTGAGATTTTCAAAAGGAATTGTAACACACACACACACACACACACACACACACACACACACACACACACACACACATTCCCTCTTTGCCCTTGACATGCCCACGCCCTCCAGCTATCCTGTTCCCTCAAACGATGTGTATTTTTCCAAGTTGTCTTCTTACCCCATGTTCTAACTCACCTGCCGCTCACTTTTCAACACTTTGCACCCATCATTTTCTAGAAGCTGTTCTCCTGCTACATGGGGAGCCCTCTCCTCTTCCTTCATCTTCTTTGTCCTCGCATTGACACTGGACACTGTTTCCATTGGCCGGTTCTCCCTTTTTGCCTGCAGCCCTTGCTGTCTGTCTTGGTTCTCTCCTTGGCTGCTTCTCTTAGTCTCTCTGATGGGTTTCTCTCCCTCTGCCTGCCCATCAAATGCACATAATCCTCACGACTCTGTCTGTGGATCTTTTTTCTTTTTCAGGCACTCAAGCTGCACATGTTTACTGAGTAACTATCAAATGGCCTGCAGTGAGGGAGGGGATAGAGATTCCCTAAGGAACAAGTCACTCATGAGTCCTGTCATTGAGGATTTTACTGTCTAGCGATGAAAGGAGGGGTAGTTGGAGGAAGAGCTAAATGCCAGCACTTTCCAAACCACTTAGAATGGATTTTGATTGGGCAGGAGTGATATTGGGGGCACAGAGGAGAGTCATAAACACAGATGTGGGAGTCAGGTCAGTAAAACTTCCTTCAAGAAGTGGCATCTACACTAAGACCTGTTGGGTAGTACTAGTTATCAGGTGAGGGGAAGGGGGATGTGAGAGAGTACTCCCAGCAGAGGGAAACATGTGAACAGAGGCATAAAGGTGTGTGCTTTGTTCAAGGAACCACAAATAGTACAACATGGTTAAGACAGGGAGTGGCAAATATGATCATGGCTTGGGAGGCAAATGTGGGCTAGTTCATTAGGGACCCTCCACACCGTATTAAGGTGCTCGCTTGTGCCTTAACCCAAAGGCAGTGAAGAATTTCTGAACTATTTTAAGTAAACATGATGAGAGTTAATTTTAGAAAAATCACTCTCCTGCCAGAAAACAAATGTGAGAAATCAAGACTAGCAGCAAAAATAAAATTGGGGAAATTGTAGAGAAATGATGGTAACCTGATGAGGGTAGTGGCTGTGACACTGGGGAGAAGCAGTTTGAATGAATTATTTTGGAGCTAAGGTAAACTAGACTCTCTCCAAGGAAAAGGGAGATACTGGCTTGAGTGGATGGATGGTGGTGTCATTGATGAACTAGATCTGCAGGTCTGAGGGGTTGGTCATTTGGAGACATCCAGATACTATATGCATATGGGACAACTGTCCAGGTGGATGTTTCTAGTAGGCAGTGAGATATGGGCAATGGTGGTCAATAAGAACGGCAGGGTCTAGTTCTTAGGTAACAGAATATAGAACAGCAAGCAAAGGAAGAGAGTATAATTTTTGTTGTTGTTTTGTTTTATCTTGTTTTCTTTTTTCCCCCTTGGGTTTTTAAAAATTTTCTTCTGAATTTTTAGATGTGACCTATCCTCGGCACATCTATCAAGTCATAAAACCGTTTTACTTGATATTTATTTGCAGTTTTCTACACTATATTGAGCAGATAAACATTTCACTGTTTTATAAATTATCATACTGTTTAACCATATCACGATCACTTAGGACTTGCTTCCTTCCCCAGGGACCTAATTTTATACAGTGGCACTACTTCTTAGAGAAATATTCTGATGTTGAGTCAATATGAAAAAGAACAAACTTGACCCTTTTTGTATATTTTATTTGCTGTGGTGCTATGTTATAAATAAAATGGTTTTTTTTTTTTGGCTACGCCACGCAGCTTATGGGATCTCAGTTCCCCAACCAGCGACTGAACCCAGACCACGGCAGTGAAAGCCCGGCATCCTAACCACTAGGGACCAGGGAACTCCCACTGTTTCCTTAATGAGGTTGTCACCGAACTAATTACACAATTTATAAGATCTCAAACCTTCTAGTAACAAAATTAAAAGTAAATTCTGGAAACGGCTTGTTCTTTATGTGCCCTGAAGTTCTTTGCCTCAACATCCCTCATAATTTACGGTCAACATCTCATCCAGTTGGAATATATCTGCACACTGGGTGACTGTGATAGAAGAGAATGAATTTCCTGAGAGGGGAAAATAGAAATGCCTTCAAAAGCAAGATTTATTTCAATGGTTTCATGCAGTTGTGAGCCAGGGCACATGTGTTTTTAGTATCATACCAAATTAGAACAGAAATATTTATAATATGTCAAGTAAATGAGATTATGGGAAAAGATGGCTCTTTGTACCTAAGAGTTGTTTTCTCAAGGTTCTTTTATGATAGCCATTTTTAAACAGATGAAAAAATTTAAGTATGTTTACACTATTTTAAAACCTTTCTTCCTCCTCATGACGCATACATAGTAAATCATACTTTTTACAAATAGTTGGGAGAAATAATGGTTTAGACCCTAACTCACTGCTAGGACATGAGAGGCCTTGTTCTTGAGGCAGTACTGACAAGAAAATGCTATGGGATGATTTAGCATGAGAAAAGCTGCCATATTTTAAGTCTTTACTGTATTTTGAATATTTCACATACATTATTTGTAACCTTCTCTTCACTGCTCCCAGAGGTGGGAAGATAAGGCAGCTTTGGTATCCCCCTTCCTCCGGTATGTAGATCTCTCTGTCCATTGAGGCCCACCTCAAGTTCAAAGGTATTCTAGGGAAACTCTTCAACTTTTCCTGTGTCAGAGGGCATAAACATAGTTATAATAGCAAACATAGAGCTTGCTGTGAGATAACAAGTATGCTGAACACTTTCATTAATATCTCACAACACCACTGTGAGGTGGACACTGTTATTATTTCCATTTTGTGGATGAGGAAACTGACACACAGGAGGGATTACCCACAGCTAAGGAAGTGCTAGAGCTGAATTTAAGACAAAAGTCTGCTTCCAGTGTGCACACTTTGCATTTTAGGGGTGCATAGATTCATATAGGGGCTGCAGCCACAGTTCACGTAAGTTCTAAGGATGTATTTTGCTCAACTGGCACAGTATTTTTAAAGGGAACAGAATTTGAATTACCTGAACACCCTTTCCAAATAACCATGAACCCCAGAACTCCCTATTATATTCTGTCTGGCTGCTTTATGAATTCTCGTTATATGCCTGGTACTTGAGGGGCTTGACTTAGTGGCCATGATATTGATGACCTTTGTGAAGTTCTGAATGCATTGTCAGCACACAGTAGGTGCTTAACTTCTTTTACTTGCCTTTTCCTTTTCCCCATAAAGTTGTACTTGATTACTGTCCCTTCTCCTGGGGGTTTCATATTTCTGCACTTAATGTTTGTTGCCTTTCCATCCTGGTTGTCAACTCCCAGAGAGCAGGTGCTTCATCTTGTGTTGGGTATTTGTTCCCTTGCGGAGATTAAAGGACTTTAATTTCAACCTCCCAAGTGTAGAGGAAAAGATTAGGCATGCTTCTCCAATTCTCTGGTTGTAAATATTAAAGAAAAAAAGTCATCAGATATTATTATAAATACACAGGCCCAGTGTTCTTGGGGCTCTCAGCACAGTCAGCCCTCTGCGCTGTGTGTCAGACCACGCAATGTAGTTCTTGCTGCCCTTTAAGGGGGACAGAAACCAAGTATCCCTCACGTACTAAGGGGGGTGCTGATGGAGGCAATGGTGAGCCTTTAAAATAAATTAAGGAACTTTTAACATTTCAAGGGGGAAATTGGCAGTTTCCCAAGCGACATAATTACAAGACAGTGTGTAATGTGTAATTAAACTTAACTATGAAGCAAATGATTGGAATAAAGCTTGGTGGCACATCATTTTTTTTGTTCCCATAGTGCTGACAGATCCTTCCCTCCCCTTGTCCCTGAAATGGCTTCAGCAGCAATTGCTCCCAATTTTTTTTAAATGAAATTATATGTTGCCAGTTAAACACACACTTTCATGTAAAGGAACCTTTTTTTTTGTTTGAGTGACATTTTCCTTCTAGGTGATCTGGAGCACAGAATCCACAGAATAACAAGGACCTCAAGGCAAAGCCTTGCTGGGACTTTGAAATGAATCTTTGTCGAATAATTCATTTAAATACTTTATTCTTTACTTTTATTCATTTTTTCTTTCTTTGAGCAAGGTCCACAGCTTGGAGGCTTGTTTTTATGCAGTTTTCTTTCATGTTTTAAAAATAGTGGCATTAATTTTGTTGATTGTGAATAACCAAGCTGTTATTGCCAAACAATCAGGACCCCTTGAGAGTGTGAATATATGTGATTAGATTTTTACTAATTGCGCTGGCAAGCAGAATTTCTGACTTCGAAAACCAGTGATTTGAATGGAACGCTTCAGGCCTCAGGATGAGATCATTTTTCAGCATGGGCTTGGTTTTATCTCAGAAGACCCATCATCGGAGGGAGGGAAGGCAGGTTCCACATCCATTAATGACTGCTGGATATAACAGTGCTTGTACTCTGAGTTCTCGCCACCTGAGTTCGTTTGGTACTGGCTTCAGTACCTGGCATCTGAAGCAGGTCTAAAACATGGTAGTTACTTGTTTCATTCTCCTTTGCTACCAGCCCAAGCTGGGTATTAGGTTTAGAATTTTTTACTTAGCTATCTGAAGGGTTTTTTGTTCTGTTTTTGTTTCTGTTTTTTTTAAACTTTAAAACACAGTGGGACTTTAAAACACATTGATGGATTGCTGGAGAAAAGATGTAACCAACCAATAGAATGAACTATATGCAGTTGACACAGTGCAAACCTAGGCCCAGTGTGAATGACAAGGTTGGAAACTACAGACAGCCTTATGTGTGGATGACACTGTCCCTCGTTAGGGCACCAGCAAAACTCTTAGTCAACAGCGGCCACCCTGGGGTCTCTATCTTAGACCCAGTAATATCTTCCCATTGTTTCTCCAAACTGATTCTTTCTCAGTCCACATTGTCCATTTTTTTGGTCTCACTAAATTAGTTAAACAAATAAATATTTATTGAGTACCTTCTCTGTGACAAGCTGCCTCCTCTCTGCTGTCATTGACCAAGCTTCCCCCTTTAATTATGCATTTTCTACCTTCATTGTGGAGGACTCAGTAGCTGCTGTGCTGCGGGTTTGCTGTGGCTTCTCCCCTTCCTGCTGTAACTGCTGTGCCGTGTTGTAGAGCAGAAGTTCCAAGAGCTGCCCTTCACATCTGCCTGTCCCTTTAAGAGGGGAAAGGTTTCTGGGAATCCCCTCTCTTCTGTGTGTCTCGAGCTGGAAGGTGTTATAGACCTCATTGGCTTTTTAATTATTTCTAAATAATGGACATCATTTTTTAGAGCAGTTTTAGGTTTACAGAAAAATTCAGCAGAAAGTACAGAGGGTTCCCACATATCCCCTTTCGTCCCTCTCCCACACACAGTTTCCCACATTATTAACATCTTGCATTAATGTGGTACTTTGTTTGATTTAATGAAACCAATAACCTACAGTCTTGCTGTAATTGCCTGTTAGTTACAGGAGGTTTATTTGTTGTTGTTCCTTTGGAATTTTCTAGATAAACAATCCTGTCATCTGTGCACCAAATTTTATTTCTTCCTTCCCAATCTCTATACTTTTTATATCCTTATCTTATTGCATTAGCTAGGACTTCCAATAAGAAGTTGAATAGTAGTAGTAAGAAGGAATATCCAGATATTAGGGGGAAAGAGTCAAGTTTTTCACCATTAAGTGTGATGTTAGCTGTAGAGTTTTTAAAGGTGTTCTTCATCAAGTTGATGAACCTCAGTATTAGTTTGCTAGGCCTGCCATAACAAAGCACTATAGACTGGGTGGCTCAGAGAATAGAAATATATCCTTTAATAATTCTGGAGGCTAGAAGTTTGAGATCAAGGTGCCTGCAGGGTTGGCTCCTCCTGAGGCCTTTCTCCTTGGTTTGCAGACAGCTGCCCACTTGTTGTGTCCTCACGTGGTCATCTTGCTGTGCACTCACATCCCTTGTATCTCTTTCTCTTCTTATAGGGGCATCAGTCATATTGAATTAGGGCTTCATGCTGATGGCCTCATTTTAAACTACTTGCCTCTTTAAAAGCTCTGTCTCCCAATACAGTCACATCGTGGGAGACTGAGGGTTAGACCTTCAGCATACAGATTTTGGAGGGGGGACACAGATCAGTTCATAGCATTCTGTCTACCTTGAACATCCCAGGCGATTCCAACCTCTGGGCCTGGTACAGGCATACCTCATTTTATTGCTCTTCACAGATATTGTGTTTTATTACCAGTTGAAGGTTTGTGGCAACCCTGTATCGAGCAAGTCTATTGAACAGCATCTGTTTGCTCTGTGTTTCTTTGTCACTTTTGGTAATTCTTGCAATATTTCAAGCTTTTTAATTACTATTATATTTGTTATGATCATCTGTGATCAGTGATCTTTGATGTTACTATTATAATTGTTTTGGGGCACCACGAACTGCAGCGGTATAAGATGGTGAACTCGATAAACACGTGTGTTCTGATTGCTCCACCAACTGACCATTCCCCCATCTCTTTTCCTCTCCTTGGGCCTCCCTATTCCCTGAGACACAACAATATTGAAATTAGGCCAGTTAATAATCCTACAATGCCCTCTAAGTGTTTAAGTGAAAGGAAGAGTCTCATGTCTCTCATGTTAAATCAAAAGCTAGAGATGACTAAGCTTGGTGAGAAAGCCATGTGGAAAGTCAAGATAGGCTGAAAGCTAGGGCTCTTGCACCAAACAGCAAGTTGTAAATGCGAAGGAAAACTTCTTGAAGGAAATAAAACTACAACTCCAGTGGACACACAAATGATAAGAAAGTGAAACAGCCTTACTGCTGATATGAATAAAGTTTTAGTGGTCTGGATAGAAGATTAAGCCAGCGACAACATTCTCTTAAGCCAAAGCCTAATCCAGAGCAAGGCCCTAACTTTCTTCAGTTCTATGAAGGCTGAGAGGGTGAGGAAGCTGCAGAAGAAAAATTTGAACCTAGCAGAGTTTGCTTCGTGAGGTTTAAGGCAAGAAGCCGTCTCCGTAACATCAGAGTGCAAGGTGAAGCAGCAAGTGCTTATACAGAAGCTGCAGCAAGTTATCCAGAAGATCTAGCTGAGATAATGAATGAAGGTGACTCTACCAAACAACAGATTTTCAGCGTAGACAAAATAGCCTTCTATTGGAAGAAGATGGCATCTAGGACTTTCATAGTTAGAGAAGAGAAGTCAATGCCTGGCTTCAAACTTCAAAGGACAGGCTGACTCTCTTGTTAGGGGCTAATGCAGCTGGTGATTTTAAGTTGAAGCCAATGCTTATTTACCATTATGAAAATCCTAGGGCCCTTAAGAATTATGCTAAGTTGACTCTGCCTGTGTTCTATAAATGGAACAAAAAAAAACCCTGGATGGCAGCATATCTGTTTACAACATGGTCTCCTGAATATTTTAAGCCCACTGTTGACACCTACTGCTCAGAAAAAAAAACGTTCATTTCAAAATATTTCTGCTTATCGACACTGCACCTGGTCACCCAAGAATTCCGATGGAGATTAATGTTTTTTTCATGCGTGCTAACACAACATCCATTCTGCAGCCCATGGATTAAGGAGTAATTTCCATTTTCAAGTCCTGTTGTTCAAGAAATACATTTTTGTGAGGCTATAGCTGCCATAGATAGTGATTCCTCTGATGGATCTGGGCAAAGTAAACTGAAAAGTTTCTGGAAAGGATTTGCCATTCTAGATACCATTAAGAACATTGTGGTTCATGGGAAGAGGTCAAAATGTCAACATTAACAGGAGTTTGGAAGAAGCTGATTCCAGCCTTCATGCATGACTTTGAGGGGTTCAAGACTTCAGTGGAGGAAGTAACTGCAGATGTGGTGGAATTAACAGGAGAACTAGAATTAGACATGGAGCCTGAAGATGTAACTGAATTGCTGCAATCTCATGATAAAAGTTTAGCAGATGAGGAGTTACTTCTTATGGATGAGCAAAGAAAGTAGTTTCTTGAGGTGGACTCTATTCATGATGAAGATGCTGTGAAGATTATTGAAAAGGCAATATAGGATTTAGAATATTACATAAACTTAATTGATAAAGCAGTGGCAGGGTTTGATAGAACTGACTCCAATTTTGAAAGAAGTTCTACTGTGAGTGAAATGCTATCAGACAGCATTGCATGGTACAGGGAAATCATTCATGAAAGGAAGAATCAATCAATGGGGCCAATTTCATTGTTGTGTCATTTTAAGAAATTATCACAGTCACCCCAACCTTCAGCAACACCACCCTGATCAGTCAGCAGCCATCAACATCGAGGCAAGACCCTCCACCAACAAAAAGATTAGGCTCAGATGCTGGTGAAGCCTCAGATGCTGGTCAGCATTTTTTAGCAGTAGAGTGTTTTTTAATGAAAGACGACATTGTTTTGCACGCTTAATAGACTGCAGTATAGTGTAAACGTAACTTTTATATGCACTGGGAAACCAAAAAATTTGTGTGACTCACTTTATTTTGATATTCGCTTTATTGCAGTGGTTTGGAACCAAACCTACAATATCTCCAAGGTATGTCTGTACTTGCCTCTTCCTCTCCAGGGAATCTGCTCCCCAGTTAGCCAGGGAGCTCCTTCCCTCGCTTCCTCTAGGCTCAGGGTGGCCTTTCTTCACCAGCAAATATAAAGCCGTAATTTCATCCCTTTACGCTCTGTCCATCTTACCTCTTTTGTCTTGCTCCGAATGTAATGCTTGTTTACATACTCTAAATTTACCTTTGTGTCTATTTCCTGTTTACCTGTACAAGTGTGTAAGCTCCATGAGGGCAGGGACTGTGTACTGCGTCTCTCCTGTGCCCCAGTGCCAGCGCAGTGGCAGACACACAGAAGGCACTCAGCACAGATCTGTTAAATCGGTATCTGAATTGAGTGCGTTCTGGTGTTCTGCCTTCTGGCCAGATCGCCAGTCACCCCAAGGTAAGATACCACAGAACAGGTTTTTATCTGGAGTATGCTATAATCTCCCTGACTGCAGCTGTCCTTCTGGCCTTTATCCATTCTGGAATGGAAACCAAATTAGCAGTTATAGTGATGTGGCCCAAAATGGGCTTGCCCCAGATATGCTGATGCTTATACTTGGGTGAATCACTGCTGAGTTTAATTTTTAAATTGTATTTATGTGACCAGAGTCCAGCCAGGATTAGCAATCTGCCTACCAAATCAGAAGGCAATTTGTATTGGTATAATAGAATTTAGGTAGTAGTGTTCTTGAATGTTTCATTGTATTCTGTAAAAATAGCTTTCCCCTTAAGAACTAGGCAATACACCTGGTACACCCAGGAGTGTTTGACACTGTCAGGTACCTTTATTTTTACATTGACCTTAATTTTATCGACTTTTCCTCTGCCTTGGTAAAACCCAAGATTCCAAAATTTAGTATAAATCATAAATCATAGACAATATTTTTCTTACATTTGATAGAGCAACTGAAACACAGATATAACAGCCTTAACAACTAATTTCTCTCTGGCTGGTTTATCAAATGCTATTCTTTACATAAGTACAAGCGTCCTTGAACTTGGTGGCTTTTGGAAGACCCTGGTATATGTCATTCATACCTGTCTACAAACTTGTGATTACCAAGATCAGGGAAGTCAGTTTGACTGAACTTTCATTTCTTGAATGGTGATGCTTTTGTGCCACAGGGCTCTTGCACATGCTGTTCCTGTTGTCTCAGCCCCCCTTTTCTCTGCCCATACTTACTTGCCCACGTGACTCTCATTCATTCTTTAGGACTTCATCCTGAAGGCTCCTCTTTTATTGATTTTCTTTCCTTGTTACTTCCTTTATAGCACTGACTCAACTTGGAACTATATAATTACATGTTTTATTATTTGATCATTATTTCTCTCAAACATGACATTTTTGAACAGGGACCTTTTTCCTCTTTCTTTTTTTTTGGTCTTTTGTCCTCACTGTCCAGCACTGGGCCATTTAAATTATTCACTAAACGAACGATTAAAGAGGTGATTTGTCGAATCCCTGACCAGTGTTACTTCTCTCTTTTCCCCTCGGAAGTCCTTCATGGCCATATGTGATATTTGTCAGAGAATCAAAACTGAAATCAGACTTGGAGGAAATCTGCCTTTCAATGGGTGGGGTCATTGAAATGGCCACAGTTTCCTAGGACTGATGAGCTACATGGTATCAAGCCTCGCCTAAATTCTCAGTTATGAAAGCTGTGAGAATAAGTGTATGTTACATGAGTAGACGTGGGTTCTGTATAAGAGAACCTGCCCCCGTTCATGCAAACCCAGATTCTGGGTCCCCTTTCATGGTAACAGGAGGGTGAGGAGTGGAGCATGAGGGGTATGTGGAGGGCACATTCCTTTGCTATGGAAGTTGGCTTCCTATCATCTCCGACAATTTTTCCTGCTGATTTTCATTCTCAGCATTACAGGAAGTGTTTATAGCAAATAATTGCCAAGTGTTTTCCATAAACATACAACCAAGGATATTTTTCCCACATTCCAGCTCTCTGTAAATGTTTGTTTTCCGAATGCACAAAGAAGGTGAGTATGCAGTTTCCCTAAGCAGGCCTTTGAAATGTGGGCTTTGGCCCAGAGAGAATTCCCTTCTGAGTTTGTCCTTCATCTGGCCATGTTGTCCCTACACAAGCAGTAGACTCAGAGAGTTTCTAAATGAGTTTTCCTCCACAGCTTGGATTCCTAGCCACACGGCTGGGCTCCAAGTAACTTCTGGGTCCTGAGCACCCCCTCAGTGAAGGACAGGGTGAGGTCAGAGGTTGCCAGGAGCATCACAGAAGTCATTGCTTCTGATAAAATCCACAGGGAAATACGATGGGGAACGTGGATGACAGGGGATAAGGAGATAATTGGAACTCAGGATGCACGTGAATGTATATAAATAATAGATTATGGAAATTCTCATGTTAAAACCAGGCAAGGGACTTCCCTGGTGGCACAGTGGTTAAGAATCCACCTGCCAATGCAGGGGACACGGGTTCAAGCCCTGGTCCCGGAAGATCCCACATGCCGCGGAGCAACTAAGCCCGTGCGCCACAACTACTGAGCCTGCGCTGTAGAGCCCATGAGCCACAACTACTGAGCCCGTGCTCCACAACTACTGAAGCCTGTGTGCCTAGAGCCCGTGCTCCTCAACAAGAGAAGCCACCACAATAAGTTCGCGCACCGCAATGAAGAGTAGCCCCCACTCGCCGCAACTAGAGAAACCCCATGTGCAGCAGCGAAGACCCAATGCAGCCAAAAAAACCCAGCCAAGCTAGTGTTCATTGTTCATTAATAAGCGCCTAGTGTATGCACCTAGTGTATTCACAGGTGATTGAGATACGTTTCCTGACCTCAAGGGCTCAACCCCACCAGGGGAAGTAAGACACATATATTTCACCACAATTTGGAGCAGAAAGTGAGAATTGCTGTGAGAAAGATATAGATAAAGGACTGTGGGGTTTTAGACAAAGGAATTGCATTAGGTTTTATGAAGAAAGTGACATTGGCTTGGGGCCAAAGGAGAAGGACAATTTAGACAGGCACGGGAGGGGAGGTAGGGGTGGACGGGTGTCAGGGGAAGCAATTCCCATAGAATGAACCACATATGGACCTACCCCTGTAGGAGGGCTGTCTCACAGCAGAGATCTCTCGTTTGGCAGAATTAGCCAAAATTTGGGATGCTTATATAGAATTAGATATAATGAAATAAATTCCTTTTAAAAAGTGAGATTTGATAGAAGAAAGATTTCCTTTTCACACGCCTTTAACTTGAAGTAAAACAATGTATGGCTTAATTTCTTAATTAGGTTTCAATAAATAATTTTTCCATTGTACCTAATTTAATATGTGTATAATTGGAAAATTGACATTTTTTTGTTTGAAAATGTTTCTGCAAAGGCAGATTATTATTGTCCAGAAGACGGTGATGGAAAATATTTCTCTCTTCCTCACCTTTTCATCCCCTCATGTCCATTCTCCCAAACCAGAGTGAATTTATAAATCTGTGAGCCAAGTGAGAAAATGAAAAAAAAAGCCAGGTGTGATCTGACTTACAGGAATCCATTTTATCACTAGCTCCCCGAGAATGTGTTTGTTTAGTAAAGTGAGTTACATCCAAATATGTTTCAGACAAATATATGTGGAGTGTAACATAGCTTTAAGACTGCAATAACTGTTAAGACAAGTGGTGACAATTTCTCAGTAAGAAATCAGGCTTGAGAAATGTCAAGGCTAATTTTTCATCCAACAGTGACTGTCAGACAGTGCCAAACATCTTGGTGTCTTTGTATTCCATTGAAGGAGACAGGAGCCATTTGTATTCAGTAATGCAATGTTGAGTGAGTCAAACTTCTGACTTGTGATCGTGTGATTTATCGCTAATATTGCCCAAGATACAGAGGGGCTTCTCTGCCTGCATTCGGTATCCATTTCCCAGTTGCAATTAATCTTTATTACAGTCCATAGCTCACCTCTGGTTTGGAATGTTAAAAAGATGCCTCGGAAGAGAGTCTGGAATCAGTTTCTTCTCCTTCAAGTTTTACCCTCTCGATGAAGCTTAGCCTGCCTGCCCACTGCATTTCACATGAACCTTCATCCCAGAAAGTCGTACTTCCTTGTAAAAAATGCAAACGATTTAGAAGGACACAAAAGAGGTACATAGCAAATGAAAGTCTGTCCGCCCTACAAATCCCATCCCCATATGTCTTCCAAATAGATTGCAAGCCCCTAAAGGTGGTGTTTTACTCATATGTGTATTTTTAGCATCCAGCAAGTTACTCAGCAATAATCAAGGCTTAAAGAAATGCTTTGTTGGGTAAATGAATCAATCAAAGGGTGTGGAGGAGAGTGGGCTAGAACTTCCGTGGTAGACTTGGGGAAGTATAGTATTTTGCTTTTCAAAATGTGGTGCTCGGACCAGCAGCGTCAGCATCTTCTGGGATCTGGGTAGAAATGCAGGACCTCAGGCTTACCCCAGGCTACTGGATCAGAATCTGCATTTTAACAAGATCTTCAGGTGATCAGTGAGCGCTTTAAAGCTTGAGCCAGCGTACGGTTGTCCTTTGTATATCTGCAATATAATTAAAATGTGAGCTTTCACAAATAAACGCAAGGAAAGGCATGTGATTTGCATTTAAGCGGTATGCCGTGGAGGCCGTATCCATCAGTGTATACCCAAGGAATTTGTAAGGCCTTCATGCTTCACTCCCTGGGTGTGAAGCTGTCCTTGGGTGTGGCTGTCCTTGGGTGTCCTGTAGGACTGTCATCCTGGGCCGTTTCCAGACCATCACCTCTAGGGCCCACATCTGGTCAGTCCTAAACCCCAGTTTGAAATAGACACATTTCACTTCACCCAAGAAACAGTTCAAACCACAGTGTAGAAATCCCATAGAAACCTTGCTTGTTGACTCAGGATGCCGGCACATCACATTTAAACTGCTAGACAGCAGACGTGTTATTCAGTGTCTAAGGTGTGGTTTCCTCATCTGTAACATGTCCTGCTTTGATGACTTAGGAGGACTAAAGGAGTTAAACACTTGAGAGTTTGCACATGGTAATCAGTCCATATGTATTCACTCTTTTTTTAATTGAGGCAAAATTCACACAACATAAAATTAACCATTTCAAAGTGAACCATTCAGCGACATTTGGTACATTCACGATATGTTGTGCAAATGTCACCTCTACCTAGTTCCAAGACATAAACTATCATCACCCTGAAAGGAAACCATGTACCCATTAAGCAGTTGTTCCCCGTTCTCCATCCCCCCAACCCCTGGCCACTACCAATCTGCATTCTCTTTCTATGGATTTTAACTCTTACTAATGATATTTTTATTAGTCACAGAAAGAAAAAAACAAACCCAAAAAACTCAGATTTATTTCTTCTTCTGTCTACTTTTATTGCTTTCCACGTCCTGAAAAACAGGAGGTTTGCTAATGATGGAAACTGGAAGTAGAGATGTGATGTAACTTCCAAGCAATGGTTCATAAAGTGTGGTCCCAAATTAGCAGCATCCACATTACCTGGGAACTTGTTACAAATGCAGATTCTTGGGTTTGCCCCAGAACAGCTGAATCATAACTCTGGGGGTGGGGCCCAGCAATCTGTGTTTTAATAAGCTTCCAGATGATTCTAATGCATGCTTCTGTTAGAGAACCATTGCTTTAAATACACCAGATATTACCTTTCCAAGCCTCTAGGGATGGCTACAGGTGCCTTCACACACACCTGTACCATCCTTGGGCCCAGGAACACATGTACTGGCCTAGGAGAGGAGGTCTTCCAGTCCTGTTTCTTTGATGCAGGCATCAGCTAGGGAATCTTTCCTGCTATCCTCTGGCCTTTGGAACAGTCAACAGAGCTGTTGCCTAGGCTTCCTCCAGTGACATCAGGGTTACTGTGCAGCCACAGGCACAAACACAAGTCACCCCTGCTGTTATTTAATCCTTTCCCCTCTTGGTGCTACTTCATACTCAAAGGGAGGACTTTTCAGCAGCGTGTGGATGTGATTGCTTGCTGTATTTCACACACACTGCTTTTGTTGCACTATATCAAAGTGCAGGCAGCATTCCTTTTTGGTTGATTAATGTTCAATTCGAGGTCTATTATGAACCTCCAGGCTTTAATTACTATACCATTACCCAGTCAATTCCTTGCCATTTTATATTTATGGCCTTTATTATGCCTCTGCATGTGCAATTGCCTAATTTTATTCTGGAAGAATTTCACCTCATTAGCTGGGTTTTATACCATTCTTCTCATTTGTCCATATTGTTTTTATCTCGGTTCCTTGTGTGTGCTTTCCACCTTGTTTTTTCACCAATCTGACCCTTTGTACATACTTTTTCTCCTTTTCCTGGGATGCATTGTTCTTTTGCCCTTGGAAACAGCTCTTCAAGTTTTTGCAAACTCTTCTCTGGGTGGTCTTTTCCCTGGTGATCTGTTACACTCACTCTTAACTGGTTGTTCCATCTGGATTGCTTGGTGTCATTGGCCCTTCCAAAGGCCTGGAGGCCCAGCTCTTCGGCCCTGGACATACTATGGACAGTGGTTTCTCTCTAAAGGGCCAATTAAGGAACAGGAAGAAGCTTTTTTCTTTTTTAAAGACTATGCTGCTAAAAATAATTTCTAAAAGACCTCTAAAATGCCTTACTAACACTCCCTATCTCAATCCCCCCAGTGCCTCAGAAGAATTTAGAGTTTGGTTTGCTTGCTTTTGTATTTTCTTACGTTCCATCCCCGACCTGCTGAATCAAACTCTGGGGAGCAACCCAGCAGTCTGGGTTTCATAAGCCCCCAGATGATTCTGATGCCCACTCAAGTTTGAGAGCCACTGTTCTAAAAAGATGCTGAAAGAAGTTCAGGAAACCCACCTAAGTCAGAAATAATATTTATTCCACCTGAGTCCTTACTTTGCCAAAGAGCAAGATTAATAATTTCGATAGCAGTTGTGTTTGGTTTTTTGTTGTGTGTGGTTTTTATCAACATCTTTGCCCTAGAGTTATAAGAATATTTCTGTAAATCAAGAGCTCATGTAATTATTATAGCAATAGTAGATCAATCGTCTCCCCCACTGAGTATTTGAGATGTCTCAGGCACTAAAAGATCTTTACCTCCATTTTTTATTTTCATTTAATCTTTACAGCCCTTTGTAGGTTGGTATTCCTGTTCCCATTTTTATAGGTGGAAACTCAGGTTAAGGAATGTGTGTCAAGTCACCAAGTCTGTTAGATGTAGATCTAGGAAGATCACCTCTGTCCAGAGCCACGTTATCCAGTCATCTGTTACCATGTTAAGGACTTTCCCGATCAAAGCTTTATTATTATTATTTCATCCTCTCCTTTTTCAGTAAGCGTAGGTATCATGTGTTTCAGTAGGAATCAGTAACCAGGAATGTGTGCTCTAGGGTTAGGCCACCTAAGTTCCTGAGGTGGGTCTGTTTATTTCTGTGCTATGTGAACCTTGGGCAAATTATACGACATCTTTTTGCTTCAGTTTCTCCATCTGTAAAGTGGGATAGTGCAGTATTTCTGTCATGTGGTAGTACATGTACCTTAAATGAGATAATCAGTGAAAACACTTAGAACGAGACCTGGGAAATAAATGCTCTTGATAAATATTAGCTGTGATTTCTCCTTCTCTGCCCTCTTGTCTGTGCCGTTAAAGCTCTTTACTTTGGGGCTCACTCTCCTTATCTGTGAAGAAGGAGTGGTGGATCAGGTGCATAAGCAGCCTGGAATTCTGATTTTTTCTGGTTTATTTTCCTGCTTGGCATACTTGCTATAATTTTAATGTTCTTTGTTCTCTGCCCACTTAAAATCATATTAAGGCTTTGGCATGTTTATTTGATTTTAGGGACTTGCTCAAAATTCATGATCATGATTAAGCTCTTGTGCAACCCCCTTGAGGCAGCTCAGTGCTCTTTCTAAAGCTTCTCTCTGGCTTTCTGAGACCCATCACCATTAGCATTAGTACCAAAGGGAACATAGAAGATGGCTCCCTCTTGGCCCCCAAGTCTCTGCGAGAGGACCCCACTGTGGCCTTACACGTTGACTTCGGAAGATGTCTGCGTCTTTGATGATGAGATCTAAGGGCTAACACTTCACTCTGGGGTGTTCCCTGATTCTGTTACTAATGTAAAAGTACCCCTGTGTTGGGGGTAGTGAAGGGGCTCATTGATAAAATAAAGGTTTTTATTTCTTATTTATTGGTTTAACATGGGAGACGACTGGCATCTCCTCTGGTGGGTCAAGAGGCAAGTTTTAATAGAGCTTGTGGGGTTGACAAGACTCCGAGGACGGGTGTCCTATGGTGGCTGTAACTGTTTAGTATTGGGACTTTATTGCCAAGACTATCAGGCTGTGACTTACTTTTTGGGGTCCTTGCTCATTCTCTGCACTTGTACAACCCCGTATTCCTGTGGAAGATTCCTGCTTGAATATGAGCACATGGGACTTCCTATCTTGCATTTCTGGTGTAAGTAGGTGGTGACACCGTTTTTATGCTCTCATGCTAGAATGATGGGAGAGCCTCTGCATTGCTTTCATCTGTCCCCAGTGGCCCGTCATCAAAGAGCCAATCTCACTGCAGTCATGATTTTCGTTTAGTTGCTGGTAAATGTTGGCCAAGGGCCTCGAGGGAATCGGAAGAGGGAGGGCAATAAAGCGATAATAAACACCAACTCTGTCAAGTCTGCTTTAGGCATTTTGCCTTTGTTTTGTGATTTAGAATGCACAACAGTCCTGTGAAGTGGGCTTTCTGGAATTTGTGTACAATTCACAAAAAGACGGAATGCCTCACGCAAGCTTACACTAGTTTGGCCCAGGCTCTCTATGTTATACATGCTTCCCGCAGCAGCTTTGGGTCAGAATTGGGGCGAGACGGACAATCCCTTCTCTTTGGAGAGAACACGGTCCAGGTTCACATACTGTCCTTGCTGGCCTGTGAGGAGACCGTTAAGCTTCATGTGACCGTCAGAGTCAAAGCAGCCTGAACAAGAAACCTCCACAGATGAGAGGAGATGGAAGAAGCCCTTGAGGCTCGGTCCAGGGCTGGCTACAGGGAAAGCAGAATGGACTGGACTCGCCCCAGATGAGGAGAGCTTAAGGGAAAGTGGAGGAAAGTGTGACAGGGACACCCAGCTGAATATAAGTCAGCAACATGATGCTGAAGCTAAGAGGCAGGTACTAGAGTGTGGTTGACCATGTACTTGGCCCTTAATGGTAACTCCCAAGCCAGATAAGTTTGTCACCAATGGAGAAGAAGAACTCAAAATGCATGGAAGTAAAGCCTGTGGGGACCCTCCACACAAAGTCATTAACCCTGAGCAATCCTTACTGACCCTTAGGGGATAAATGAGATAAGAGAGAACCTTATACCTTTGCCTAGAAGGGTCTGGGATTTATAAACCCACTTCAGTGAGATAGAGGAAATTGATCAAAGTTCCCTTAGCCTCTTGAAACATGAAATCCATTGAGTTTCATGGCAATGTGTATGTGAAGGCAGTTTGTAAAATATAATGGGGAAGGAGGAGATTTGGAAATTGAAGACCTTAAAAATTGAATTCCAGGAGTGACTTAGGCTATGATCTAAGCAGGTCACCTCTTCCTCTTGTTTTAACTTTCTTAAGAGAATAATAATAATACCTGCCTTATCCATTTTATGGACTTGTTGGGGAATCAGTGGATAGAAAATACGTAAATATACTCCGTAAAGTTGAAGTATTTAATAAAATGTTTTTATACTTAATATTGCATAAATATCAAGTGTTCTATAAAATATGCAGATAGTTTCAACTACTTTCGGTGTATGAAGTATTCTAAAATGAGTGATAATAGCAGTTTTTAATATGTGCTCCATCCATCGAGGTTTCTGTTCCAGCATGTTTGCTTTTAAAACCAAAGAGTGAGGGAAAAAAATAAAGATGAAAAATATGCTTTGATATTTCCAGATAGAGCTCAAAATATCTCACGTAAACATGATTAATACCAGAATGTTGAAATTGAAAATAGATATATTAGTGTATATATTAAGTAAAAAAAAAACTACTGTCTAGTCTAAGAATGATCTCTCACTGTAGTAATATCTTATTAGTAACATTCATAACAATAGTCTTTTCTGAATATTTCTGTGACAGTGTTGACCTTAAAGCCCACACAGGCAACTTGAAAGATTTGTGTCGGCTTTGTCTAAAGAAACCAATCAAGAAGGAGAGTCTATTTTTCTTTAGGTGGGTAAATATAATAAGATGGAAGGCACATTTTTTTAAAAACAGATCTTTATTCATAGGACTCTTTTTTAAATTATTTATTTATTTATTTATTTATTTATGGCTGCGTTGGGTCTTTCTTGCTGCGCGCAGGCTTTCTCTAGTTGCGGTGAGTGGGGGCTACTGTTTGTTGTGGTGGGAGGGATTCCCATTGCAGTGACTTCTCTTGCTGCAGAGCACGGGCTCTAGGCACGCGGGCTTCAGTAGTTGCGGCACACGAGCTCAGTAGTTGTGGCTCGTGGGCTCTAGAGCACAGGCTCAGTAGTTGTGGCGCACGAGCTTAGTTGCTCCACAGCATGTGGATCTTCCCGGACCAGGGCTCGAACCCGTGTCCCCTGCATTGGCAGGCGGATTCTTAACCACTGCACCACCAGGGAAGTCCCTAGAGATGGATGGTACGTTAAAGAGTAAAGAGAAGAGCTTTTCCAAGCTGATTTACGTATTGGTTACTTAAATTACTCCTTAATTTAGTACCTGCTAATAAACAGTGCCTTGGAAATGTTTTCGGAACATTTATTGGCTGCAGTAATTCCACCTACAGTGTATTCAGATCACATCCTCATTAAGTATTGATGTGCTCATGAAATGTTAATTGTTAATGTGAAATGCCAGGGAATGTCCTCGCTGGGAGCTGGGGGCTGGCTGAAGACTGCCTGTCTCCTGTCTTTTCTTTATGTTCTGTCTTCTTGCTCTGTTTTCCCCGCTCATTTCCCATCATCAAGAGATTCAGATTTGCTCCTTGATGGGGCAATCTCAGATACAAACATTTTCAAAGAGAAATAAAGATTCACTGATTGATGGGAACTTAGTTGTTCTTCCCTCCTGCTTTCCTGAACTGGAATTCCTGATTAGAACCAGAAAGGATTCTCCTAAAAGGAAGAGGGTGATTCAGGCTCAGTCGAATGAGACTGTTCACGTTCAGGCAAATTTCCAAAAGAGACCATGGAGAGGGGCAGAGGCTTTCAAGGACTCCAGCGCTGGTCCTTCCTGCTTGGCAGGAGAAGGGATTTAGTTGGAGTTTATGACCAGCTTTCTCAGAGGAAAAACAACCAGCTCAGAACACATTTTGGCTAAAGAGACTGTAAGGAAGAATTTTATCATAAATCCCAAGGACAGCAAAGGCTAGGTTCATGCTGATATGCAATGCATAATTATTTATGTGAGCATGTGCTGCAAACAGTTGACAGTTGACAGGTCCCACAAAATGGGATGGTTCATCGACTTCTTGGAAAATCATAAGGGTGATAAAGCAACAATGATGAACTTTGAAAACTGCCCTGATTCAGCAAGTGGAACTGTTTAGGTCGTGATTAGGGTTAGGTATACGTGCAATGCTGGAAGGAACATCCCCAAATGGAAATGGTTGATTTGTTAGTGTGGTACTGTCAGTGCAAACAATAATTATGTATGTGTGTATGTTTGTGTTATTGTTACAGTGTTTGTGTGGATAACAATGGGAGCACATTTGTATTGAAAGCCTACTCCTTTGGTTTTATTTTATTTTATTGATTTATTGATTGATTGATTGACTGATAGGTAAGGAGTGGATTTATTTACAGCGAAACACACTCCACAGACAGAGTGTGGGCCATCTCAGCAGGCAAGAGGCCCCAGGATATGGGGAGGTTAGTTATTATAGACTGGGTAATTTCTTTTTTTTTACTACCTACATTTTATTTATTTATTTATTTATTTATTTATTTATTTATTTATTTATTTAATACAGCAGGTTCTTATTAGATATCTATTTTATACGTATTAGTGTATGTATGTCAAACCCAATCTCCCAATTCATCCCACCACCACCACCCCACCCCCACTTTCCCCTCTTGCTGTCCAAATGTTTGTTCTCTACAGCAGTATCTCTATTTGTGCCTTGCAAACCGGTTCATCTGTACCATTTTTCTAGATTCCACATGTATGCGTTAATATACGATATTTGTTTTTCTCTATCTGACTTACTTCACTCTGTATGACAGTCTCTAGGTCCATCCACGTCTCTACAAATGACCCAATTTTGTTCCTTTTTATGTCTGAGTAATATTCCATTGTATATATGTACCACATCTGCTTTATTCATTCATCTGTCGATGGGCATTTAGGTTGCTTCCATGACCTGGCTATTGTAAATAGGACTGCAATGAACATTGGGGTGCATGTGTCTTTTTGAATTATGGTTTTTTGTGGGTACATGCCCAGTAGTGGGATTGCTGGGTCATATGGTAATTATTTTTAGTTTTTTAAGGAAACTCCATACTGTTCTCCATAGTGGTTGTATCAATTTACATTCCCACCAACAGTGCAGAGGGTTCCCTTTTCACCAGACCTTCTCCAGCATTTTTTGTTTGTGGATTTTCTGGTGATGCCCATTCTAACTGGTGTGAGGTGATACCTCATTGTAGTTATGATTTGCATTTCTCTAATAATTAGTGATGTTGAGCAGCTTTTTATGTGTCTCTTTGCCATCTGAATGTCTTCTTTGGAGAAATGTCTATTTAGGTCTTCTGCCCATTTTTTGATTGGGTTGTTTGTTTTTTTAATATTGAGCTGTTTATATACTTTGGAGATAAATCCTTTGTCCGTTGCTTCGTTTGCAAATATTTTCTCCCATTCCGAGGGTTGTCTTTTCATCTCGTTTATGGTTTCCTTTGCTGTGCAAAAGCTTTGAAGTTTCATTAGGTCCCATTTGTTTATTTTTGTTTTTATTTCCATTACTCTAGGAGGTGGGTCAAAAAGGATCCTGCTGTGATTTATGTTATAGAGTGTTCTGCCTATGTTTTCCTCTAAGAGTTTTATAGTATCCGGTCTTACATTTAGGTCTTTAATCCATTTGGAGTTTATTTTTGTGTATAGTGTCAGGGAGTGTTCTAATTACATTCTTTTACATGTAGCTGTCCAGTTTTCCCAGCACCACTTATTGAAGAGACTGTCTTTTCTCCATTGTATATCCTTGCCTCCTTTGTCATAGATTAGTTGACCATAGGTGCATGGGTTTATCTCTGGGCTTTCTATCTTGTTCCATTGATCTATGTTTCTGTTTTTGTGCCAGTAGCATATTGCCTTGATTACTGTAGCTTTTTAGTATAGTCTGAAGTCAGGGGGTCTGATTCCTCCAGCTCCATTTTTTTCCCTCAAGACTGCTTGGGCTATTTGGGATCTTTTGTGTCTCCATACAAATTTTAAGATTTTTTGTTCTAGTTCTGTAAAAAGTGCCATTGGTAATTTGATAGGGATTGCATTGAATCTTTAGATTGCTTTGGGTAGAATAGTCATCTTCACAATGTTGATTCTTCCAATCCAAGAACATGGTATATCTCTCCATCTGTTTGTGTCATCTTTGATTTCTTTCATCAGTGTCTTATGGTTTTCTGAGTACAGGTCTTTTACCTCCTTAGGTAGGCTTATTACTAGGTATTTTATTCTTATTGTTGCAATGGTGAATGGGATTGTTTCCTTAATTTCTCTTTCTGATCTTTTGTTGTTAGTGTATAGGAATGCAAGAGATTTTTGTGCGTTAATTTTGTATCCTGCAACCTTACCAAATTCATTGATTAGCTCTAGTAGTTTTCTGGTAGCATCTTTAGGATTCTCTGCCTGTAGCATCATGTCATCTGCAAACAGTGACAGTTTTACTTCTTCTTTTCCAATTTGTATTCCTTTTTCTTCTCTGATTGCCGTGGCTAGGACTTCCAAAACTATGTTGAATAATAGTGGTGAGAGTGGACATCCTTGTCTTGTTCCTGATCTTAGAGGAAATGCTTTCAGTTTTTCACCATTGAGAATGATGTTTGCTGTGGGTTTGTCGTATATGGCCTTTATTATGTTGAGGTAGGTTCCCTGTATGCCCACTTTCTGGAGAGTTTTTTTCATAAATGGGTGTTGAATTTTGTCAAAAGCTTTTTCTGCATCTATTGAGATGATCATATGGTTTTTATTCTTCAATTTGTTAATATGGGTTACCACATTGATTGATTTGCATATATTGAAGAATCCTTGCACCCCTGGGGTAAATCCCACTGGATCATGGTGTATGATCCTTCTAATGTGTTGTTGGATTCTGTTTGCTAGTATTTTGTTGAGGATTTTTGCATCTATATTCATCAGTGATATTGGTCTGTAATTTTCTTTTTTTGTAGTATCTTTGTCTGGGTTTAGTATCAGGGTGATGGTGGCCTCGTAGAATGAGTTTGGGAGTGTTCCTTCCTCTGCAATTTTTTGGAAGAGTTTGAGAAGGATGGGTGTTAGCTCTTCTCTAAATATTTGGTAGAATTCACCTGTGAAGCCCTCTGGTCCTGGACTTTTGTTTGTTGGAAGATTTTTAATCACAGTTTCAATTTCGTTACTTGTGATTGGTCTGTTCATATTTTCTATTTCTTCCTGGTTCAGTCTTGGAAGGTTATACCTTTCTAAGAATTTGTCCGTTTCTTCCAGGTTGTCCAATTTATTGGCATAGAGTTTCTTGTAGTAGTCTCTTATGATGCTTTGTATTTCTGTGGTGTCCATTGTAACTTCTCCTTTTTCATTTCTAACTTTATTGATTTGAGTCCTCTCCCTCTTTTTCTTGATGAGTCTGACTAAAGGTTTATCAATTTTGTTTATATTCTCAAAGAACCAGCTTTTAGTTTTATTGATCTTTGCTATTGTTTTCTTTGTTTCTATTTCATTTATTTCTGCTCTGATCTTTATGATTTCTTTCCTTCTACTAACTTTGGGTTTTGTTTGTTCTTCTTTCTCTAGTTCCTTTAGGTGTAAAGTTAGATTGTTTATTTGAGATTTTTCTTGTTTCTTGAGGTAGGATTGTATTGCTCTAAACTTCCCTCTTAGAACTGCTTTTGCTGCATCCCATAGGTTTTGGATCGTCGTGTTTTCATTGTCATTTGTCTCTAGGTATTTTTTGATTTCCTCTTTGATTTCTTCAGTGATCTCTTGGTTATTTAGTAACATATTGTTTAGCCTCCATGTGTTTGTGTTTTTTACATTTTTTCCCCTGTAATTTATTTCTAATCTCATAGCGTTGTGGTCAGAAAAGATGCTTGATAAGATTTCAATTTTCTTAAATTTACTGAGGCTTGATATGTGACCCAACATGTGATGTATCCTGGAGAATGTTCCATGTGCACTTGAAAAGAAAGTGTAGTCTGCTGTTTTCGGATGGAATGTCCTGTAAATATCGTTAAGTCCATCTTGTTTAATGTATCATTTAAAGCTTGTGTTTCCTTATTAATTTTCTGTCTGGCTGGTCTCTCCATTGGTGAAAGTGAGGTGTTAAAGTCCCCCACTATTATTGTGTCACTGTCGATTTCCTCTTTTTTGCTGTTAGCATTTGCCTTATGTATTGAGGTGCGCCTGTGTTGGGTATATATATATTTATAATCGTTATATCTTCTTCTTGAATTGATCCCTTGATCATTACGTAGTGTCCTTCCTTGTCTCTTGTAACATCCTTTATTTTAAAGTCTATTTTATCTGGTATGAGTATTGCTACTCCAGCTTTCCTTTGATTTCCATTTGCATGGAATATCTTTTTCCATCCCCTCACTTTCAGTCTGTATGTGTCCCTAGGTCTGAAGTGGGTCTCTTGGTGACAGCATATAAATGGGTGTTGTTTTTGTATCCATTCAGCGAGCCTGTGTCTTTTGGTTGGAGCATTTAATCCATTCACATTTAAGGTAATTATTTATATGTATGTTCCTATGACCATTTTCTTAATTGTTTTGGGTTTGTTTTTGTAGATCCTTTTCTTCTCTTGTGTTTCCCACTTAGAGAAGTTCCTTTAGCATTTGTTGTAGAGCTGGTTTGGTGGTGCTGAATTCTCTTAGCTTTTGCTTGTCTTTTAAAGATTTTGATTTCTCCCTCAAACCTGAATGAGATCCTTGCTGGGTAGAGTAATCTTGGTTGTAGGTTCTTCCATTTCATCACTTTAAATATATCATGCCACTCCCTTCTGGCTTGCAGAGTTTCTGCTGAGAGATCCCTTATGGGAGTTCCCTTGTATGTTATTTGTTCCCTTGTATGTTATTTGTTGTATTTCCCTTGTTGCTTTTAATAATTTTTCTGTCTTTAATTTTTGTCAATTTGATTTCTATGTGTCTTGACATGTTTCTCCTTGTGTTTGTCCTGCCTGAGACTCTCTGTACTTCCTGGACTTGGGTGGCTCTTTCCTTTCCCATGTTAAGGAAGTTTTAACTATAATGTCTTCAAATATTTTCTCGGGTCTTTTCTCTCTTGTCTTCTCCTTCTGAGACCTCTATAATGCTAATGTTGGTGTGTTTAATGTTGCCCTAGAGGTCTTTTAGGCTCTCTTCATTTCTTTTCATTCTTTTTTCTTTATTCTGTTCCATGGCAGTGAATTCCCCATTCTGTCTTCCAGGTCACTTATCCATTCTTCTGCTTCAGTTATTCTGCTATTAATTCCTTCTAGTGTATTTTTCATTTCAGTTATTGTATTGTTCATCTCTGTTTGTTTGTCCTTTAATTCTTCCAGGTGTTTGTTCTTTAATTCTTCTAGGTCTTTGTTATACATTTCTTGCATCTTCTTGATCTTTGCCTCCATTCTTTTTCCAAGGTCCTGTATCATCTTCACTATCGTTTTTCTGAATCCTTTTTCTGGAAGGTTGCCTATCTCCACTTCATTTAGTTGTTTTTCTGGGGTTTTATCTTGTTCCTTCATCTGTTACATAGTCCTCTGCCTTTTCATCTTGTCTGTCTCTCTGTGACTGTGGTTTTTGTTCCACAGGCTGCAGGATTGTAGTTCTTCTTGCTTCTGCTGTCCACCCTCTGATGGAGGATGAGGCTCTAAGAGGCTTGTGCAAGCTTCCTGATGGGAGGGACTGGTGGTGGGTAGAGCTTGGTGTTACACTGGTGGGCAGAGCTTAGTAAAACTTTAATCGGCTTGTCTGCTGATGGTTCGGGCTGGGTTCCCTCCCTGTTGGTTGTTTGGCCTGAGGCGACCCAGCACTGGAGCCTGCTCAGCTCTTTGGTGGGGCTAATGGAGGACTCTGGGAGGGCTCATGCCAAGGGGTACTTCCCAGAACTTCTGCTGCCAGTGTCCTTGTTCCCACGGTGAGCCACAGCCACCTCCCGCCTCTACAGGAGACCCTCCAACACTAGCAGGTAGGTCTTGTTCAGTCTCCTATGGGGTCACTGTTCCTTCCCCTTGGTCCCGATGCGCACACTACTTTGTGTGTGCCCTCCGAGAGTGGAGTCTCTGTTTCTCCCAGTCCTGTCAAAGTCCTGCAATCAAATCCCGCTAGCCTTCAAAGTCTGATTCTCTGGGAATTCCTCCTCCCGTTGCTGGACCCCCAGGTTGGGAAGCCTGACATGGAGCTCAGAACCTTCACTCCAGTGGGTGGACTTCTGTGGTATAATTGTTCTTCAGTTTGTGAGTAACCCACCCAGCGGTTATGGGATTTGATTTTATTGTGATTGCACCCCTCATACAGTCTCATTGCGGTTTCTTCTTTGTCTTTGGATGTGCAGTATATTTTTGGTGATTTCCAGTGTCTTCCTCTTGATGATTGTTCAGCAGTTAGTTGTGATTCTGGTGTTCTTGCAAAAGGAATCACTCCTTGGTTTTAAACCATTCACCCTATTCTGCACTCCCTCACATTACTTCACTATTTGGAACTCAGTCTGTGTCAATCCAACAGCACTTTCATATACTTTTCCTTCTTCCCCTTTTTACATTCTCCTTCTTTTTTCTTCCCTCCTTCCAAATACTCTTCCTTTTATCTCTCTTTCCTAAATGCCTTCCCCTCTTTGTTCCTTGTCTATACTCCTTGCCTTTTTTGATCACTTACTGAATGCTGAGTGCACTGCACAGACCCAGTCTGCGCCATCCTCATCTCTGCCAGGGATGCTGCAGCCCCTCCAGAAGGACTGCACTTTCTTTCTTAGTCCCTACTATCCATTCTTTACACCTGCAGATCTTTTCAAAACAAATCAGGTCACGTCACTCACCTGTCTAAACCTCCTGTTTAGCATCTCAGGATATGAGAATGACCCCCCCATGCAGCCCGCGGCAGTGGTTTCAGCCCACATCTATGCACTCTGGCTCACTCTGCTCCGCTCAGGCTCCTGGAACCTAACACTGCCCTGTACAATTACAAACCCTTCCGCATGGTAGACCAGGCAGTGTACAGAGGTTGTGTCCAAAACACATCTTACTCAACTCAGGGGCTCTGTCCTTGATCTCTACCTGAAATATTCTTTCTCCCAGACCTTGACTTGGCAAGCTCTCTCTCACCCTTTGATTCCCAATAGTCACCTAGTTGTCTACACTCTCCTCCCCAAGTCTTCCCTGTTACTCTTTGCCACCTCAACTACTTTTTTTCATGGCACTTGTTATAAACTGTAATTACCTCTTTTGTTTTATCTGTTTCCCTCAATTAGAATGGATGCTCTGATAAGTCAGAGCCCTGGTCTTGTTCTCCACTTTATAGGCCTAGGCATCTTCCTGGTAGACAATAGGTACTCAATTACTACTGTTTATTGAATGAATAAAACACCATTTCTGCCACTGAAGAGGTCATAGTCTGGGGGAAAAACAGCATTAAGTCGATGCACAACATTGTTGTAAATGCTACTGGGATACACCTACTCAGGGTGGTGTAGCTTTTAAGGACATTCCAGACAACTCCATTGAGGAAGTGGGAGGTGGTTTCAGAGATGGATATGCTGATTATTCCTTTTGTCAACGTATGAATTTGAAGCTTGGCAACCTTTTTTTTTTTTTAAATTTTGTGCGTTTTAGAACAATTGGCTAATTCCCCTTTATTTTTGAAGTTTAGTAACTTTAAAATAGAGTTTTCCTATTTTGTTTTACTTTTGTTTAATACATGTGCAGAATGACTCCCTTAGTTATGGTAGGAATATCTCAAACTACCTTAAGGAAAAAGGAGAATTTATTGGATGGCCCAAAGGATTTTCAGCGGAAGGGTTTAGCAAATAAACCGTAAGGTTAGGGAAGTAGCTTTGCTCAAGGAACATGTGGGACCAGCCGCTCAAACGCTGTCAGAGCTACCACTGCCTCTCCTCTCTGTTTTCCCTTGCATTTTGGTTTGCTTTCCTTTTTTCTTTTTTTATTTTTATTTTTGCAGATTCACTTTCAGGTAGTTCCTACACTCATACCTCGTGGGTACTGTCAGCATAGTTGGGCTCATTTTTCCCTTTTTGTGTGGTGAGTCTCAGGGAAGGACTCTGGTTGGCCCAGTTTGTGTCATGTGTCCCTTAGGTGTGGTCCGGTCAACTAGTGCCAAGGGTGAGATCTTGTAAGAACATGGAAACTCCTGTGGGAAATATATGATTAAACGTAGGAGCTGAACCATTAAAAAAGAACAAAATAATGCCATTTGCAGCAACATGGATGCGACTAGAGATTATCAAACTAAGTAAAGTAAGACAGAAAGACAAAGACAAATACCATATGATATCACTTACATGGGGAATCTAAAATATGACACAAATGAACCTATCTATGAAACGGAAACAGAATCACGGACATAGAGAACAGACTGGTGGTTGCCAAGGGGGAGGTGGTTGGGGGAGGGATGGAGTGGGAGGTTGGGGTTAGCAGATGTAATCTTCTATATATATAGAATGGATAAACAACAAGGTCCTACTGTACAGCACAGAGAACTATATTCAATATCCTATGATAAATAGAAAAAATATTTATAAAAAGGAAAAAAATGTAGGAGCTGAAGTCATAGAAAGAGAGTTGCTATTCCCAGGAAAGGGAAGATACGACCGGGAGAAAAAGAGAGTGGTTTTGTCAATTAAGTAAAAAGTCTTTACTGTGCTATTTTAAAAATCTCTCCATGGGCACCTCTGTGTAAGTGGAAACCAATGAGCAAAATATCCTCTTACAGAGTTGAAAACGGTTTTAGGAGATTTGGAAAACATGAGAGTTTTCAGTCCTTTTACAGAGAATATACTTAAAATACAGTTTTGTTCTGCCCCCAAGAGCCCTAGTTTGGTGGTCTGGAGTGGATCTGTTACTCTGTTACAGTAGAGCCAACATTTTTGATGTTTTCTGCAAACTGACTTTCCTTTCTGAACTGTTCCCTTTCCTGCTTGCAGATTGTGCTTGAGAACAGTAGCCGAGAAGATAAGCATGAATGTCCCTTCGGCCGCAGTAGTATAGAGCTGACCAAGATGCTGTGTGAGATCTTGAAAGTGGGCGAGCTGCGTAAGTACATGTATTTCCCACAGAGTGTGAGGCTTGGCAGAGACCCAGCTTCCAGGGTAGTGCGCTGACCTACATGCAGGGTTCCCAAGGTGCTGACAGCTAAGCACGAGCATCCCTGTGGACCGAACATTCTTTGGCTCAGGTTTCCAGTGTATGTATTTCTTTATGTCTGCCCTGGGAATAAATGTTATTAAAATCTACAGGGATAGAAAACTGTGCAGGTATTGTGAATGAATTTCAAATATTATAAAAATGAGTGTATATTAAGAAATGAGTGTATATTATTCTGTTTAGGGAAAAGATCTATGGATTTCTTTTTTAAAATTCCAGTTTTTATGCTACCAGTAGATCATTTTCTTTTCATTTTTTTTTTGAATTTTATTTTATTTATTTTTTTTATACAACAGAGTCTTATTAGTCATCAATTTTATACACATCAGTGTATACGTGTCAATCCCAATCTCCCAATTCATCACACCACCACCCCCACCCCCCCGCCACTTTCCCCCCTTGGTGTCCATACATTTGTTCTCTACATCTTTGTCTCAATTTCTGCCCTGCAAACCGGTTCATCTGTACCATTTTTCTAAGTTCCACATACATGCGTTAATATACGATATTTGTTTTTCTCTTTCTGACTTACTTCACTCTGTATGATAGTCTCTAGATCCATCCACGTCTCAACAAATGACCCAATATCGTTCCTTTTTATGGCTGAGTAATATTCCATTGTATATATGTACCACATCTTCTTTATCCATTTGTCTGTCGATGGGCATTTAGGTTGCTTCCATGACCGGGCTATTGTAAACAGTGCTGCAATGAACATTGGGGTGCATGTGTCTTTTTGAATTATGGTTTTCTCTGGGTATATGCCCAGTAGTGGATCATATGGTAATTCTATTTTTAGTTTTTTAAGGAAACTCCATACTGTTCTCCATAGTGGCTATATCAATTTACATTCCCACCAACAGTGCAAGAGGGTTCCCTTTTCTCCACACCCTCTCCAGCATTTATTGTTTTTAGATTTTCTGATGATGCCCATTCTAACTGGTGTGAGGTGATACCTCATTGTAGTTTTCATTTGAATTTCTCTAATAATTATAGTGATGTTGAGCATCTTTTCATGTGCTTCTTGGCCATCTGAATGTCTTCTTTGGAGAAATGTCTATTTAGGTCTTCTGCCCATTTTTGGATTGGGTTGTTTGTTTTTTTGATATTGAGCTGCATGAGCTGTTTATATATTTTGGAGATTAATCCTTTGTCCATTGATTCGTTTGCAAATATTTTCTCCCATTCTGAGGGTTGTCTTTTCGTCTTGTTTATGGTTTCCTTTGCTGTGCAAAAACTTTGAAGTTTCATTAGGTCCCATTTGTTTTTGTTTTTATTACCATTACTCTAGGAGGTGTATCAAAAAAGATCTTGCTGTGATTTATGTCACAGAGTGTTCTTCCTATGTTTTCCTCTAAGAGTTTTATAGTGTCCTGTCTTACATTTAGGTCTCAAATCCATTTTGAGTTTATTTTTGTGTATGGTGTTAGGGAGTGTTCTAATTTCATTCTTTTACATGTAGCTGTCCAGTTTTCCCAGCACCACTAATTGAAGAGACTGTCTTTTCTCCATTGTATATCCTTGCCTCCTTTGTCATAGATTAGTATAGTCTGAAGTCAGGGAGTCTGATTCCTCCAGCTCCGTTTTTTTCCTTCAAGACTGCTTCGGCTATTCGGGGTCTTTTGTGTCTCCATACAAATTTTAAGATTTTTTGTTCTAGTTCTGTAAAAAAGGCCATTGGTAATTTTATAGGGATTGCATTGAATCTGTAGATTGCTTTGGGTAGAATAGTCATCTTCACAATGTTGATTCTTCCAATCCAAGAACATGGTATATCTCTCCATCTGTTTGTGTCATCTTTGATTTCTTTCATCAGTGTCTTATAGTTTTCTGAGTACAGGTCTTTTACCTCCTTAGGTAGGCTTATTACTAGGTATTTTATTCTTATTGTTGCAATGGTGAATGGGATTGTTTCCTTGATTTCTCTTTCTGATCTTTTGTTGTTAGTGTATAGGAATGCAAGAGATTTTTGTGCATTAATTTTGTATCCTGCAACCTTACCAAATTCATTGATTAGCTCTAGTAGTTTTCTGGTAGCATCTTTAGGATTTTCTGCCTGTAGCATCATGTCATCTGCAAACAGTGACAGTTTTACTTCCTCTTTTCCTATTTGTATTCCTTTTATTCCTTTTTCTTCTCTGATTGCCGTGGCTAGGACTTCCAAAACTATGTTGAATAATAGTGGTGAGAGTGGACATCCTTGTCTTGTTCCTGATCTTAGAGGAAATGCTTTCAGTTTTTCACCATTGAGAATGATGTTTGCTGTGGGTTTGTCGTATATGGCCTTTATTATGTTGAGGTAGGTTCCCTGTATGCCCACTTTCTGGAGAGTTTTTTTCATAAATGGGTGTTGAATTTTGTCAAAAGCTTTTTCTGCATCTACTGAGATGATCATATGGTTTTTATTCTTCAATTTGTTAATATGGTGTATCACATTGATTGATTTGCGTATATTGAAGAATCCTTGCATCCCTGGGATAAATCTCACTTGATCATGGTGTATGATCCTTTTAATGTGCTGTTGGATTCTGTTTGCTAGTATTTTGTTGAGGATCTTTGCATCTATATTCATCAGTGATATTGGTCTATAATTTTCTTTTTTTGTAGTATCTTTGTCTGGTTTTGGTATCAAGGTGATGGTGGCCTCATAGAATGAGTTTGGGAGTGTTCCTTCCTCTGCAGTTTTTTGGAAGAGTTTGAGAAGGGTGGGTGTTAGCTCTTCTCTAACTGTTTGGTAGAATTCACCTGTGAAGCCATCTGGTCCTGGACTTTTGTTTGTTGGAAGATTTTTAATCACTGTTTCAATTTTGTTACTTGTGATTGGTCTGTTCATATTTTCTGTTTCTTCCTGGTTCAGTCTTGGAAGGTTATACCTTTCTAAAAATTTATCCATTTCTTCCAGGTTGTCCATTTTATTGGCATAGAGTTTCTTGTAGTAGTCTCTTAGGATGCTTTGTATTTCTGCGGTGTCCATTGTAACTTCTCCTTTTTCATTTCTAATTTTATTGATTTGAGTCCTCTCCCTCTTTTTCTTGATGAGTCTGGCTAAAGATTTATCAATTTTGTTTATCTTCTCAAAGAACCAGCTTTTAGTTTTATTGATCTTTGCCATTGTTTTCTTTGTTTCTATTTCATTTATTGCTGCTCTGATCTTTATGATTTCTTTCCTTCTACTAACTTTGGGTTTTGTTTGTTTTTCTTTCTCTACTTCCTTTAGGTGTAAAGTTAGATTGTTTATTTGAGATTTTTCTTGTTTCTTGATGTAGGCTTGTATAGCTATAAACTTCCCTCTTAGAACTACTTTTGCTGTATCCCATAGGTTTTGGATCGTCGTGCTTTCATTGTCATTTGTATTGTTCATCTGTTTGTTTGTTCTTTAAGTCTTCTAAGTCTTTGTTAAACATTTCTTGCATCTTCTTGATCTTTGCCTCCATTCTTTTTCCAAGGTCCTGGATCATCTTCACTATCATTATTCTGAATTCTTTTTCTGGAAGGTTGCCTATCTCCACTTCATTTAGTTGTTTTTCTGGGGTTTTATCTTGTTCCTTCATGTGGTACATAGTCCTCTGCCTTATCATCTTGTCTATCTTTCTGTGAATGTGCTTTTTGTTCCACAGGCTGCAGGATTGTAGTTCTTCTTGCTTCTGCTGTTTGCCCTCTGGTGGATGATGCTATCTAAGAGGCTTGTGCAAGTTTCCTGATAGGAGGGACTGGTGGTGGGTAAAGCTGACTGTTGCTGTGGTAGGCAGAGCTTAGTTAAACTTTAATCCGTTTGACTGCTGGTAGTTGGGGCTGGGTACCCTCCCTGTTGGTTGTTTGGCCTTAGGCAACCCAACACTGGAGCCTACCTGGGCTCTTTGGTGGGGCTAATGACAGACTCTGGGAGGCCTCACGCCAAGGAGTACTTCCCAGAACTTCTGCTGCCAGTGTCCTTGTCCTCATGGTGAGCCACAGCCACCCCCCACCTCTCCCAGAGGCCTTCCAACACTAGCAGGTAGGTCTGGTTCAGTCTCCCCTGGGGTCACTGCTACTTCCCCTGGGTCCCGATGCGCACACTACTTTGTGTGTGCCCTGCAGGAGTGGAGTCTCTGTTTCCCCCATTCCTGTCGAAGTCCTGCAATCAAATCCCACTAGCCTTCAAAGTCTGATTCTCTAGGAATTCCTCCTCCTGTTGCCGGACCCCCAGGTTGAGAAACCTGACATGGGGCTCAGAACCTTCACTCCAGTGGGTGGACTTCTGTGGTGTAAGTGTTCTCCAGTCTGAGTCACCCACCCAGCAGTTATGGGATTTGATTTTACTGTGATTGCACCCCTCCTACCATCTCATTGTGGCTTTCCTTTGTCTTTGGATGTGGGATATCTTTTTTGGTGAGGTCCAGTGTCTTCCTGTCGATGATTGTCCAGCAGCTAGTTGTGATTCTGGTGTTCTCGCAAGAGGGAGTGAGAGCTCGTCTTTCTACTCTGCCATCTTGGTTCTGATAAAGCTGAATCTTTTTTCTTTTGAAACATCTTTTTTATGTAAAGAAAAATTGCATACCTTAATGAAATCCTCTTGCTTCCAGTATTTTACTTGTTTAGAATGCTTTCTCTATGAAAGAAGGAATTATTGAAGGAAATGGGTAGATGATCATGAAAAATGTGGTCAGAGATAGGCTTATTGCTCTTTTTCTTCCTTATATTACAAAATTTAGGAGAGGATACCTAGAAATAGAGAGCATGATAATTTTCTTGCCTTTTCCTCACTGACATAATTTGGCTTTAACTTGTTAAGGCAAATATGATTTAACCTGGCCTGCAATCATTGTCAGCTTTGAGTCTTCCTATAGTGGGTAAATTCCATTCCCTCCACCAGCTATAGAGCTGACACACAGATAAATCTTTCCTTGTAGGCTTAATAACATGGGCACCATAGAAGGCTGTTTATACCAGAGAAATGTTGAGTGTTTGCTATTATTGTGAAAGCATAAATATTTAGTCACCTGCGTGAGAGCTTAAAATAATGGTCTGAAATGATTAATGGGAAAGAATCTAAAGATTAAATTGGAAAGGGCGTTATGTTTTATTTACAGTGTAGAACTGACTACACATACTGCTAAGGTAAATTTAAAAATTTAGAACTTAATAAGGATGAAGCTAAGAGTTTGGGCTGTTTGACCAAAATGTTATCATCCTCCCATGTAGGGGGGTGGGGGAAAGAAGTTGAAGTGGACGTGGAACTGCCATGGACGTTTGTTACTAGTGAGCCCAAATTAGGGCATTTTTGCATTAAGAGTAGCAGCCTGACCTGAGAGATTTCTGTTCTCGGGTTCACTTATCACCAATGTTAACATTTCAGCTTATCTGGGTCCTTGAAGTGAGTTATTCTTCCTAATCCTCATTCGACTAACTTGTGGAGATTTATGTCCGCTATGTAGCTTACTGTGTATTCTGCTGAAGGATTAAAGTCCTGAATCAAACAAATTCTCCTGAATTCCTCAGTCTGATAACCATGACTATTTTGCATGCATTTCAATTTGATGGGGGAAACTGTAGAAAGTCACTTGCTTAAAAGCACTGCAAGACCATCCAAGATTTTGAGAAACTGGAGAAGAAGCAGAGTCATGCTCTGCTTGGCTGGTACTTCTTGTGTCCAGGTTATTGCCCTGCAATGTCCTTTTCTTGCCCTGCTTTCATTTTCATCTTCCCCAATGGCCTGCTTTGGCTATCAGCTCTCATCTTGATGGCAGTAGAAGGTATAATCTTGTGTGCTTTGACTGCCATACCCAGCTTTCTGCTCTTCTCCTTTGCCTAAAGGACATGTTAAAAGTTTGCACAGAACAGAGATATGGTGAACTAGAAGGAGAATACTGGGGACAAGGGGCAGCTTGATTCCATCTCTGCCACTTATGACCTTTGTGTCCTTGGGTAATGTACTCATAAATTTCACTGTGCACTTATATTCCTACATTTCCCCAGAAATAGATTGGTAGGATTTGAGGTGATGATTTGAGTAGTTGCATTCATTTTGTCTCTATCACAAGTAACGTTGGTGGCTGAAATTGCAGCGGTAGGCATGAGAGGAGTACCCTGGGAACAAATAGTATTCAACCTAGGGAAACTAACTTGGACAAGATAGCCAAATTTCAGGCTGTGTGTGGGCAAGGTAAACGTGGATCTGATCTGGACTCTCCTCCTTGTCAGTGGGGCCCCATCTGGTGGGCAGATGGGAACCTTGGTGGCAGGAGTCTGAGCAGACAGTGCTGCTCAGGTGGGCGTCACTCTGTGCTGTGTGGGAGAGAACTGGTACAGAGTAGGGGCTGACCTCTAGCTGGTGTAGAGCAGCCTTCCCAGACTTTTGAAGACCTGGTAGTCAAGCCAGGAGCCAGGATAGAATCCCATTCGTATGGGCTGAGGTAACAGAGTGGGGATGAAGGCAAATACCTTTGGGATCCCTGGAGGTGCCCCAGATGCCCTTCTTGCACCATATATTATTCCAGAAGGTGAGAACCTTCTGTTGCAGAGAAGGCTTTCAACATTCTGCCACAGTTTGCTTAGCACCTGGTCAGGTCTGGTCTCTGCAGTGAGGTTGGGCTTGGACAGCTGGGACCTGACATACTCATGGCAGGCTTCCTTCATCTAAGATGACAAATGCATTTATTCATTTGTTTAATAAAAATCTACAGATTACTTACAATGTACCAGGGATTATACTGGACACTGTAGGTGCAAAGGTGAACCAGATACGGTCTCTGTCCCCAAGAGTCAGTCTTCCATTTGGGAAAGTGTAAGAATGAGGTGGGACTGATATTTTTTTCCTATTGTTTATAAATGTGTGTATAAATATTATATATATATATTTATATATTATCTATCTATTTATCTACCATTATCTGTTCTAAAGCATATTTTTTCCAATATTTTGATAGTTTGAGATTTCAGGTTGACCTGTGTTCGCCCTCCACTGACTGCAAAGGCCATTCTTGACATTTTGCAAGGCCTGCCAAAGACTCCCACATTTCTGAAATCTACAGATTCAGAAATGCCCAAATTAGTTGCTTTCTGCTCATAAAATATTAAAGATTTCTACATTCTGATTGAGTGCTAGACATCAAATGATAAAACACCCTGTAGTAAGAGGAAAATTGCTTTTTAATGGATTGCCTTTTGTTCATTGCCATGTTAAATAAGTTACTAATAGGAAAAGTAAATCTGAGCGAACCCTTACGTTGGAGGAGATATCTATTTTTCTTCTGAGGAAAATTAGGTTCACACACAGATCCATCTTCCTTTGGTTTGTGTGTGTTTGCTTTTCTCAATTCCTAAATTCATGGTTTTTCTCAGATTTATGTTAATAATTGACCTGGAAGATCATGGTCACATTACATCTGTAAGGAAGTACTGAGACCAAAGAAGTACCCAACTAAAATTCTAACTGATTTTTCTGCAAAAGTGGAAAGATTCAATTTTCTAGAAATGTTTTGTCTTTTGATTTAACTTAAGGTCTTTTGAGGAAACCCACTTCTGAAATACCAATTATATTCTGGTGTCTAAAGCAAACATATAATGTTCAGTTAAATTACTAATACCAAATACTTATGCACAGATTTTTTTCTTTTTAGATTACTTTTTAAAAAGTGCTATTTTTCTGCATCCCAATTATTGGCATTGTAAGATGCAGATGTTTAATAATGTGGTCTACAAAACAATGCCTACTTATATACTCAGAGCACTTTATCAAGGTTATTTAATTGAAGTCTGTAACACCCCCAGGAGTTAATCAAGATCAATAGCATCTATGTTTATTAATGAAGAGAAGACTGAAGACTTGCACTTACTGCATATTGTCTAGGGTCATTGAGCTCAAATTGGTATTCAGGTTGCCCAAAGAAGGGTGCAGAAAGAGGCACGAAAGTCGAGTGTTTGCATTTTGGCATCTGAATGACCCATTTGAATCACAGCTCAGCTGTTAATCGGATGCCTTGGGCACGCTTCTTCTCTGTTCTGAGCTTCTGGTTCCTTATCCATAAAATAAAGATAATATCTGCTGCACATATTTGCTGAGAGGGTTAAATGAGATAATGGATGTTGCTTTAGTTGGAAGAGGGATAGTTTTTTGGCAAGTGGTAGGATCTAACTTTCCAGAAAGAAACTGCAGGTTAAGCGAGGGAGGGAGAGTGCCCTGGTTTAAGTGACAGCTGGAACCAGGACCTGGAACAGCGTCCCTTGTTTCTTCACTCTCTACATTATGACTAAATTTTTTCTTTTAACCTGCTTTCTTCATGAGGCTCGTTTGAGAGCAAGGCACTTGTGTTCTCTTAGTTTCAATTTTAAAAATCACAAAGAAGAGTACTGTTGACCTGGATGTAGTCGCATATCCCCATGGCCTGGGTTGTAGAATTGTCAGCCCCACTTAGAACAAGATTAAGTAGAGGAGCAAGTTTTCAAAAGAAGAGGTATGCTTGTGAGTGTGGGGTGGGTGAGGGTCGGGGGAAGCAGGAAGTGGTTTCCTTACCGAAGAAGGGAGGCGTAACACAGATAAATCGATAGATTCGTTACAGCTGTGAAGTCCTTATGAAGAAACCCTGCTCCTAACAGGAGCTAAAAATGGTACTGTTGTTTTTGTTATTGTAGTACTGTCTCCAAAGCGATAATAAATCATTGAGGGAGGTAATAAAAACTTGATTTCTGATATAAATAAGTTAATTACTTATCTTTTGAGTATGGAGCACCTCATTCAGTTACATTCCAGTTATAGTCAGAACTAGGATATTTCTTTTTGTCTCTCATTCATTCATTCAATAACTAGGACTCCTCCTCTATGAGTCAGGATCTAATCCCTGATGACAAGGACTTAGAACACACACTCCATCCTCAGGCAGTTCACGTGCTGACTGGAGAGTCTTTCACATAAACAAATAATTATAAAACATCTAACTATTTGTAAGAAGTTACATTTAAACTATGTTAATGTCACTAGGAGGCAGTGTTCAGTTTTTTTTTGTTCATGGGGAGCCAGGCGGGCTGAGGAAGCGATGTGACATGTTCCAAGAAGAGATACTTGAGTGTGTGGAGTCACAAAGATGAAGAGAAGAATAACCAGGCAGGCCCGCGTGTGTGTATGGTGGGTAGCAGCTGTTGAAAATTCTGGGCAAGGAGAACTGTAGGTGAAAGTAACCCAGAGATTCAGAGAATTCTACAGTCCACCCTTAGTATCTCTGTGTTCTGCGTCTTCGGATTCAGCCAGTCCTGGAACCAATCCCCTGCAGATACTGAGGGATGGTACTTCAGTGTGGCTAAAGCAGAAGGCTTGAGGGAACAGGCATATGGAGGAGATGTTGGAAGAAGAGGCAAGAGTCAAGATATAAGGATTTGCGGTGCAGAGGAGTTTGGATTTCACCAGGCAGTGGGAACCAATAGAAGAATTTTAATGACAAAAAGGAATGTTCCAGTCCTGGGCATAAAATTCTAAAATTGGATTACATTTTCTGGGTGTGACAAGAACTTGCAAATATGATAATGTGCAGTACCAGGACCAGGGACAAGCTTACCTTACTCTAGCGCTGACCTAATAATAATCAGCTGGGAGTCCGTTAGGCTTTCAGCTTCAAGTAATCAAAATCCCAACTCAAGATGGCCAATGTAAGAAGAACATTTATTGAGTGTCACAATTTCACAGTTGAATAAATCCTGGGGTTATCTGTTCAGTGATGTCACCAAGGACCCAAGTTCTTTCCATCTTTTGGTTCTGCCGTTCTTAGTGTACCAAATTTGTCCTCATGCTGGTAACAAAATGGCGGCTACCATCACAAGGTCCAGGTGAACAAGAGGCTTTTTCTTCCAGTGAGTCTATTTTAGGTGTGTGAAAATGTTTCCAAAAGCCCTTCAGACGAAGTAGGGCGTATTAAGGTGGTATGGCCGTAGACCCAAAAGCCCTTCAGCAAACTTTCTCTCGTTATCACTGACTAACACTATGGCCTGTGCCTGTGCCTAACTCAATCATTGAGAGGCGACTGGAACCTTCTGAGGGTCAGACCAGTCATTAGCTTCTCCCAAGATTGAAACCAGCCTTCCTTGACTGGCCATAGGATGGTAGATAGCTGAAGAAAATTGAGGTTCTGTTAAGATAAGGAAAAACTACTTGAAACCCTTAATTCTGTCCCTTTACCCAGAAGAGTATTTTCTGCAGTTTCCTTACTGCTGCAAAAAACCATAAGAAACTGAAGTCAGATTACAGCCCTCTGTCATTTTGCTTTTATTGGGAGTTGGGGAAATGCACTGTATTTTTTTAAGTAGCGGTATCAAAGGTTGCAGAAAAATGGAAATTGAAGTTTGATTATAACGTATTTCATTTTTCATCACTACGCTACTAGGGCTCCACTACCTTACTTTCCTTTTAGCAAATGGATATTTCCACGTCCTCAATTATGCTTTTGTGTGTGGGTTATTCTCAGGTGTGTTCTGAAGGGCAGAATGGGCATACATTTGTGATTGAAGCCTTCATATTTCTCTGAAACAATTTTGCCAACTTCACCTGTATGACCATACATAATTAGATTAAAATTTAATAACTACTTGTCTTTAAAAAAACAAGAATGAAATCTATATCACACACTATGAAAATGTTCGGCATTTCCTTACTTTGTCTTTCAGTGGAAATATTTATTATAACACACCAGTGGTGCTGAGTGAAAGCACCTTGTATAATTCATCATCCAGACACCTCTGCTTTAGAAAGTAAAAATAACACAGATGAGCAATCTGAAGGACTCTTTGGAGTGCACAGCAATTAGAATAGACACTTAACTCTGGGACATTGGTGTTTTCATACTTTGAGAAGTACCATCCATCACTTTCATTCTTAGAACATCCTGGCTAAAGAAAACTCAAGAAAATTAGCTTTTAACAATTAAACCTCTTAAGGACATTTTTTCCTCCTAATACTAGCTTGTACCTGTGCTCCGTGGAAAGTTGAAGCCTCTCAGATCTTGACTTTTTTTTTTTTTTTAACAGATCTTTATTGGAGTATAATTGCTTCACAATACTGTGTTAGCCTCTGTTGTACAACAAAGTGAATCAGCCATATGCATACATATATCCCCATATCCTCTCCCTCTTGAGCCTCCCTCCCACCCTCCCTATCCCATCTCTCTAGGTCATAGCAAAGCAAATCTCCCTGTGCTATGCTGCTGCTTCCCACTAGCTAACTATTTTACATTTGGTAGTGTATATGTGTCGATGCTACTGTCACTTCGCCCCAGCTTCCCCCTCCTCCTCCCTGTGTCCTCAAGTCCATTCTCTATGTCTACATCTTTATTCCTGCCCTGCCACTAGGTTCATCAATACCATTTTTTTTTTTTTTTTAGATTCCATATATATGTGCTACCATACGGTATTTGTTTTTCTCTTCTGACTTACTTCACTCTGTATGACAGACTCTAGGTCCATCCACCTCACTACAAATAACTCAATTTTGTTTCTCTCTGAGTAATATTCCATTGTATATATGTGCCACATCTGCTTTATCCATTCATCTGTCGATGGACATTTAGGCTGGTATCCGTGCCCTGGCTATTGTAAATAGTGCTGCAATGAACACTGTGGTACATGTCTCTTTTTGAATTATTGCTTTCTCACAGTATATGTCCAGTAGTGGGATTGCTGGGTCATATGGTAGTTCTATTTTTAGTTTTTTAAGGAACCTCCATACTGTTCTCCATAGTGGCTGTATCAATTTACATTCCCACCAACAGTGCACACCCTTTCCAACATTTATTGTTTCCAGATTTTTTGATAATGGCCATTCTGACTAGTGTGAGGTGATACCTCATTGTAGTTTTGATTTGCATTTCTCTAATAATTAGTGATGTTGAGCATCTTTTCACGTGCCACTTGGCCATCTGTATGTCTTCTTTGGTGAAATGTCTATTTAGGTCTTCTTCCCATTTTTTAATTGAATGGTTTGTTTTTTTGATATTGAGCTCCATGAGCTGTTTGTATATTTTGGAGGTTAATCCTTTGTCCATTGATTTGTTTGCAAATATTTTCTCCCATTCTGAGGGTTGTCATTTCGTCTTGTTTATGGTTTCCTTTGCTGTGCAAAAGCTTTGAAGTTTCATTAGGTCCCATTTGTTTATTTTTGTTTTTATTACCATTTCTCTAGGAGGTGGGTCAAAAAGGATCTTGCTGTGATTTATGTCATAGAGTGTTCTGCCTATGTTTTCCTCTAAGAGTTTTATAGTATCTGGCCTTACAATTAGGTCTTTAATCCATTTTGAGTTTATTTTTGTGTATGGTGTTAGGGAGTGTTCTAATTTCATTCTTTTACATATAGCTGTCCAGTTTTCCCAGCACTACTTGTTGAAGAGACTGTCTTTTCTCCATTGCATGTTCTTGCCTCCTTTGTCGTAAATTAGGTGACCATATGTGCGTGGGTTTATCTCTGGCCTTTCTGTCCTGTACCATTGATCTATATTTCTGTTTTTGTGCCAGTACCATACTGTCTTGATTACTGTAGCTTTGTAGTATAGTTTGAAGTCAGGGAACCTGATTCCTCCAGCTCCATTTTTCTTTCTCAAGATTGCTTTGGCTATTTGGGGTCTTTTGTGTTTCCATACAAATAGTAAAATTTTTTGTTCTAATTAAGTGAAGAATGCCATTGGTAGTTTGATAGGGTTTGCATTGAATCTGTAGATTGCTTTGGGTAGTATAGTCATTTTCACAATATTGATTCTTCCAATCCAAGAACATGGTATATCTCTCCATCTGTTTGTGTCATCTTTGATTTCTTTCATCAGTGTTTTATAGTTTTCTGAGTACAAATCTTTTGCCTCCTTAGGTAGGTTTATTCCTAGGTATTTTATTATTTTTGTTGCAATGGTAAATGGGATTGTTTCTTTAATTTCTCTTTCTGATTTTTCATTGTTAGTGTATAGGAATGCAAGAGATTTTTGTGCATTAATTTTGTATCCTGCTACTTTACCAAATTCATTCATTAGTTCTAGTAGTTTTCTGGCAGCATCTTTAGGATTTTCTATGTACAGTATCATGTCATCTGCAAACAATGACAGTTTTACTTCTTTTCCAATTTGTATTCCTTTTATTTCTTCTTATTCTCTGATTGCCTTGGCTAGGACTTCCAAAACTATGTTGGATAAGAGTGGCGAGAGTGGACATCCTTGTCTTGTTCCTGATCTTAGTGGAAATCCTTTCAGTTTTTCACCATTGAGTATGACGTTTGCTGTGGGTTTGTCATGTATGACCTTTATTCTGTTGAGGTCGTTTCCTTCTATGCCCATTTTCTGGAGAGTGTTTATCCTAAATGGGTGTTGAATTTTGTCAAAAGCTTTTTCTGCATCTATTGAGATGATCATATGGTTTTTATTCCTTAATTTGTCAATATGGTGTATCACATTGATTGATTTGAGTATAGTGAAGAATTCTTGCATCACTGGGATAAATCCCACTTGATCATGGTGTATGATCCTTTCAGTATGTTGTTGGATTCTGTTTGCTAGTATTTTGTTCAGGATTTTTGCATCTATGTTCATCAGTGATATTGGTCTATAATTTTCTTTTTTTGTGTGATATCTTTTTCTGGTTTTGGTATCTGGGTGATGGTGGCTTCATAGAATGAATTTGGGAGTGTTCCTCCATCTACAATTTTTTGGAAGAGTTCGAGAAGGATTGGTGTTAGCTCTTCTCTAAATGTTTGATAGAATTCACCTGTGAAGCCATCTGGTCCTGGACTTTGTTTGTTGGAAGATTTTTAATTACAGTTTCAATTTCATTACTTGTGATTGGTCTGTTTATATTTTCTAATTCTTCCTTGTCCAGTCTTAGAAAATTGTACTTTTCCAAGAATTTGTCCGTTTCTTCATGGTTGTCCACTTTATTGGCATATAGTTGTCTGTAGTAGTCTCATAATCCTTTGCATTTCTGTGGTGTCAGTTGTGATTTCTCCTTTTTCATTTCTAATTTTATTGATTTGTGTCCTCTCCCTTTTTTTCTTGATGAGTCTGGCTAAAGGTTTATGAATTTTGTTTATCTTCTCAAAGAACCAGATTTTAGTTTTATTGATCTTTGCTCTCATTTTCGTCATTTCTATTTCATAAATGTTTATATTCTACTTCTGCTTTCTTACTCTACTTCAACCTTAAGTTTAATGTAAAAACAACAAGCAAACAAAAAATATTCAAGGCCTGAGCCCAGATTTAGAAAGTTACGTGCACTTTCGGCCCCAGCTTAAAATGTCATAGGAGAGAGTATGAAAGTCATTCCAGAGTGGTTGTTTAGAATAGTTATAAAACTGATATCAGGATTTATAATAGTAGTTCCATGAAACAGAGGGACTGGTTCTTGGATTCAGAATCAGAAGCCCTGGGTAATAGGCATAACTGATTTTGTCTTTTGTCAAGATGGCTAGCCATCTTGCTCCTTAGTCTCCCATTTGTAACATGGGAAGATTATCATTATCCTCCTCCTCCTCCTCCTCAACTGAGAATTGTTTTGTTGTTAAGTTGTTTTGTTAACTGTCAAACGCTCTCTACTTGAAGGAAGTTGTATTATCTCAAATATGCACAGATTCAGAGACCCTGACATGTGTCCCATCCAATATAGCAGAGCCAACGCTTTCTGTGCATTTAGGGGCCGTTGTAAGAATCTCAAGTTCTGTGGTGGTTTGTTGGTGATTCCGAAGCAGTCCTTGTAGAGCCTTCTGAATCACAGTGTGACGTTTGTCTCCATCGGAAATGACTGCTGAGAGAAATTACACAAACTTGGCAGTTTGAAAGGATGTTTCAAGCATATCGCAGTTATTAATGGATGAAAATAATTTATATTTACCATAGCCTTTTTTAGGACTTGCTCCTTTTTACGTTATTTCTGGAAAGATATATAGCTGGAAACAACCAGTATCCATTCCTGTTATTTCTTAGGTTATAGATTGAGCGGGGAGACTGGTACATTTGCCCAGTCTCATGATGAAGAGAGACGCAGACACATTGAAAGAACACAGTTGCCTGTTGTCTTCTGCCTTTTGTAGAAATACTTTTCCTCCAGTTTCATCTTAAACATCCCATTTGGGTGACAGGTCTGATTCCTCCCCTGACCCCGACAGTAGGAGGGCATCCCATCCTCCTCTAAACCCCTGTAGCACTTTATCTGTGTCTCTTCTGTTGTACTTTCTACTGCATAAAGAGGTTTTTTTTTTTCCTTTAATTTGTGGCCCTGTTTCCCCTACAAGTTGAGATGGTTTATAGAAAAGCATAAAGATAATTTAAAAATAAATAAATGGTGAAAACAAAGGCAATTAAAAAAATAAAACTGAGAAAATGGATTATGAAGGTTTGCAAAGTGTATGTTATAAAGACCTTTGTATTAACTAGCAATGGACCTTGAATTTGGCTCAAAGATTTGTTTGTGCCAAGGAAGCCAAAGAAGCTCAGTAACAGAAAACAGATCACTGCCCATCTCACCTGAATAAACTCTATATGAAAACTGAAATGCTAATTTCATTTAATCCAAAATAGTATTTGATAACATTTATTACCATTTGTTAAAGATGGAATAGGATATATTCTTAACATCATTTTTTAAACTACTATAAAGCAACAAGCCAACATGATACTTAAAATGGTAAAAACAAAACAGCTTTGCCATTAAAAACTGGAACTAGAGTAGGATGCAAAGATGCTGATATTCACCAGACAGCACATTGATAGAATAGAGGTACAGCACATTGATAGAGACAAAGTATTTTAAATTAGAGACAATAAAACTATCTAGAAATCCCTGAAGAAACAAAGGAAAAGCTGTTAGGATGAATGTAATTTAGAAGAGTAGCTATATAGTGGGTAAACAAAACTTAGTAGCATTTCCATATGCCAGCAGTAATTAGTTAATTATAAAATGGGTAAAAAGAGTTTTTCTAGCAGTGGCAATAAAAATGTAAACTGCTTTTGGAATAATCCTAATGGAAAACATCCTGGAGTAATGTGAAGAAAACTGTAAGACTTTACTAAGACATGCAGCACAAGTTTCAAATAAATAAACAAGCAAATGTTTTATTCTTGGGAGGAAAACATTAATATTTTGATCAAGATCTAAGTTCCCCAATCAATGTGCAGGCTCATATCTCGTTCCAAAATACCAATGGGATCTAGGATGGAAACTTCACAGAATGATGGTAGAGTTCATTTGGAAGAATAAGGACGTGAAAATTGGGAAGGAGAACTGATAAAGAAGAGGAATGAAAAATGAGTGGAAATAAAAATATATTTCTTTTCTAAAGACATTTTTTTGTGAAAAAGTCCAAAGAATTCATTCGTATATACCTTTCACTCTGGTTCACCTACTGTTGTGTTAGCATTTTGCCATAATTGCTTTACCATTCTCTCTCTCTACACATACACACATACACGCATTCACAATAGGGGGTATGTGAAAAATATGAAAAAAATATGTTTTATGGCAGAAAAAGATTTTAATATAATTTGAATTAAAAAATCAAAATAAATAAATAAAAAATGATTTTAAGTTGGATCCAGCTCTGGCCTGTTGACTCTTAGAGAGAGCAAAATGTGCTAGGAGTCCTGCCTAGCAAGAGGGTTCCTAGGATGGCTGTGGGGAGGAAGGTTAGGGTGTCACTGGACAAGGAAGGCATCATCGTGGAAGCCGTGGTGGGAGCCTAGCTCAGAACATTTGCTCACCTCGCCGCTGGAGGTCTGAGAGAGGCTCACTGCTACTCGTCACCTCCTCGGTGCAGGTCAGGGGCATATATGACGAAAGTTTCATCACCTCCCCTCTGTTCTTCTACAACACTGGGGATGCGGCTTACCTAAAATCCAGTGGTTATAGATATGAAAAACCATGGATTTCAGGACATCCAGCTTCTTATATAAGCAGAAACATCATTTTTTAAAAAGCCCATAAAAGTAAAGTGATCCCAGTAGATGAAGCAGGCTGTCTTCACTCCTCATCTGGGAAGTCAATCTAGTATTAAAGTTACTAGTCTCATTCCAAAAATGTGAAGGGTGAAAACCATCTTCCCCTAGTTCTGCAGATGTCTGTCTCTTCCAAACCCCTGGCTTGGACCCACAGGCTACTTTTCTCCTGAGCATTAATCACACTTCCTAGCACTTATTGTAGGATTGTGTCGCAGCAGGTTTTGAGCTAAAAGGACCTAGGATGTTGTAAAAGTAGAATATTAATTTGGGAGGGGTGAAATTAGAGGCATGAAATTAGAGGGAAAGTATAAGCAGAATGCTGGAAAATTCAAATAGATGGTAAGCAGAATAAAATAGATCAGAAAAAGAAAGGAATTAAAACAACAGAATGAGGATGCCATACTGCACTGAAATGGTGATGAAATGCTAAATAATAAGGTTTGTAAAACCAAAGTGTGCATGAGCAAAACAAAAACAAACAAACAAAAACCCAGGAGCATACCCACAGCTTCAGTCTTTAACATAATTCCTACAGTGTTGGATTGACCCCCAGGGAGTCCCCATTGGTTGGGAGAGCAGCAAAGGACAGAAAGCTCTAGGATGCCTTTTAAAACATGTCATCCTTAACCTGAGGCCTTTGAATGGAGAGATTTTCCTGGTTGCTGCAGTAAGTTAGGAGATTGATGCCAGTGGAATCTCCCAACCCTGGGCACTTGAACTTCAATCAAAAACCACTGTTGATTTAAAGATGAGTGGAAAGAATGTATTTAAAAAAACAAGGCCACTACCATATATTAGATGCTTTCTATTTGGCAGGCAATTCTACAAGGTCAATACTCTATTAACCCTTAAGTATCTCCATTTACAAATGAAGGACCTGGGACTCTGGGAGAGGTTAAGTAGACTGAGGTCACAAAACATTCGATGCAGTTAACTATTATGGGATACTGCTGTGCTGTTTACTTTTAACTACTGTGCAAAACTATCAACCACTGCTTTCATTTTTAAAAGAATATCCTCTCTTCCTTACAGGCTGTAAGCACTTCGAGGACTAGACTGAGAGTGAATTCATGTTCCATCCTAGCCTCTGGTCTGGTGCTTTACACAAATCTGCATTTAATAAGTATTTACTGCATGAAAAGAGTAGCTTTCTATTTGCTTCAGGGTCAGTTCCAAAAATATCTCGCAGACATCACTAAATTTTTTATGAACAAACACTGTGTTTTACCCCAACACCTCTCAAACAGCATCCTTTTTTCTTCTAAAGTAAGTGAGAACAAGTTATGCAAAAGGGCTCCTCTTCATTCCTTACCACCACCCCCCCCCACCCCGCTCCTCCTTCTCCGGGTAATTTGATGAGAGGGCCTCCTGGGTCCAAATTTGAATTAGAAAATATCAACACTACAGTATGTTCCCCAAAGAGGAAAAAATTATCTATTTTCAATCTTATGTTTCAGAACACACAGCTGTGTGACTTCCTAATTTATTATATTCCCCATCTGCCTCCAGACAGTTCTCAGCTTGCTTCTTCTTTTCTACCCACCCCCTTGCTATGGGAAATGGGGCAGACTTTAACCAGCCCAGAGCTTGGACTCCAGTGAGAGGCCAGTAACCGGCTCCTCCCAAGACGCCTCCTGCCCAAGCAGGTGCGTCCAGCCACTAGGACCCTCAGGGAGCCAGGTTCCATGGAATGACAGCTGTAGGTTAGAGAGCCAAGCTGCCAGCTCCTTGAAGGTCAGTGCCAGCTGCCTGCGTGTCTCTCTGGAGTGTGGCCGTCCCCTGTCTCCTGAGAGCAGGACAGAGCTTTAGGTCCCAGCAATCATGCCCAATGTGGCTTCCCTTAATTGGGCTTTCCAAGGGTTTTGGCCACAAGAACAGATTGCAGCTGTGGCCTGAGCATCTTTAGAAATGTGAATCATTTTTTTTTTTTTCTCCTAAAGAAGCTATTTTGAGATTTATGATTGCATATTTCCATGTTGTTTTTTCATAGAGTGAGTAAGGAGAATGACTTGCATTTTTTAATAGAAATCTGCTGGTTTCTTTGCTCTTCTGTCTTGTATAATCCAGGCCAGTGATTCCTGAACCTGGCCATGCATCAGATTCACTTGGGGGAACTTCTGTGAAATGTAAATTCCTGCAATGGAATCCAGAAATCAGCGTGTTTTATAAACTCTCCAGTGCGTTCCTAGGCAGCCAGACCGGCCTCTCCTAGGTTTGGGAATCTCTTTTGAACCCCCTCTCCCTCCCCCATGCTAATTTGGGTCATGGTTAAACGGTTATCTTTATGAGGTGGTAAGAGCTCTAGATTGGGCACTAAAAGACCTGGAATCTAGTTCTAGATCCACTACTGACCAGCTCTAGATAAATCTCGTCTCCTATGTCCTCAGTTTCCTCTGGTGAAAACACTGCTATTGCCCAGGTGGCTGCCAGGTCCAAAACTGCTGTGTTAAGCAGAGTCCTTTTTATCAACCCAATAAGGTGACCCTAACCACTGCATTAGTTAATTAGAACTTTGCCATCATCAGTTCTCGAGTGCCATGTATATAACCTAGATTGGTTAGTGGATTCTGTGCCAGAGAATTAAAGAGATGCCCAAAGACCTTGTGAGGAGGGGCTGCTAGAGATAAGGCAACCTCCCAGCATGGACCGGAAGACTTGCAGATACGACTGCTCTCTCCTTTTGAACAGAAACTTTTGTTAAATATCCTTTTCCCTCTCTGAACGTTTTCCTCCTTTGAAGTATCCACTTTATTGCCAGCAAAGTGTCCTTTGAGAAGAATTAAGCCTCAATTTTGCCAGAAAAGATAAAGGAAATGGCAAGAAAACATTCCTCTCACTTCATTCTTCCCTGCCTAGCTGATTTCACCGTGTCTTTTCCCACCTCGTCATCCTCTCGGCTGGGTTTGGTGGCTTTTGCCTCCCTCCATGATGCGGTGGGGCTGTCGGGGGCTGGAGCAGCTGCCTCACCCATCTTTACTTGGAAACAGGAGTGTTTAAATAATCTTGAAACTTGGAAGAAGACACAAGCCTAAATCCAAATGCTACCTAGCATTTCTGCAAGTCATATCTATCCCCACTCCAAGAAGCACAGCTCTAATGGTTCTATGGCTTTTATTAGCTGTTTAATGGTTTGAGGAATTGCTTAGCACTGGAGCCCGTAGAATCCTACCAAAGTGCACAGACCATCCCAATGTGGCCAGGTTAGAACTAATCCTGCTGCTATTCTGTGTCATTAATGTCATCAGAGGAAACCTCAAAGATAAGGCCTCATGGAGTTGACTGTTTTGATCATTTAAAAAATTTTTGTTTTGGATTAGGAGTTTACCTTAATGCATATACTTTAACAAATTTTCCTTACAAAAATGAGCTAATGTTATGCATATTACTTTGTGATCTGATACTTTTCTCTTAAGGTGTTACAGACCTCTTTCCTTTTGGTAAATGTATTCATTTGCAGTTTATGCAAACTTTTAACAGTTGAATAGTATTCTATTTCATATGTATGGCCATCTTGTGGATATAGATATAAATAGTATCCTATTTTCTGAAAGTGTGGGTCTCTTATTGGCAGATATTTACATTGTTTACAAATTTTTGTTTTTATAAAGGGCATCAGGATGAACATTTGCTCAGTAAATACACTTAGAGTCTTAGCACTGGGGCTGTGGCAGTAAAATAAAACAGAATACTATCCCTTCTCTTAAGTAGCATATATTTTACTTGGAGAAAAACAAACAATAAGCAAATGGAGAAATATGTCGCATGGTAAAAAATGCAACAGAGACAGATCAGACAGAAAAGGGAGGATGCATGACATTGCCTCACTGAGATGATGACATTGATCAAAAATATGAAGGAAGTGAGGCAGTGGACCAACATAGTATCTGGTCAAGGGCTTTCTTGAAAGAGGGAACAGCAGTGCAAAGGCCCTGAGACAGGAGTATACAGCATTGGAAAAGAAGTGTAAGGAGACCAGTGTGACAGGAGCAGAGAGAACCTGGGGGAAAGTAGCAGGAGATAAAGGGGGTTGGAGGAAGGAGAGATTCTGCAGGCCCTTGTAGGCCACTGTAACAAATTTGGCTTTTACTCTGAGTGAAAAGAGAAGCCATGGGATGGACTGAGTATGCATGTGACATTATAGGACTTATAATTTGAAAGAATGGTTTGGTTTTTTTATTGAGATTAGACTATAGGGGAGGGCAAGTTAATGCACCCTACTACAATGAGCAAGCTGAGAGATAATGGTGTCTTGATCCAGAGTGTTAGCAGTGGAGATACTGAAAAGCAGTTGGGTTCCAGGAAATAAAAAGAGGAGTCAAGGATGGACAACTAGAAGCAGGAAATTGTCATTGAGATTGATGTAGGGCATAGAAGATCAGCAGTTCTGTTTTGGTCATGTTAATGTTGAGATGCCTTTTAGACATCCAAATGTTGACTTTGGATGTTGACTTTGTAGTTGAATGTGTGTCTAGAGTTCAGGGGATGGTTCTGAGCTGGAGATTTAACTTTGGGCATCATCAGCATATAGATACTGTTTAAAGTTATGAGATTGGATGAGAACAGTGAAGAGGCTCCAGGACTGAGCCCTGAGCACCCCAAAGTTGAAGGCTGAGGAGAAGAGGAGGAACTAGGAGCAGAATCATGGGGATGTAGGAAGAGAACCAAGAGAAAGTTCAATTAAAGGTAAAGGAGAGATTGCCTGTATGAAATGCTGCAGACCATGGAGTTAAACAAGGATTGAGAATTGAACATTGATTTTAGCAACGTGGAAGTCCGAGGTGACCTGAGCAAGGGTGGTTTCAGTGCAGGGGTGGGGAAGAGAGCCTGATTGGATGGGTTAACAGCAAGAGAGGGCAGAGGGATTGGGACAGTGAATACAGACAAGTCCCACTCAGTGTGTGAGACTTGATGATAGGAAACTGTATCTTGGTGGCTCATCTTTCTACACATCTTTAGTAGTTTTCTTAGTTAAATGTCTACCAAAAGATCCTGAATCAAAGAGTACATACTTTTAGGATTTTTTAATTCAATGTAATATATGCTCATTGTTGAAAAAATTTTAAATGCAGAGAAGCAAAATTGATAATTATCCATTATCCTACCACCAAGATAGACTGCTATATATCTTTTCCATTACAATGAGCTTAAACCATAATATTTAACATATCCTATCCTTTCCATTTCATATATTGTGACTATCTTCCTACAACAATAAATATAGAATTACATGTATCATTATTCATGGCTGCTTAATATTTCATTGTGTGGATCAACTATAATTAATTTGACCAGACTCTTATTACAGAATATTTAGGGATGTTTCCATTTTTTAGTGGAAATAGCACTGTGATGACCATCCTTGTAATTCCATCTGATTATTTCCTGAGAATTAATTCTTAGTAGAAGTTCCGTGTCAAATGGTCTGAAAATTTATAACTTTGTATTCCTTTACAATTTACCCATAGAAAGGATGAAGCGTTTGCACTCCACTGAGCAGTCATGTAGATTTAGATACGAAGTTTAACACAGTTTTTTAAACTACTGAAAGAATTGGTGGTGGCGGAAGAAACCTAACTGAAATAGTGGGATCTGGGGTGATGATATGTAGGGAGATGTTCAGATAGATGGACCTATATCTCATAAATGTATTGTAGATGATAGAGGCTTGTAGGTCAAGACATGACGTATAGTTATCTCTACCACAGCCACGTTATGACTTTCACGAGCCCCAGGTGCTTTAACCTTTGTGGGCAGCTTCTGCTGTAAAACATATTAAAATTTATATTTTAAGCCTGCATTGTTATAAAGATGACTGTAATCCAGGCTGGATTCATTATTATCCTATTTATGTTTTTCTTCTGACTTTAAAAGCAATTAAGATGAAAACAGTTTCATGGGCTCGGAAGTACCATGCGCCCTCAGAACTGTGCCTGCCAAGCCCCATGGATAGATTGGCCCTGATTATGCATCTCTGTCCTTTTAATATTTTTGATAATGAATAGATATGACTTATGACCAAAACATACAAGAGAAAAATGTCAGACTAAATTTATAAATATTCATGGTCCCTAAGTAGTTTCGCTTCACTTTACCCACAAAAGGAGGAGATACATTCCTCTCCTCTCTTATGTTCCATCCCATTTCCTCCCTATCAGTGGGCTGTAACGGAAGACTTGGTTCCTGCTGTAAAGAAAAGTAAAAGTAAAAACTCACTAGCTTTCCTCCCAAACCCGCTGCTACTCCTGATCCCTGGTGCCACCATTCACCTGGTTGTCCGCCCTAAAACTTGAGTTCATCCTTAGTCACAGCCTCATGTCCACAGCCAATCGATGACCAAGTCTTGTCAATTCAGCACTTAAAGGTTTCTTTGTTTTTAAAAAAATTGAGATATAAGTGACTGTAACATGTATTAATTTTAGGTGTACAACATAATGATTTGGGAAGGGAAGCGAATGTACGTATATGTTGCAAAATGACGATCAGAATTAGTTTAGTTAACATCCAGCACCTCACATAATTACAAATTTGTGTGTGTGATGAGAACTTCTAAGAGCTATTCTCTTAGCATTCTTCAAATATACAATACTGTTAACTCTAGTATTGTTAACTATAGTTACCATGCTGTATGTTATATTCCCTAAACTTAGTTGTCTTATAACTGGAAGTTTGTACCTTTTGACCACTAGAGATTTCTTCTGTCTCCCTATTTCTCTGTGTTTCCACTGCCATCATCCTGATTCAGATCACCATGGTACTGCCTCGACACTTGCCCCCTCTAATCCACCCCTGCTCCATCCTGCAACCTGGGCTTTATCTAGGGCATAAATCAGATCTGTTTAATCCAATTTATTAAAATGAGATGGCTCCTGTTGGCTCCTGTTTTCTCTCAGAGTAAAATCCAAACTTCTGTTTACCACCCTCACCCTCCAGAAATCCCAGCATGACGTTCTTCCTCTTCACTCTGGACCTTGGCACACACTGACTCCTTCCTAGAACGTCCATCCTTTGTGCCTTTGCATCCCTACCTCAGACTCACTCTTCAGCCCCCACTCCCTGACAGCAACCTTCCACAGGGCTGGGTTTGACCCCTGATCTTCCCCCATTGAGGCACATCTCACACTACATGGAAATGACATTTACTTGTCTGTCTTTGCACATTTTCTCCCTTCAGCTTCATCTGCTTCACAATTAGTACAGTTCCATCCAGATTCTTGTATAAGGTTGTCCATTAATCCAGCACGGATGAGAAGTGTGGAGAGGCTGCATGGGGGGCAGCTAGTGGGTGCCATAGAGAACTGGAGGGAAGACAATTTTTGTTATAAAGCTGAATCCTTTGGCTCTGGGACCATAATTTGGACAGACAGTAGTCAATAAAACCTCCCAATCGGGACAAGCAATGTCATGTGGGATGAAGAAGACAGTGGGATGGATCTTAGCCATAGTGTATGACAGGCAGGAAGAGCTCAGCAGATACTGCCTGTCACCTTCATCCCAGTTGGGAATCTGCCCACCAGGGTTTGCTCTCTGCTCTGCTGGGTCCTGCCTGCTGGATGGTGGGCCGCCCCAGATTGATAAGACACTGTCAGTCAGATGGAGGTCAGAAACCAGCAGGTGAGTCCTGTTGTGTCTAGATCATCACCAATAGAAGCAAGATCTGTGTTCTCTTTATGTGAGAGTGGAGCCCAAGTTTCCTTGCTGCTCTTGGCCTTGAGAAAAAGTCAGAAGTATAGGCAGTGACACTTATGGCTATTTTGGCTGCCTAGAGGGTTGGGTTTTCAGGTGATGAGGAAATAAACTAAAACAAAAACCAAACAAAACCAAAATAAATCTAACCCTCTAGCTGTTGACCCATTTTGCTTCTCTCTCAGAACATTGGTCATTGCAGCTGGTAAGATGGTAAGAAGGGGACCCTTGGACCTTTTTTTTTTTTTACCACTTCTTATACCAAGTGGCTGCCTGCATTTATGCTTAAGATAATACCATAATTTCTATTGTTTTGAAAATTCCTCTGGGTCATGAGTCATTTGATTTCTAACTTTAATTGTTCCTGAGATTTTATCTGAAGAAATAGGAAGAAAATATCTGGAAGGAGGCAGTCAAATGGATTACTCTCTTGAAGTAATTGTGAATAGTGACTCATCATGGTAATGAAATCACTTTAGTGTATTTTGAATAGTGTTTTTAAAAAACGGAATAAAATAATTTTTAGAGGCCTTCACAAGTAGCAAAGACAAGTGTTCCATTATATCAATTTGACCTGCATGTATACTGGGGTGCAATGCAGGATGTGTTTTGTGCTGTAGGTCATGGTTGAAAAAGTTTAAAAGCCCCCCTCCCCTGCCCCGTCATACGGCAATTCACCTTGAAATTACTCTAGATCATTGTCTGCTTTCACACTAATATATGCATTACAGATTTTTTTATTCAGATGTGTTATTCTATCAGAGTTTATCTTAACGGATGAGGTGCCTACCTCACAATGATACAAGTGAGGCTGATCATCTCCCATAAGCATCTCCTGCATGATTCCTGCTCACGTCTTTTCTCTTGGTTCCACTTCTGGCTCTTAGTGATATCCCCAAATTTCTAGGTTCTTTCCTCTTAGAAGGGCTTCTCTACAGATTAGAAAATGAGAATTGTATATGTGATATCTCCTACGTGTACATAAGAGGGAGCCACAAGATATGTCTTTAAATGAAAGGGCAGTGTCCGGTCTTTTGTGCCAAAAATGACTAGAGCCTTCAAACAGCTTTTGCGTTTCTGATTTATTTCAGTGTTTTACCAGTGTTGTATCTGAAAGACAATATTCTGTTTTAAACAGTTCTAAATGGAAAGCCCTCAACCACCATTTATGTAAAAACCTGTATCTAAAACTCGAGCAGAAATGTTTGGCTAAATGATAAATGCCCTTCTTTCCTCCCGAGCTCCCTTCATGCCATCGAAGGAACATGCATAAGAATAAGTGGGGCATGAGAAAGCAATTTTGAGGTTCTGACTAATAAAATCATTGAATAGTCATTCACTCCCACTCAAGCCTAGGACTGTGGACAATCCCCTATTGCTTTTGGCCTTTAAAGGCTCCATAATCTGGCCTCTGTCTGCTTTTCTAACCTGACTGTACAATTCAAAAAATAAAATAAAAATTAAAAAATAAAGAAAAAGAAAAAACCCTAAACCCTAAACTGCCACAACCAGCTTGCATTTTGTTTAGATATAGCCCATTTGCAGTTCCTTAAACAAGTCAAACTACCTCATTTGTGCCTTGGCTCTTTGGCATTTTCCCTCACAGCTGCTTTTGGTCTAGTATCAACCCAGCCTGTGTGGTCCAGGTTATTGGCACAAAACCTTTAGGGACCCTCCTGATTAATTTGAATTCAGTGTGCTTCTGTAGAGCACTTACCACAATTCAAGAACTGTGCTCAAAAAATACATGCTTCTTCATCATCTCTCCCTCCAGAGAAGTCAACGTTCAGAATCATTAGACAAATATCTCTTGAGCATCTACCATGTCCCACACCTTATTCTAGGCATTGGAACTTTGCTGATCTGTTGAAGATAATCTAAAAGTCAGTTGTGGAATTATCTTTGTGCTCTTCATTAACTTATATCCTAACATCAGTGCAGCCATGTGAATAAAACTATTTATTAGAGATATAACAAAATCTCCATGCATCGTTTTACGATGTTCAACAAAGTGTTCTATAGAAACAAAATAAAAGACTAGTAAGGCTATTTCCCCCAAAGGTATCCTTTAGTTTCTATCATTGTTTAGACAAGCGATATTTTATAGCATGTATTTTATTTCTAAATATCCTTTATGATATTATACATTTTATAGAGGATCAGATTTTTATTTTTTTAAATAAATGGTTACATAATAATTGCCCTTGATTTTTCTCTGCCATTTCTCTATCAGAAAATTACATAAAACCAGCATCATATCACATTTATATGTGTGTATATATATAAAGATTATAAAATCAACACATTAAAAATAAATTTTTGAAAAGAGTACATGTCCATTGTTGAAATTTTAGAAAATGGGAAAGTTTTTTAAAATTTATTTTATTGAAGTATAGTTGATTTACAATGTTGTGTTAATTTCTACTGTACAACAAAGTGATTCAGTGATACATATATATAGATTCTTTTTCATATTCTTTCCATTATGGTTTATCACAGGATATTGAATATAATTCTCTGTGCTATATAGTAGGACCTTGTTGTTTATCCATTCTCTATATAATGATTTGCATCTGCTAATCCCAAACTCTCAATCCATCCCTCCCCCCCCAACCCTTGGCAACCACAAGTCTGTTCTTTACGTCTATGAGTCTGTTTCTGTTTTGGAGATAAGTCCATTTGTGTCATATTTTAGATTCCACATGTAAATGATATCATATGGTATTTGTCTTCCTGTTTCTGACTTACTTCACTTAGTATGATAATCTCTAGGTCCATCCACGTTGCTGCACATGGCATTATTTCATTCTTTTTTAAGGCTGGGTAATATTCCATTGTGTATACATAACACATCTTTATCCATTCATCTGTGGACATTTAGGTTGTTTCCTTGTCTTGACTATTGTAAGTAGTGTTGCAATGAACATTGGGGTGCATGTAATTTTTTAAATTATAATTTTGTCTGGATATATGCCCAGGAGTAGGATTGCAGGATCATATGGCAACTCTATTTTTAGCTTTTTGAGGAAGCTCCATACTGTTTTCCATATTGACTGCACCGATCTAATTCCCACTGACAGTGTAGGAGAGTTCCCTTTTCTCTGCACCCTCTCCAGCATTTGTTATTTGTAGACGTTTTAATGATGGCCATTCTGACTGGTGTGAGGTGGAACCTCACTGTAGTTTTGATTTGCATTTCTCTAATAATTAGTGATGTTGAGCATCTTTTCATGTGCCTGTTGGCCATCTGTCTGTCTTCTCTGGAGAAATATCTATTTAGGTCTTCTGCCCATTTTTCGAATTGGTTGTTTGTTTTTCTGTTATTGAGCTGTACGAGCTGTTTGTATATTTTGGAAATTAAGCCCTTGTCGGTCGCATCATTTGCGAATATTTTCTCCTGGTCCATAGGTTGTCTTTTTGTTTTGTTTATTGTTTTCTTTGCTGTACAGATGCATGTAGTTTGTTTAGGTCCCATTTGTTTATTTTTGCATTTGTTTCTGTTGCCTTGGGAGACTGACCCAAGAAAACATTGGTACGATTTATGTCAGAGAATGTTTTGCCTGTGTTCTCTTGTAAGAGTTTTATGGTGTCATGTCTTATATGTAAGTCATTAAGCCATTTTGAGTTTATTTTTGTATATGTTGTGAGGGTGTGTTCTAACTTCATTGATTTACATGTAACTGTCCAGCTTTCCCAGCACCACTTGCTGAAGAGACTGTCTTTTCTCCATTGTATATTCTTACCTCCTTTGTCAAAGATTAATTGAACGTAGGTGTGTGGGTTTATTTCTGGGCTCTCTATTCTATTCCATTGATCTATATGTCTGTTTCTGTGCCAGTACCATGCTGTTTTGATTACTGTAGCTTTGTAGTATTTTCTGAAGTCTGGGAGGGTTATGTTTCCTGCTTTGTTCTTTTTCCTCGGGGTTGCTTTGGCAATTCTGGGATTTTTATGGTTCCATATAAATTTTAGGATTATTTGTTCTAGTTCTGTGAAAAATGTCATGGGTAATTTGGTAGGGATTGCATTAAATCTATAGATTGCTTTGGGTACTATGGCCAGAAAATGGGAAAGATTTTTAAAGAAGAAAATTAAAGACACTCACTATTCTGCCACCCCTGATAACAGCTATAGGCAAAGTGGTATATGTCTACCCTCTACTGCATCTGTATTTGTATCCTCACTGTATGATATTTGTATATTATCTGTAAACTATAAAACATATAATATATTCACATGATATTATAAAGTACTTTAAATTATATAGGAGATTTAAAATAGAGAGAAATAATGTCCCTCTCCATCCTCATCTTGCTTCTTCTTGGGTCCCAGCTCCCAGCAGTAACCTTGGTTTTATGGGCTCTTCTAGTCCTTTCTGATTGCATATACTAATGTATCGTGTGTGGGGTGTGTGTGTGTGTGTGTGTGTGTGTGTGTGTGTGTGTGTGTGTGTGTGTGTGTGTATGTGTGTGATATTATAGAACTCATTATTTTTAATGGCTGGGTAATATTCCAGAGCAACATCTGACCTAATATAATGCTTGAAATGTGAACACAAACAGTGTTAGGTTTACCTGCAGGGAATTTTGTTTATTTTAATCGGTTGGAGAAATTGAGGGGCCCAGGAGATGACCTTTTTTGACTAATGTTAGTAGAGAAGGTAATGTAGCATGAGTATTTTATTAAAGTTATGCCAAGTAAAGGAACATGATACCAAACTTAAATTTTCCTCTTTTTTTGGAGCCCAGTTAAATTTGGGGAGGAGAGTAATAAACAGAAAGTGCATCATCAAGGAGCTCTCTCTAGAATTCTCTCTAGGAGAGTTAATCAGAATGTCCAAAATTGATTCTATTCTTGAACAATAGTCCCACTCAAGACTCTGAAATACAATTATGAAATCCTTGTTAGTTTCTTCTTGAAAGCATGAAGCCAGCTTTGGGAAAAATAGAATTTTTTTTCTAGGATTGAGAGTGTGGTGAGGAGTATGAGGTGCATACGTGTGTGTATGTGGGTGGAAGAGATGAATGATTCATCCTCTTCTACCTACAATCCATATAAATGGAATCATACAGTATGTAGCCTTTTGTGTCTGGCTTCTTTCACTCAATATAATGTTTTTGAGAGTCATCCAGGTTGTCACTTACTGTTTTAATGCTAAGTGAGCTTTGTTTTGTTTTGTTTCCCTTCTCCTTTTAAGTCAGGCTTATTGATGTATAATTAGCACAGTAAAATTCACCCTTTTTAGGTGTTCAGTTCTTTAGTTTTGATAAATGTGTACAATCATGTCCCACCACAATCAGTATAGAGACTATTTTCATCTCCCCCAAAAGTGTTCTCTTGACAATTTATTTTGCCTTTGACCAATAGTCCTTAACCAATAGAGAGTGGAGGGGTCACCGGGGGGAGCTGGTGAAGTTATATCTAACCTGATTGCCATAAGCCTTCAGTAATCTTACCTACTCAACTTTCAGAATCACATGACTACTCCTTGATGAGTGTGTCCCCCCACCCTTTGTGAATCATATAGAAAGGAATGTCACAGTAAGGTCGAGAGATGGCATGTGTTCCTCTCCACGGGGTTACCACACTTTGCCTAATCTTAGTATGGTAGTTCCTTGGGATGGACCAGAACCTTTCCCTGACAACAAAGCAAAACTCATGCCCATCATTCTGAAATTCATCACATCATCTTTAACTAGAAGTCAATTATGGCCAGAACCAAATAAGAAAGCCTTGCTCAAGAAAACAAGGGGTTATAGATGACAATGTGAGGGTAAACCCATCTCATTCGCTAATCACTGTTCCTAATTTACAGATATTATCCAAATTTGATGCTTAAACACAGGTTATGTATAACACACACAAACACACACAGGCCCACAAAGTTCACAGATGTCCATGGAAGTCAAGAAAGGGTGTGATTTTTAGTGAACTGACCAAGTTGATAAATAAGCCCTTTTATAGGTCTAAGCCCTCTCCTACCGATGATAAAGAAATAAAGAATAAAAGAAGATTGCATCTTTGTATGAGTTTTTCTCAGCCTACCATATCCTCTTTAAGTCTGTTTATCACACTCCCGCAAGATGTGGAAGGCCCTGGAAGCACTACAGAGTGAAGGGAGTTAAGCAGTACAGCCTCTTCTGCTGTCAAATGGTGCCACAAAGTTAGGGTAATGAGGATTTAAAATGATGCAATTTCAGCTTCCTCTCTTTTACCCCCCTTGATTACTATCTTCTCACCCCCCAGAGGAATGTCTTCCATGTCTAATCGGATGAGGTGAAGAAGAGAAAATTGCATTTATTTTAAGCTTAAAGTTTAGCCAGATGGGAGCCAGCTTAAGTTTCGTGTGAATATAATTTGATTTTTTTCCCCATCTCACCATCCCATGTTGAGTTGCCTCTGACAACTGATAAAATTCACATTTCCAAGCAAATCTAGGATTTAGATATAAATATGCAGAGTGAGCACGCAAATTAACTCATGTTCTAAAAGTTAAAAAGGGTGAAATCGGACCAACTTCACATAACAAAAATTTCGACTTAATGCTGGTGAGATGGAGCAAAATAGAATATAACCCATAATCAGATTCCAAAATTCTTCCAATTCATACTTTTTGACAGAGTGAGTAGGAACATTCTAGCAAAGTTGATTACGAAGTCTGAGATCAATTTTCTCATTAACTTTTGGTATGAAATTGGAGATAAATTCCATTTGGAATAATTTTCCCGAAGATTGACCTAAAAATGCTTGTTATGAAATAAATTAAAAATTTGGGAAATGTTATGAGATGTGAGACATTAGCAATTTCAGCACCTATTAGTAGTTCACGTTTCTTTGCTGCACTAAGGCACAATTTGAGAATTGGGATTTCTTCATTTCATACTTGCAGCCCACAAACCTTTCTGCTTTTAGTTACTCTGGTTCTGGATTTTTATCCTGTCTCATAGGTGAAGGGGCTGGGAAGTGATGGAGTAGAATTTGGTTTTTCTTTGTCAGTCTGATTGAAGATTAACTTTCTAATTCCAGTGGTTTGGATCTAGAAACAGATACTTTTCCTGCTAAATAGATCAGTCTTAGGAACAAAATTGCAAGGTATGGATAAAGCAAGCTTTCATATGAATCCCCGTCTTCCCTAGCTAGACCCAGTGGGGAAGAAGCGTAGAGATGCTGTCCAAGTGGTGGAGTAAAAAGTAAACGTAGTAATTCTCATCACTTCAGGCAGTGCATAACTGCAGTGGAGTCATTTCCACACTTGGAGGCTCCCCAGGCAGCAGCAGCTGCAACAGTAGACATGTGATGGGTGGCGTGTCCTGGGAGAGTGGTCACTGCCGGACTGTCACGGTACAGTTCTGACTTTCAATTGGAGGGATCAGGCATTTGGAAACAAGTGACCCATCAATCATTTTAAAGTGAGGTCATTAACACTTTCATATTTCAGAGGCAGAATTGTTCCTTAAATTCAAACCGGTATTTTATAATTAATTTCTATCAACCACCTTTATATATAAGATCTTCAACCTTCAAATAATTTGGGAGACCATATGATGACTTAGGGGGCAGAATCGTTACTGAGCAATATTTGCTTGAGGGGCCCAGACCTTGTAAAGGGGATTTCTCTAGGACTCCTCAAGATATCCATTCTTTTGTCAGCAGCTCCATCTCCTCCTTTGTAAACCAGCCTGAACGTTCCTGAGTTTCATTCTGTCAGTGCCCTACTCCATCAGTTCTGCAAGTTTAAATATCGTGTATCATGTTGATTTCTGAGCTAGCTGTGTTGTAACTGTTTTGTTCTTTTGTAAAGTTAATTTTCTTATTTATGTTTTACTCAAACAAATGTTAAAATTTGCATGCCTTAGTGGAGAGGGCATTGCAGATATACTGGCAACTAATGGGTGACATCTGCAAATTTAAGAGCTTCATCTAAAAATGAATGGATGAGTTTCTGTAGAATACAAGGATCCCAATTTTTATGGGATCCTCTTTAAATTCTGACAAAGTTTGCCTCATAAATACAGCTTGTGCAGAATTTTTATGCCCCTAGAATTGCTCAGATGGAAAATTTATTCCCAAGTCCTTTTTATCGGCATCTCTGTCCAATCAGTCGTAAATCTTCTTGCAGGTGATTGTACCCTACTAGATTTTCCTAACTGGGTAATGCAAGTGGATTTTCAAGTATCAGGAGCAAATCACGAATACATTGCCCTCCAGTTTCTTATTTTTATAATTAATTTTGCTCTACCCTAAAATGATATGAGCCCTTGAGTCCAGTTTTCTCAGTGTCAGTAGTTCTTTGAGGCACTAAGGCTCACTGACCTGCAGTCACAATGCCTTCTCAGAGGACGACTCTGGAAGGCCTGGGTGCTGGGTGCTGACAGACACCCCTGTGTCTGTATCCAGGGTCCCTGTTCCTCGAGAGTCACTTTGTGCCAAGAGAGATTGCTTTTTGCCTAGTTCTTGCCATTGCCCTCAAAGTGCTAAATACTAGATTCAAAAGCATCAGGCATAAATGCCTATATATTTCCATTAATGGACATGCCCCTCTGAATGGTAACTGCAAAACTCAGTGCCCTGCAGGTTTGGCTCCAGATCTTCCTTCAGTGACTTGCGTAGTTGACTGTCCCTTCTTCCCAGATAGCCTGACTGCTGTTCAAGGCAGGCAGCATTCCTGTTCTTGTTTGTTCCTCCAGGTCTGCTAGGATTGTAGTGTTTTTACTGTCAAAATAGATACACATTCAGATCAGAGAACACAGGAGGAAAGGCTGTGCTCGAGATAATCCACTGGTAGTCATTGCCATGTGAATTGGTGGTAAAATCATGGCGTTGGTAAGGTTGTCTGCAGGGAATTTGGAGTGTGACGCATGGAGGTCCGGAGGCAGACCCATGGGAAACCTTCCTCTTTGTGGACCACATACAGGAAGAGGAGGATACACAAAGGAGAGGCAGGAGGGGGAGGGACAGAACCAGAAGACACAGAGGTCACGGGTCATACATGTGGATCTAAGGATGAAGGCAGAAGTGGTGGTGAAGAGAAAGACTGTGATCCTGGTTCTAGAGTATTTATTATTAAATAACATATCATTTAACATCTTTGTATGAATGACCTTTGGATATGGCTGACATTAGTTGACAATTTTGCAGTTCACTTACTATACAGGTTTGTTGTATTCATCAGAGAGGGAAAGCATAAGCATGTCTTATAAATATTTAAACTTTGTTCAGTACTAAGTTTGGGACCTTTTATTAGTATCATTTTTAAAGATTTAGATTCCTTATTGAACCTGAAAATGAGTGCTGGCATAATAAAGAAATCCTAATTGAATTAATATTAGTCAAGGTTTAGTTATTCCCTAGAAGCTACTTATTGATTTAAAATGCAGTCTTCAGCTCCTCTCAGGTAATACAATCAGACTCTGTTCAGCTGTGAACATTATCAATTGCATTGACAATCACAGAAGACTAAAACTTTGCCCTTCACATAAATTTCAGATCCATGCCTCCTTTTCTCTCTTGGACTCTCATCAAACCTCAAGGGAACTGGCATTTGCAAGTAATAGTATGTTACAGTGCACGTTTTGTGGATCCTTTTCTTACCGGGTGAATGACATAAAATTGCATCCCATGCCTTAGTGTGCAGGGCAAAGGTGTCTGCTTATTCTCTTTCATCTCTCTGGAATTCCTGGGCCCGCGTGCACTGTACCCTCACCTGGTCAAGTGGTGTCGGTAGAAGGGAACATTTCTCTTCCTGAACAATAGGCTCTAGTGAGTTACTAATACAAGTGTTGTTTCCCCTGAGCAGCAGCCCATAGTGAGTTACTAATGTGAGTGTTTCCCCCCCCCCCACCGGTCCTCCTTTTGAGGTGAGTTGGCTACTCCGTTAATGTGAAGATCAACCTAACTGTGGTTTCACTTGCTTAGGGGCAGTGTTTCCTCATGCTCTAAGTAGGATTAATTTTCATAACTTAGTTTACCAGGTCCAGGAGGCGAGCTGCAGTTGCTATAGGAACAGTAACTGAATTTCCTGGCGTTAGTACATTTAACACATCAACAGTAATACTATAGTGACATAGGTATGTCTTCCTTTTCCCACTTTCATTTCCTTTTCCCTTTTTAGATGGATTACTGTTGGGGAAAGGAGAGGAGGATTGAATTTCACAAACTGATTTCTCTGATTAGTGTGTCACAATGTTCACCTGGCAGGTTATTTTCATGGTAATTACACATCCAAAAGATGCCTCTGTCGAAACTTTACCTCCCGCCTTTGGTTGGTGCTACTTTTGACAGGCTTTCTAGCATCATGGAGGCCCTTGCAGAAAGAGAGAAAAATATTGTTCACCGTCATACTCTGGGTGTCCAACTTGGTGCCCCAAACTGAATAATTGATGACTGAACATCACATGGCTTTTGTGTACGATGATAAGTTGTGCTCACTCACCTTTCGTCTTCACCACCATGAATCATGTCTTTGCTAAAACTGAAAGGCCTCTTGGGTTAGATATCTATATGCACACAGAGTGTGACTATCAGCGAAGTACTTGCATTGCATTTCTAGGCCACATAATCTTTAGCCTAACATTTGCATATTAATGGATAATTGTAAAACATTATGTAAATTATACATGGTGGTGAATATGTTATCAAATCAAATGACCTTTAGGGGTAATTACAGGATGCTGGTATGTCAACTAGGACGCTGCAGGTTGAATGCTGAACACTTTCTGTAGAATGAAATATAACACAGCCAGGGTTTATTTCCGTCCAAAGTCACGTGTCATCTTTCAGTGTGATTTTCATTTTATTAGATGAAGAATCTAACACTTGGGATGATATTAGTTGCATAATATTAGGGATTAAAAGAATAAAACCCTGATTGAAAAAATATTAGAATGAGGAAACTCTTAATGTTGGTAATTAATCTAAATGTTTGAGTCACAAAGTCCCATGAGTATTTATCTCTTTCATTGTATTTATTCAAACATACTTTATTTTTCTTTTTTTAATTTTAAAATAATCCATGCTCTTACTAAAATGCAGCAGACAGTACCGCCTTCTTAAGTCACCCCACTGCAAAAAGACTTCATTCATTTACTGACGTGCGTCCTTGAAGACCACTCTCTGCTTTATCACTCTGTTCTCCACGAGTCCAACTCGGTGTCTGTCCTATATATGGTGGCAAGAAAGCAATGTGGAAGGAAGGAAGGAAGGCAGATAGGGAGGGAGGACAGGAGTTGAGAGGGAGGCAGGGAGGAAAGGCGAGAGGGAGGGATGGAGGGAGGAAGGGGACGGGTCAGTAAGTGCTACCACCATGAGACTGAATTCTGGGCAGCCCTAGTCACTTTCTTTGACCATTTGTTAGGCTTGCTGCATGAAGAAAGAAATAAGCCTTCTCTTTAGAACATATATTTTTCCATCTATAAATATTGACTAGATATTGAATATCTAGTGCTTTGAAGGGAGGCTATCTCCATAAATATCTCCTGGTAATAAAAACTAGGTGGCAGACCAAGGTCTTTATCACCATTTAAATCTATTCCTTTCTAACCCCTTCTTCCTCAAAACCCCTGTCCTACTGGATTTCCATGCATAATGATCCCCCTACCACCATTATTCTAACTATTTCTGGTTCTCTGAGTTCTCTATTATGTTAGCCAGTGAAAATGAAGGGTGAAACATTTTATCCTAAAACAAACCTGATATTATGGCTGGTATCCACTTTCCAAAACCAAAATATAAACAATAAGCAAATTTTGGAGGTCAAAACCCGTCATTCTTCAGAATGATCATTCAAATGTGTACTAGGAAATCTGAATCTCAGCCTGAGGAGCCTCTGAGGCCAGAAACCTTCTGTGTCTGATTTCTCTGCTCCTCCCCTTCTGTGCCTCCGACCCCAGCCCATCACCACATTGGGCTGGAACTGGTGACTTGGGATGTTAACCCACATTTTTGACAAATAAATTTACTTGGTTGGTTTAGTTATACTATAAATAAAATAAAGCCAGTGATCTAACATTATATGGGCTATAAAGCACAAAAGAATTGTTGACTGAAGTTTTTTGTTTTGGTTGATTGTTGTAGAATTTTGCAGACCCATTTCTAACCAGACAAAGGGAAAGGAACTATGCCTCATTAAAGACATTCCTATTGCTTTCTTAGCGCCAGGGTCCGAGTTAGATGATTAAATCCCTGCTTTGCCTCTTGCTGAGTCTGTGACCTCAGATGAGTACTTTCATAAGCCCTTCTGCACCAGCCTCTAAAGGCCTGGGTAATGATTTTTATCTCACAGCTCTGTTGAGATTCATATCTCACAGTTTCATATCTGAAACTATGAAACAGATATGAAAGCCCCTAACAGAGGGCTTAATCCATAGAAGGTGCTCAATACGTGTCTTTTCTTGTTCGTAACTCTCCTCGTTGCCATTCTCTTCCTGCAATGGTATCACAGAAACCTCTAAAAGTGACAGTTGTCAAAACTTACATGCCAACAGGTAGCCAAGGTATAAGTCTATGCCTGCCCTTGGGCAAGTCATTTTTCGTCATTAATTTGCCTTTTTTCCATTTCTAGCTCAGGTTGGTAATTTGGAGCCATTGGGAACTAATGGAAAATGCAGGGCATTGCTATCATTATTGCTCTGGTGTCAGGAGGTCTCATGTGGGAAAATTTGAGGGAGGAAAAGGAAAAAAAGGAAAAAAAGAAACCTGCCTAGAGTTAAGCTGTGCTATCTAGGGCCTCCTTCACGTGACTTCTAAGCCACATTTCCTTAAGTGGGAGTTAAAGGTTTAATCTCCTTGCCAGGTAGAATAATTCTTAATTATTAACATAATAATGAATCATTTTTTGTCTCTGTGAGATACTATTGATGGCAGTACTGAAGAGCAATGAAACACAGAAATGGCTTCTGCCATACAATGAAAGAGGAAAATATAGCAGCTAATTAACAGGCCATAAAATATTTTCTACTACTGTGTACTAAAACTTTGACACGCAAACTGTTAGTTTTTAATAAAGGTAAGTTATCCAATTTTTATGTTGTTCCACATGCAAAGAGCTGATACATTGGCTCTAGGCTCACATTCCTGCCTTGAAATCATTTTAAGGTACTCATGACAACAGGCACTACAGAAGATTGTAGCCCGTCAGGCTCCCTGTCTTACAGAACATCTGCCTGTAAAAGCCCCCTAACTGATGTGGTAGTTTCCCTGAGCAGATCAGAATTCCACCCATCCCCCAACACACAACTTGGGTTCATTAAGAGAATTCATCAATACAGAAAATACAAAAGAGCAAAGGTAAGGGAGCTGTCTCAGTGTGGCTCACTGAGCACTGGAAAAGATTCCAGCATCCAGCTCTTATTAGAGACTCTCACCACAGGGAGACCTGAAGTGCCCTAGGTGGCCCTGGTAGGAAATCTCAAGCTGATAGGATGCCTCATGGATATCAGCACAATGCCTGATGACATAGGTCCCTCCCCACAGTTCCCCTTTGTCCTTTCTTGGAAGTCCCCCTAGAAAGGAAGGAACTTATCATGGGTTTCAGAAGTCTCTGAAAAATCCTTTTAGGGTAAGGATGAAATTAGACCACCAACTCTAGACTTTCCAGTGGTTCACAATCTTTGAGGAATCCTTCTACCAAGTATTCTTGGATAGGGATATTGCCCATGTGGAATCAGGGCCTCTTGGTTTCTCGGGGTTATTTCTATACTGCACTCAATACCCAAAGGCGGTCCTGGTCCTGGGGAACCACCCCAGGGTTTCCTGTATTGAGATTCTCTGAAGGCGAGGTTACATCATGCTCTGGTAAAAGGTGTTTGACCCTTGCTGAATCTGCAGAAGTTATTTATTTACCCTCATGGCAATACGAAGTCATTTCCCATCAGTTCCTCTGGATAATCTGATGAAAGGTTGGCAGGATTCCTTTTCCTCACTTTCTTTCCTGCTCCCCTCTCGTTGGCCTGCCCACCCTCCCTAATTGGCAGGACAGTGAAGGAGCAGCACAGGGGTGCCCTCAAGGGTAGGAGAGAGAACAGATGCCACATGGCTCCTTGCCTCTCAGGTTTTAAAGTGAATTTGTAAATCTGCAAAGAAAATGTGATGAACCAGCTAAAAAGTCCCCCACAAGAGCAGCAGGAGATTATTTTAAAATTTTGCGACTCTGCTCATTTGAGTTGAGTGATATATCTTGGAGAATTTAACATGTATGTGAAACCAGCCCCACAGAATCAAAGAAAGTGAGAATCAGTAGGAATTTTAGCATAAGGGAGTCTAAGGGACTCTGGACTGAGGACCTTACTGGCCTGGGATAGAATTTTCACTGTTCAGCAACCAGTGGTATGTAATGTAATGTATATGTGTTTGTGTATGTTAGTATAGTTGCCATCTGTCTTTTGTAGCACAGAGGGACTAACTTTTTTCTGTATCTGTGTCCTGCCAATTTTTTTAGGGTTAAAAATGACTTGTTCTTTATTAAATGTTGGTGGTAATGGTAGAGGACTATGTAAATGGTTCTACTTGACACAAAGGGGTGTTGACAACATTATGTCAGTTCCCAAATTTAAAAGAAAATGTTTGCTAGTCTGAGAAAGCTCAAAATAGAGATCATTATCTTGCAGAACTGCCAGCACCCACTCCCCACCAAACCCAGGTTTTCAGAAGAAGCTCAGAAATGTGAGACGTGTCCTCACTAACAGACACAGAGGTCAACTCATGGTGCACATGTGCATGTGTGTGCACACCTGTACATCAGAAGCTTAGACTAGCCTCTCCTCCTCCCCTGATGCTCTAAATTTGCTAGGCTCAGGGTGTGTTACAGAGCTGGATAAGCGCCCCTGTATATTAGAGACGTCTGAAAGGAAGAATGATGAAAGTCTCGTAAGAATAAAGGTCAGGAAAGAATCTCTTTTGTAGACTATATCATGAGAGCCTCGCAACTTTGGGAGAATTTGATTTCTACTCCCAAATGGTTTTACCATTTTCTACCTGGAGTAACACAGCAGGACACCTAGCCTATGAAAAGCAAGCTGTGCCTGACAGAGGTCACTAAAAGAGTCAGTCTCTAACACTTCATTTTCTTTACTCCTATAAAGTTAGGTATTTGCATAAATCATTGTTAAACTTATTTTTTTCTCAAAAACTTGACAAATTTGCCCCATACTATCATTGATTTTTAACCTTAAATCAGAGCCAGGATGCAAAACCCACCAAAGAATGTGTAAAAGGAATAAAAAAATATATAATGTGCCGTTGGTAATATAATTTCCCTCAAAATGATCATAATTCACATCTGTCTTGTTATATTTGTTTCAATCCATTTAACAATCATTGATTATTCACCCTTCTCCTCTTTTCTGTATTATACCTCACATACTAAAGATACAATACCAATATATATATATTTTTATAAATTTATTTATTTATTTATATTTATTTTTGGCTGTGTTGGGTCTTCGTTTCTGTGCGAGGGCTTTCTCCAGTTGCGGCGAGCGGGGGCCACTCTTCATCGCGGTGCGCGGGCCTCTCACTGTCGCGGCCTCTCCCATTGCAGAGCACAGGCTCCAGACGCGCAGGCTCAGTAGTTGTGGCTCACGGGCTTAGTTGCTCCGCGGCATGTGGGATCCTCCCAGACCAGGGCTCGAACCCGTGTCCCCTGCATTGGCAGGCAGATTCTTAACCACTGCGCCACCAGGGAAGCCCCCAATATTTTTTATTACTTAGTATGTACTAGACACTTTGCTAAGAATTTTTTCATCTAATATCTCATTTAATACTTAAACTGTCCTAAGAAACAGGTACAATCTTAAACTCCATTTTACAGATGAGAGAAGTTATTCAGAGGTCCAGTGACTGGCACAAGATTGCACAGCACATAAAGGGGTCCAGGTAACAAGTGGAACTCAGGTCTCTGTCTCCAAGCCCCCATCCTTCACACTGGGCTCCACTGTTCTGGTCCCGAGTATATCATTGCATTTCTCCTCCTACCTTCCCACCACCACATACACACCCACAAAAGGTCAAAAGAAGCTGTTTTGTTGGTGAGCAATTCCATCTGCTAGTCCAAGAACAACTTTCCTCTGTGTCCAAAGGGCTCCCATTCTGGTGCCTTACAACTCAGACTAAACCACATAGTCAAATCTGCTTGCTTAGAAGGAACCAGAGGCTAGGGCATATTTCTTTCTTTTACCATATCATCCTTTTTGTATTTAAAAATAATTGACAGATTAAGTAGACCTAATTTGTGGTAGGGATATCCTATTTTGTTTTCTAACAGGCAATGACACTCCATCTAATGGACCACAGTTCGGTTTCAGCTTTTCCATGGGAGCTGTGCTCAGTCTGATTACAGTGGGCACAGCAGGAATTCTGAAGGATGGTGCTCCCAGAATTAGTTATCTCGTTGTGAACTGATGAGTGAAAAGCGGACCCTGCCTAGTGCTCCTGTCAAGAAAGTCACTTAGAAGAAACTGCAACTGTTGTTGCTTTTTAATCACTGCATTTCTTTCCTCGTGGGTACACTGACCTCATAAAGAACTGGCTCGGGATCTATAGTCAATAAAAATAGTTTGTGTTTACAAATCACCTTTCCTCCCAAGTATAAAAACTACTCCACAAATTTTACTCAAACTAAAATCTTCTTGAAATATTATTGAGAGAGACAAGACTATCGTAAATTGTAAATTCTTTCCGGGTAGGATTGGGCTTTTACATTTCTTTTGTTCCCCCCAAAGCACTAATGTTTACTGAATATTTTGTGATTAATTGGTTGCTGATTAATATTAAGATCAATGCTAAGACTTAATGGATTGTACAGAACGAAACATGAAAATCTAGGGTTGCTCTTTCAGCCCAGACTATATGAGCAGGCATCCCCCTTAGAAAGATGGTGGCAGCCCACTGTGTATGCTTGGGTACTGCCCAGCTGTAAGGGTGCACCATTCACATGGCCTATGATGATTATGGGGCCCTCTAGAATTGGGCTCAGCTCAACCGTACACAGTAATGCAGCTGTGGGCACAGCAGGACCTGGGACTAATAGGACTTAATACAGATGTGGTGAGCAGATGCATTCCCCAGACAGTTTCTCACCCTCAAAATCTCAGGAGACAGAACTAATGAGAGATTCCACCTGCTGGAGGGCTGGAGCTAACACCCTGTTGAACATTGACTCACAGGCTGTTTGGAGCAGATCCCATGAATAGATGGTGGAGACCATGCTTTGTTGGTTCTGGGGATAAGAGCTGGGCTATGAGTCTATAGGGGGTGGGTTGGTATCTTGACTGCTAATGCTTTGATTCTAGGCTTACACACATACCTGAATGGACCCAGGGGTCTTTGACTTCTGCTATAGTATCAGTTGTCAAAACGTGAAGAAAGTGAGGCTCAGAGAGAGACTCAGCTTGCCCAAATTCCCATATCTAGTAAGTGGTTGAGATAGAGTTCCCCCAAATCTTTAAACCTTGTGTTTTTTGCAGTATACTCTGCTGCTTCTAGTTTGGGTAAGTTTTTTCTATAGACATTCCAGCTCTTGGTTTCTTGTTATTGTCTCTATGTATTTGTCCACTGGCTGCAGCAGCCATTTTCTCATGTTCATTTTAATGTTCAGTGTTTACATTTCAGGATGAGTCACAACTGCTTTTGACATAGCTGACAGGGAGACATGGGTATCTTGGGGAAGCTAAATGATAAGCTCCTTAGAAATCTGTTCCCTGGGTGATGGAATATGCCTAGCTCTATTGTTTATAAGCAGTAGCATTATTGCTAGGACAAGAAATGCAATACATATACTAATATATGCATGAATGGTTGGAAAGATGGTTGAACCAAAGAAGCTTGTCTGTTTCACATTTAGAGGCAATGAAAATTGAAATTTTTTAGCAAATTTTCAATGAAGATGGGAGAGGTGCCAGAAACTGGAGATTGCTACGTAGTGGTGCCTTCTTCCAAATTACTATAGGCTTGCGTGCTATTTGCAAGGGGAGAGTAACATTATTGCCAATCTTGAAATCCTATGATTCTGTAAAATATTACATAATATATCTTATACAAATCCCCCAGATATGTTAAGCATAATTTGAATAAACACAAATTCTTACATTTAACTTGAATTGAGATTATGCAAAATGCTAAAAATTTTCTTTTCACATCCCTTATGATTTCCTAAAGTATTTAATAAAATATTAACATATTTTGCCTTTTGTTACTAACCCCAATGTAATTGTGCCCATAACCAATTCCCCATTCTTCCCACATCTTTGAAAATAAAATCCATTTATTATGCATCTTTGTGGCAGGCAGTTAATCAGTGTATGCTAAGGGACTGGGGGTGAATGTTATCATTTTCATTATCTTTAAAAGTGGATTCTGAAAACTATTATCACTGAAAACATTTTAAATGGATTATTGAAAAAGACTAGTTTTGGGTTTTTACAAGAGAAAGTAACAGACACTTGGAGTCATTTGGGTTCCTAAATTTAATTTTTACCAAAAATTACTTTCTATTCTGTCATAAATATTAACATGATAAATTAGATAGGTGCCCTAAATATAGTGTATCTAGTTTCTAAGAGAGGGCACATTTTAGGAATTTCTTAGAATCATTTTTTTGGAGGGCGCTGTATCTTTTTAAGGATTTGAATCCATAATCTGAATAAAGGCATGCAAACTATACTTATCAGACTTTTCAGAATACCCAGATCAAGAGGAGCATTTCATAATTAAAGATTTTAAAATGTCCTAGTAGACTGAAACAGTGGGACAAATATCAAGATTAATTTAACTTTGACAAAATTCTGCACTTCAGTTTTTAAAAATCCATTGCACAAGTTTAAAACCAAGGAGATGACTTTGATCGATCTTTCTGGGTAAAGAACATGAGCATTTTAGTTGATGACATTGTCAGTTAAGCCCAAGGTAAATGGTTGTTAAGTAAAACCAGTGCAATCTCAGGCTGCACTCACCAAAATAGAGTTTCCAGATACAAGGAGAGTTAATAGTCTCATGATAAATATACTTGCCTCAGACAGTTCCTGCAATACTAGGGATTATTCTGGGGCACCTATTTTAAGAAGGTCCTTGGCAAATAAGAGCATATATAGAAGAAAATAATGATGTCTGTAAGTAACAGTTGAAGAAATAAGGTATGATTAGCCTTTTGTAGAGAAGGCTAAGAGGAGAAATAAGAACTTTCTTCAAATATTTCAAGGACTGTCAAGTGAAAAATTATCTGATTTACTGCATATAACTCTAGAGGTAAACTAGGACCAATGTGTGTGGAGTTTTAGGAAATTAGACAGTGAATTTTGTTTTTGTTTGATTTTGTTTAAACAAATGAAAGTGTATTGCAAAGTTGTGAGGCATTGCTTTTAACCAAAAATTACATGATGGTCTTTCATGGATGTTGCTAATTATGAAATTTTTAAAAATGGGTTTTCCCCATGTCTGGAAATGTAGGTTCTTAGAGGGATATTCTAACAAAACTACTTCCAAGGATAGAAAAACTGAGAGCTGGATTATTTTTACCTGATACCCAACCCACCCCAAGACATTTGTTGAACATCCCATAGACCACAGATGCTGGTTCCAGGCTTTCTCTGTGGAGGAGACTAGATTGTCATCATTAGGGAACCTCCATAAACCCGGCATGTGGTTGGTGCTCTCCGTGGTGCTGAATCAAGGCAGGGCCTTTAGGCATCCTCCCAGGCTAAGGTTTGCTTTTTACTTATCTCTGCCCTGCAACAATTCAGGCTGCATCTATTGCCTGTTGTTATCCCTCAGTATTATGGCTCCATACCATATAGATCACACCCTTACATCAATTTTTCTGATAATTTAGCCTGCCTTTCTTAAATCTGACTGGCACCCAGCCTGCCTTGATCTCAATCCACTGACCTCTCAAGAGAGGTGAGTTATGGAAGAGATTTGAGATTTTGAGAGAGCTGCAATAGGTGAAACATGACATTCATATATCTCTCTTGACCTATTAAACAATTACATTTCTAATAACGTGCACAATCATCTCATGGTATATAGTCATTGATTCTTGGTAGACTTAGACATGAAGGCAAATATTGGATAAGATGGGTATCTGGCTGAGAAAGAGGGTCTTAAGGGTTTGATTATGTTACTGATAAACTAGATTTTAAAACTGGAATTTTTTCTTTACACTTTTTGTTTCTCTCATACATACAAAGCCCTGTTCTTGGTGGCTGGAGATATCAATTCTTTACACTAACGTGGTTTTGCATAGAATGAACTGCCTTGAGTAAAGGTCATCACATGACAACTAGAGGAACCGCACTGACAGAACATCTTGACAAAAGAAACAGAGATCTGATCAATTCAGGCTGTGCAGAGTAGACAGTCATGTTCTGCGGATGAGAGGATGACACAACTGGACCAACCAGGGAAAGGTACTTCTGTCCTCCTGTGGGGTCTCACCAGACACAGAGAAATTGACTGATGTGAGTATTGTTCTCTATAGACCCAGAGATCTAGGATTGAGCTCAAATGAGAAAATTTTGGAAACCTAAAATTAAAAGGAAGTAAGGGAACTACTAATGGAGAAAAGGAATATAAAGCATAATGGAGAGAAAAGTCTGAAAATCTCAGATATTTAATGATAAATAACTTATATAAAAACCTGCATAGAAGCCAAACCATTTAAGATTCATAAATTATATAGCTAGATTTTAAATGTAGAATTCATTGAGAAAAGGATTCATTGAAAGTTCACTAGTTATAACTTATAGAACATTGCTGTACCCAGTTATGCACTTAGTAAATGCTTTCTATGACACATGTAGGTTTGGTAGAAAGAGAAAAATCCCCTTAAAATTAAGGGAAAAAATAGAAACATGGTTTCAGGAAATATAACAAATGATATAGTTTATTCTCAAGATTCATCCTGTAAGGTTTTGTGATTAAATAATAATTCACATAAAGAACTTTGAGGTGAAAGAAATTATGCTCATTCAAAATTTAGACCAGTTTTTTAACATCTGGTCAAATTCAAGGTCAGATTTATTAGACTTAGAAAAGTTATACAAATTACTAAAGAGCTGGTCTATTTATTTAATAATTCTCTTTGAACGTTTTTTTTTTTCCTGAGTAAAATATTCTCCAGAGCAAAGGTGTCGCAGTGTCCATTTGCAAAGCTCTTAATATCATATCTTACCCAATGTGATTAAGAGGCCAAGTACACAAAGCCTGTTTCTCATCTCCCGCCTTTTTTTTTAGCATTGCAGTTCTTCTGAAAGAAAACAGTATTTGATCAAGCAGTCTGTAATAGCCAGAGGAGGAAAGAAGCTGATCATGTCAAAGGAAGAATTCTTATGGGAAATTCCACATTTATGGCAGATCATCCTGCCCAAAGCCCTTAGAGTAAACCAGGCCCTCCATTTGTGCTATCTTCTGTGGTTAAATTGTCTCCCTGGATTGTAGTTAACCTCAGTTAGAACAGGCTAAATATCAGCAACCAACGTTTGACTTTCTTCCACTGAAGCACAGATGAGACTCTTATAAAAACGCTTCAAGCTAGTCAGCCTCTGAACTTGGCTTCTACATCTATCAAATATAGGTTGTGTTAACTACCTTCTAGAGTAGCTCTAAGGCATTTGGGTCATTGTAGGGACACAATAACTGTTGGTTCTCTTTCCACCTACTCTTTCAAGGCTATGTTAAACACTACTAAAAAAGAGAATTGGGAAGTAAGTATTATTCTTGCCAAACAGCGAGGTATCATCTGTCCCTGAAGGCCTTATATCTAAGTAAAGTCTATGATGGATCCATCTCCTCCTGAGGGGAAGTCCAGAGGGCAGCTTTCTTTGAATCCCATGATTGGATGTGGCAAATAGGGCTGCTGACCTAAGCTCTTGGTTTCTCCAGTTGTTCTAAAGAAAATGATAAGATAAAATATTCCCAAGAGAAAGCCACACTTGGAGAGACAAGTGTCTATTGATTGCTATGGTTCTAAATTTAAAATTTATTAAAGGAAACAAAATGCTTTTCAGTGGCCAGAATGATAGAAGATGGAAAAATAAGCTTTAAAAACAAAAAGAGAATGGAGAGTGACTGCTAATAGGTGTGAAGTTTCATTTGGTTGTGCTGAAAATCTTCTAACATTATATAATGATGATAGTTGCACAGTTCTCTAAGTACACTAAAAAACATTGAATTTCACACTTAGGTGGGTGAGTTTTACGTTATGTAAACTGTATCTCAATAAAGCTATTAATTTTTTAATAGATGAAAAGGTGGTATTTTCCAACAGCGTAGGTATTGAGGATGAAAAGACTTGTCAGATCCCCATAACTCTACAGTTAATAGTTGGGTGGCCCTGGGCAAGCTATCTAATTAATACCTCTACACATCAGTTTTCTCGTCTCTAAAATGGAGATAAAAAATACCTTCTCCTAGTTTTGTGAGTATAATTGGGATAATGTATGTAAAATATCTACCAGAATGCTTAACTTAGAGAAAGCCCTCAGCAATGCTAGTCATTGGAAATGGGGGATTTGATGGTGCTGACAGTATTAGTAGAAGTAAGTCTTCAGTATGAAAGTTCAGAGCCTGTAAGAAACCCTTGTGAGGGAAAACTTGACCATTCCATTTCAGGATATATTTCTTTCCCCAAAACTGTATTAAAGGGAATTGATTTCATTGTTTTCTCTCAATAAGCCTGCCTTTCTTCACTCTTTCCCTGGGCTGATCTGGAGACCAAAATCAGCTAATTCATTTACGCAAGTGTGTGGTTGGAAATCAGACAAAGTTTGTAAGCTCTTCAAGGAAAGCAGGACAGTTCCAAACCTTTAACACTCCCACCCACCCCACACCCACCCCTGCCTTCACCACCTTGTTTCCTTTAAAATAGGAAAGCTGAATTGCACAAAGAAGAAGGATGTTGAACATGCCCCATATCTTAATTAGTATAAAAAGGCCACCAGCTGAATCCTTTCTGCAGCAGAATGCTCTTTCTATGGAGAGGAGATACAGTGAGAGGAGAATCCTTGCCAGAAAACTGAACTAAGGACCTTTTGGGGAGAGGATCCTGGGAGTCCCAGAGCGACATTGGCAGTGGTCAGGCTGCAGGAAGTGCCTCTCCCCCAACTCAGATCCTGCATTTATTTAACCAGTTCATTCGGTAATATGTATTAAGTGCCAGCTGTGTCTGAGGTGGTACAGTATGTGCTTTTGCATTTATCCATTAACAAGATAAATGTGGTGGTCTCTATCAAGGCTGACATGCCAATTGGAAGACAGAGGAAACAAGTTAAAGAGAAATTAAATAATTGCAAATTGCTATGAATGAAGCAAAGTTACAAATAAATCAGAGGACTAAAAAATTAGAATAACAGGCAAGTGATTGCTTTCCCGGTGGGCCTGTCTCCATTAGGCTCATTGAGAATAACCCTTTCCACCCTATCTTCACATCTGTGCAAGAAAAAGAAAGCTGCCCACATAATCCAAGCACTTTCAGTGAATGCAGGATGTTCCAGGTCAACTGAACTTTTAGTTATCCAAATAGGTTACTACTTAGGTTCTGTTTAAAAAAATCTTACAGAAGACAGTGGCTACATGAGTCTAAAAAGAGACAATGCATGGGAAGCACCTGGAAAATGTTAAAGGACCTATATAGGAATCACTGTGATGATGCCCTGATGAAATATTTTTAAACATGTGTTCAGACTAAGTCTTTGCATAGCAACTTTGAAATATAGGTACTTATTTATTTTGTGAGCTGGATGGGGAGCTGATCCCAAGACAAAGGCTTCCACTCTTTCATACCAAAAGTCTTTTCGGTATTTCAAACAACAGAATAATCTAATTATTGTGCAAATGCACAGGAGAATTTTTTTCTTTTGCTTTCTTATAAAAGAATTCAAATCGGTTGCTACAGTGCAGAGAAATCGTTTCACTTTTATAATTTAAGAAAAGCTATTTTGTAAGTGTATAATACATATAATAAAGTAGGTTTTCCACTAGGTTTTCATAGCCAAATCAATGGCTCTCAACCAGGGTCAGTTTTACACCCCAGGGTAATGTCTGGAGACATTTTTGGTTGGCACAACTGGTGAGAGGGCTGCTACTTGGTGTCCAGTGAGCAGAGGCTAGGGGTACTGCTAAACATCCTTCAATACACAGGATAGCCCCTTCTCAACAAGAATTATGCAGCCCCAAATGTCAGTAGTACTGAGGTTGAAAAACCCCAGCCTAAATCAGTACAATTTTTTGTCAAGATGTGATATTTTAGTACAATAAGGCAAAACCTATGATTTATGATAAAGTAGGATGATTTTTCAGATAAACTGCCATAGTAAATATTTAAGATAGTGATATATTCTGATCAAAGAAAGCAAGGTTCTCTTTTTTTAAGATGCCTTTAAAAAAAAAAAAAAATCACTATTTCTCTTAGTAAGAGGATAGGGAAAGAGAAAACTGTGATAGGAATTCCATACCAGGGAATACTTATCTGATAGCCTCAACTGAGTGCATAAAGATCTCTTGGTGATAAATAGATAACATCAAGTTTAAGCATTAAAGTTCATATACTTTATTTAGAAAAGTCTCTCAAACTCATGCACAGAGTATGTTTATTTTTAAGTTAGACACAATTCAGAACTTGTTTGTGGTGGCAGGCATGGTTATGCTTATGGTACTTAACTCGAATAGGCCACATGACCCAGCTAGGAAGAGTTTGCCGCTGTGGTGCAGCCAGAATTTTCTTATTGGGGAAGATTCTTGAATGGTGACGTATTAATCCCATGGGGAGCAAGTGAGAGTGGGTAGCTGCATCCACTCACTGGGTATTTGTTCTCCTCTATACACCTTAAATACCTCAAGTTCTCGTAAGCTAAAACGGGGGCCAAGCTGGCATTCTTGTTCATTATTGAACCCGAACCTGCTTTTGTGGTCAGTCCAGCTCTCTCAGCTGTGTGTTTCAAAGCTTATACAAGATAACAAAAATCAGAAAAATGTAGAGAGGAAATTCTGACAGGCAGGTACATTGATTAATAAGCTATTTCTGTACTTAACAAGCTATTTTGTTCAATTGGCCTCTAAAATGGAAGGCCAGGTCATTTGTATTCAACAAACATGTTCTGCAACAAAGTGCTAGAGGCTGGGGATAGGAAGGTGAGCCGGCGGAGCCCTGCTCCTCTAGACGTTCATTTCTATGGCTCAGTGCTTTCTCTTTCTCCTTTGCAAGTTAAAGAAGCAGCAACAGCAACTACCAGTAACAAACTGTGCAGACTATTTTTTTTAAGTGTAACGTTTGATTGATCCTAAGTGATAATTTTTTAATATGGCAATCTGTGACTTGTAAACATGGAAGGAGAATTTGTTTCATTAGTGAGCGCGTAGTGAGTTGTTCCCAGCATTTCACAGCCCCTTCTACAAGCTTAAAGGGTCTTGAAAACCCCTTTGTGCTTTGTGCTGGAATTGCTTAGAGAGTTCCTGGATTCCCTTTAAAAAATCAGAAAGTGAATTTACATTAGCTGTTATTTTGCTCCAGAAACTCCCTTGATCTGTCGAAGATCTCCCTTCCCGGTCTGTCAAAATCTCATGCAAGGTACATATTGTTGCCTTCCCCTTGATCTCTCCATGAGTTTCAGAGCGTCAGGGTTAACTGCAGACGTTTGCCTCAGTCTTTGATTTGTCTCATGCTTTGATTTTTTTGTTGTGTCTTGTTTTCATCATTCTCATTCCCCCATCTGATTCCTCGATGATTATAAAATATCAAAAACATCAAACCTAAACTGCTGCTCTAATGAGAGCAGACACACCAGGGTTCTTTTCTCAGCTGACAGAAGCCCGGAAGGCAGCTCCAGGTGGGATGCTCACAGCGCTGTATTCTCCAACAAGAAGGTGGCTGGGCAGAGGCCTGGGCCCCGTTTTTCTCATATTAGTAAGTACTAATGTCTTGGGATTCCTTGTGGGAAAAATATGAAGAATGCTTGAAGTTTCTGGCAGAGTCATCTGAGATGGTTCTGATTTCTAACAAATATGACTATACATGTATAGAAAACATTTTTCTCTCTTTCCAAGGCTGACCTTGAGGTAGTCTGTTGAAATTGTGTATAACTGCTGGACAGTTATACATACTGTATAATTTTAAAAGGAGACAGGTAAAATATATGTTTTAGGTGACAAGGAAAGATCAACTGGCTCTTGGCTTCTTTATACTCAGGAAGCAGGGAAGTGGTGTATATGCAAAGGTGGACATCATGATTATATACTGAGGATTGATTTAGAATTTGGCAAGGTGCTTCTGTGGGTTTAATCCATTGACGGCTGCGTCTGGTGTGACAGCAGTGGCTCCAGGACCAGTAGTGTGCAAGAGAAGCCATAAGGTCTGCAGGAAGCAGACAGTCCTGAATGGCTTGGAAGGTTTTCCTTTGCCGCTTAGAGCCTCAGTTTTCTTGTCCCTGAAATAGGTATAATTCTAAACCTCACAGTAGTTACCTAATATATGATAATGTGTTGGGAAGTGCTTTGTTAACTCTGAAATATTGCATAAAATATACTTTTTATCATGGAAATATAGGCTGTTTTGTCATCCTAGGCTATTTTAGGGAAACTAGGAAAAGGAAGACTTTATTTAACCATTTTCCCTTTCTCTTAATTCCTTTGTAGATTGAGGCACTTCATAAATATATAAATAACTCTTTCTCCTCCCAAATAAGTGGTATTTTTAAGATTTAATAGAGGATAAAGGACAAGGAAATTGCTGCAGAGCAAAAGCAGTCAGCAACTGGGGGGAAGCCTTTTTAAAAAAGGTTTTGAACTATTGTCATTTGAAAAAAATATATGTACTGTCTTATCAAAATGAAGAAGTTTTTTTTTTGAAGAAGAAGAAGAAGTTTTTTATAATAATGATATGTTATAAGTTTGGGGCAGTAAGTAGACAATGCAAAATCTTAGCTTCTTGTGCCACTAAATTTTTTTAATGAACTTGATTTTTTAGTATAGTTTAGATTTACAGAAAAATACAAAGATAGTACAAAAAGTTCCCATATGCCCAGTACCCAGTTTTTACCATCATTAGCATCTTACATTAGGATGTTACATTTGTTTCTATTAATAATAGTAATATTAACTAAAGTCCATACTTTATTCAGATTTCCTTGGTTTTTACCAAATGTTTTTTTTCTGTTCCATGAGCCTACCCAGAACACACTTTATATTTAGTCATTGATTTATACTCTAGGTGGCCCAGAGTCCAGTTCCTAGCTTGTAGTGTGTCTGTATGTGTGCCCCTGTGTTAAACTAGTTACTCTTTTTAAGGGTCTCTGTTGATCATCCTAGTACAGCATTCATAGCCTCATACTGGGAGACTAATGTTACCTCCATCCCAGAGCTCAACTCTGTAGCCACTTTGTCTGAGCAAAGCACAGGCAAAACTTAGCACGGAAATTTAAAAAATAGCCTGGAACAGTTGCAGTAAATGACAGAGTGCCAACCATGTTCATGCACATCACTTCTAGCATTACTTCTCTAATTCGCACTTCTTTATTTTGATTTTACCCACATTTTTAACCACTGTGGCACCATCGAATATTTTGAACGCTCAGCTTCAAACTCAGACTCAGAATGAGTCTATACCTATAAATAGCTGAGGGCTACTTGAAACTCTAGAATAAATCTCAGACTGAAGACCCAGAAGATAGTGAGGATAAAAGTATTCTTCTTTTAATGGTTTTAGTAGCTTTTGAATTCAGTATAATGATATGAGTAAAGAGGCCTATGATGAGAATAATAACAATGTACATGTGTTCAAGGACATAGTAGTAAAGCTCAGTGTCTAACTCTAGGCTCTGCTTATCTCACAGGAACTTTTCTAGAACATTTCTTTGGAGTATGTAGATGAATGGTAAATCATCTTTTTAAAGCTAGAAGTACTCAAACAACTCAATAGTTGTGACTTACTCTTCCACCTGAGAGGCCGTACCACGTGGGGAAGAAAGGCACAGAGTCTGGCAGATCCTGGGTCAGGACTGTGACCCGGTGCAGTACGTGTGGCTGTCATGAGCTCCTCCATCCTCTCGACTAATATTCATCTAAGCGTCAGCCAGCCTGTGACGACACTAAGGGTACAAAATCAACAGATGAGACAGAGGCCCATCTTGTGGAGCTTACATTCTGTTCTCTCCTGTACTGATTATCTTATTTACATTATAAAAGGATCCCTCTGGATTCTTCGTGGAAAAGAGACTATAGCAAGGGTGGAACAGGATGTCTAGTTAGGAGACCTCTTGAAGCAGGAGGTGATGTGACTAAACCAGGTAGTGGTGGAGATGGTGACCAGTAGTCAGGTTCTGAATTTATTTTCAAGAGCCAGCCAGATTTGCTGTTGTATTGGATATGGGTTTGAGAGAAAAAGGAGTCAAAGATGCCTCAAGGCCTTTAGCCATTTACTACAGAAGGGAAGGCTGGGGGAGGGGAGGGCTTGAGGATGGAAATCAAGAATCCAGTCTTGGCTGTTTGTCTGAGGTGTCTGTGAGACATCTGAATGGTGATGACAGTGGAAAATCTGCATTGGCTGCAGGGAGAGGACTCAGAGCTGAGAGACTAGATGAGACGTCATCACCCAGGGAGTGAGTACAGGTAGAGAAGCCAAGACGTGCAGGACTGAGCCCCAGGTTTGGAGGTTAAGAATAGGAGGAAGGACCAATGAAGCAGGAGATCAATTGTCCGAAGAACCAAGAGGAAGTGCTGTCTCACTGGCAAGGGGAAGAGTGAGCCCCATGTCAAACTTGAGTGATGTCCAAGAGGAATAAGACGGTAACTTGGCATATATACCATTGGATTTGGTAGTGTGGAGATGGTGGCAAACCCATAATGTCCTCGTTCTTAACTGAAGACAGTAATAGTCTTACCTATAATGTTGTCAGGGTTAATATATAATGATGTAAACGTGCTTAGCACAGTAAATGTGCAATTCACGTTAGCTAGTTTAATGGGATACGGTTGACAGATCACTTTCATGTAGGTTGGCTGTTCAGAGCCTCCAGAGTGATCTGAGGGAGAGGAATGGCCATTACAACCTTTGTCCTTGTTTAATAGTAAGGACACTTGCCCTCAGAGAGGGTAGAGGGAAGTATCAGTAGTAAGGTTTCTGGGACAGAGCTCTTCCCAATCCGCACCTCACGGAGGATTTTCACATTAGCCCCAAAATAGCCTGTTTGCTGTATTACCAAAAAAAAAAAAACAAAAAAACAAAACCAACCAAACAAACAAGCACCTGTTTATTTTAAGTCTTTGTTTGAAAAAAAAAAAACCAAACTGAGTGGGTTGTAGCACTTTTCTCTTACAAACATCCCATGCTTCACAACACACCCACTGAGCCTGTCTAATTCGTATAAAAAAGACTCGTTGTTTCCAGTCCCTCACTGGGTGATGGGGACGGCAGCCCTGTAACGAAGAGACAGAAGAACATAGTTCACAAACCTCAAAACTGAGAACCCTGAATTCTTTCTCTAGAGCTGGCAGCACAGCTGGCCTTCGGCCCTGCCGCTTCTAGCCAGTCTCCCCTTCTTCGTGTGACTGTCCTATTGCCACAAGTTCTAGACTCGCATCGGTCTCAGTCCTGGCTGCACGTCAGAATCACTAGGGAGCTTTTCAGTAATGGCCTGGCTCGTACTCTGATAGTCTGATTTAATTCATCTAGGTTAGGCCCAGACATCAGTAGTTTTTTGCAACTAGGTTTATTGAGATGTAATTTACATACGGTAGAGTTTACTTTTCTGTGTACAGTTCTCTGAGTTGTGACATACACACATACAGTCATGCAGCCAACACCACAGTCAAAACACTGAGTATCTGTATCACCCCAAAAACTCACTGTGCCACTTTCAGAAAACCTGTCCCCCCACCCCCTGACCCTGGAGGCTACTCATTTGTTTTCTGTGGCACTGACATCTTTTAAAGGTAGATGATTCTAGTGTGCAGCCAGAGTTGAGTACCATGGTCAGTAGAGCTGTCTACCGGTCTTTAATAAAATTCAGGGACACAGGAGAGGAAATCTGAGGCGTTCTGTTAATATATTCAGGAAATCCATCAGTTTATCCCATACTTATGCTCTCTTTATTAGCCGAGAGAAGGCCAGACTATTGCTTATGATTTGCTGTGGTTGTTTCTTTGTTTTAATAGTGGAAGAAGGGAATGGAGTGTTTGAGAGGCTCAGAGGCATTGCCTGGGGAGAGCAGACCTCCCGTGCCTCCCATGGTGGGCTGTGTGAGGTCACCGAATATGTATGCCGTCTTTTCTAGGTGTCCACACTGTTCTTAACATCATGAACACAATGGTAAGCTAAATATACAATGCCCCTGCTCAACTGGGGCTTACTTCAAGTGGGTGGAGATAGCAATGAACAAACAAAAACCTATACAAAGAAGAAAATATCACGTAGTAGAAAACACCACGCACAGAACAGAGTCAGGGTGATATGGTAGAGCAGCGTGGAGGCTACTTTAGATTGGGTGGTCCAGGAGGGCCTCTCTGAAGAGGTCCCATTTAAGCTGAGACCTGAATGTCTGGAGGAAAGTAGCCAGGCAAAATTAAAGGAAATCGCAGGCCGAGGAAACAGCCAGTGCAAAGGCCATACAGTTGGAACTGAGATTTGTGAGTGTTGGGACAGAAGGAAGACCAATGCATCTGGAGGGAGGGGCAAGGGGAGAGTGGTAGAGATGAAGTTGGGGAGGTGGGCAGGGGTCAGAGCTCCTGGGGCTTCGCAGAATGACATCCAAATAGATTTCATTCCAAGTGTGATAGGTGTGTGGTTTGATGCAGGAAAGAGCATGCTCTGATGTATTTTAAAATATCACTTTGGGTGGTGTGTGGAGAATGGGCTGTAGCAGGTGGGGTAGGTACAGATGGAATGAGGAGGACTAGCTAAGAAGTTGGTGAGGTGAGAGGACAGTGGCTTCCTAACCCTGTGGATGGAGAGCAGTGGACCCATTCAGATCGACTTTTAGAGACAGGCCTTTGGGAGGAGGCTCCGCTGCACTGGCAGTGGGTTTGGTGTGGGATATGAGAGAAAGAGCAAGGGTGTCTCAGATTTTGGAATTGAATTTCTGATCACTTGTGATAGATTTCTCCTTGCCTCTCCCCATATAACCTGCATCTTTTTTTGTTCATATCACCAATCACTGCCTGGAATTACAGGTTTCTGGGCTCCAAAACATTAAGCCATAACCCCGATATCCCCAACATGGCAACTGAGCAGCTCTGCTTGGGCTGCAGATTAACCCAGGGAAGAAAGAAATTGGGTTGCAACTAAGAGAAATCAGTGCCTAGCAGCAGGAATAGGGTTAATATGGAAACTTCTGATTAATTACTACAAAACCGCCCCAAATAAACTTGGTTTTACAAAAACACCTGCCTCTGAATATGCCTTTACAGTAAAATGTAAGATAAAATAGAAAACTAAAAGTCCCAGGGAACATGTAACTCTCTTGAACAAAATAGAACTGTCAAGAATACATGAAAGCTGTTGTGTATGTTGTGAAACGTAAATCACAAGCCTCTTTATTTTTGAAAGTGTAATTAGCTACAAGTGTTTCATCAGGATAGAAAACAAGATCAAGGACATCTAAGACCACTTTGGGGTAACTCGAGAGACAACAGTTCTCAGGACATGCAACTAGGTGGGTGGTTGCTCTGCCTTACTGTGTTCTTGTGGGCAAGGTCACCACTGCGCATGGCTCGATACTCATATTTTTACTCTCCTTTCCTTGGCCAGTATTTCAGGGGTTGTGACTTCATTTTGTTAGCTGCATTTTTAAAACTTATGTCAAAAACTCAACCCTTTGTGTCTCTTTGGTAGTGCTTTTCAAACAATGCCTATATTCTACTCCCCACTCCCTTACTGTAGCTGATAATTTCTAGGAGAAATTGGACAGAGGGGGAAATATATGTATATATATTTATACACACACACACACTCAAACATTATAAATGTGTGTGTCCTCTCTAGGCCTGAAATAGAAGCCTTCTTTTGGCCCCCCTCTGCTTTCCTTTGCCACACACAGACCTCTACTGTTCCGAAGATAACTCAAGAGCCCACAGTAGTTCAGGAAAGTAGGCAAAGACCTTGCTGTTTGAAATATACCTTATATATTTCAGGGGCCTGCTGTCTGTGCATGATGAATAAGGCCTTCATGTGTTCAGGCTTATGGCTGTAAAATGACAAATGGCAACATTAATCTTCGCATTGTTCCTTTCCCCTAAGGGCATTAGAGGGACAGCCAAGGTCATGCAACCGTGTAACCTTAGTGTTGTTTCTCCTTATTTCCTCTCCTATACAGAATGTTGACATTACCTATTATATATGCTACTCTCTTCTCTGATCTCCCCAACTTCCTCTTCCCAAGTAGCTTTTAGACTTACATAGAATCATAATGTACAAGTAGAAGGAAGGCACATCGTTTATTTCTTATACCCACCGTTTTTGACTGATGAGGTGGGCAGCAGAACGTCCTGTTCCTCCTTCTCTGGCAGAGAAATACACCACGTGGTGGCAACATGGTGTGAGAAACATACACTCCTTCAAGTTTGAGACTGGCAGTTTTTGTTCTAGGGCCCACTATCAATGAAGTCATATCTTGGTGGGGGGCGATTTGCCACTCTTACAGTGTTGCCTGTCACATCAGGCAAATACTCATCACAGCCAGGTGCTCTAGTGTTTATATTTTTGTTATTTCTGTAGCAGTTAATGTTTTTGTCATAATGATGCTAACTCCTTTCCACGTGGATTCACTTCCGTTGGTCGTGGATTGGAAGACTTGTGCAAGAACTCTTTGTACCGTATCACAGCTACTTTTAACAATGTCACCTGTTCAGCCTGTGCCACAGGGGCCTCTGATGAGTAAAATGATCTCAAATTATTTCTACTTGACTTTAGTTTTGCGCTCTGAGGATGATTTTGGCTAAATTGGAGAAGGAAATGCAAACAAATGTATCACCCTGGAGTAAAAACAAAAAGCTTTTGAAATTACTGAAAATAACAGAAAAACACGTATGACTCTCCCACATCATGCACAGGAACTGCTGGCGTCAAACCTAATCCCACGAGACACTTCTTTGTTGCAGATTTTCTTTTGTTAAAACATTAAAGGGCATATGCTACTCTTTCTCCATAGGAGAGTTTCCATTTTCTTTGCTGTGAGACTAGTGGATGCAGAGAATTCCACAAATAAATTTTAACCCCTCATTTTATCATTTTATTAGATGCTTACCTTTTATTCCATAATAACCCCACTGGTATTTCTCACCAGCAAAGTCCTTACTCCTCACCATTTTACCACCTTCTTTCCCCAGCTTTCCATTTTCATTGGCCACTTTATTCTCCTGTGATTTCTGCCAACTCAGGCTCTCAACGTGATCTTTTTTTTCTTTTATCTTCTACATTCAGTTTGTTGAAAACCTGTCTTGAATAGTTCCCTATTATGGAAGTCCAAACCCTGGTTATATCACTTCTGGGTTACTAGATCCTTTCCAGAAGCTTCCCTCCAACTTCAGTATCATGCATGTATTTTAAAAAGAAGAAAAAATTCCACCACCAAAAAGTATGACTCTCCTTTGTGGACTTTCTCCTGATTTTTCATCATTCCCACCAACTCGGCTCGGTTATCACCATCCCTGACATTTGTATGATACCAGAACATCTTTGAGGATACTTTTTATATATTTTCTCCTTTGACTCTCTCAGCTGTGTGAAGTTGTGAGAAATTAAGTAATTCCCCCAGAAAACATAGGTCTATTTGGTACCAGAGAGTGGACTATTACCTAAGGCTTCTAAGAGTCTAATTTCTTCCTTCTACATAGCACTGTAATCTAATTCAGAGCGTTACTCACTGTTTACACCTTTCCTTTAATCCTCTGTTGTCTTTATTCTGCATCACTGAATATCACTCACCCCTTTTGGCCTTGGGCATTGAAAGGTTTTTCTCTCAGTGTCCTCTGTGTGTTCTTTTCTTGGCTTTTTAAGAATCAATTCTGATTCTCTTGGCCTCCAAAATTTATGTCCCCAATACCTCATCGTGGGACAAACTGCCTTGCAGTTCTTTTTCCTGATTCTTTATTCTTAGAAACCTGTATTATCAAAGATACCAAATTTACCTCATTTCTTCATATATTCAATGTACCCTGAATAGTTAATGGTCCTACCTCCTGGGAAAGGACTTTCAGGCCTTGACTGTGTAATGCTGACTTTCTTGAAAGTTGTAATCTAGTGTCTGTTTTTTCCCCCCCTAAACACATGATCTAGACATTGTTTTTGCTTCCTTTTTACCCAACATTCATGATAACACAGCTTTGTTTTCACAGAGCACTTTTTGCCTAAAAATTCAAAGTGCTTTGAACATTATCCATCCTTGCAGTGTTCCTCTGAGGTAAGTGGGTGGCAAGTATTTTTATCACCTTCTATTAAAGCAGAGGCAGAATTCACTGCACCAGGATCCCCTGGAAAGCAGAGCGATCTGGACTTAGTGAGTCTCTGCTCTGTTTAATTCTTTGGCCACTGTAAAACTATTCATGATAGAACTGCATAGAAGCATCTCCCTTGCAGGCAGACTTACATTCATGCATTTAAATGGCTTCCAAGAGACGTTGATTATGGAATTTGGAGTCTGAATGTAAGTGAATTTGAAATGAGCCTGGCTGGGAAATTGTTCTGAATGAAAAACACAGTCAGATCTATGAATTAGATTCTACCCATCCTTTGGTCCAATTCAAATGCCAGTTCCTCTAAGAAAATAAACCTACACTTCGCCGGACTCTCCTCCCTTGTGCATACTCTTCCTTTGTGGTATATAACCCACTGTACTTTATTCTGCAGCTGATTCCATGCTTGGTTTCCCTCTGTGGAGAGCCACTTAAAATGTTTTCTGGAATGGAATGAAAGGAATTAACCTCTATTGTTTATAACTATCATGGAGCTTAAAAATTCTTCCATTGGCAGGTTCTGAGTGCCCCGGATGACATCTAGAAGATTGCAGTCCTTTGGCTGTCCTTCCACTTTGCTTCATGTTCACTACTTGGCCATTGATTATTCTGGAGAATGTCTCTCTCCTTAGCCAAGCATTTGCATATCATAACCAAGAAAGAGTAGCCAGCCAGCCTTTTATCAGCACTGGCTCTGGGAGACCAGTTTGAAGTGTCAGCCGTGCAGAGGGACCTCGTGCAGTGCCTTTACCTCCTTCGAGCCTTCCTGCTCCCTATTGATGTCAGGGCAGGGCAGCATGGCCAGATACCGGCCTCCCAGGTGAGCTTTGGATGTGTCAGACCTCCAAAGTATCCTGCTGCTCTGCTGAAAGGTGCTTTAAGTAGAGTAGCTTGTAAAAAATAAATAATACTCATTCTCAAGCTGCCCCTGGCTCCCTTAGATGTTTCTAAAAGGTGCCAATGAAGCCCACAAAATATTGGTGATGAATAGGAAGGGAGAGCAGGTTCTTTTTGTCATAAGAGTGAACTGTGACTCATACCTCCTGACTCATTGCAAACATGCAAAGGAAGCCAGTCCGTGGGGGGGCACTCTAATAGGATGTTTCTCCAGTGACTCATGTAGGCCTGGAATGAGGAGCAGCCTGAATCAAGCCAAACAAGTGTATTTTTAAATACGGGAGGGCATGTTTCCTGGGACAGTATGATGATGAGTCCTACACACTTACATGCTTATTTTAGCCCAGGCATTGAAATATGTGGGCGTGGTCTTTGCGGAGCCTTCTCCTGTGATCATGTTTTGTTTTGTCAGTGGGGAGAAATGTTTAGTGATTAACTGGCACGGTGAGAATACAAGATTTCAGGGCAATATTTCAGTGTAAGGAGATGAAGACTTTTTGAATATTGCAAGTTCAACAATGTTGCCCCATGGGACAGGTAACCACTTCACATGTAACCATGCATTCAACAAACATGTTTGGAAACTCTAAGTACAAAGACAGAGAAGTAGTCCCGGGTCTCCGGGGTCTTCGAATTTCTATGGAGAGACACAAAAGCAGACATAGGATTGGGGAATTGACAGAGGGTGAGATGGAGACACTTAGACGTGTCGGCCTAAAGATAATGGGGACAAGGCATCCCACAGAGGTGGTAACAACTGCGCTGGGTCTTGAAAGACCTTCGGAGTTACCACCAAGTAGGGGAATGAGATGAGGCTGGGTGTTTCAAGTAGAGGAAAAGTGTATGTTCAAGTTTAGAAGTCTTGCAAACAGTTTATTTGATTTGATTTGTTTTGATCATTCTATTTTGTTCTCAAAATTTGAAACTGTTTTCTCCCTCTCACTTGATAAATACATTCTGGAAATTTTATTTTTAAAAATGTGAAATTGGCGTCTTCAGGGCTAGGCAGGGTACACACGGTAAAGACTTTGGGTGGAGTTGGGACTTTGAGGGATTTTAAGCAGAGTGGCTCAATTATTTTCACTATGATAAAGCACTAATAAAACTAGGTTTAAATGCTTGTTACTGCTCTATCTGTATCTTGCCGTGGCTATAGTTAGATATTCATGAACTCCTCATGCGTGGCAGTGAGGAAAATGAATCTGTCTTAAGGGTGGGGGACCATTTTCAGGCCTTTTATCACCATCTGGCACAGCAGTGACGAGCACTTGAACCCAGCCCAGTGGCAGCGGGAAGGGAAAGGCGGGAATATATTCAGGATATTAAGGTGACTGAGAGAGGAGTCCAGGCTACCCTGGACGACTGAGCGGAGGAGACAGCTGAGACGGGGAACCCAGCCCAGACAGAGAGAGTGAGTTCAGTTTGGGTCATTTTGAGTGTGAGGTGACTAAGGGACATCCAGGCGGACATGTCCAGTGAGGAGCTGGTTGTCTGAAGCTCAGGGAGTAGTTCTGGGCTCAAAAGAGAGATTTGGCAACTGTGAGCATGGAAGCCTTAGGACTAGATGAGTTCTTCTAGGGTAAGAGCGAAGAGAGAGAAGAAAAGAAAGATGAGAACAGAACCTTGGGCAGAAAAAAGCCCCCCTCCCCACCCCAACAAACAGAAAACAAAAAGAAACAAGTCTATGAAGGAGACAAGAAAGAGCAGTGAGATTGAGAAGAAAAACAATTATCCAGTGCTAGTGGGCTGTTGTCATTATTTTTTTCCCCTCTGAGGTCTTAATGGCTGTCAAATAATCTTGAAAGCATTCACAAGGAATCCATATGCATATATACATGCTAGATATAATGTCTTTTTTACCAGGAAACATAGTGCCATGTTGGGTATCTTATGTACATTCCAGTGATCGTATGAGATGTCCTGATCACATGTATGTGTATGTATGTGTAAAAACACTCTCTGTTTTTAGAGAATTGGGGAATTTTTATAAAATGAAAGTTCCTGAATGCATTTGTCATGGGAGAGGGAGAAAACTGTTTCAAAATACCAAGAACAAGATCAAAAGACCAAAAAGGAAAATAAAATAACTGTATGCAAAGGAGGGGAATGAAAGTGGCTGAGAGCATTAACTTTTATTTCATATGGAAGGAAGGGTTGAGAATTTTCATCAGAATCTTCCTCCTGAAGTTATAAACATCTTATTTTTAGTCTCATCCTTAGTTCGTTTCTTCATTAAGATGTGTTCTTATCTAAAATGACCTCTTCTTGGTGAGGGTTTAAAAAGAAAGAGAGAGAGAACGATGATGGCCAAGAGGCTGAAGGCCAAGATAACCTTTGTTGAATTTGGTTTAGGACAAATTCAACTGGAGGCAGTCTGTGATTGGATATCAACCACCTGAAAATACAAGGATATTATAGAAACTTCAGGAGTTAATTATCATTATATGTCAGCAAGACCAGGGGCGGAAAGTAGTAGACATTCAGTATAAGAAGAATGTGGGAAACGAAGGGTTAAAATATATCTTTACCCATCAATTTAATACTGACTTCTTCACAGACACACATTTCTGAGGCAGAATCTATATGTGTGGCCATCCCAGAGGCCCAGGAACAAGAAACCAATGTTTCATTCCTTGGAATACTAATTAGCCCACAATCTATAAGATGAAAAACTAGTCTCATTAAAGCAGTAACAAGAGCTTAAACCTAATTTTATTAGTGCTCTTTAATAGTAAAAATACTTTTATCAACTGCAAAACCAGATTCACTTCTAGGACGTCTGTGTGTTCAAGACAATGAGATGTACTCTGGGAACACACCTTGGTGAATGTGCCACATTTTACTCAAATTTATTTCCCAAAATACCACCAAATACCTGGTTGTTTGTTTGTTTGTTTTTATTATTTATGGCTGTGTTGGGTCTTCATTTCTGTGAGAGGGCTTCCTCTAGTTGCGGCAAGCGGGGGCCACTCTTCATCGCGGTGCGCGGGCCTCTCACTGTTGCGGCCTCTCTTGTTGCACAGCACAAGCTCCAGACGCGCAGGCTCGGTAATTGTGGCTCATGGGCCCAGCTGCTCCGCGGCATGTGGGATCTTCCCAGACCAGGACTCTAACCCGTGTCCCCTGCATTGGCAGGCAGATTCTCAACCACTGCGCCACCAGGGAAGCCCTGTTTGTTTGTTTTTGAGGCTACTTCTGTGAAATAGAAATCCAGTCCTAACGTAATATTTTAAAGAAATCAGAGTGCATAGGGCTATTTTTAATGGAAAGAAGTAGTATAATTTGGCTACTTATTCTAAATCTGAGACATCTGGGGTAGTCATGGGTATGTGTGTGATCCGTCAGGGTCAAAGGGGCTCAATGGCTTTATTATGTGAACACTGGGAAAGTTCTAGCTGCGTAATGGTTAGGACAGCAGCGGCAGCAACTGTGCAGTTAAAAAGCCACTGGGGCAAGGAGACTTCCAAGTACACTGATTACACGCATATTTTGTTCAGAGAATAGCCTCTGCAGGCTGAGTGCCTCCTACACTTACATTCTGCCTCTGCCTCTCTCTGGCTGTGTGACCGCAGACAAATCACTTAGCCTCTCTGTGCCTTGATTTTCCTCGCCTGTGAAATAGAGATGAGAATCGAACCTGTCTCATATGAGAATTAAATGATTTAGTAATTGTAAAGCACGGAGAACATTGGCTGGTATATATTAAGCGTTATATAATTGCTTGACAAAAAATAGATTGGTCTGATTAGTTTGATTTTCTTAATCTTCCAGGATATTAGTCTTGCATTAAAAGAGACAAATTTTATTAAGACAAGGATCTATTAAGCCAATGAACAAATAACATGTCCCTAAGAGTCTATGAATTGTTGATTTTTTTCCTCTGGCATGAAAACAGTAACATTTTCATGCAAATACATGTCTGCCATAGATAAATTGGAAAATGCAGTGTTCTTACCAACTGTAAGAATTGCATATCCATAAATTACCTTAGTTAGCAAGATCAAGTCTTCATTAAAATAATGGATCAGAGAAGAAAGAAATGGAATTAAATTTATTTTTAAATCACAGTAAACAGGCGTTCTAGAAAGTATTAACTTTCTGCTTTAAAAATCTTTCATAGAGGGAAATTGATGTCTGTTGAGTGGCTTGATAACAGGGACTCTCGACCCAAACTGTTGTTAAACCCTGGCTCTTCCTCTTCTTAGCTCTGTGAACCAAGCTACATCACTCCTCTGTGCCTCAGTTTTCTCATCTGTACAGTGGGGATGATAATAACTCTACCTACCTTGTGGAATTGTTATGAAGATTAAATGAAAAGATACTTGTAAGGAGCTTAGAACAGTTCTTGTACATGGTCACTGCAATATTCTGAAGTAAATAGCTTACCTTTCTAGGCTGCTCACCTTCTAATTTGCTGAAATAAATTCCCCAAGTGTCTTATAATTCAGATTATGTCCTTTTCAAGTTTTCCAGCCAGCTGTTACTCGTCTGATATGTAATGCCTTATCCTTTAGTTTCCTCTCTTTTTGGTAAATCTCAGTCCAGTGCCTGTGTGAAGCTTGACCTTTTCCTAAATTATTTACACGATGCTTGAGGATATGCTTTTTGGGGCCTGGTGTTCTGTTTGTGCACTGAGAGGGCCTCTTGGACCCTCTGCACAAACCTGCCCACGTGATCCTGGGTAGGAAAGAGCCATGCTCCTTATCATGCACTCTTCTTTAAGAGGATTGAATGGAACTATATATAGACGAAAATATTAGGGATTTAACTCTATTTTGTTCACTAATATAAATCTTCATCCTCTCAAAGCCCATGTTGGCAAAAGCATGATTGTCAATAGATTATTCCCTCAACATCCCCCTGTATCTCCCTTAATTCCACCATCTGGGGGGTACGCATTGTTGACACTGTTCTGCAATCCTTGAGGCCATATGTGCCTTGTGACAGAGTCTGACGCGGACCTGAGATGGGCACTAAGCCCTAGTACTCCCGCTCAAAGCCATGTGTGGTAAACGAGGCATGTGGGGAGTAGGTAAGTGACCCCCCCCCCACCTGGCAGGACTAGTTGTTGGTTGGCAGTTGATCTACAGAGGAGGATTACCTACTGTATTTTGGGTACATATCAGATTTGGGGTTTTTTTTCTGTGCAGTTGTGTAATTAATCTGCTTCCTTTATAAAGTTCCTCATTTTTTTATTAAGAGAACACCTATATTTGGATTTCAGAAAATTGGGGGAGAGAAGGCAGAGGACTGGGTCATTTTGCAGGTTGGAATATTTATTTTAAAGCAGTGGGTGAAGCATGTGTGGAGGCTTCCAAAGTGCCCCTGTCACAGCAAGAGTGCTGAGGCATGTGCTATGCAAAAGCTGGCGGACATCCCTCATCCCGTTTTATTAAAAGTGCATGAAGTGGGGCATAATAGAAACCATGTAGAAGAAAAGCATGTTGAGGGAGGCACGAGGAGGAAGGAAACCAAGGAAGGGAATGTGGGCATGTGTCCGTGGAAGGCTGGCCATGTGAGAACCATGAAGAATGCAGAAATTACTAAATCAGGATTCCTATTTTTTGTAGGTTCATAATCAAGTGTGGGGATTCCGAACAGGTGGAGGAAATAAAAGGTCTATGGAAACACAAAGGAAGTGGAAGTTGGGCAGGGCTAGAGGGAAGTGCCTTTAACAAAGGGATGAGCTTTGGAGGATGATTCAATGGACTCTGTGAAGAGGGAAACCCAAGAGCTTAACATGTGCAGATACAAGCAGGGGTGTTTTATTTGATGAAGAGGTAGAAACTGTGGCTGCCTTTAGCATTCAGTCATAGGTCAGAGGAAAGTTAGGAGAATGGAGTAGGGGCAGACTGGGACGTGTTGAATGTTTTGCTAAAGTATTTGCATTTTATCCTAACACCGACAGGTAATCACTGAGTTTTTAAGGGGAGTCATATACTGAGTACGAAAGACGAGAAAGAACGTCTTGGCCTGTCCTCTTTCCTTAATTTAGTATGTATCAGACTTAGGGTTACTTATTTTTAGCCCCTTTTGCCAGCTCCCCAGCTCTGGTTAAGGCTCTGAGCCTCAGGTCAAGATGTCATCCATGGTCATGTGATGGCACACAGTACTTGCTGGGTCTTCAGTGAGGCACATCCCAGCTGCTCATTAATCAGCCTCTATCCCAATATAACCCTCCAGTGCCCATCTCACATGCTTGAACAGGCAATTATTTATATCCATGCTAAATTTGCTGTATGACAGTCTCTTAATGTGTCGCTTCTTAGAATAATTTTCCTTATAAAAGAAATTTCAATAAGGGTATGCAGAAATTGCTTCTTGGATGTGCTGTCCTTTGCCCTGCCTTGGACTATTTACCACCCAACTAGAATTTTCCTCTCTCTTTATCTTCCACTGTACCTCCCAATGCTGCAGCCACACCACCCCCAAAAGGTAGGTAAAATATATTTCACATTTGGTTTTACATTACTAATATATACCACAAACTTGATACTCTTTTCCAAAGAATTCATTCTTTTTCCTATTCTTTTCTTCTCTTTGGGCTAAGAAAGAGACCTTTCCTAGACCTGTAAGTGGATCCAGAAACAATTACTTTGCCAAGAGGTAAGGTGTCAAGGATCCAGGTTCTGTTTTCCTGCAACTCTTAGTTGTTTCGGCCAGAGGACCAAGAAAAAGCACAAATACAGAGCATATCAGTAAGACCATTTTTCAATTATAAGCTAACTTCTAGGAGTCACTTAGCTCACTCTTATCAGAAATCTTAATTTCCTGGAATTTCTGCACATTTTATCATTTGGTTAAACATCTTATAAGATGATGAGATGCTGCTCTATAATCTTTCAGGTGAACTGATACCTTCATGAAAGGAGGTTAAAGTGAATAAGATTTCACACAAACTAAACCTTGTACTAAATTCAAGATTTGGGGGGAAATTACACATCATATTTGTATTCTGCACAACTCTTTATAGCTACCATTTATTGAGTGCTTATTATATGCCAGGCACTATGCTAAGTGTTTTATGGGAATCTTCTCACTATATCTTTACTCACTTCTACAGATATAAATTACTGTTATTATCATCATAATAATAGAGACTTGGTGACATTAAAGGACTTAGTTGAGAAGGTATAGAGGAAGAATTCTAGCCGCAGTCCTGACTCCTAACCACTTAGTACTCAAGTTTTTATGTGATTCATCACTCGTTCTTAATACACTGAAGTATCAAGTTAAGTGGAGTCCAGAATAACAGGAATCCTCAAATTACCTGAATTTTAATTCCATTAAAAAGAGAGAAAGGGTAGGGGAAGAAAGGCGATAGGAAGTTGTTACTTTATTCCACTCCTATTTAAACCCTGTTAATGGCTTCCCATTTCAGGTAGAATAAAGCCCACACTCCCTAATGTGGTTTACAAAGAATTAGATGATCTGAGGCCTGCCTACTTCTTCAGCCTCATCTTTTACTCATCTCTCCTTGTCCTTGAACTCAAGGTCATATAGATAATGAGTGGCAGAGCTAGGATCCAAACTCAGGCAGAATGGCTCCAGGGCCACGCTCTTAACTACCTTGCTAGTTGGATGTATGGATGGATGAATGGGTAGATGAAGGAATGGGTGGGTGGATGGATGGATGAGTGGATCAGTGCATCAATGGACTGTTGGATGGACAGTTAGGTGGACATGTACATGCGTGGATGGAAGGAAGGAAGGAAGGAAGGAAGGAAGAAAGGAAGGAAGGAAGGGAAGGAAGGAAGGATCTATAAATGAATGAAGGAAGTAAATGAGGGAGGGAGGAAACTAATTTCAAAGAGAATTGTGACTCTTAGAGTTTATATACAACTAGTCAAATCTATTATAGCTTTTCCATCAGCATCTGCAATACTCTTCAGTGAGATCAGGATCCCCATTCACAAAAGTAAATGCACACATATACTCTTTTATCCATCTAACAGGTGAAATTGAACTAAAGTCCAGGTGTGGAGAGGTACCTCTGAACAACATTAGAGTCTGATACCACTTAGGTGATTGGACTAGGATGCCTGCATAGACAGGCTATGTATTTTTGATCCAGCCAGTAAATGTGGCTGCATGAAATGCCAGTCCCTGGCTCCAGAGGTGATAGGCAGGGCAAATACAGCACTACTTCTGAAAGCCCATCAAAATCATCTGCAGTAGTTTTACACTGTCCGAAATGTTGTTCCTTTTTATTTGCTTAGAAAGCTCATATTCTACTTTTTTAACTTAACTTTTTTATGCCAGTGTAACTTAAATAAATAGAAGTGTTCAAATCCTGAAAGCACAACACAGCTCAGTGAATTTTCCAGTCACCAGCTATCCATTTTGCTACTCCTTAGCTCACGATAGAGAGTATTATGCAACCACCAGAGACAATTGTGGGCTGCCCTCCCCCCAATTTCTTCTTGTCTCCAAGAGAACAATACCCTGTTTCCACCACCATCGATAAATTTTCCATTTTGAGCTTTACATAAATAGGACCACATAGTATGTTGTCCTTTGTAGAGGGCTCTGTTTGTTCAACATTGTGTTTTCTATTCATTCATGTTACTGTGTGCAGCATAGTTTTTAAAAATTATTTCTTTGTAGTAATTATGTTGCTATATGAATAAGCTATAATTTATCTAATGTATTGGATGGACATTTTGGTTACTTCAAGATTTTGGCTGTAACAAGTAGTGCCATTATTAACATTCAGGTACCTTTCTTATGTAGCACCTGTGTATGCATTTCTTCTGGGTTTATATCTTTGGGTAGAATTGCTGTGTCATTGGCTATGAATATTTTAGCTTGACTAAATACTGTCAAACTGCTTTTCAAAGTAGTTGAACCAATTTACACTCCTAACAACAGTTTATGAGAATTCCATTTTTTCCACATTCTTATCCACACTTAGTTTTTGTTTTTGTTTTTTTTTAATCTCTTTGTTGTAGCCATTCTGGTGATGTTTGAAAATAATCTCATTGTAGTTTAAATTTGCATTTCCCTGGTGATTAAGAAAGCCAAGCATCTTTTCATGTGTCTATTGGACACTTAGATATCTTATTTTGTGAAGTACCTATTTACATTTTGCCTATTTTTCTACTAGATTGTCTCTCTTTTTATTATTGATTTATAGGGATATTTATATATTATGGATACCAGGTTTTTTTGTCAGGTAATGTTGCACGTTTTTCTCCTACCCTGAAGTTGCCATCCTTTTTGTATCTTTTGATGAACAGAGGTTCTTGATCTTAATATAAGCCAATCACCATTTTCCTTAGGGTTAATGATTTTTTTGGTCCTGCTTAAGAAATCTTTGCTCACCTCTAGGTTATGAATGTATTCTCCTGGATTTTATAGAAGCTTCATTGTTTTTTCTTTCACATTGAGACCTATAATCTACTTAGAGTTGATTTTTGTAGATGGTGTGAGGTAGGGAGTCATAATTCATTTTTTAGATGCATATATAATTGGCTCAGCACAAGTTATTGAAAATTCTTTTCACTGTGGTGTCACCTTTCTCATAAATCTAGTGATTGTAAATAAAAGACTATATATGAGAAACTTAAAAGCTTTTGCACAGCAAAGGAAACCATAAACAAGATGAAAAGACAACCCTCAGAATGGGAAAAAATATTTGCAAATGAAACAACTGACAAAGGATTAATCTCCAAAATTTACAAGCAGCTCATGCAGCTCAATATCAAAAAAACAACAACCCAATCCAAAAATGGGCAGAAGACCTAAATAGACATTTCTCCAAAGAAGATATACAGATTGCCAACAAACACATGAAAGAATGCTCAACATCACTAATCATTAGAGAAATGCAAATCAAAAGTACAATGAGGTATCACCTCACACCAGTCAGAATGGCCATCATCAAAAAATCTACAAACAATAAGTGCTGGAGAGGGTGTGGAGAAAAGGGAACCCTCTTGCACTGTTGGTGGGAATGTAAATTGATACAGCCACTATGGAGAACAGTATGGAGGTTCCTTAAAAAACTAAAAATAGAACTACCATACGACCCAGCAATCCCACTACTGGGCATATACCCTGAGAAAACCATAACTCAAAAAGAGTCATGTACCACAATGTTCATTGCAGCTCTATTTACAATAGCCAGGACATGGAAGCAACCTAAGTGTCCATCAACAGATGAATGGATAAAGAAGATGTGGCACATATATACAATGGAATATTACTCAGCCATAAAAAGAAACGAAACTGAGTTATTTGTAGTGAGGTGGATAGACCTAGAGTCTGTCATATAGAGTGAAGTAAGTCAGAAAGAGTAAAACAAATACTGTATGCTAACGCATGTGTATGGAATCTAAAAAAAAAAAAAAAAAGGTTCTGATGAACCTAGGGGCAGGACAGCAATAAAGACGCAGACATAGAGAATGGACTTGAGGACATGGGGAGGGGGAAGGGTAAGCTGGGACGAAGTGAGAGAGTGGCATGGACATATATATACTACCAAATGTGAAATAGATACCTAGTGGGAAGCAGCCGCATTGCACAGGGAGATCAGCTCAGTGCTTTGTGACCACTTAGAGGGGTGGGATAGGGAGGGTGGGAGGGAGACACAAGAGGGAGAAGATATGGAGATATATGTATATGTATAGATGATTCACTATGTTATAAAGCAGACACTAACACCTATTGTAAAGCAATTATACTCTAATAAAGTGTTTAAAAAAAAAAAAGACTATATCTGAACTCCCTATCCTATTCTATTGTTCTGTTTTTCTATTCCTGGACCAATATCAAGCTGTTTTAATTATTATAGTTTTATAATGTCTTTCTATCCACACATATAATTGCTCCAAATTTGTCATTTTACCTAAGTACCATAATAATTATTTTGCTATTAAAACTGGTAACAACTAGCACTTACTGATGCTTGTTTTATCTCAGTTAATATGTGAATCATGTATCACTTTAGATTTCATCTTAGCAGTAATCTGATAAGATGCATTGCCTTTTTTTATAATGAAAAAATTGAGGCCCAGAGGAAGGGTAAGTTGATAAAGGTCACATTGCTATTGAGTAGTGGCACCAAGATTTGCACCCAGGCTGACCTTGCTCTAGAACCTGCTCTTTTATTAACACGTAACTGTGTGCCTGGGATGTGGCCTCAGGTCATTCTTGGTGAATTGGCTATCTTTTGATGCTAGTGTCTGATTTTCAGTCCTAACACTCGTCGGTATTTTTTTCTCTCTCCATGTCGTTAAAAAAGGCCCAGAAGGAAAGTGAACAATGAAGCATTGGATTAGACGGTGTGTCTTTTTAGTGTCGATTTCATACTATTTTTAGGCATGAGAGAGGAGAGAAAAGAATATCCAGAGTTCTGTTAAACCAGGTTTCAGGAGCTGGGAAGAGATGAGCAGCTTTCAAGCCTCTGATCCCCTGTCCTGAAATAGCAGGGGTGGAAGCTTCTACACTGGCAGGAGCTCAGCAGTGGGGGAACTGCACATTTTGTCCTCACTCTCTTTGCCTTTTCACCTCTCCCACCTACAAAAGGTTCTGAACTTTTAGCATCTTCCTACACAGCACCAAAACTCCAAAACCAAGCTATCAAAGAATAGCCGTTCTAAAAATAGAAACTCAAAGGTCACAAGGGTAAGATTTTTCTGCAAAGGTATAAAGAGACATTGCATCTGAGAATTCATGGGTATATTACCCAGACTGACCCTAGAGCCACAAAGAGTTCTAGTTTGAGTTTCCACGCTGTGGATACCTAGTAAGATTTTACAACCGCTCTGGCAGTTTTCATGTATTAAATGCTTTTGTGTTTATGATTTATCTCCTTCTTCCTGTAGCTCAGAATTTTAAAACAAAATGCCCTTTGTGTTAGGCCAGTGCTTATCTCTCTTTCAAAGTGCACCATTTCCAAAGACTGTTGCAGTTGAAATAGCTCATTATTTCATGGTAAAAATACTCAAAGTTTGCCTAGTACCTCCAAAACATGTGTCCCTGTATTCACTTGCAAATGGATTCACAGTCTCAGTATAACAAGGGTCATCGAAAGCATGGGACAGTGCTTTTCAGCATGTCAAAAATTATATTTGTCTAAGAAAATTCCCGTGAAAGTGCAGAAATTACATGCATTTGCCTGTGTCATCTTGTCATTCTATCTTTAGTCATGTAATTTTCTTATGTAATGGTCTGCATTAGGTGATATTAATAGATTGAAAGGGGCTGAAAACAAATAACAATTTTCTTATGAAAGGAAGAGTAAATACTAGCTCATCAAACATTTTCTAAGCATATCAAATGCCACTTTGATGCCCTAACACCCTAACTGAAATGTGTAGCCATCCTGTCATTCAAGGAAATAATACTTTAGGACATAAGGTTAAATGCAGGTGTAATCTCCAAGTTCTATAATTATTGATGGATATTAGGGACTTAAAAATACATTACGTGGTGTGTGTGTTTGTTTGTATGTGCGTGTGTGTAATGTCTTAGAATCTTAGACTTGGCAGGAACCTTGCCAGCCCATTTACAGGTAAGAAACTTGGAGCCCTGGAGCTGAGGTGACCTTCTAAGGTCACAAGGCAGCACTAGAACCCTTCCTTTGTATGCACCTTTCTTTGTTTACTTGCTGCACTGCAGTAGCCCTTGTTCTTTGAGCCTCCAATGATGATACCTGCCTCACTTCACATTATCCAATGAAAAATGGGAACAAATCTACTTTCTTTTTTTTAAAATTTATTTATTTATTTATTTTTGGCTGTGTTGGGTCTTCGTTTCTGTGCGAGGGCTTTCTCCAGTTGCGGCGAGCGGGGGCCACTCTTCATCGCGGTGCGCGGGCCTCTCACTGTCGCGGCCTCTCCCGTTGCGGAGCACAAGCTCCAGATGCGCAGGCTCAGTAGTTGTGGCTCACGGGCTTAGTTGCTCCGCGGCATGTGGGATCTTCCCAGACCAGGGCTCGAACCCGTGTCCCCTGCGTTGGCAGGCGGATTCTCAACCACTGCGCCACCAGGGAAGCCCACAAATCTACTTTGAAAGGCTAAATGCTACATAAGTGTATAGCATTCTTATTTTTTATTTTTAAAACAAAGGTTTGTGGATTATAGAAGCTTTCAAAGTTGGCCTATTTATAAGTGAATTAGATGTCAGTAAATTAATAAGAACCCATTTTACCCTCAGCCCTGAAAATACCGTAATATTCCAGCCTTAAAAGACCAGTAAGTTGATTCTTTTTTTATAAAAGAGAATCTCGTGTTAAAAATAGTGTGCTTAAAAAAAGTTGGTTTTGAAAAAGTCTTGCTATTTTTGTCCCATTGAAAACTTCTCTTTAAATTTCATGTATAAAAATCATTGCCTACAAATTCAACAGTTTTTTTCCTCAAAAAGTGTTTTTATCTTCCTTAAAAAGCAGTAGTAAACCTCCCCCTCTCTGTTTTTATCTGTTTGTTTAAACCTCTGAATTAAGGACCCTGTTCATGAGAGTCAGGCCATCCCTGTGAGCTGATACAAGCTCACGTTTATCACTGGGATGGCCTGGGCCAGGGTCCACTTGCTATATGATGAGAAGCATCATAATCCTGTTGGCTCACACTTGCATTGAGCTTACTCCCTGTAGGCACTGTTCCCTTTTAATCCCCACAGCCACCTGATGAAGTTTATACCACTGTTGCCCCCAGTTTACAGATGAGAACACTGAGACACTGACAGATGAAATGACTTGCCGAGGTGACTCAGCAATAGGCAAAAGAACCAGGATTTGAACCGCAGCAGCCTGGCTCCCGGCATCTTTGCCCCTTTTCCACCATCATGAACTCTTGGGCGAGCTATTTTGCCTTTCTCACTACTCTTACCTGCAGAATAAAAGAGGGAAACAAATCAGATATTCTGGACCAGTCCTTCCTGCTCGATCATCCTCAATCCTGAATATCTGCAATTTGAATGTTTTTGAGGAAAACATTAATACTTATCACTTTTTATTTATTAAGTATGAATACTTTTTCCTTGCCTCTAATACAGGAACATCCTTTTAAGGATGTAAAATCCCAAAACATATCAGTCTTTTCATTGTTTCTTTTGTAACATGTCAAGGAACAAATTGTTTTGATTTGCTGTTTGCCCATTCCTTATCCCAAGGGATGAGTCTCAAAGAATCTTAGGATGATGGCAAAGCCGTCCTCATGTGGAGGTTGAAAACACTGGCTCTGGTGTAGAATGTTGGGTGTGATTCCTGGTCCTGTCACTGCAACAATGATGGACTTTGGAGCCAAGTCGACCTGAGTTTGAATCCCAGCTCTGCCACTTGAAAGCCATGTGACCTTGAACAATTTTCTAACTCTCCTATTTCTAATTTTATAAAAAGAAATTGATGTTGTCTTCCTAGGGGCTTGATGTAATAAGTAACAGTAATGGTGCCTGGCATGTGGCTGGTGACAGTGGCAAGGCCATTGTTGGTACTGTCACATGGCCAGGTGTTGTCCCTCAACAGGTGCTGGCTGTGCACTTATTGTGAGCCCCACTGGACTGCAGGTCAGGATGCTGGTTTCTGTTGAAGGAGGAATCCAAGGAGATCTAGGAGTGTGGGTGGAGAAATTAACTTTCAAAGTAGCAATCACAAGGAAATGCCCTGAGCTCTTGATATCAACTAAGGCAGGAAGCTGCTGCTGTGTCAACTAAACCGCGGGTTTCCAATGCTCGTTTGGAGCCACCTAAAAAAAGGCTCATGATGGAAGGCTTAATTTCTCCAAGTTTCACCTGTCTTATATATACAATGAGGTTAAGCATCATGCCTACCTCCTGGGTTGCTGTGAAGATAACGTCTGTAGAGCCCTTGGTGAGTTATACACAATCTTCTGTCCGTGCCCCCCCCCCATCCCTATTATTAACGATGTTGTTTCCCTCCCTCTTCACCCAAACAAGAGATGGGCTTGTTGGGCTCAGTTTTGTTTGGCTAGCTCAGCTCCAGTAGTCCCCTAAAACTTTAACTAGGGCATAAAGTACACATATAATCTCACACTAGCCCCCCAAAAGATACTGCCATAATGTGATTAATAATGAGGTTTTGTATGGCGATAGTGGTTTAAAGTGCTTCTGTAGACTGGTAAATTTTATTGCTTCAATGCTTATGAAAGTGACAGCTCATTGCCTAGGGCAGCAAACACATAATCCTGTGTTTACTTTTCAAGTTCCTTAAATAGCTTTGTGTATCGGGTCAGAACTTCACTTTTGCCATCTCTACTGGTAATGAGCTGGAGTGGGATGACTTATATGTTCTTGCCTCTAATTTCTGAGATGTAACAGGCTTGACTAAGAATTGGAGGAATCAAAAAACAGCCTATGTTCCTGGAAACAATATGCTGGGCCGACATTCATTGTTATCACCACCGGCTTGCTCCAACTTTTATCCTTTCACAGCACTTTCCTGTGAATCGTGTCATTTGAGCCTCTTCATAGCCTATGGGGAAGGCAAAGGAGATTTCATTTCCATTTTTTAGTTTAGAAAATCAAGGCTTAGAAAGGTGAAGTGACTAGCTTCTTATTGTCATGGGCTGGACTTGATCTCAAACCTTCTGCCCTCAGACCCAAACCTTTTCTGCATGACTGCAAGCTGCTGCTAGCCTATGCCCTTACCTTCTCTGGAAGAAAACAGCATTTACTATGATAAAGTGTGAAGATAGAAGAGGATTGTGTATAAGTGTGTCCCTACCAAAGCAGAGCATGTCCTCTTAGGTTTGATCAGGGTTCACTCACCACGGGCCTTCACCCGAGGATCCTCTCTAAGTAGAATTCATGTTCAGCTACATGGTGGGCACCAGGGTCTTCCCCAAGTACAGAAGTTCTCTGCTGTAAACACTACTCCCGCCCCACTCCATCCTCCTCTCCAGGGCTTCCAGAGCTTAAAATTCTATCATTTGGGGTCTTGAAGACGAATTGGTCTTTAAATAGATTCCAATTAAAATCAGAATTCTTTCACTGTAAGTAACAGCTTATATTTAAAGAAAAAAAATTTAGAATCTTGTTTTGGAGGGTCACAAAGCCTACTTCCTTGGGCTCCAGTGTCCTCATCCCTTAAGACATGAACAGTAAGACGCGTTCTAAAGATCAAATGAATGTACGTAAAAGGGCTATAAAAATGTCAGCTTGACAGAGAGCTGAGAAGGAAGGGGCTGGTGTACTGGTCTGGGAAGGAGGAGAGAGGTAGCCATACCTAGAACTCAGAGCACTGGGTCTGACCATTACAAAGGAAGCTTTGTAATGGGGTGGCTTGAAGGCAGTCTGACTGACTTCAGGGTTTGGTCCAGGACTGAACCAGTTGCAGCCTTCAAAGCCATTTGGGTTGCTTTGACCTCCAGCCATCTGTGTCTGAGAATGTAAAACAAATGGTTAATGGTGTCTGAGGTTACTGATCTCAAATATCCCCTACTTAATGCCATAAGAGGAAAAAGAGCCCCCTGGAGAAATAATCAAGGATGCTATTTTCAAAGTTGCAATTAATTGTGTATTTGGGAAAACTCATCTTCTGCCAGTAATTCTATTGAGAAATAGGAAATTAAGGGTGATGGAGGAGCTGTGACTGACAGGGCAGTTTGAATAACCTTTATAAGGTCAAGAAGGCAGATGCAGAGCCCATATTCAACACCAGGGATCCTGGACCAAAGCCATAATGATCATATCATGGAGTGAGTTAGGAGCTCACTTCCTGCAGTCAAAATATGCGCCTAAGGGTAGGTCTGACCGTCTGACCTTAAACTGTGAAGTTTCACGGTGACTACCCTTTGGTTGCCTTTTCAAAATGCCTTTTTTTTTCCACTGTGGCTTGAGCCAAATATGCCTCTCGTCACCTCCCTTTGGAGCATGTGTCTGTATCCTCTCATTTCCCTTCTCAGACTTCCTCCCTTCTTTCCCTCCTCTTTCCTCCAGCTAGTGAGACCTGCAACGATTTCCACCCGATGTTCTTCACCCACGACAGATCCTTCGAGGAGTTTTTCTGCATCTGTATCCAGCTCCTGAACAAGACATGGAAGGAAATGAGGGCAACCTCTGAAGACTTCAACAAGGTAAGGAGAATCTGAAGCAGAGACAGAAGCTGCCTGTGTCCCCGGTGGAGGCCCACCCACCTTTGCATGGTCCCTTCGCTGGGTGTGGGAGGAGAATGAGGACGACTGTGATTTGAGGTGACGTTAAGGATGGAGAAAGAAAGGCATACCTGTACAGACGGGAAGCTGTGTGCCAGCGATGCTCTTATCTCTCTAGGGATAAGCTTGGAGCAGCTTTGTTCCTTTTGGCTTACTAAGCAGGGGCCACCAGCAGAGACCCTTTCTTGAGAAATATTGAAAAGATGAACTTTTTCCTCTAAAGGCCTTGGTCCGGGATGCCTTGTTATTACAGATCTAGTGGGGAAAATGCCTCCACTCCACCTGTGCAGGTGGCTGCCAGGGAGAGAATGAGATGAGGAAGTCTGCTGTGGTCACTTGGCTTCTTTGTGGGTTATGGCTGTGTTGAGATAACTGCCCTTTGCTCTGTCACAACGAGTATTAAAACGCAAGACCTCTTTCAGGGAGTTGAGTAAGTTTATATGGAACACGTCCTGGTTTACAGAAAGCATTTGGTTTTTTTGAAGAGTGTGAATTTCACATTCCTGTTTGTGAGTGAATGTTGGGTGGAGAGAAGAGTGCTGACCAACTTAAAGGAAGCGGAAGCACCGTGTACACTTTTCAAGATAAACAAAATCTTTATCCTTAGATCAAAGCCTTGTTAGCAATCGTGACATGGCTAGTAATAACTGATGGTTGGGACAGGTATGCTTAGGTCTTTAATCATTCTGGTTTGCTACTGTATGTGACTCTGGGTTTGGTTGGCCCCATCACCCATGCCTGCTGACCTGGTACTGGAGACATAACTGTTTCTAAGAGTCTAAGTGTCTGGTCTCACAGTCATCCCGTGGGACCTTCATGGGTTTGTGCTTGGGGCATAATATGATATCTGAATTCCAGCATCATTTGATGTTCTTGTTGGTCTTTGCCTCCCAGTCCTCTTTTTTCTGAACTTATATCTGGTCCTTCTTTTCCACCATATTTCTGGTCCATGGCATCTTGAACCAATATTGGTTAAAAAGAAAGAACACTGGGAAGAGGACACTCTTCCCCAAGGCTAGAACCTGACAGTCTCCATCAGTATGATGATCTTACCTGCAGCTGTAGCAGAGAACGCCACTCCATCCCAGTCATCCTGAGCCACCTATTCAGTTCCTTTCTTTTCTGTTTTTGTGAATCTGTTGCATGTTTTTCATTTGTGGTTACCATGGTTTTCGAGTATCATAACCGTATCGACTTGCTTTAGGCTGTAAGTTCAAACACATTCTAAAAGATCTACATTTTTTACTCCCCTCCCCGACAATCTGTGATTTTGATGCCCTATTTTACATCTTCATGTTTATCCTAGTGCTGTTCATTGTGGTTATAATCACTTTTACAACATTTTTTCATTGTTTTTTACTCTGTGTACTGGCCTAAGTGACCTTCAGTCCTTTTATATATTTGTCTGGGCCATCTATTTAACTCATTGAAATAGGCCCCAGGGACTCCCATCTGTGGAAAACACCGATCTGTAAATTGCATGCTAGAGCTGCAAGTGTCTGAGCAACTATAGCCAAGGACAGCCATGATTCAGGAGGGGAGGTGGAGGAAAGCAGCCCATTAATTCCCTTATGATTGTTAACTGCAGCCTCCTAAGTGTACTTCCCTTGATTATGAGGGACTTTGCAGTTCAGGTGCAATTATCCTTGGGAGAGAGGGAAGAAGGAGCACAGAGACCTTTGTTCAATCAGGCCAAAAAAAAAAAGGGGGAAAGTTAAATCAGTAGTCTCTGAAATTGCTATGGCCACGTTGCTTCTGGATCAGTTCAACTCTTCCTGTACTGCACTGTTTCTGAAAGCCATCCAGTCCTCAGCTCTTGTGTCCTGGGACACTTATTCCTCCAAGAGAAGGAGACTTCACTGACTCTCATGTGTTCTGGCACTGAGCTATCCATCTGCTGAGGGCATTTCATTCATCCCGCTTCTCCAGAATTACAGAAATCTGCATTTCTGTAAATGATAAAATCAAATATGATTGCTGTTGATCTATGCACAGATAAGGTATATAGAAAACATTACCAAATCCCTGCAAAGGAATGGCTCAAGGGAATGAGTACTTAGACACTTAGTTTCTGTAGAACTTACAAGTTTAGGACATGAAGCCCCAAGAATACATACACTGTTAGCAAAGGAAACCAGAGGCCTCAGTCTGGAGTTGCTGAGAGGGGCTTCAGGGAGGAGGCGAGCATGGCTCTCAGGTCCGTGTTATTCATGGTGGCTGTGTGCTCGGGTTGGTGGAGATGATGTTCTCATTGCGCCGGGTGAGGTCCTGCTAGGTGGTGGCAAGCCCCCCAAAGGGTCATGCTGAAACCTTTTTGTGATTAACTTATATGGCTGCAAAAACTTCCTGCAGCAAGATCTAAGAGCCAGGTTCCAGTACAGTTTCTTACTGTGGCCCTAGTGCCATCTTTTTGCATTGGGCAATTGTAAACTAGCTGTGATGTTACACAGCTGCTGCCAAGTAGGGATGGTAGTTTATGGCCGTGGGCAGGCAGCTGGAGGCCTGAGAGGCAGAGGGTCCCACTCCACATGTCCATTCGTTGGTTAAGAATGGATATCAGAGGAGGATCAGGGATGGGTATGACAAGGCATTTCAATTTTCTACATTAACTATGTTTGCTTTTCTCTTTCTAATACTATGCATGCCTTACTTTTGTAACCAGAAAAGTTTATCAGTGATATACTTTTTTTTTAATTAATTAATTAATTATTTTTTTTATTTGTGGCTGTGTTGGGTCTTCGTTTCTGTGCGAGGGCTTTCTCTAGTTGCGGCAAGTGGGGGCCACTCTTCATCGCGGTGCGCGGGCCTCTCACCATCGCGGCCTCTCTTGTTGCGGAGCACAGGCTCCAGACGCGCAGGCTCAGTAGTTGTGGCTCACAGGCCTAGTTGCTCCGCGGCATGTGGGATCCTCCCAGACCAGGGCTCGAACCCGTGTCCCCTGAATTGGCAGGCAGACTCTCAACCACTGCGCCACCAGGGAAGCCCCAGTGATATACTTTTTATCACGTGTATTATTACTTTCCTAATACTGCTGGAACATATTGCCACAAACTTAGTGGTGTGAACAATACAAATTTATTATCTTACAGTTCCATAATTCAGAAGCCAAAAATGGGTCTCCCAGGGCTAAAATCAAGGTGTCAGCAGAGCTATGTTCCTTTCTGGAGGCTCTTGGGGAGAATTCATTTCATTGCCTGTTCCAGGTTCTGGAAACTGCCTGCATTCCTTGTCTCAATGGCCCTCTTTGTCCATCTTCAAAACCAGCAACTACAGGTTCAGTCGTTGCCACGTCACTTATCACTCTGATCCCCCTTCTGCTTCCATCTTTCACTTGTAAGGACCCCTGTGATTACATTGGACCACCTGGATAATCCAGGGTAATCTTTCCTATTTTAAGGTCAGTTGATTAGCAACCTCAATTTCACCTGCAACCTAAATTCCCTTTTGTCATAAAAGGAAATATATTTTGCCATAAAAGGAAATACATTCACAGATTATGGGGATTCAAATATGGACATCAATGGGGAGCCATTATTCTGCTTACCATAATGTGTATTTAAGTTGTAAGTACATTAGATTTGTAGCTGTGGGTATCAATTTAAATTAATGAAACATGGACAGATGAGCTTTTTTGTTGTTGTTCTTTTGGCTGGTAGACTAGCATAATACCTGTTGCAGAGTTCTGCTAGTGGTTGCTCAAATTCAGATATAATTATGTCCTTTTTCTTTTATTTCTCTTTTTTGTCTCTTTGGCCTTAACAACAACAACAAAAAGGACCCTGTGTGAGTTCCTCTAGTTCGATGTGAAGAATGTCTTCTCTGATTTTTTCCTGCTGCCTATCAGCCACCTTTTGCTTTACCAGATAATAAACTGGGAAAGAGAGAAAAGCTGAAATTTTAATCAGCTCACTTTTCTTCTTGTTATTAACTTGGTAGCAGAAGAGATTGAATTTAGGAACAAATGTGGGTTTGGTGTTACTGGTAGATTTAACGTTTTTCTTGTTTCCTAAGATTGTCCAAATGGGAATTCAGAAGTATCTTAAAAGAGGCCAACATGAGACACAGTTTCTTCGAACTTTTCTTGGACATCTTTTCAGGCTTTCACCACTTTGAATGGAAGCATAGATGGTGGATTTAATTGTTGACCTGAGACCCAGGGTTCTGTAAGAAAGGCTTAGCTATCTGCCTTCTTTAGCTCATTACTGGAGAAGCAGTATCCCTCTCTAAAATTGTGATTTTTTTCCAACAAACAATATCAGATTCCAGCAGAGACAGGAATCTCTTCTACAACCCACCTTGGTGGGGACACTAGTTGGTAGTTACCTAGTGCTTGGTAGTTAATGCTGCTGCTGGAAGTGAGTGTTTAGAAAAGCAGCTGTCTTTCCTGCTCCTCCAGACCTGGGAAGCACCAGATGTGATGTTTTTTATTTATTTAAGAGAAGTAGAATTAGAGAGTGGTTAAAATATTTATTCTTTGAAAGGTATTTTCTTACAGTTTCTCAATATAGTAGTTTCTGCAGAGTAATCCGTTGATTCAGGCCATTGAGTTTGTATTCTGTGTTTTTGACTTTTATTACCAATATTTCAGAGCATGCATTATTCATTGTCATAGGAAGAGCTAAACCAGAGCTGGATACCTTGGCACGCAAGTGGCCCCATAATTATTTCATTGAAGCCTTTATTTATTTATTTTTAGCATCTTTATTGGAGTATAATTGCTTTACAATGGTGTGTTAGTTTCGGCTTTATAACATAATGAATCAGCTACACATATACATATATCCCCATATCTCCTCCCTCTCGCGTCTCCCTCCCACCCTCCCTATCCCACCCCTCTAGGTGATCACAAAGCACCGAGCTGATCTCCCTGTGCTATGTGGCTGCTTCCCACTAGCTATCTAGTTTACATTTGGTAGTGTTTATATGTCCATGCCACTCTCTCACTTCGTCCCAGCTTACCCTTCCCCCTCCCCATGTCCTCGAGTCATTCTCTATGACTGCGGCTTTATTGCTGTCCTGCCCCTAGGTTCATGAGACCCACTTTTTTTTTTTAGATTCCATATATATGTGTTAGCATACGGTATTTGTTTTACTCTTTCTGACTTACTTCACTCTGTAACAGACTCTAGGTCCATCCAACTCACTACAAATAATTCAATTTCGTTTCTTTTTATGGCTGAGTAGTATTCCATTGTATATATGTGTCACATCTTCTTTATCCATTCATCTGTCGATGGACACTTAGGTTGTTTCCATATCCTGGCTATTGTAAATAGTGCTGCAATAAACATTGTGGTACATGACTCATTTTGAATTATGGTTTTCTCAGGGTGTATGCTCAGTAGTGGGTTTGCTGGGTCGTATGGTAGTTCTATATTTAGATTTTTAAGGAACCTCCATACTGTTCTCCATAGTGGCTATATCAATTTACATTCCCACCTACAGTGCAAGAGGGTTCCCTTTTCTCCACACCCTCTCCAGCATTTGTTGTTTGTAGATTTTTTGATGATTGCCATTCTGACTGGTGTGAGGTGATACCTCATTGTAGTTTTGATTTGCATTTCTCTAATGATTAGTGATGTTGAGCATCCTTTCATATGTTTGTTGGCAATCTTTGTATCTTCTTTGGAGAAATGTCTATTTAGGTCTTCTGCCCATTTTTGGATTGGGTTGTTTGTTTATTTGATATTGAGCTGCATGAGCTGCTTATAAATTTTGGAGATTAATCCTTTGTCAGTTGCTTCATTTGCAAATATTTTCTCCCATTCTGAGGGTTGTCTTTTCACCTTGTTTATGGTTTCCTATGCTGTGCAAAAGCTTTTAAGTTTCATTAGGTCCCATTTGTTTATTTTTGTTTTTATTTCCCTTTCTCTAGGAGGTGGGTCAAAAAGGATCTTGCTGTGATTTATGTCATAGAGTGTTCTGCCTATGTTTTCTGCTAAGAGTTTTTTTTTTTTCCTCTAAGAGTTTTATAGTATAGTGTCTGGCCTTACATTTAGGTCTTTAATCCATTTTGAGTTTATTTTTGTATATGGTGTTAGGGAGTGTTCTAATTTCATTTTTTTTACATGTAGCTGTCCAGTTTTCCCAGCACCACTTATTAAAGAGGCTGTCTTTTCTCCATTATATATTCTCCTTTATCAAAGATAAGGTGACCATATGTGCGTGGGTTTATCTCTGGGCTTTCTATCCTGTTCCACTGATATATATTTCTGTTTTTCTGCCAGTACCATACTGTCTTGATTACTGTAGCTTTGTAGAATAGTCTGAAGTCTGGGAGCCTGATTCCTCCAGCTCCGTTTTCCTTTCTCAAGATTGCTTTGGCTATTCAGGGTGTTTTGTGTTTCCATACAAATTGTGAAACATTTTGTTCTAGTTCTGTGAAAAATGCCATTCGTAGTTTGATAGGGATTGCATTGAATCTGTAGATTGCTTTGTGTAGTAGAGTCATTTTCACAATGTTGATTCTTCCAATCCAAGAACATGGTATATCTCTCTATCTGTTTGTATCATCTTTCATATCTTTCATCAGTGTCTTATAGTTTTCTGAATACAGGTCTTTTGTCTCCTTAGGTGGGTTTATTCCTAGGTATTTTATTCTTTTTGTTGCAGTGGTAAATGGCAGTGTTTCCTTAATTTCTCTTTCAGATTTTTCATCATTAGTGTATAGGAATGCAAGAGATTTCTGTGCATTAATTTTGTATCCTGCTACTTTACCAAATTCATTGATTAGCTCTAGTAGTTTTCTGGTAGCATCTTTAGGATTCTCTATGTATAGTATCATGTCACCTGCAAACAGTGACAGCTTTACTTCTTTTCCAATTTGGATTCCTTTTATTTCTTTTTCTTCTCTGATTGCTGGGGCTAAAACTTCCAAAACTATGTTGAACAATAGTGGTGAGAGTGGACAGCCTTGTCTCGTTCCTGATCTTAAAGGAAATGGTTTCAGTTTTTCACCATTGAGAATGATGTTGGCTGTGGGTTTGTCATATATGGCCTTTATTATGTTGAGGTAAGTTCCCTCTATGCCTACTTTGTGGAGTGTTTTAATCATAAATGGGTGTTGAATTTTGTTGAAAGCTTTTTCTGCATCTATTGAGATGATCATATGGTTTTTCTCCTTCATTGGTTAATATGGTTTATCACGTTGATTGATTTGCATATATTGAAGAATCCTTGCATTCCTGGGATAAATGCCACTTGATTATGGTGTATGATCCTTTTAATGTGCTGTTGGATTCTGTTTGCTAGTATTTGTTGAGGAGTTTTGCATCTATGTTCATCAGTGATATTGACCTGTAGTTTTCTTTCTTTGTGACATCTTTGTCTGGTTTTGGTACCAGGATGATGGTGGCCTCGTAGAATGAGTAGGGGAGTGTTCCTCCCTCTGCTATATTTTGGAAGAGTTTGAGAAGGATAGGTGTTAGCTCTTCTCTAAATATTTGAGAGAATTTGCCTGTGAAGCCATCTGGTCCTGGGCTTTTGTTTGTTGAAAGATTTTAATTCACAGTCTCAATTTCAGTGCTTGTGATTGGTCTGTTTATATTTTCTATTTCTTCTTGGTTCAGTCTCGGAAGGTTATGCTTTTCTAAGAATTTGTCCATTTCTTCCAGGTTGTCCATTTTATTGGCATATGGTTTCTTCTAGCAATTTCTCATGATCCTTTGTATTTCTGCGGTGTCAGTTGTTACTTCTCCTTTTTCATTTCTAATTCTATTGATTTGAATCTTCTCCCTTTTTTTCTTGATGGGTCTAGCTAGTGGTTTATCAATTTTGTTTATCTTCTCAGAGAAACAGCTTTTAGTTTTACTGATCTTTGCTATTGTTTCCTTCAATTTCTTTTTCATTTGTTTCTGATCTGATCTTTATGATTTCTTTCCTTCTGCTAACTTTGGGGGCTTTTTTGTTCTTCTTGCTTTAGGTGTAAAGTTACGTTGTTTATTTGAGATGTTTCTTGTTTCTTGAGGTAGGATTGTTTTGCTATAAACTTCCCTCTTAGAACTGCTTTTGCTACATCTCATAGGTTTTGGGTTGTCATGTTTTCATTGTCATTTGTTTCTAGGTATTTTTTGATTTCCTCTTTGATTTCTTCAGTGATCTCTTGGTTATTAAGTAGTGTATTGTTTAGCCTCCATGTGTTTGTATTTTTTACAGATTTTTTCCTGTTATTGATATCTAGTCTCATAGTGTTGTGGTCAGAAAACATACTTGATATGCTTTCAATTTTCTTAAATTTACCAAGACTCTGTTTGTGAGCCAAGATATGATCTATCCTGGAGAAAGTTCCATGAGCACTTGAGAAGAAAGTGTAATCTGCTGTTTTTGGATGGAATGTCCTATAAATATCAATTAAGTCCATCTTGTTTAATGTGTCATTTAAAGCTTGTGTTTCCTTATTTATTTTCATTTTGGATGATCTGTCCATTGGTGAAAGTGGGGTGTTAAAGTCCCCTATTATGATTGTGTTACTGTCGATTTCCCCTTTTATGGCTGTTAGCATTTGCCTTATGTATTGAGGTGCTCCTATGTTGGGTGCATAAATATTTACAATTGTTACATCTTCTTCTTGGATTGATCCCTTGATCATTATGTAGTGTCCTTTGTCTCTTGTAATAGTCTTTATTTTAAAGTCTATTTGGTCTGATATAAGAATTGCTACTCCAGCTTTCTTTGGATTTCCATTTGCATGGAATATCTTTTTCCATCCCCTCACTTTCAGTCTGTATGTGTCCCTAGGTCTGAAGTGTGTCTCTTGTAGACAGCATATGTATGGGTCTTGTTTTTGTATCCATTCAGCCAGTCTATGTCTTTTGGTTGGTGCATTTCATCCATTTACATTTAAGGTAGTTATCGATATGTGTGTTCCTATTACCGTTTTCTTAATTGTTTTGGATTTGTTATTGTAGGTCTTTTCCTTCTTTTGTGTTTCCTGCCTAGAGAAGTTCCTTTAGCATTTGTTGTAGAGTTGGTTTTGTGGTGCTGAATTCTGTTAGCTGTTGCTTGTCTGTAAAGGTTTTAATTTCTTTGTCAAATCTGAATGAGATCCTTGCTGGATAGAGTAATCTTGGTTGTAGGTTTTTCCCTTTCATCACTTGAAATATGTCCTGCCACACCCTCTGGCTTGCAGAGTTTCTGCTGAAAGATCAGCTGTTAACTTCATGGGGATTCCCTTGTATGTTATTTTTTGTTTTTCCCTTGCTGCTTTTAATATTTTTTGTTTGTATTTAATTTTTGTTAGTTTGATTAATGTGTCTTGGTGTGTTTCTCCTTGGATTTATCCTGTATGGGACTCTCTGTGCTTTCTAGACTTGATGGACTATTTCCTTTCCCATATTAGGGAAGTTTTCAACTATAATCTCTTCAGATATTTTCTCAGTCCCTTTCTTTTTCTCTTCTTCTTCTGGGCCCCCTAAAATTCGAATGTTGGTGCGTTTAATGTTGTCCCAGAGGTCTCTGAGACTGTCCTCAATTCTTTTCATTCTTTTTTCTTTATTCTGTTCTGCACTATTTATTTCCACTATTTTATCTTCCAGGTCACTTATCTGTTCTTCTGCCTCTGTTATTCTGCTATTGATTCCTTCTAGGGAATTTTTAATTTCATTTCTTGTGTTATTCATCATTGTTTGTTTGCTCTTTAGCTCTTCTTGGTCCTTGTTAAACGTTTCTTGTATTTTCTCCATTCTATTTCCAAGGTTTTGGATCATCTTTACTATTATTAGTCTGAATTCTTTTTCTAGGTTTAGGTTAGTCTAGGTTCTAGACTGCCTATTTCCTCTTCATTTGTTTGGTCTGGTGGGTTTGTACCTTGCTCCTTCATCTGCTGTGTGTTTCTCTGTCTTCTCATTTTGCTTAACTTACTGTGTTTGGGGTCTCCTTTTCGCAGGCTGCAGGTTCATAGTTCCTGTTGTTTTTGGTGTCTGCCCCCAGTGGCTGAGGTTTGTTCAGTGGCTTGTGCAGGCTTCCTGGTGGAGGGGACTGGTGCCTGTGTTCTGGTGGTTGAGGCTGGATCTTGTCTTTCTGGTGGGCAGGACCACATCCAGTGGTGTGTTTTGGGGTATCTGTGACCTTATTATGATTTTAAGCAGCTTCTCTGCTAATGGGTGGGGTTGTGTTTCTGGCTTGCTAGTTGTTTGGCATATGGTGTCCAGCACTGTAGCTTGCTGGTCGTTTAGTGGAGCTGGGTCTTAGAGTTGAGATGGAAATCTCTGGGAGAGCTCTCGCCATTTGATATTACGTGGAGCCGGGAGGTCTCTGGTGGACCAATGTCCTGAACTCAGCTCTCCCACCTCAGAGGCACAGGCCTGACACCCAGCCGGAGCACCAAGACCTTGTCAGTCACACAGCCAGGTACGTGGGGAGTTTCTTGCCTTTCGGGAAGTCTGAGTTTTTCTGCCAGCGTTCAGTAGGTGTTCTGTAGGAGTTGTTCCACATGTACATGTATTTCTGATGTATCTGTCTGGAGGAAGGTGATCTATGCATCTTACTCCTCCACCATCTTGAAGGTCTCTCGAAGCCTTTATTTTTGAGTGGGGGCAGGGTTTAGGAAAGAGGACGCAAGTGATTTGGCTATTTCAGGTATGGGAATCTCATTTAATGATTTTGTGGCTGACTGCTCCACTTTAAAAATTCAAATAAGGTATACACGTCAAAATCTGTACCTGTGTGTAGCAGCGTTTCTCAACCTGCCTATACATTAGAATCACCTCAGGGGCTTTTGAAAGCCCTGTTATCCCAGTGCCCAACTGCACCACATGCCAATTAAATCCTTGGGGTGGAGCCAATGCTATCGATGAAGAGTTTCACTAAGTTAGATTTGATCACTAAAGGTGAATTGTGTCCGTAGAATTACCATCAGTTGACACATGTAACACGTCACCAACTCACAGCATGCATTGATGAAGTAGTGTGTCTGTTGGTCTGCAAGGCCCAGGCTCTAATCCTGATTCTTCTACTCAGGAGCTCTATGCCTGAAAGTTTAAAAAAAAAAAAGTGTATACCAGTATTCCATCGCTGTCTCTTATGGTGGTGTGATCTTAAGTTGAAGTAATAAATGTAAAAAGACTTTGAGGAAGTAAAATATTGTATGCAGTTGTAAAGTGTTCTTTTTGTATGTAATAAGATAGATCCTGTTTATACAATATGAGTAAATTGCCTTTTTCACAAAAAGACATTTTTTGCCCATTATGTTAAAAAAAAAGGGAAGAAAAAAAAGTGAAGCTGTCTATGTACCCCCAATTAAGTTCTGAACTGAATTAAACACCTCATTTAACTTTGGCGGAAATAAGGTTTCAGCTTAAAATTTGGCGGTGTCTTTCTCCAAACAACTTTATTAAGTACCTTGGTTTTCCACGTGACAAGCCATGAGTAGCAGCCTAAAAATCAGCAGGTCCCACAGTTTTCATGTACTTAATGGCTGGCAAGAGTTAAGGCCTCTCCAGCAATTACCTAGTTGCCCAGACCTCTCCAGGGATGGCTGAGCCTTCTAGATACCATCAAAATATTTGCTCATAGCATTAGTGTTACCTCAGATACTATCAGAATGGGCATTAAAAACCAAGATCAAATGACTTTGCCATGCTTTCAAATTACCAGAACGGAAGAAACTAATGATTTGAAAAATGTAGTCACTCTAGAGTGAAAGCACTATTTTGAAACGTTACCCAGCAGCATAAGAAGCAAAGCACACATGATAGAGTTTATACTCAGGCTCGCAGATGAGAACCCATCCCTTGAAAGAGGAGAGGCTGTGCACGGGGAGAACCCAGGCCCATCAAACAAAGCTGCAGCTGCCTCTGGCTAAGCTACCAGCTTCTTCCGAGTCAATGGGTGAAAATATCAATTCAGTAGGAAGAATCGGAGAGCAGGACACAGGACGGAGGAAACATCCTGAGAAGTCCCCTGGAAGGTTATCCATGGAAAATAACCTCTAACTCGTCACATCTAATGGATTATGGTGTGGTATAGAAAAGGGATTGTTTGAAAGCTCAAAGGCAGGAATCGCATGAATGAAAAAGGGAAATATGTTTGCTCCCCAAACTGCCTCCAGCTTACTGACTTTCTATGCATGCTTTTCAGGGGACAATTAGATATTCAGAAGTCCCCTTCCTAGGCCAGCTCAACCGCGTAGTGGTGCAGAGGGCGCTCTGTTAGCTGAGCTGGCCTAGGGAATGAAAGGTGGTCTGTAACTCTCACCATGAATAAACATGAAGCTCTTCATTTGCATGAGGCAGGTGACTGTAAAATATCTTGGAGCAAGTTGTGAAAGGAGGCTTTGTGCATCTGTGCCCAGGGGAAGCTGGGGAGGACTCGGCGTTGTTTATCTTCATTAGAATTCCATCTAGTGCTGCTGTTATTGATCTGAACCCGGGCCTGGTGTGGTTAATAAAGTAGGTGTACGTTTTAATTGAAACATGAATATTTAAGTAGAGGAGAAGTCTTTTAAAGGGCCCTCATGTCGTATGAGGTTATCCATTTTTCAGCTGTCTAGGCCATTTACAAGTATTTATTCAAAAAGCTTCTTATGTTTCACAAAGATCTTTAGGTTTGGCACGAAGGAAGTGGAATCTCCTCTGGAAGCAAATGTGTTATATGAATTGATTTATTTTTTTCCTTTGATGTATCCTGTTGGAGAGGTAGCAAATGGTTTGTGTGTGTGTGTATGTATGTTTGAGTGTGTTTAAGGTATCCACTGAAGGTAGTGTTACCCTTTTTCATGTAACTTGCCAGTTTCTGTTGGACATAAATCACGGCATGTTCTCATCAATATCAATTATGCAGTCTAGAGACAGTGGAAAGACCAACAAAGAGATGGACTTCACTAATTTATTGTTTTCAAGAGTTATCTTTTTAAACAGACCCCAGTGTCTACACTTTCTAAGAAGAAATGTATTAATTATAAGTAACGGTCCTAGCCAAGACAGGGAGGCTGCTGTGGTGTGAAGCAGTATTTCTCCAACTCTTTTGCATCACAGCCCCATTAAGTAGGTTTTGTAGATATCTTTCCACTAATCACCCTCCTCCTGAAATTTTAATTATGCAGATATGTCGTTATCTGTTTATATAATGTATGTACATCTGCGCTTTATACGTTAAAAGACTAAGAATTTTGCTCCTCCAGGAACCAATTTTCACCCCTGGGGGCACTGTCCCCTGCCCCATTGAGAATGCAGGGTGGAGAGCAAAGAACCCGGGCTGAGAGAAGCAGGAGAGTCTGCTGACAGTCCCAGCATGGTCCCTCGCCAGCAGTGTGACCTTGAGCATGTCCTTTAGCTGTCAGGTCCCTTCCCATCTGTAAGCTGAATAGCAATAATAACAATAATGATAATAATAGCAATGGTATTTCCCTGAATCACGGTGAGAATTAGGCCCTCAAAGGTGGGCTTTGTAAATTGCCACATACAAATGGGAGGTGCTGATCTCAACAGACAAATAGTAATTTGCACTTGGTTGTGCAGTATAATTGAGCTGCTTTGATTTCTCAAGGTAGTTAGTCCAAATATCTATAAATATAGATTTCCCCAGACCTCTGTAAGGGGAGCCATTGAAGTTTAGCCGCAAAAGGGATTTTGACCACAGTGGGGACTAATTTCTATGTGAGGAGGAAGTCCTCTTGTGCAGGTTCGTAGTGGTGAGGGACGCTCTCCCCAGCCTGCCCAAAGATGTACTGCCGGTGATACGGGAGCTTAGCTGAATCTCAGAGGCGGGGCACGCTGATCGTTCAAGAGCCCAGGTTCCCCACTGCCAGCTGGATAACCTTGTGCAAGGGATTCAGGCCTATCAGCTTCAGATTCCTCATCTGTGAGGTGGGGCAGGAACATTACCATGGCTAGGCGGGCTCTGAGCCCTGGACCGTCTGGCCTGGAGCAAGCACCAGGTGACACAGGACTCTAAATCCCTCTGAAAAAGAAAAGGATACTCATGGCAAAGCTGACGGCAAAACATTTTCAGGCTTTTCCCTCGGATTTAGTGATTAACTTAACAGAATGTCCATCTCAGAGTGCCATCTTAGTGGTCCCAGCTGCACAGCGTCTGTGCAACTTTTATGAGAAAACAGGGATGACCGTAAAGTGGTTCATTTCCAGGGACTGTCCTGGGGTCCTGCCACTAAGAGCCCCTGGTTGTGCCTCCTTATGAAGCAGTTTTATACGAGGATCCTGAGTCATCCAGAAAGAATTAGATTTTGTTGACTCTGTTCTTGTAATTTCCATAAGAAATAGTTAAACTGTTTAAAATCTGTTTAAAAGTTGACTGGTAGATTTAGTTGGTTGAGAACACTGCCAACATTGCTTTCTCGACATTCTCTATAACTGGAGCATTTATAAAAAATGACATTTACCGAGATTGAGTCTTATGAATAATTTTGGGACAAGCTTGACAATAGTAAATATACATCTTGGGGGTTCCTTTGTGTGCAGGGTCTGGCTTAGGGCTCTTCTTATTACCAAAGTCTTCCTAGAGTCAATGCATCTTTCTCTGAATGTGTAACATTTGCTAAACTTCTCAATTATGAGAAGCAAAGAATCGATAGGTTCTTCTGCTGGACAGCGGTAAGACACATCAGTCCCTTTCTTTTAATATACATATATTTTATTGAATTATAATTGACATACAGTGTCATGTTAGTGTCAGGTATACAACATAGTGATTCGATATTTTTATACATTCTGAAATGACCACCACGACAAATCTAGTTACCATCTGTCACCATACAGAGTTATATCAATGTTATTGACAATATTTTCTATGCTGTACATTACACCCCCATGTACTTAAGTCCCTTGGTTCAACTGCAGACCATCCCTGAACATGAAAATAATGACAACTCTTTAAGTTAACTGCTCTCTATAACTCTATTCAATGACTTTTGAAACTTCTTTTCCATTTTATTAACTACACTTTGGGGTGCTGTATGCACTGCTAACTGGTTCCTATGACCTGAATTCCATATTCCGTGGTGGATTATGTGAGGGATTTGAGAGTGACACAGAAACCATTTTATTAGTATATGTCCAATTAGAAGGAAATTACCTACATTTTAAGTTAGGCATAATGAGATTTAGGCATTTTAAATTAAAGGGCAGATGGGAAGCAGAGTTGGAAAGCTAAGAAGAGTACCATTAGAAGGGAAACTCTCAAAAAATTCCAAGTCCTTTTTGATTTAAAGGAAAATATTTATCTTGTAATTGCAAAGCAAATTATGTTAAAAGGGAGTTGAGAACACACTCCTACAGAGGGATGTGCTTCCAAAGGTAGAAAAGAAGTACATAAGGTCGTGTCATATAGGTGCTCCTCTTGCCAACTGAGGGTACCAAATGTTGAGGTGAGGTGAGGGATGGAGGGCAAAGAGGGGCCCTAGATAAACTGAGGACTCAGAATGAGATGGTAGTGTCAGAAGCCATTTGCTAGGACTCCAATACAAGAGGTGGGATAAGTTAGAAGATCCCAAGTGAGATTTCCAAATATCCCCTGCAAAAATACCAGATCTTGGGGGTCGGGAGTTAAAATATATACTTAATTATTTAAACGTACATAATTCAACTTCTCATTTACACTAATTGTATGCCTGTGCAGGTTTTTCAAAATCATGCTTTTAATGTGAACAGTGGTGAATGATGGGTTAAGACTATCCACCTTCATTTTCCCAAACAGGAGCTAAAGCACTCACCTGCATGGTTCAACACCAGATGCTGGTCTGCCTACGCCATCTCCAGGCATAGGTATAAGCCACTGAGTCTAACAGGTCAAAAGCAGGAGCGAAGGTTGAGAGACAAAAAGAGGGTACCAAAGTGATGCTCAATTTTACAGAAGTTTCTACAGCTGATTGTTATAGAGAGAAAGATCAACATGGAGACTTGAATTTGAGAGATGAGAATGCCAAACTGCTAGTTTCTTCTTTTCCTGTCCTTCCTCTCTCCATTCTTGCATTGTTGCTGTGTATTTTCCATGCAGTTCTGGTAAAATTAAAAATAATAGTGAGTGCTCAGTGCAGCTATGTGCGAGGAAGTCATTTAGGCAGGTAGTCAGTTCAGATATTATTCCCACACCTGGCCAACGCCTTCCCTAGGAAAGTTCTGAAGCCCCAGCTATCTCTTTTGGCGACAACTCATTCAGATCCCCTTCAGGTGCTCCCTTTGCTCTGTCCTTGTGAATATCCATACCTAGAATTTACCACAGTGAACTTCAGTTGTCTGTCAGGTTTCTAGTGAGCAGAGCCTTGCTTTTTCTGTATTCTCGGGATCTACTCAGTATCTGGGATATAGAAGATATTCAGTGTTACTGTCCCACAGCCGTCATATACACAGCATGGCCACATCAGTGGTCCACTTTTGGTTAATAGTGTTACTATCCAACCTAAACTTTAAATGCCGTCCATCCTTTCAACAAACATTATTGTGTGTTCACAACACAGTGGGCACTGCCCCAAGCACCAGGAATACAGAGGTAAACTAGACAGATGGTTCCTGCCCTCATGGAGCTGGCAGTCTGGTGAGTTTCTATTTGGAAGTTTATGGACTAGACCCTCTTTGTGAAACTAGTCAGTGACCAAAGTCACTACAATCACTGTTAGGTCCTCTGCCTTCTCATCACTGCCTTGGTTCAGATATTCCTCTTCTCTCCAAATCTGGTAGACTGAATGGCTGGTTGCAATTCTTCATTGCTCCATGGGAGTGGTATATCTCCACATCCTTGCCATGACATCATGGTGAGTGAAGTGTATTTCTCCCGCCCTTCAACTTTTGACTTGGTCAAGTGATTTGCTTGGGCCAGTGAGATATTCATGGATGTGAAGTGAGCAGAGGCCTGACTATGGCCCGTGTGGTTGGGTTGGGTTCTTGCATTCTGCCTTCATCATGAGATGAAGTATATAACCTGAGCAGCCACTACCCCTTCATTGTAGGTCCCAGAATGAGGCATATGGACTATAGTTTCCTTACCTAGCCCATAGAATTACAACTTAAAACAGCTACCTTAGCTGACCTATAGACCTGTGAGTATAAGAAGAGCTTCTTAACTGTTGGGATTATTTGTTACACAGCACTGGTAATAGCTGACTAAGAAACCAACTATTGGAGTAACTTATCTCCCAGCTTCGAAACCTTCCCACTTTCCAAATGTCCTCAACACAGATCTGACCATATCATACTTGATTTAATCCACATCTATGGCTGTCCATTGCCTGCCTTATAAAGTTTCATAACCTTAGCAAGATGTTCAGATTTCTCTTCAATTGGTCTAACATACTTTTCCTGCTTCATCCCCATATCTTCACCCTGCACCTGTCCTAAGCTCTGCATATCCTGAACTGCCCATCATTCCTTACATATGCCATCATGCTTTCCTAGCTGAGGTGTTTGCTCATCCTCCTTCCCTCTGCCAGAAATGTCTTCCTCCATCTGCCTGTTGAAATTCTACTTTAGGATTTTGCACAAGTGCCACCCCAGTAAGATGGTTACCATCTCCCTTTCATTCAGAATGAAATTCTGCCCCTCTGCCTTCACAGCATGGAATTCAAAATTTCTTTTGGAAAATATCTTTGAGCTATAGACTAGTAGTTTATTTACAAATCTATCTTTCTAAATTAAGTAAGCATGTCATTGGAAGCAAGAACTATAGCTCTAAATCTTAATATGGTCACTGTTGTTCTATTCCTAGAGACTATAGGTACTAAGTGTTCTGCAATTCTGCAGAATAAAGGATTTTCTTGCCCCAAATTCCAACAGACGTTATCGAGAAACACTTCTAGACCCTTTTTTCCGAATCTCTTCTTCAGATGTCAAAACTTTGAGGGAGTTACAAATGGATTTTGCCATTCATTTCTTAAGAAAAATGAAAATTATTTTCCCACATCTGTAGCTTTATATAAGATGGATGGAAAGCCTCAAAGACATTGAACAGTTGCAAAATAAACTGAATTTCTTTTTTCCAAGGAGAGTGGTTGGACCCCCTAGTTTAAAAAAAAATCCCTCTATTTTATTTTTTCACCTTCACTCATTTCTTATATCACTCTTGGATCTGCTTAATTCACATGCCCTGGCCATTTGGGGAGTACTCTATTTCTCCCTAGTCTTGTTTCCGGGCCACTGGGGAAAATAATGCCAATAATGGCATGTATCCTTTCACAAGATGGCCACCAAGAGACTTTCCAGTGCAGAGGACAGACGTGCCTTCCAGCAGTCCATCCCATTTAGGTGACTCCTGTCTCCCTGAGCACGCCCAAGAAACATGTGCGTGTATAGCACGTCAGATCGTAAACATGAGCGCATCATGCAATTCACAAAAATTATCTTTTGTATTTTACCTTTACCTCCCAAATTTCTCTTAAATTAGAAAAAAAGTTGCATTCCTCAAGAGTCTCTTAAGAGCAGGCAGATTTGATTCGTGCCACAGTGATTGTGTGTTTTAAGTGCTGGAGGAAGTCAAGTGCCTGGAACTCTTCTGGTCCCGATTTCCTTATTTCTCTTTCACATATCCGTTTGCGTGGCTTGGCTTGATTCGAGGTGTACGGCATATGGCTTTTTGCCGCTTGAGCTGCCACAGAAGTAAATGTCACTGGCATATAATGCCAGATTTCCATTTTTTGAATCACAGAGCATGGGATTCTGTCTGAAAGCTCCCAGGCCGCTGTGTGTTCTTAAAGCAGAAGCAGAAAAGGATAAGAACCACATCTCAGAGATGCTCTTCCTATTAAAATGTGTCTATTGCGATAAGAAGTATATATAAAATGGAGATGCTGTTGCCCTCAAGTGTGTTAGAAAAAGCTGCTTGGCTTGTTTTATGGGGCACTGGGCAACCCTGGATATTTGTTCCAAGCCTCAACTAGGCAGATATCAGTCAGGAATGTAGAGTTGTTTTTGAATTTTTTTCAGACAGAGAAAATTCAGTGGTGCACATACCAGAAAACATAAGACTGTGAATAAAAGATATTGATGGTTTTTTGATGCAGTTTACCAAAATTTTGTATTCATTAAACTTTCAAGTTATAGAGCTCTTTAGGACAGACTTGGCTGATGAAAGAGCCCAGAAGCTTCCACAGACCTAGCCTCAGCCTTGGCTTCCCACCTCCCCCTCCTCACTGCCCTCACCACCTCACTCCCAATCCCCTCCCATGGCTGAGGAATCAAGAGGAGGGTTTGGAAATTCACAAAGAAGCAAGAAGTTCAGTCAATAAGTTCAATAAGTCAAGAGCATTGACCCTGAACCCAGAGTGGGATTCAAACCCTAGTGCTGGGTGATCTTTGGCATATTAATTACCTTGCTCTGTTTCTCAGTCTCTTCATGTGTGAAATAATATGGTTGGAACTTAATATAGTTGTTGTTAAGGGTTAAATGAGCCAATATGAACCTGCTCATATGAAATGGCCAATATTTGACCGTTTCTGAATTGCAAAATTGAAAATTCTGTATGGTTTATCCTAATAAAGCACTTGGGCCATTCCCATGAGGATTACACGATGCTCCAGACGAGGTGTAGGAGACGTGGGTTCTAGTCCAGTTCTGACTTTAGTTTAGTACATGACCCTGGGCGGTTCTCCTACACCTGCACTCAACACCTCTTTCCTTTGTAGACAGAGGTGGCACCTGAGACGATTCCTCCCTCTGTGCTTTGAATTCTCTCGCTTCTCGCATCTGCTCCAGGACTCTACTCACTAGTCTCCTTTCTAATCCTCACATCATCAATCTCGTCCTCTTGGGTGCTGTCTTCTCACCAGCATAAAACTGTACTCAAATCTCTTGCATTTTAAAAAAACAAATAAATAACTCCTTCTCAATCCTCTCTCCACCTCAAGCCAGGTTTCCTCAAATAGTTGCCTCTATGTACCATCTCTTTTTTTTCCTTGCCATTAGCTTATTAATCCACTGCAACCTGTCTTCTGCCCTCACTAAAAATAAAACTCAGTAGAAGGAGAGAAGTAGGACTCTAAAAAGCACTAAATTATACTGTCAATACTTGAAAACCTCTTCAGCCACAAAAGCCACCAGTTTTGACAAAGTCAAGGATGACCTCTGATGGACATTTTAAAATCTCTGTCTTATTTGCCTTCTTTGGAGCACTTGACCCTGTTAGCCACTCTCTTCTTAAAAACTATCTTACTGTGGCTTTGGAAATGAACACATACACAAGATACATACATGATACGCTATACATATTAAAGGAAGAAATAAAATAATTATCATTGTTCCAGTTACTAGTGATATTTTTAGACAAAAAATTTTTTAAGGTAACTAAAAATATAACAGCTCAAGGAGAGAAATATGACTCTAAAATGCACTGATCCACATTTTGAATACTCGAAAACCTCTTTAAAGATGTAATTTCTAAAAGGCAAGTGGAGTTTGAGAGGACTCATTGAGTTCTTCTAATTTAAGACTGGAAAGAAGTTACATTGTTACGAATCTCTGTTCTCATGAAAAAGACATCAAAAAAATTATAAAAATAAATCTTTTATCCCTTACTCCTTTATACTTATTGGCATCCTCCCTCCTCCCTTTTCATTTTCTTCTCTTCACCTAAAAATCTCTCCGGTCCTGTTTTTTTCACCCCTGTTCCCCTTTCAAGTTCTTTACAGTCTCTTTTGTTCCCTGCATGGCCAAATTTTCCAAGAGAGATTGCAATCTCCTTGCCCACCTCCTCCACTCGCTGTGGTCTGACATTCACCCAAGTCCACCTACTGAGACTGCTGTATTTAGGTCAGCAGTCACCGCCTGAGTGTCAATCTGACAGCCTGTTCCCTATGTTCATCCTGTTCCATGGCCCTAAAGCCTTGGCTCGTGTCCCCACCTGTGCTTCCTGGGATCCTCTCCATTCCTTGACTCCCAAAACACTGAGACCACCTCTCAGTGACCCCATAAGCATAGGCATTCCCCCAGGCCTTCTTCTTGTTTCTCTCCTATCACTTCCTCCTCCCTACCCACAGCCTCTCATCTTCAATCATCCATCGACTCCGCGAGTGGCACCTTGTCTCGTAGACTTGGAGCCTTGGAATGATCCCTGGCTCTCCTCACCTCTTCTCCTGCCAGGTCCCCAGATCCTATGGATCCAGCAGTGTATGATAAAGGGTCATCTGGCTTTAACTGCTCTTACCCTGCTTCCTGCCACCATTACCTCTGGTGGAGACTGTGTTTGTCTTTTAATGTTCTCCCTGAATCTGGACTCAGCCCACCTATAAGTCCTCTTTCCCCTAGCTGCCAGAAACACGCTTCTAGAACACAAGTCTTCTAACAACACATCCATACTCAAAAACCTTTGGCTTCCTCTTCTTACAGCATGATAGCAAAAGCTCCACTATTCTATTGCGAACCACTTTTCTAAATGAAATGCTGATTGCACCCTGCAAAACACCCCCTACTAACCTGTAATTAATCGTATTGATGGCTCCCCAAGCATGCCTCGCACATCCAAGTCTCTATCTTTACCTGTGTTCCCTCAACAAGGAAGACCCTTCACTTTTTCTGTTGAAATTCTGCCCATCCTTTCAAGGCCCAGCCCATGGGTTCTGCAGAGCCCTTCCAAGGAGGCATAATTAATTTTTTTCTTTTAGGTGCACTTTCTTTTTCCCTTTCTTGTATCACTTAACATGCTTGGCCATACCTTGAGTTTGAAAACTTCTTTTAGCCAGTTAGCTTGCTTCAGACAGGTCCCTTACCACCCCTTATCCCACCTCATGGCTACTTTGAGGCAACACTGTGGAATCCTGGAAGGACCCATTGAAAACCATGGTCTTGGATTATAGTTAGTTACCTGCACTCTCTCCTTCTTGACTCTACTCCTGAGAATAAGGACAAATTCTGCCTCATCTTTCTATCCCAAGGTGCCTACCTTGGGATAGAAAGAAAAAAAAAAAATTATACAGTTGCTCAACAGACGTTACATGGATTGAATCTTTATCCTCCCACTAATGGAAAAAAAGAAAAAAGCTGATAGTGTTTATTTTTTTAATAAGATAATCATGTTTTAAAATGAAAAAAAGCACATCCCAGAACAAACTTTGCAAACTGTAGAACATTTTCATTCTTAAGTGAAAATTATTATTGTGTGGCTACAATGAGACAGGAGAAGGAGTGATAGATACTTCAGAGTGACAATTTCTTTCTGGACCAGGAAAAAAAATAAGGCACTTCCAAGAGAGAAAGAAAAGAAATTCTGTGTGTGTGTGCCTTAAAAACACCTTTAGATTCTGTCTTGGTGGTATTTAGTGCCTGACAAAAGCCAATTGATTTTTTGTGCTGGCGTGCGCTCCTGCACAGAGACCAGGGCCTGAGATGCTACAAACACATTCACAACCCAAACCAGGCTGTGGCTGAGCCTGGGAGGCCTAGCCTCCAGTTGTTTGTGAGGTTGATTACCTCCCATCCCTCCCTAGCTTTTTTATATGGGTGGAGGACCTGGAGCTCCCTCTGCAAAAAAAGAAAGGAGGAATTGGCATCCCCAGTGACATTAAAGGGTCCCTTGCTACCATTTTGTTGGCAGAAACCTTGACATTTCAGAGAATTTTAAGAAACAAATTGGGACAAATTTCCTGTTGGGAAATTCACCAACAATTGATGACCCTCATTTATAAAGCCATGCAATACAATGCAGCTATTTAGAATCAGAGACATTCCAGCGAGAAAAGGAAAGGTCTGTGTATAGATGTTCATGTCATTGTTATTTACAGAAGCAAGAAAATGACAATTAAACCAACAATTTAACAATGAGAAGATGATAAATTAATTTATGGCCACATCTATTTATATGTCAGATTTTTCAGTCGTTTAAAATGACATTTGTGAATAGTATTTAAATATAAGAAAATATTTTTTAATATTATGTCAAATGTAGTGAGGGAGCAGGATGCAACATTATATCTTAACCAAGTAAAACTACAAACGAAAAAGCTTTTAACATTAAATTTGAATGATTTTAACAATGGTTTCTTCTTCACGGTGTGATTAATTGTAATTTTTTTCTCTTTTATTAAGTTTATAATGTTAAGCATGTTCTCTACTGAGCATGTATGTTCTTACAGTCATATTTTAAAAGACAACTTTAAAGTATGGGGGTACAGAGCTGTCACTAAGCTCCAGTTGTAGTCTGTTAAGTGGTACAGGTCTAGAGGGAATTCTTTGACCTCAACACCCCACATTATAAATTCAGGCTAAGTTTGTTTAGTCTTCCTTAAAATAAAGCATGGGGTTGAGCCAGCTGTGCCAGCTGGGCCAGTGCCCTGCATCTTCAACCTGAAGTTGATTGGTACTAAGATCAAAACCCTCTGAAGCTCCATTTGAGGAAGACTCATTAAGTGGAAAAAAGTTCTGAGCAGATGTTACATCCTTGAAAAAATGAGCCAGATCACAGACAGAGCGGGTCCCAGCACCTGGGCTGCTTATAAAATGGGTTTGCGAAGGGGAGGTTTCCAACTGCTTTCCAGTGCACCCTCTTCTCTCTGAGGCTAGGGATGCAGGAGTGGGAGGAGGGAGGAATGGAAGAAAACATGAGATGAGTCACTGAGATGTTTTCAAAGATATCCTCATCTCATAACTTTATCCATGATGTTGGGTAGAATGACAGAGAAGTACTCAGAAGGATTTTATCACTTCCCTAAGTGTAAAGGTTTGCAAAAAGATTTTGTATTTTTGGCTAAGGTATCAGAGACATGTAGAGATGGTATTCCTAGTGTTGTGTGAATAAATCTGACTCTAAGGAGTTCACAGCATTGGGCATAGCCCTGGAAAGAGATAATTACAAAATAACGTGGCGTGCAATAGCAAAAGGCCATACGTTGTATGAAAGTAATTCAAAGGAGGAATTATATAGGAGAAGGACTCTATTTAGGAGGGTTTTAATGTATGAATAGAAGCTTACCACGTGAGCAGAAGAGAATTGACTGGGAAAAGACATAAAATAGAATGAATACATCAAGAGAAAACTTAATAAATGGAGCTCTCTTGCTTTCAAGATTTTAAGGTTGTATTCTTGGGTTCCCAAGACTTGAAAGAAAAAACATGAAGAAACATGTGAAAGCACATTATCAGTACTTCCTAAACATTAGTTGAATGAGTGGAGGCCCAAATTCCTTACTTAAAAACTGGACTTTTTTGGTGAAAGATATTTTTTCAGTGTATGTACAGAACAACTGAGATGTCTGACACACAATAGATTCCCCCAAAATATAAACAAGAGCACTTATTCATGGTTGAGCATATGTCATTATTTGAAATATTTGCTTCACAATTCTCATGCTTGTCACTGCATTAAGAGAATTATGGGCAATGCATTTTGGAAATCATGTTTCGTATTTGCCGTGGGATGACTTGGAGGGAGAGCATTTTTGCATTTAAAATGGATTGATTATTGCCCTTTGGGTCCAATTTTTATTTATATTATCAAATTAACTCTTTCCTGCAATTACTGGCTTTAAAAATGCAGGCCAGTACTGATCAATAAAATAAAATTATACTTTGGTCTGAATTTAATTGCTGCACATATTAGGTTGCAAAGCTCATTCTTTGTGAGAGTTGGGAATAACCTGTTAATATCATTTGCCTAGGGGTCATGGTTCACATTAAAAAGCTTTCTTTAATTGGAAGTAAAATAGAGGACAGTTTGCAAGCAATCTGGCTCTGACAAGCTGATGATATTGAAGGACTGAGATTAAAAATAAGCCTGTCCTTGTGGTGGCAATGCCGGTTTGCCATGAGTGGTCACACTCTGAGTTGGTTTTCCTAGAGAAGCGCTGGGTTATTGCTGATATTGAAGCACTGGGCACATGGTTGTAATGCGACTGGCTTCTGACAAAGACAGCTTCTTTATCAAGGGACAAAGTAAAAATAACTGAGTTCAAACAGAACTCAGTCTACAATTTCATACGGTGACCCCCTTGGTCCTGTGGGTGTCCTCACCTTGTGGTTTCATACCTGGCTCTGTACAGACCTCTTGGACCTTCTTCCAAGCCCTCAGACTCTTCTGCTTTGCCCATCCCCTACCACATCAGATCATGACCTCCTGAAATCTGACAGACTAAATCTCTAGTGCCTTCCTCTTCCTCCCTCCTTGCCTGAATAAACCGCATCTACTTATCTTCTTGATCTTCTTGGCTTCCCTCTTGCCCAGCAAACCCTCTGTCCTTCCCCTTCATCCCTGGCTTACCCTGTTCCATTGCAGTGTAATGCCTGTTATAACAGGAGACCAGGACACATCGTTTATCTGTGAATCTGTAAGCAGAAAGAGCAGAGAAAGTGAGGGCATCAAATGTCAACCATTTGATGAAACAATAGATTTAATCTCTACCGACTGCAATGAAATTGGTCCTTTTATTGAGAATATCAGAAACTAAATTTTTTCTCAAAAGGTAGAATTATTTGCATGTGAAATTCTATGTTTTTCAGAATTGAGAGAGGTTTACTTATGCATTAGATCTGAAAGTCAAGAAGAATGTGATGACAGCCCAGAAGCATCCCTTTTCCTAGTGGTGAAGAAGCTGTTTCCCATTTTGCATCGTCTAAAGAATAACCTACCATTGGCCCAGTAGCTTTTTGCCACCATATTGCCAGTGGACATGCTTGGCAAGGCTGAGCTGAGGATTTTGGCATTTTCATTTTTCCTTTTGGCATGATTTTTCATCATCCTGCAATTCTGGAATGCGCTTCCATAGTGTACTTGAAAAATTTGAGCTGGCAAGACCGTAAGCTTTCAGAATTCACCAACTATTCCTTTAAAGGCAGTCAGAATTATAAGAGATGCGTCATATTAGGCCTTGCTCTTCTGGCCCCCACGGTCTTCTCAGGTCAGCTCATTCCATTTGGTCCAGTCCTTCACACCCCAAGGACTTCTAGACCTTGACTCTCCAACCTTATGAGTGCAAATCATGGCCACCACCTATCAGAGGTCTGTACTCTGGAAGAGGAAAGAAGAAATGCATGGATTGGAGACTTGTTTATAGATGGGTTTGCATTTCGTGGATCTGGTTTTATTTCAGTGTTTGTAGGTTTTACTTATATTTTAGGCATGTTAAAGGGAAATACAAAAATAGCAAAGCTCAGGGACATAAACTTCTTCATACTAATGCCTCATAATGTGAGTTACAAAATATAACGCAGTCTTAGGATGCTAGTGCAACTATCTCACCTGCTCTAGACTCCTTACTTAATGGGAGTCCTGAGGCATGGTGCAGTATACTGCTCATGGTGCTTCACAGACACACACCTGACTTTGAATCCTGAGTCTACCATTTACTGGATGGTGACTGTAGACATTCTACTTAAATGTCACGGATCTTAATACCCTTTTTTGGAAAACAGGCATTATTATGATATTGGCCCATTGTAGGTTCTGCATATGCATTTGCTATTATTTCTCTCATCTTTCCATGGATGTTGAGGCTACGTCACATAGAGCTTAGCATCCTGGGACCTAAAGATACAGACATTATAACAGGCTTTGTCAGTTCTGCTTATGATCACCTCATCATGAAGACGAGAAAAAGAGAAGTGGCTGTCTGTGTATGGGGATTTGTCTATGGAATGTTATTATGATTATCTCCCCTTGGGGATAAAAAGATATGTAAAAGTTATCCAGACCATGTTTAGTTGCGGTTTTGCATATGTTTTCGTTTAAAAATACACCATGTAAAAAAATCAGAGCTAACTATATACTGGCCAACCCAACCAACTAGAGAAACATCTCTCAATATCTCTTGAATAAAATAAAGCTACAGAACGGACCAACAGTAATTACACTTCTGACCTATTAGGACAGAGTCCTTACTTCTGACCTCACACGCTTGGGGAATATGGTCTGGTCCAGTCTGTACTGGGACTGTTTCTGTTAGACAGGGTAGAATTGAAGTCAGTGTGTGGGTGTTCTCACAGTAGGGAGAGGGGGGTGCCTTAAGAAGGCTAAGATGTAGGTGGAGGTGAGCCTTGTGCATTATGCACCCTACTTGTTCGAAGTTTACTTGTAGCTCAATTTGACCCTAATGACCTCCCTCCCTCTTAAGAATGAATCAACCAAACAAAAATGGGACTCAGTGTCGCCATGTCATGAATTAAGGAGGTCATTACCATCACATTCATTGCCAGCAATGAACATGAATCCTGATGAAATGGATTCCCAGCTTGTGGAAGTAATCTCTTTGGGACCAAGAGTTGGCAAATAGAAGGATTTGCTATTAGTGCCACCTCTTTATAACTCAGTGAGTAGAATCTTCTTCAGCTCTCTTTTAAATGCCCAATATAAATGATGCTCATTTTAGTTAAAACCTGTAGGTAAACTAAGGAAAATGCAGACAGCAAATTTAGAAATCACCCCACAATAGTCGCTATATTTTCTGATCCCAAAATATATTGTCCCCTAATGTAATTCTTTCTTGAGTTGTATATTTATTTTTAAAGCATTACAAATTATATGACTTACATCAAATTTGGTAATAATACATTTAATAAACCATGTTTATGGAAAAGAATAGAATTTAATTAGCTTGAATCTTTCCCTAAGAAAATGCTGGATAAATGGTACTGGCAGTGCCTACCTGGAACAGAGCAGAGAGTACAGGCTGTAATGTGGAGGTGAAATGGAAAGAGATTTCTTCTGATTTTATTCAGATGCCCTGGCATGATTACTTCTCCCTGAATTTTCCAGGTATTTGGTGCTGTGATTCCCTTCTCATGTCTGTAGACAGCACATAATAAATCTGAATGTGTTCGGAAGCTTGATGATACACTACCAACAATACATTTTGAGCCTCCAGAGTGCAAGTCCATTAAATGTATGCGTCATACCAGTTCCTGGGGACTTGACAAGCAGAAATTCAAATATCAAGCCGATAAAACCCAGGTTTCCCTGTTTTCTGAGGTCCAGCAGCAGCTATCTTTTTTTTAATTGGAGTTGATTTACAATGTTGTGTTAATTTCTGCTGTGCAGCAAAGTGATTCAGTTATACATATGTATTCTTTTTCATATTCTTTTCCATTATGGTTTAGAACAGGATACTGAATATAGTTCCCTGTGCTATACGGTAGGACCTTGTTGTTTATCCATTCCCTGTATAACAGTTTGCATCCATCAACAGCTCTCTAAGCTTGTATATGCTCTTTTCATTACATAGCCTAGAAAGGGAAGAATACCCAATAATGGCCAAGTTAACTCACCCAGTCTGTGATCTCAGTAACAAAACTACGAGACAAGTTTCCACAGGAAGAATTTGGGGAAGATTTTCCAAAGACTCTGTAGCTATTCTGTATAAAGTGACCCCTCTGGAAATGTAGATGAAGCTGCTTATTTTTCAGAACTAAAACCATGACTAGCTAGGTGAACCAGAGTGCCTGCTTGCTAGCTTTTGAATAGAGGAGGGGAGTGGATCAGACTGAAAGCCAAAAAGTATTCTCTGTCTTCCTTGCAATTTTGTCTTAAAAATGAATTTTCTAGAAAAAAAATTACAGAAAGATAATATGTGATTGTTCACGCTAATATGTGATCTACCTGTCTTCTTGCTGGCAGGTCTGATAGCATCTCTCACTACCTGGTGAATCTGGTCTTCAGGAGCTCATGTGTTCTTTCTTCACATACCTGCTCACCAGCATAGCTACTGAGCCCAAACTGTGCTACCGTACCCACCCTCAACTCTAAAATTGGTAGTCAGTCAAAGGAACGTTACCTTGTTCTGATGTAAATGGGTCCTTTGGGGTGGCCTGGAGTAGTGAGCCGTCCCCATTCTCAAAAAAAATGCCCTTCTCCATTTTATACGTTAAAAATTAATTTAGGGTTAGTCTTTTTTTCCTTTATTTAAACCTCTCTTAGCAGTGATTCTCAAGCTGTGGTGTATATAAGAATCCCCTGGAGAGCTTGAGAAAATGTTCCTCAGCTCCACTCCTGACACTGTGGGTTAGGAGGGATGCAATGGGATCCCAGCAACCTGCATTTTGTTGAGAAGTCCAAGTGATTCTGATCCGGGTGGTCCCTGTACATCACAGTTACAGAAACTGGAGCTAGAATCTTTTTGTTCACATCCCAGCTCTGCCGCTTTTTATCTTCGTGACCGTGATCAAGTTACTTAACTTCCTTATGCTTCCATTTCCTCGTGGTTATTATAGGGATAATAATAACACCTCATAGGGTTGTTGTGAGGCTTAAATTGGTTAATCCAGATCAAGTGCTACCTGGACTATTAACTGCTTCATAGATGTTAGCTAGATCAGTCCAACGTGTTATGGATGCCTTGAAACTGACTGTTTCAATCAGGTTGGTATCCTGTTAACTTGTTGCTGAGAGTATCTGGGGAATATATTGAGTTATGTAGGTGTGTTTGGGGCGTGAGGGCAGGGAGTCATTTAGTGAACTACTTCAGTGGCTTGTCATTGCTTACAGGATAAAAACCAAACTCCTGAACATGATTTCTGGGACCCTGCAGGTCTGGCCTCTGCTTGCCGTCCAAGCTTATCTCACACCATCCTTTTAATCATTCTCACTCTGATCAGCCACGTTTGGCTTCTTTCAGGTTTTCAAAGATGTCATCCTCCCTTGTAGGCAGTGCACGTCTAGGCAGGCCCTTTGCGTGTATTACTCCTTATGTCTGAGACAGTGTTCCCCTCACTTTCAATTCCTTAACTTTTACTCTTCCTTTAGATCTTAGCTCAGATATCACTTCCTCCAAGATATTCTTCTTTACCTCACTAAGTTCAGTCTTTTTTATTATTTGTGCTCATAGCACATAGCTCTCCTTCATCACCCATATGAAAGTTACATTTTAATACTTTTTGTGTCCTCTGCTAGGGTCATTGTGCTGTAAGGCAAAAAGCATCCCAGTTTGTTTTGTCACTAGCACAGTTTTTTTTTGTTTTTTTGTTTTTTGGCACATAAACACTCACTAAATATTTGTTAAACAAATGATTAAATTTTGATTAAATTTCCAACCAGGGAAGACCTGGTTGGAATGATATGTTTCTGCATAAAAGCAGTGGCAATTTGGACAGTCTCAGGAGGGTGAGAGGACAAAGGGTATGTGTCCCCCCATGGCAGAGGAAGGTAGGCAGGCGAGGTTAGAAAGTTTCCAGAAAGGTGGTAGAGGAGACCTGAGATATCCACGCCCCTGGAGTATGGAGGTAGTCTGGACAGAGCTGAGAAAGACTGCTGGGTCCCTGGAAGGCAGAGCTGGGGTGATAATTCCTTCCCAAGCTCACAGTGGCACAAAGAGACAAAATGGAAAGCCAGGACTCAGATTTTGGAGAGGGCAAATACAACCTCAAGACCACTGGGCCAGAATTGAGCACTTGGAGACATGGTTTGGAGCAAGAGTCATTTAGGAATAAAGGAGGTGCAGGGCTACTGTTGCTTATTAGACACTGGGTGTGTGGTAATGAATAGCTCACCTTGCCTCCAAGGGCCAGAGACGTGCAAAGAGCCGGCCTCAGCTCGCGCGGAAGCCTGGTCTGTGTCTGGTTTTTTTTTTTTTTTTTTTTTTTGGCTGCGTTGGGTCTTTGTTGCTGCATACGGGCTTTCTCTAGTTGCAGCGAGTGGGGGCTACTCTTCGTTGCGGTGCGCGGGCTTCTCATTGAGGTGGCTTCTCTTGTTGCGGAGCATGGGCTCTAGGCGCGCGGGCTTCAGTAGTTGTGGCTCGCGGGCTCTAGAGCGCAGGCTCAGTAGTTGTGGCGCACGGGTTTAGTTGCTCCGCGGCATGTGGGACCCGTGTCCCCGGCATTGGCAGGCGGATTCTTAACCACTGCACCACCAGGGAAGCCCTGGTCTGTGTCACTGATAGTTTGAGGGCACCAGGCTTGCAGAGACCATTAAGAAAGAAAAGGTTCTCCTTGAGATTCATTACGATGGGACAGAGAATATTTCCTTTCTCTCAAACGTAAGCCAGAATCATAGCCTTCTTTGACACTTGCCATTTTCAGTCAGTTTCTGTAGAAATGAGGGCTTCCCACAGACCCACGTGGGAGATTACCACCGTCTGATCCTGGGTTTGACCAGGCCAAGCAGCCATTCGTTGCTCAGTGGCGGCCCCTGTTGTTAAAGAGAAATGTAGCAGCGTATCCAAAGTGTGACATAACTCTGGTCATGCAACCAGAAGAATTTGGAGCAAGCAGGGGAGGAGTCAGAGGGGATGTAAATGGGCTGAGGAAATCCCCAGGGGGATTCCCCAGCATTCAGGGTGCTCTGGTGAGGTGCTAATACAGAGAAGAAGCTGAGCCTAAATGCTTTGTGCAAGCTTTCTGCCTCAAGCACCCGGTTTAGTCGCTTTATTCCAAAGGTCTGCTAGGAATCGCCGCAGTGCCCTCCGAGAAATGCCATTGCAAACTTTTATTTGAGGGCTTTTAGGGCTGTTAGATGACAAATATTTTAAAAGATACTCCACTAATTCTTTAGGTAACTTACAGTAAATTTTAATTAGAGGTGGAGGCACAGGACGGGCTGTGTGTGTTTGTTTACGTCCTGAGTAGGAATCAGAGAATGGATCCTCCCATGGGAACCCTGCTGGGATTCACTCTTGCATGAAGGCATTTATGGGTATGTGAACACCCCTGGCATGCATGTGCTATGTGTACAGAGTGAGGCTGTTACATGACATTTCTAGACAAAAACTGTATGTGAAGAAGAGGAGGGAGAAAGCAAATTCACAATCAAATGAAAGTAGGGAGGAGAGATGAGATTGCAGTTGATTATGGGTCTGGCAGCAGATGTTCTACATGAATCCAACTCGCTGCAGCCAGTCTGTTTCCATGGCAACAGAATCAGTAATTATTGAGCCCGGGAGCTCCCCCCTCCTTTCTCCCAACAAGGTGGAGGCTGATGAATATGAACCATCTCCAGCCCACCACCAGCTCTTTCTTCTTCTTCTTCTTCTTCTTCCTCTTTTTCTTTTGTTTTTAGTTCCTTATAAGGGGAGAGTATTGAGTAGTACCAAGAAAAGGAGCTGTCTCTTTATTGATGAAAGAGCATAGGGCACTAAAATTAAATGAAGTTATTGTTTTCTCTTGTGATACTATAAGAGAAAAGCTCTTCCTAGAAAAGCCAATGATCTCTGAAGATGCTAAATAAATGAGCAGGAGTTTCCCTGAAATGGAGGCTCCCTTTGATTGGCTGATCTTTCTGCGATTCCTGCCAATCAGAGCACCCCTGGGCTCCAGCTCCATAAACATAAGCAAAGCTACATGCTTATTCTTCTGGACTTGAAGTGTATACCATTCAAAGGTGTGCGGCGGGTCTCCATTCACATGGCTCAACTGGAAACCTGTTTCGTGAATAAGCTTACTCAGGAACCATCTGATATTCCAGCACATTGTTCTTCTGGGGGTCGACTTTAAGTCATTTGGTGGCAACAGCAGCTTAGAAGCAGTATTTGTAGTTGGGAAAGATGGACTTACGGGAGCTTGGTGAGTAAACCTCAGTCGTACACATCTGTCTGCTGGTATTAGCAGCCTGAGCTAAAATGTAGCTTTGTCCTATTGTCTGCCGAGAAAACTGTGAATTGGAACAAGCACATGGAAGAACAAGCATTCTAGGGTTCCCGTGATGTGTGAGCGTCTGTATTCCAAAGGCTGCATGCATTGCTTGGGTATGATCGGATTTGTAGTTGACTTGTGTATTATACTGGGACATTGGTTTGTCTAGTTAGGATCAGTGTGAGGAGTGGAGTTTTGCATTATCTCCCTGGGCACTGATCCATTTCAAAAGAAGATGCTTTTAAAACTAAATTTATAAGAGTCAACCCTGTGCATTGCTGGGAAGAGAGAGAAAGGTGCAGGAACGGAGCTGAGCTGTGAGCTGCTTGATTGTGTTGCTGGTGTTTGCATTGTGAAGGGAGATGTTATTACAGTCGTCTGTCAAACACTTCTGCAGACCCTCAGCCACAGAAAGAAGCATCTCTTCTGGGTGTGCTGCCGTTCTCTGCTCGGGAACTGTGCAACTGAGCTAGGTCGTGTCCCTTTCTTCTTTCGTGAAACCCGTCTCCAAATTGAAATATGTTCTCTCTCTTTTTAAAAAACTATTTGCAGAAAGAGTTAGAGTGCGGTCAGAGAGATTCTCGCTGTCAAAAACCATGCTTCTAAATGACTCTGTTTTGCATCCCTTTAAACCAGAGAGGGTTTGCAAAGTTGTATTCAACGATTGGCTCTTTGCCAGGGAAGGGGTGCTCTGGGCTATTGCTCTGCTCCCTAGGGTTTAATTTTCTGACACTGGTGATGAAATTTTCAATTTTGTTGGGTAGAAGAAGGAAGAATAAGAATGCAGTGCTGTAAACAGGCAATGGGGGGGGCAGCGTGTGAAAGGAGAAACTCTTTTCCTTTAGGGACCCTTCTAGCTTCAAACTTAAAAATATATGTGGCAAGACAGAACTCAGGCACTACACTCAAATGTAGGATTTTAGAGGAACTATAATCCTTCCAAACGTGAAGAGGAGAGGCATTGCCTTTGGTTTGGGTGCAGAGAGTGGCGGCTGAACTTGGGGCTTCTAGCTCTGCCTAAGAACCTCTCTCTCCCCAGCGTCTCTGTCTGCTGATTTTGTGATTTCCTATGTTATGTGCCAGGGAAGCTGACAGTACACTTGATGTCTTCTATTTACAGTCCACTTGGGTTCAAATAACAGAGAGAATAGAGAAAAAAATCATTATCATCTGGTTCATAAATATATGCACGTGAAAGAGTCATATATGGGAAATCTTACTGGCTTATCCTTTAAAACAATGTCCTATTGACAGAATAGTGTTGTGGGTCTTCACATGGCTCGACAATGGAAATTGCTGTGTCCTAAATGGGCTCTGTGATGAACGGGTAAAGAAACAAAAGAGCTAGGAATGTTTTGCCTGTGGAAGACCCGAAAGCAGGGTGAGGGCGATTGGGTGTTTAGGAGAGACCTTCTACTTTTGTGACCAGTAAAGAGATGGGGTTGACTTTCTGGAGCAGAGGAAGAGTTTCCCAACTCTGGGTGACTGCACACAACACAGGGGAATCCTGGCCAGACCAAGTCAGTGTCCTGTTTGTTAGCTGAAACCTCGCTAGAAATGTAGGCTGTCCTGTGATCCCAAGAAGCTCAAGATGGTGTGCTGGATGGAGAATTCCAATCTCAATGGGATGGGAGGCGAGCGTGAGCATCTCTCCCTGCTGCATCTCACTCCTCAGTACACCTCAATACAGGCACAGTTTGGAGGAAGTCTGTTTTCTAGTGGCTGTGCATTAAGTGACAGTCATCTCATTAGAATGACCCTCCATACTCTTTTGGTCTCTTCTCTCCCCCACTAGTGTCACTTGACATGAGTGAAGTGCTGGCACCTGTTGGCAAGAATGAGAGAAGAAACAGCCTTTTATGGAAGCAGTCAAAATGTAAAAAAAAAAAAAAAAAAAAAATTAAGAGTAGTTATTAGCCTATTTTTGGATCATGGAAGTCTAAGAATTTGAAAGCTATGAAACTCTCCCCTGGCCTTAAGAAAATACATTTATTCCTAATCCCATAACACTTTAGTGACAGCCCATTTCAGGGTCAAGTAGGATCTCTGCCCTGCGTGACTAGCCAAGAATTTATTGTACTCTCAATTTTTGCAAATGGGTCCACTGAATACAGCCACAGCCCTATCTCAATCAACTGCTGGCTTAAGCAGTGGCTTCAGTACCTGAATGAGGTCCTGGGCATTCTCGCTGAAGGTCTGAATTAAGAAGTTTTGGAAATGATTCTAGATCATGGTGGTTTCCTCACTCCTGAGCTTGGAGGGTTGGTGAAACTGGAGTTATGGGACTTGAAATGAAAATGCTCTTTCAGGGACCAGAATTAACTGCATGCTTGTAACTGTTCTATTTGCTCCTGAGAGAGAAGACTTCTTCCCACTGCCTCTTCCTGGCATTTGCAGGATGTGGGACATATTAGAAAGATAAATGTAAAGACAAAGAAAAGCGAATTCCCTTAGATTTTCAAGTGACCATCAGAGTTTCCCAGTATAAGTCAAAGTGAATATAAATACATTGAATCTAATCCCTGAAATTCAGCACTGAGAGCTAGAATCATAGGTTTCCTCAGTTCTCCCAGCAGTTGAAATAAAATCAATCACAACAGGAATAGCTAACCTGCCTCGAGCATTAGCTGTGTGCCAGGCACTGTTCAATACGTTTTATGTAGAAGTAATAACTCATTGGATCTTTATAACAGCCCAACAGCACTACTTGTACTCCTTATTTCCTAGATGAGGAAATGGAGTCACCAAAAATTTAGAGAACTTGTTTACATTTATCCAGCTAGAAGCTGGCCAGTGCTTGGTGTGCTTACACAGTCGATCTGCTTGTTTGCTGCATTCATGGATGGTGGAGTCTGAGTGGGTAGGGAAGGAGGTCTCCTAGGCTATCAGTCTGACTAGTGGAGTCAAGCCACAGGGCGTTGAGTGAAACAGTCATTGCAATAATTAAAGTCAAATTAGAAAGGCACTTTGGGGTGATTGGTTGAATTATTAATAATGCCATTTAAGAAAAAAATTTTGAACTAAGTAAAAACCTGTCACCAAAACGTTGCATTTGTTCGCCCCCTTGTGTTCCTGTGTGACGTGCCACCTTATTCTGCAGAGTGTTTATTTGACTGGTGTGAACTGGGTCAGTTTCTATATGAGACCAGCTCCTCCTGGGCCATCTGTGAGAGGTGGAAGGTCGCCAGTTTCATGGCTACCCTTTGCTTGCATTTGCCGGGAATGGTTTGCAGTTGCCATAGCAATGGTGAGGGTCATGACAGACCAGAACAACAGGGCAGCCAGTTAGGGGGTTTCATGTCTTGAAATGGCTGTGGGAATTACCAGGGCTACCGTGCTTTCTGAAGACCTTGTAAACAGGAGTGATGATCCCAGCTCAGAAAGAGATTCCAGGTAGTAACAGTGGACATAAAAAGATGGAGCAACTGAAGACTCAGGTTAGGCCTGGAAATCATCAAACGACATAGATTTCAAAATATGCCCCCCAGAGTTGGGGTCATTGAGGGGACAGGGGTTATGTGGTTGGGGGTGGTGAGTCTTCAACTCCCACTTTAACCAGAGCATCTCCATTTCTGTCTGTTTTATAAACTGGCAATCCCCACTGAAGACTTACTAATGAAAAATGAAAGGGAAGGTTAGGCTACTAGAAGGAAAAAGAAAAACTATTGATCTCAAAATTTCCAAATTGACATATAAAGAAATGAAAGACCAGAGCATATAAGCCAGCCCACACTGCTATATGGAAAAGGAATCAGTAGGGGTCTTAGTAGCAGCTTTTAAAAACATGGGTTATTTGTTATGTGTGCCTAATATTTTGTAGTTTCTATTGTTACACCAGTTATGCATATGTGTAGAAGACAATTTAAATAACTGTTCAATAAATAATGTCCTACAGGGACAATATGGCAGATCTCTTTCTAGACCAGCACTGTCCAGTGGGAATACAATGCAAATTATGTATGTAATTTCAATTTTTTTAGCAGTCACATTAAAAAAGTAAAACAAAACCAAAACCCCCAGATCTATTCATTTTAGTAATATATATTATTTAACCCAGTATGTCCAAAATATTATCCTTTCAATATGCAACTATGAAATTATTTAAAAAATATTTATATTCAGTTTTTCATGTTAAGTCTTTGAAATCTGATATATATTTTACACTTACAGCACAACACGATTTGGATACTGAATTTTCACAGGAAATCTATATTTAGATTTCACACGATTTACAGTTACAAAAGTAGATTCAGGAACGGAAATTGTTCTTTAAAAGTTTTCCAATAACTGAAGTATCAATTTTAAAACTTAAATTAGCTAAAATTAAATAAAATTTAAAACTTCAAAAACAAACAAAAAAGCAGAACAAACGAAAAAACTTAATTGCACAGTCACGCTAACCACATGTTTCAAGGTTCCCGTGGGCATGTATGGTTAGTGGCTACTCTACCAGACAGTGCAGTTCTGGACCCTAACTCTCCTCTTAAACTAGGCCAGTTACTTTCCTCACTTCCTCATCACTCCGTGGCACCTTCCTCTCTTTTATCTCCGTTAGATACCTGGCAGACTTGCCCTGGTAACAAAGAGAGAAATAGAACACTGGTATTCACAGATGTGTTTACCTTTGCCTTTAACCATGGCATGTGTCAAACCCAGCACGTGGCTAAATGTTGGTTTCTCCATTGCACTGTTTCGCATGGGGGAATTAAAAGGTGTGCCATTTCCCATTACAGAAAGTCAACACACCATCTGTGGCATTTCTCAGTCCTCAGATATCTTGGCCTTGCCACTCACTCTCTGTGCTTTGGAACTACCTCCTTCAACTCAGTATGTTCAGGGAACGTGGGTTTCATTTTAATAATAAGCTAAGCAAACCAGAATAAGAAGGTAAATCTGCTGCAAACAGTTAATTCTTTATGAAGACAAGTATAAATTGAGGCTAAGGGATGATTTAATTGATGTCATCTTATTCAATTCTACAAATTTTGTTTAGCTAGAAATTACTGACTGAATAGTTCTTCCAATTAATTTGGTCTTAAAATCTTTACCTTCAACATCAGATAGCATCCTTATCTAAAGTTTTCTTTTTTTAGTATAAAAGCAACCATGAAAACAGAATCAACCTCTTCAATAACATGCTGCAAAGCCTTCTTAGAGGCAATCCCAGCCTCCTAAAGATGACCTGCATTGACAATTTCAGCCAAATCTGCAAGTGGAAGGATAAAGCTCACTCCAAGTTTGGTGCTCTTAAACCTTCCATTCATAAAGAGCTCTTTTAGAAATAACACAAAACATTAAGAAAGGAAAAATATCCATAGAGTTCAATACCATCCCTAGTATCAGGGATGCCTTCTGGTCCAACTCTATCCATTTCTAGCATGTTGGATAGAATTGCCAAGGAGAATGCCTTGTGCGCCTTAGCATTCAACAAATGTTTGTTGGATTAAATTGTGTGGATCCTTTGCAACTTCTTTCTTTTCATGGCATGACTTAATCTTTTTTTCTGAGGCAACAGTGGCAAACCAAGTAGATTAAACCATAGGCAGGGTTGAATCTTAAGAGCAAGATGACTTGCTTTGTGAATCTGCTAAATATTTGGCCAAGCCAACAGCTAATACACTCAGTCAGTCATGAGCAGAAAGAAGTGCTATGGGATTTCAGTGATTGCAGAGACACTGGGAACTAGCTGTATGTTACGTAAGTAAAATTATCATTACAATAATTGCCTTTGCATTATCACAGGATTTTGAAGTTCCCTAATTTTCTAGCTTATTTCTAACAATCTGTGATATTTCTAGAAATCCAGAACTAGAAAAGTATTTGCATAGATGACAGAGCAGTAGTCTTGGATTGTTGTCTCTAGTTTAAGAATGAAATTTTACAAGTCACTTAACCCTTATGCTTCTCAGCATCTTCACATGGGTAAAGAGTAGTTTAGACTTGGTGACTTCCAAAGTCTTGCATATGTCAAGCTTCGAAACAATCTATCCTCCATGGCCCATGCTCCATTGATCATAGCATTCTTTCCCACTATACCCAGATAGAGCCTTGGGATCCTTCTTAACACTGCACTAAGCCAGCCACTGACAAGCGATCAGAATTGGCTTACAGCTGGAAATGATTTTTTCATCCCTCTCTTAGGTCCTTTCCTCAGCTCTGTGCCTCATGCAAGACTTTGGAAAGGAACGTACAGGGAATTATCATCAGTATGCAGGGTTCCAGCGATAAGGGAATGACAGTTCTTTACTCATCCCCTTGCTCAGCTGTTGCATGGAGGTGTTGCCATCTGACAAGGAGAGCTGCAGCCTGCACTTCGGGAGCTCACTTTTCTCTTCCTTTGAGCTATAAGTGACGAGAGACCTGTCAAGGAGAGCAATTCACTGGCATCATTCCCAGACCTGGAACATAATGAAATAAAATTTCATTCTGACTTGGTTGGAATTCTTCTAGCTGAACGTTCGAGATAGCATCTGGGGCAATTCTAACATCCACTTGCCTAGTTGGAATGAAGCACCCATCAGCTAATGGCTTTCATGCAGTCAGGGCCTCTTAGGGCAAATCATTTCTAACTAGAGCCAGTCCATAGGTCCCAGCAGGTAAGGTAGAGTCCACTCATGTCTAATGGGCCAGCAATGTGAAATCTGCATTTCAGAAGCTTTATTATTTACAAAGAGTGATATCAAAGCAGGAAATGTGTCTGAAAGCCACCAACACTGGTACTGCCCCTAGACCTAGACTCCTCAACATTTAAGGCTTTAATTTGGGACTCAGGTTCTAGAGGTGATATGTTAGTATTGTCCATTGACACTCGTTCTGGTACCCACAATAGTGATAGCAGGGCCATACCCTTCCAGCTTTGGAGAGGGGTGGAGATCAAGGGGCAAAGCCCCCATTCTAGATTCCATGAGCCAGGTTCAAATGCCTTTGAAAATTAGACCCAACAAGATTTGCAAAGATCACCTTATGGGCAATCCCTCTCCACCCTAAATTCCCCAAGCACTGTGTAGATGACTGCTGAACCTCTCTGAACCCTAGTTTTCCTTATCTGTAAAAATGGAGGTAAAGGTACCTATCTCACAGGGCTGTTGAATGAAAATTAGAGTGATGTCTGTGTGAGTGATTAGTATGCCGTAATGCACTATGTAATGAGAACATAGTATGATTACATTCCTTGGGTAGAAGCCATTTATTTTTCATATCTCATAGAATGTCTAGCTCAGCTCTTTGGCTATGGAAGATTCTCTAATTGGACAACCAGGGTGCATGCTGTCTGCCCTCAAATCATTCTCCTAAATCCTTAGAGACTACCCAACTCCTGCTAGCACTGGAGGCCACCCAGAGAGAAGAGAGCACTTCACTTAAAACCAGAAGCCTGAGGTAAAGGTCCCAGCTTAGCCACTAGCAAGGTTTAGGTCTTTCCATGTTACCTCTCCAGTCTTTAGTATTTTTCTTCTTCATGGATAAAATATAGATATTATCTACACTAAATTGACATATAGAAATGTCTAGAGGACAAATGAATTAACATATTCCATATGCTTTGTGGATTGTAACATAAGGTATTACTATTATTATTTCAAATCTAGTATCTCCTAACAACTCAGCCTTGTTTTTTGAGGAGGGATAATTGGGAAGATGTTTCTGGAGGCAGAGTATGAGAAGCTCCAGGATGATGATGTATACTTTCCTGACTTTGGAAGCCAGTCAAGATCAAATGATTATTGTGCTTCTAGGCAGATGCCTGTGGCATTCAGGGAGGCTGTGAACTGCCACAAATAATTGGTGGCTTTTACATTTGTAAGTCAAGATGGTCTTGGTCTCTGCAGACGGCCTGTAAATCTTTCTGGATAGCCAAACCTTAGCCATATGGCACCAGCTCTGTCCTTCTTCTTCTTGAAAACACAATAAAAGCTTTGAAAAGCATCCATATTTTGGGTTCTTCTATATGCACGTTCTCAACCACTTCTTGATAGCTTTCTTCCCCTCCCCTACCCACCGCCACTGCCGCCAGCCAGGCACTTCACACCCCCTGAATTACATATTCTGTCAAGAGAGGAGAAGAAGTGATTTCTTCCTTTGTAACAATGGTGCTCTATTTACTGAAATCCCATAACATCCTAGATCTTGAGGAAACGTGAGTCCTGGGGCGGCAAATAAATTTCATCTAGTGACAGCTTCGGTGCACTGGTGGTGGCTTCCCAGGGCTCTACATGTGGGCTCAGTGGTCCTGTGGGCAAGGAGAGGAGGGCAGCAGCATGCAGGTACCTAATTATGGGTAAAGAAAGGGAGGTTCAGAGAAATTAATTGACTTGCTAATATATTTCTGTTAACAAGGGGCAATAACCACATTTCCTTGCTCTCTCAGTTTATTCAACAACCAATACTTGCTGAATGCCTACTGTGTGTAAGTTCTAGGCCTTGGTATTATCAATGAACATAGATAGTCTATGAAGATCTATGGATTAACCTGCACGGAGCTTTATTTTTCATGCAATCTTTGCTGTCAAAGTTGGAACTGCCCAGAATACAGAGGCTATGATAAGAAAAATTTCCAATACACTAGTTATTTATATATTCATTAATTCATTCATGCATTCGCGTATGCATTTATTTCCATGCCCATTTACATAAAGAATAAATATCCACTTTCAAAAATTGGGGCTTTGTAAGAGCTGTTTGAAAACAATTTGAAAGAAATTGATGCCAACAAATTGACCAATAACTGCCCTTACCTTCTGCCTTGCTTCCTCCCGGCCTCCTTTTACGGCCTTGCTGGCACAGAGTTGGAAATGAACACAGAAGAAAATCTGAACTATAAGAGCAAACTCAAGAACTGTACACTATCTTAGTTTTGCAAAGCAACTTACAAGGTGAAATTTGGATGAACCAACTTTTTTCACTTTGCCAAAGGTTTCTAACTGTTAGAATTATCAAAGGACAAAGAATGCAACTATGGTGATTGAGAACTGTGGCAATTCCATGTCACCTGGGTAGAGGTATAAATAGCAGTGGATAGGAAAATCTCTTAGCCCAAAATCTGAGCACTGTAGGTAACTATGCAATAATCACACTAGCTGTGTGTGGTTATCTGTCTCTCTCTCCCATCCCTGGTTAATTGTCCTTCATAAGCTCACGCCCAGTCACTTGCTTCAAGGCCAGAGCAATGTCAGAAACACTGTCTGGTGGGTATATGAATTGTGCCCTCTCTGTGCTAGGCACTTTGCATATGCACAGGTCCTTATGATGGAATTTCCCAAACCTTTGAAAAATATTTTTAGTGTAACTATTATTTCTAAATTGCCACATGCCATGGTCTATCAGGATACAAGTTTTTACCAAAAAGTGCATCCCCATATACTCAAAGGATGAATGGAAGTAGGGAATCAGGGAACTTTTAGTGCTGATTCTCAGTCTCTATCCTTTTTCCTAACATAGTTTCAGTACAGTGGTAAGAGCAATGTTAAAAGACCTTATATCTCCTTTTACACATAAGGAAACAGAGATGTAGAAGAGTTAGCTTATGACCCATTTAGTAAGTGGCAGAGTGCAGTTCAAATTCAGGTCTGTCTGACTCCCAGGCGTGTGTGTGTGTATGACTTCCAAGTGATATATATATACATATATATATGTTTATGTTTCATAGAAGTATGATAGCATGATTAAGAGCTGACATTTTAGCATAAAATTCTATTATGATAAAATTCCATATGAGTAGAATCAAGATAGAATGGGGGAAATGGGAAGTAGAGTGGGAATTTGAGTTCTAGGACAGAGGTTGGCAAAAGTGACTCAAATCCAACCCATGGCCTATTCTTGTAAATGAAATTTGATTGGAATACAGCAATGCCCATTTGTCTATATATTGTCTGTGACTGCTCTCATGCTACAACAGCAATGTTGATTAGGTATGACAGAGACTGCTTGGAAGGCCTAAAATAATATTTGGCCTTTTATATTAAAAGTTTGCTGACCTGTATTAAAGGAGAAAAATGAGGATGTAAAATTTCCAACTATTAAGAAGAGTTTGTTCATGTATGTTTAAATGAGCAATTATGGGTATCAAATCACTCTTGTATGTATATCCAAGGATACATTTTTAAAAGTGATGCAACCATTTTATTTTTTAAATATCAATATTGTAATACACTGAAAATTATATTCTTTGTGACTATTTCAACTTTGATAAAAACAATTTCAAAGTCAATTTAAAAATGTGTAAGAGGGTATGTAGATTTTTAAAAATAGAGAGTTAGGAGACCACTGCCCTAGAAGACAGGATCAGGAATGTGACTTTCCATAGTTCAAGGCCATCCTGTGACGAATGGGAGCTTGTTTCCTTCTCATGGGGCAAATTGAGCCCCAAGTGTGTACCTCACCCCTCAAAATCAAGCTGTTCTCCCACAACCTCGAGGGCTAGCTGATGGAAATGTGGGACTCTAACAGGACAGTGCCAAAGAGTGATTTCTTAAACATCTGGACTCAGTCCTACAGATCAGAAAATCCTTCAAGCGTCCCTATATTGGCCCTTCTATCAGCTAGCAGTGCCCTTGAGAATGTAGATGGCTGGGCTTTTCAGGATGTACCTGTAGACTTGATGGGAACCTGTACTGTGCTCCAGCTGCACTGACTGTGGGGTGTAGCAGACAAGTGGACGTTTAAACCTGCCTAGCAACCTTAATACATGTTAGGGGTTGAATTGTGTCCTCCTCCAAAAAAGATATGCTGGTCTTAACCATCAGCACCTCAGAATGTGACCTTATGTGGAGACAGGGTCTTTACAGAGGTAATCAAGTTAAAATGAGGTCATTAGAATGGTCCCTAATCCAAGAAGACTGGTGTCCCTAAAAAAAGGGGAAATTTGGGTACAGAGGTAAGACATGCGTTGAGGGAAGACAATGTGAAAAGACACAGGGAGAAGACACAAGCTGTTATGAGAGTACATCTAAGGATGGAGGGCTGGAACCAGGAAGACTTTGGCCCTGGCCCCTAGTCTCCTTCCTTTCCCTTAGAGCAGTTCAGCAGAGCATTTAAGATCAAAAACTCTGGAGCCAGCGCTTTTGGGTTTTAAATCCTACCAGCCATGTGACCTGGGGCCCAAATAGCCTCACTTGTTAAATAGAAGAATAATAGTACCTGCCTTGATAGGTTATTGTAAGAACCAACTGAGTTAATAACATGTAAAACTCTTAGTGCTTGGCACATCGTAAGTACTCAACAGTGAAGTGTTCATTACTGGGAACCAGAAGAACAACTTTTGCCTAAGACCACCCCAGACCCATGAATCACCTAGCAAGTACTACCTGCATGCTCCTCTGGAATTCTAGAAGTTTTATTTGTGAAATTACCATATACATGTTTGAAGGGGGTTTTTGAAAAAAATCTCTGATCACCTTTTCTTGTTTTATCCTGTCTTATTCTTGGAAAGGCTAATATTTGAAAATAGCCAGCATGCCTTATTACTCCTTTAAAGAAAAAATATCTGCTCTGGTACCAGTTGGCAGATAGATTTCATCAGTCACTCGAGATTATGGATTAGCTCGCTGATCTTTTTACCCTTCCAGCTAATTAGCCTTTGGACAAATACAGCTAGTCACAAAAGCCAAGCACAGCTGACCAAACACATTTTAAAGTAAATTCGGTGGGTAAGTAATGCCAAGCTTACTTAGATCTCTCGATGATATTGCTTTTCTGAGTCACTAGAATCTCAGTGATGTCTTTCCCAGCTAGATTTGAAAGTGAGGTGTTTATAACCCTTCAAAGCAAAAGGAAAAATGTGACTAATTAAACTAGCTATCTCCTCCCTTCCTAACACCCTCCCATTTAAAATTATTTCTTCTCTCATGTCCTCAAATAACTGGCCCAGTTTGATTTTAAATGATTTAAGCATATCCTTTGGGACTCTTGCGTAACAGATAAGAGAGACTTTCCTAGATCCCCAGATGAAATGCAATTTTTCTCAATGTATTTTAATTACTACTACCTGCCAAGGCTTCCTCATACCTCTAGAAGGTACCTTACACAGCTCATGTCTCATCTTGGTGCTAAGGCTTGCGAAGTACTTGTAGATAATAATCATATCCTCTTAGATAGTGTTTGGTGAAACTCAAAATCTTTAGCCCTTTCATTCTTTGCTAAAGAAGACCTCTGCAGCTAATTCTTTTCAAGCTCCCTTCAGTTGAAATTATTCCCACACTATAAAATCATAGATGGCCTCACCAGCAAGTCCTCAGTAGTTGCAGGGAGCTTCTCTTTGGGGGCGGGGCCATCCCCTTGGTAGTGACAGCTGGAACGGTGTGCCCATCCTGGTGTTCAGCTCTGTTGGCTTCTCCCTTGACGACTCATCACACGAACAGCCTTACACTGTGCATCTGTATTCTTCTGAGTGACCACTGCTTCTTCCTGATCCCACAAGGCAGAGTTCTGGTGAAGGGATTCTAGACGGAGTGACCAGCTCTGACATTGAACAACCACATACCTAAGTCACTGGGTTTTAGTTTTTGTTCTTGCATTTGAGAAAACAGAAAATAAGAAATGGTTTAGCTCTTATTTCAGAAGAGTAGTGTGATCGTTTTGCATTGTCATCAATATTCATTGATTCAACAAAACATTTATCAAGTGAATACTAAGTGCCTAGCGCTGTGTTTGGTAAATGGGAGGAATCCAAAGAGAACACAGTCTAGACTTTGCTCTCAGGGATCTTAGTAAAGAGTGAAAAGCTTACAAGATAGTAAACCATATTGAACAGTATTATCTAGTTAATAACAAAATTGAGAGCTTCAAGAGGACAGTCCTAGGCCACCATTCTGTCACTAGTATGTTTGGAAAAATGTCCCATGGTGAAGAGCACTGCACTCTACACTTGCGTGGGCTTCCCCAAACAAAATTATTGTGTCTGATACCCAAGTGGCATCTGTCTAAATAAATTATGATAATATGAGTTAATTACACAGAATGAACTATATTTGACAGGAAAAATGACCAAGAAACATTTCTCAGTGAACAAAGAAGATAGGAGGACAATACACAGCATATGATCCCTGGTATGTGTGTGTATGTGGGTCTATGTGTGTGTGTTAGGTGTATGAGTGTATGTGTGTGTTTGCATATATGTAAGGAAAGTCTGGAAAATGAATAAGACAGTGTCAAGAATGGTTAATGCTGGAGGATGAGATTGGGGAACCCAGAAGAGGACTTTTATTTTTAATATGATGTTCTTCTGTACTTATTTTTGCTGTAAGTGTACACTGACTTTTATATTTATTTTAATTTAATCATCAAAGTGAATTCTTAAAAAATATAAATCTTAATAAAATATTAGTAAAAATCAAAACCTTTTACAATATGATGAATATAGGAAAGTGTGTTTACTCTTGAATTTAATTATGGGAGAAATGTAATTTTGAGTTTGTTTTGGAAATATTTAAAGCAGTGGTTCTCATTCCTTGGTGCACGTTATAATCACCTATTGATTCTTTTAAAAACTGAGAGACCCAGCCCCTGGATCACCTTAACTTTATAGACCAGAATTGCAAGTGGGGCTTAATTAAGTGTGTTTAAAAACAACACACACACCCCACCACCAACAACAACTTACTCAGGTGATTCTGATGTGCACCAAGTTAAAGCATAGAGCTAGAGAGGAAATGAAAGGATGACAAATACCACCCATTATGGCCATATACATACTAAGTTAAACTTCCTGAGAAAAGATAAAAATCTTAAATTGGATTAAAAAACAGTATATAACCATGTTCTACTCACAAAATAACCACCTAAATAAATGACAGGCAAAAATTTTGAAGGAAAAATATAGCACACAAGTTGGAGAGAAAGAAAATAGGAATAGCAATATGGACTATTGATATATTTAATAGACTATTGACTATTTGATAGCAATATCAAAGAAGAAATTAAGCCTAAAATCAGCAAATGGGACAAGGAATCATTTCATAGATAAAATGTTCAAACTAAAATAATAAAAAGTCCTGAATCTTTATTCACAACATATCAGTATCATCAAAAGAAAATGGAAAAGTTAAGGAAAAAAGAATGGACAAAAATATAGCTGTTATAAAACATCATTGCATTATTACTATATTATGTTTCAAATAAAATATATAGATTTAAAAATATATAGATTTTAAAAACGTAATTGTCAACCAATAGGTACATATTGAATTGGCACCTTACACTGAATGTATGCCTTCTTTTCAAGTATCCATGCAACTTTTTAAAAAAATGTCACATGGCCAAATGTTCTCAATAAATTCTGAAAGTAACAGGTTTCTAAATAACTATTGAGTCAAAGAGGAAATAAAAGCTACTATTAAAAGCTATTTAGAAAGTGGTGACAGTGAGAACATGGCATGCCAAAACTTACAAGAGACAGCCAAAGCTGTCCTCAAATGGTATATTTATAGCCCTAAAAATCATTATTTTTATAGAAAGAATGAAAAATAAATGAACTAAGGACCTAAGTTAGAAAACAACAGCAAAAGAGCAAAGAAGGGGCAAGAGGAAAGATATAATAAACAATAATAAACTAGATAATAGAGAAATAATAGAAACAATAAGTAAATCCAAGAACTACTTCTATTAAGTAACTAACAACCATTGACAATTTTATCAAAAAAAATATAGAGGAAACATGAATTTAAAAACTTATCATTGAAAATGAGGTGAAAACAGGCATTAGGTGACTAAAACATTATTAATGAATTTGATGGATGGCAAAATGCTACTATACTGGATAATGCTCAGTTAGTGCACAGGTGATACAAAAAGCATGTATGCATGGCATATCAAGACTGAGGATGCCACAGACTCTAATGTTCACTGGGTAGTGTGTGTACTTTCCATTTCCTTGAAGGGGGAATAAATGAAGGATGGAGGGAGAAGGTTCTAGCTAGTACATGCTCTCTCTCCAAATGCTGAGGTCTTTGGTGTCCCAGTGTTTCCATCATGGGCCTTTTATCATTAATCCCTAGGAAGTCAGCTGTTCCTTGCCAGATATTTAAATCTCTATTAAAAATACCTCTTACTCACCCAGGAACACTGACTCCTTTTTCTTCTTTTGCCCCTTTATCCTTTCTTTCTGTAAGTCTGAGCTTTTGGAAGCAATCAGCACCCTCTCTTTACCAGAAGCACAAAATTTGGCAAACACTCCCCCTAGTGGCAATTTAACAAATCTCCTAAAATGGCTTACCCAAGAACCAGGGCTGAAAGCCATGCCAGCCTGTGTTAACGGAGGCGGTTGTTAATGAAACACATTGCTGGGCTCCACATCAGAAGGGTGGCTCAGAATATATATTACTCTTCTAACAAGCAGCCCAAATGATTAAAGTTTGGGTCTGTTGACCTAGGTTATATATCTCTGTATGATTTAGAAAAGATGGGCAATGTGAGAAGAAATTCTTATAAACTAACTTAGTATTAATTTCCAAAAAGTATAGGAGCCAGAGGTGTTTGTATTAATTTTCTACAATGAGCACCTGCCAATATATGGGAGTATAAATTACAAACAAGCCAGCTGTACTTGAGCATTGTTGCTTCATTATTCTCCATTCATATTTCTAAACATCCTCCACACCTTAGATTTCTGTCTCCATTTTCTAGATTGCCAGCCCATTCAGAACAGCCTGCTGATTTCATCAACATGCTGCTTATCATGTTTTCCAGATTTTTTAATGGGTCTCTTAAATAAAATTGGCCCTTATTCTAACTGGTGTTTCTACTCTGGTCCCTTTCATAAAATCATCTGTTTCATGGTCAAAGTTTCTTTTCATTATTTCTCTGTAGTCTTTGGTGATCCCTTTTCACCACTTCCTTGTTCAGAACTGTCAAATGGCACATTAATTCGATTCATTGATGTTAATAGTACTTGCAGGGAAGAGGAGGCTTTTCATATTAATATCAACACATCACGCAAATCATTTATCATCTGCATGTAAAGCTTTAGAGAATAGGTTTGTCATCATTATTGATTAAGAGAGGAAAGAGCCTTCTTGTTGAGGAACCACAGACAGGCGGTGTCCATTGCTGCCTCTGCTTCGGGAAGGAGTATTCTCATCGTGTGAAGTGGCATTATTTGAGGAGTGGCGTATGTGGATCGAGTTTTCAGGAGTCCCACCTGAAAATCCTGTGGTCCTAATACTCAGTGCTAAACAAAGGATTCCAAATATAAATAACCTTTGAGCTGACCCATCGATTCAGGTCTCATTCCCATTTCACAAATGGTTTCTAAGGTATACAGTTAGGTCATATAAAAGTGACATTAAAACTCATGTTGGCAGAATGCCATTGTGGCATGACTTCTGTAATAAATAACGACTGCAAGTAGGCAAGATAATGTAAGATTTGAATGGGGTTGCATTCTGAAAGGAAGGCAGCCAGAGGTCCTGAGAATTAATGGAGGAGCTGCAGAAAAAATATGGCTCTATTACACCAAGCACTTTCCTATTTTCCTTTCTATTGCCTGACTGAGATGATCTGGCAGAGTTGAAAAATAAATGAACTGTATTCATTTTTCCTTCAGAGCTCTTCTTTGAAGGCATTCTGTAAGAAAAAATAAATGAAATACTAACACAGGCAGTATGGGGGAATCGAGACATGAAGATGTAAGCATTCTATCCAGCAGTATATATTTAATAGCCCAGCACTCCTTATGTGGGGAAATATGCCTGGTTCCAACTAAGGTCATATCATACAGGCAAATGTGATGCTAAAAGATGCAAAAGAGATGTTAATGATCTGCTAGGTAATGCAGAGGAAATGATGTTTTGAATGGGTTTCAGTAGCATTTGAACCTTTCCACTGCCATCTTTACACTGCAACATATAGTGATAAGGATTATGTTTTTTTATAGCAACTCGATTCCAATTTTCAGTACTAACTAGAGACAGGATTCTTTTGCAGGCTTATTATTTATGTTGATTATTCCTTTTCACATTTTATGTTAGCCACAGAACCCTTATTCTAAACAGAGTGGACCCCTAGTTATAAAGCACATGAAAGTACAGCTCTGTGATGGAAACGAGGTTGGACATCTCAGAGATCCCCTCCCCAACTGAGCTTTTTTTCCGGTGCATCCCTCACATCTCCCCATAGCCAAGTTTGAAAACAGTCTTCTGGGAGAAAGAACAAGGTTTCTTCTTTATAACCTAGAGGGGGAAATGCCTTTAATTATTCATTCATTCTTTATTGGGATAAATATATTTTGCAGTGATATTATAAGCCAGGCCCTCTTCTAGGCATTGGGGATGCAACAGTGAACAGGAAGGACCAAGCGTCTGCTCTCAGGGAGATAGTGAGGGAGATGGCCAGGTAACCAGGAGGTGGTTGGTGATATGAAGAAAGTAAAGAATGATGGACGAAGGGAGGGGTCCTAGGATGAGGGCTAACATAAGAAGAACAGTCAGGTAAGGAATTAGAATGCTGAGAGAGAGTGGCCACATCCAGAGCTTGAGAGTGTTTCAGGCAAAGAAAGCGCCTGAAAGCCCTGAAGCAAGGGTATTCAAGGCATGTCTGACAGGCAGGCAGCTGGAGCCCAGCAGGATTATGGGGGAGCTGGGGGCTGTGGCAGACAGAGAGGTCAAAGTTAAGGAAGCTTGTTGATGGAGCATCTACTAGGCCATGATGGAAATTCTGTATTTCTCATTTTATTTTAAATTTACTTTTAATCTTGGTTTAATTATTTATTATTACCCACTTATGATTAAACTCTTTACATTTTTATTCCCTTAACTTCTTAAATGGCTTTGAGGTAACTTATATATATGCTGCCTAAATACAGGTGCTTTCAAATAAAAGCTCAAGACCATTTAGAGGGAGAATGAAGTAATAGGTAGTGGGACTGAGAATTTAAAATATAGTTCTGGCCTTTGCTGGGGCTAATGGTGGACGCTGGGAGGGCGCTTGCCAAAGAGTATTTCCCAGATTCTGCTGCCAGTGTCCTTGTCCCTGCGGTGAGCCACAGCTGCCCCCCACCTCTGCAGGAGACCCTCCAACACTAGCAGGAAGAGCTGTAGCCTAGCATTATCGTGTATCTGTGGGCCTGACCAAGACCATCTCTGAACAGGACAGCTAGCTGCCCACCAGCCAGCAGTGACATCATTCTGCCAGCCGGGAGGACCAGCCCCATGACTCCTACAGAGCAGCCGGGTGGCTGACAGGGGCTTGGTGCTCCGGCCGGGTGTCAGGCCTGAGCCTCTGAGGTGGGAGAGCCAAGTTCAGGACATTGGTCCACCAAAGACCTCCTGGCCCCTCGTAATATCAATCGGCAAGAGCACTCCCAGAGATCTCCGTCTCAACGCTAAGACCCAGCTCCACTCAACGACCAGCAAGCTCCAGTGCTGGAAACCCCATGCCAAACAACTAGCAAGACAAGAACACAACCCCACCCATTAGCAGAGAGACTGCCTAAAATCATACTAAGTTCACAGACACCCCAAAACACACCACCAGACATGGTCCTGCCCATGAGAAAGACAAGATCCAGCCTCATCCCCCAGAACACAGGCACCAGTCCCCTCCACCAGAAAGCCTACACAACCCACTGAACCAACCTTAAACACTGGGGCAGACACCAAAAACAATGGGAACTATGAACCTGCAGCTTGTGAAAAGGAGACCCCAAACACAGTAAGTTAAGCAAAATGAGAAGACAGAGAAACACACAGCAGATGAAGGAGCAAGGTAAAAACCACCAGGCCAAACAAATGAAGAGGAAATAGGCAGTCTACCTGAAAAAGAATTCAGAGTAATGATAGTAAAGATGATCCAAAATCTCAGAAATAGAATGGAGAAAATACAAGAAATGTTTAACAAGGACCTAGAAGAACTAAAGAGCACAAAAACGATGATGAACAACATAATAAATGAAATTAAAAATTCTCTAGAAGGAATCAATAGCAGAATAACTGAGGCAGAAGAACAGATAAGTGACCTGGAAGATAAAATAGTGGAAACAACTACCGCAGAGCAGAATATAGAAAAAAGAATGAAAAGAATTGAGGAAAGTCTCAGAGACCTCTGAGACAACATGAAACGCACCAGCATTCGAATTATAGGGGTCCCAGAAGAAGAAGAGAGAAAGAAAGGGACTGAGAAAATATTTGAAGAGATTATACTTCAAAACTTCCCTAATATGGAAAGGAAATAATCCATCAAGTCCAGGAAGCGCCGCGAGTCCCATACAGGATAAATCCAAGGAGAAACACGCCAAGACACATATTAATCAAACTATCAAAAATTACATACCAAGAAAAAATATTAAAAGCAGCAAGGGAAAAGCAACAAATAACATACAAGGGAATCCCCATAAGGTTAACAGCTGATCTTTCAGCAGAAACTCTGCAAGCCAGAAGGGTGTGGCAGGACATATTTTAAGTGATGAAAGGGAAAAACCTACAACCAAGATTACTCTACCCTGCAAGGGTCTCATTCAGATTCGACGGAGAAATTAAAACCTTTACAGGCAAGCGAAAGCTAAGAGAATTCAGCACCACCAAACCAGCTTTACAACAAATGCTAAAGGAACATCTCTAGGCAGGAAACACAGGAGAAGGAAAAAACCTAAAATAACAAACCCAAAACAATTTAGAAAATGATAATAGGAACATACATATCGAAAATTACCTTAAATGTAAATGGATTAAATGCTACAACCAAAAGACATAGATGGCTGAATGGATACAAAAACAAGACCTGTATATATGCTGTCTACAAAAGACCCACTTCAGACCTAGGGACACATACATACTGAAAGTGAGGGGATGGAAAAAGATATTCCATGCAAATGGAAATCCAAAGAAAGCTGGAGTAGCAATTCTCATATCAGACCAAATAGACTTTAAAATAAAGATTATTACAAGAGACAAAGAAGAACACTACATAATGATCAAGGGATCAATCCAAGAAGAAGATATAACAATTGTAAATATTTATGCACCCAACATAGGAGTACCTCAATACATAAGGCAAATGCAACCAGCCATAAAAGGGGAAATCGACAGTAACACAATCATAGTAGGGGACTTTAACACCCTACTTTCACCAATGGACAGGACATCCAATATGAAAATAAATAAGGAAACACAAGCTTTAAATGACACATTAAGCAAGATGGACTTAATTGATATTCATAGGACATTCCATCCGAAAACAACAGAATGCACTTTCTACTCAAGTGCTCATGGAACATTCTCCAGGATAGATCATATCTTGGGTCACAAATCAAGCCTTGGTAAATTTAGGAAAATTGAAATCATATAAAGTATCTTTTCCAACCACAATGCTATGAGACTAGATATCAATTACAGGGAAAAAACTGTAAATACTACAAACACATGGAGACTAAACAATACACTACTAAATAACCAAGAGATCACTGAAGAAATCAAAGAGGAAATTAAAAAATACCTAGAAACAAATGACAATGAAAACATGACGACCCAAAACCTATGGGATGCAGCAAAAGCAGTTCTAAGAAGGAAATTTATAGCAATACAATCTACCTCAAGAAACAAGAAACATCTCAAATAAACAACCTAACCTTACACCTAAAGCAATTAGAGAAACAAGAACAAAATATCACTAAAGGTAGCAGAAGGAAAGAAATCACAAAGATCAGATCAGAAATAAATGAAAAAGAAATGAAGGAAAAAATAGCAAAGTTCAATAAAACTAAAAGCTGGTTCTTTGAGAAGATAAACAAAATTGATAAACCATTAGCCAGACTCATCAAGAAAAAAAGGGAAAGGACTCAAATCAGTAGAATTAGAAATGAAAAAGGAGAAGTAACAACTGACACTGGGGAAATACAAAGGATCATGAGAGATTACTACAAGCAACTATATGCCAATAAAATGACAACCTGGAAGAAATGGTCAAATTCTTAGAAAAGCACAACCTTCCAAGACTGAACCAGGAAGAAATAGAAAATATAAACAGACCAATCACAAGCACTGAAATTGAAACTGTAATTTAAAATCTTCCAAGAAACAAAAGTCCAAGACCAGATGGCTTTACAGGTGAATTGTATCAAACATTCAGAGAAGAGCTAACAGTGATCCTTCTCAAACTCTTCCAAAAAATTGCAGAGAGAGAAACACTCCCAAATTCATTCTACAAAGCCACCATCACCCTGATACCAAAACCAGACAAGATGTCACACACACACACAAAAAAGCTACAGGACAATATCACTGATGAACATAGATGCAAAAATCCTCAACAAAATACTAGCAAACAGAATCCAACAACACATTAAAAGGATCATACACCATGATCAAGTAGGGTTTATCCCAGGAATGCAAAGATTCTTCAATATATGCAAATCAATCAATGTGATAACCCATATTAACAAATTGAAGGAGAAAAACCATATGATAATCTCAATAGATGGAGGAAAAGCTTTTGACAAAATTCAACACCCATTTATGAAATAAAAACAAAAATAAACAAATGACACCTAATGAAATTTAAAAGGTTTTGCACAGCAAAGGAAACCATAAACGAGACGAAAAGACAACCCTCAGAATGGGAGAAAATATTTGCAAATGAAGCAACTGACACAGGATTAATCTCCAAAATATACAAGCAGCTCATGCAGCTCAATATCAAAAAAAAAAACCCAATCCAAAAATGGGCAGAAGACCTAAATAGACATTTCTCCAAAGAAGATATACAGATTGCCAACAAACACACGAAACACATTAGAGAAATGTAAATCAAAACTACAATGAGGTATCACCTCTCACCAGTCTGAATGGCCATCATCAAAAAGTCTACAAACAATAAATGCTGGAGAGGGTGTGGAGAAAAGGGAACCCTCTTGCACTGTTGTTGGGAATGTAAATTGGTACAGCCACTATGGAGAACAGTATGGAGGTTCCTTAAAAATCTAAAAATAGAACTACCATACGACCCAGCAATCCCACTACTGGGCATATACCCTGAGAAAACCATAATTCCAAAAGCGTCAGGTACCACCATGTTCATTGCAGCACTATTTACAATAGCTAGGATATGGAAGCAACCTAAGTGTCCATCGACAGATGAATGGATAAAGAAGATGTGGCACATGTATACAATGGAATATTACTCAGCCATAAAAAGAAACGAAATGGAGTTATTTGTAGTGAGGTGGATGGACCTAGCATCTGTTAAACAGAGTGAAGTAAGTCAGAAAGAGAAAAACAAATATATACTCACACATATATACGGAATCTAAAAAAAAGAAAAAGAGTTTCTGAAGAACCTAGGGGCAGGACAGGAATAAAGGCGCAGACGTAGAGGATGGACTTGAGGACATGGGGAGGGGGAAGGGTAAGCTGGGATGAAATGAGAGAGTGGCTTGGACATATATATACTACCAAATGTAAAATAGATAACTAGTGTGAAGCAGCTGCATAGCACAGGGAGATCAGCTCGGTGCTTTGTGACCACCTAGAGGGTTGGGATAGGGAGGGTGGGAGGGAGACGCAAGAGGGAGGGGATATGGGGATATATGTATACATATAACTGATTCACTTTGTTATACAGCAGCAACTAACACAACATTGTTAAGCAATTATACTCCAATCAAGACGTTTAAAAAAAAATTTTTTTTAATAAAATGTAGTTCTGTGTTTCCTCAGGGCCGGGGGGAAAAAAAAGGAAGAGAATGATGGTTTATGTAATTCTGATTAGTTAAAAGGGAAGGCTATCCATTGTGGAAGAAACTTCTAAAATAAATTCAAAACATAACATATTCCATTGGGTCTTATACAAGAAACATCAATAATTCTCTTTATGAATATTGAATACCTACTATATGCAAACTGTTGACCCTCTAGGGAATACAAACCGTAATCAGACATAAATTCTGTCTTCCATGAGCTTGCAGTTTAATAAGGTGCATAACAAACATTCACAAATAACTATACTACAAAGTAAGATATGTAAAATAAATTTAAGTTTGTTTTCAGAGTCTAGAAATGGACTTTCATGGAATTTTGTGTCAATCACAGGTATGGCATTAAAGCATGACTGCAAAATTTCATTGTTAGAGGTAAGACTTAAAGTAACCAGCCAGGTTTATAGCTTTTCCATAATCCAAGGACTTATCACAGTACCCAGGGTCAGGGCAGCAGGGCAGGCTCTGTAGGCTGGCTTTCTGTGCCCTCATTCATCTCACAAGGAGGAGCTGGTCCTCATTCAGTTCAAAGGTGACTCTTTGTCAGAGCATGGGATGCGGGTATTCTGCATTACTAATTGAAGAGTCACATGTACTTTGGATATCAGATGTGCAGGTGGAAAACTGACATTCTTATGAAAATTGAATAGTGCTTTTTCTTTCTTTAATGGGAAAAAGAATATATTTTAATAGTATATTTTTATATAGAACTAATTCATGTTTATAGGTGAAAATAGAAAATGTAGGCATCACTAAAGGAAAAACACCTATAATTCATCTATCTAAATAAAAACGCTGTTGATTTTAATCTATGTTCTCTCATTTTTCTACGTGTGTGTATGGGGAGAGGATCATACCATCTATACTGTTCTGTGGTCCCCTTTCCTCATCTGTTTAAACATGGAGACATACAGTTCAATGATGTCATTAGTAACTGCTACCTGGCACTCTAGTGTACAAATGTGTCATTATTTATTTAACCAATATTCTAGAGTTGACACATAGGTTGCTCCAATGTTAGAATCAATGCTGGGATGAACAATCTTTAGAATATATCTTTTCCTGCTTTTTCAGTTTTCTGTAATACCTTTCTAGAAGCAGAGAGAACAGTGATTTGGAGTAAGTATCCTAGTTCTAACTGAGTCACATACATACCCAAAGCCTTTCCTTCAGACCTTTGCTGATTGACTGTAACTGCAGGCAATGCTAAGCTATCTTTTAGACAGAGGGAAGGGGGCTTCAAAGCACCAAGTGAGTCCCTGAATTTTCGATTCTCATTTGTTTTTCCTTTCTTCCCACCCCAATCCCATTAATTGCCTTAAATCAATAACGCAGGCCAGAGGATGGATAGCATTGTCAACTCCTTCTATTCTCTCAATGCCTACCACATTCAATTAGTCACCAAGTTATTTAAGTTCTGCCTCCTAAAAAATGCCCTGAATCTGTACGCTGCCTTCCTCCCACTTAGTTTATCTGACCGTGATCACTGACCCTGATTCCTACAGAATTTCCTAAATGCTCTCCTCCTCTTGGGTTTGGCTCACCCTCTAATCCATCTTTCATATTTCATTTTAATGTAAATCTGATGATGCCACACTCTGCCTCAAAGTTTGTGATGGCGCCATATTACTTTCTAGATAAAATTCTGACCCTGCAGCTTGGTATACAGGCCTCTGTTTCTGGACCAAGTCACCCAAGCTGAGTCCTGAGAATCTGTATGCTTCAAACCTTCTCTGTGATTGCAGTGCAAGGAGTTTGGCCCTTCATGAGTCACAGGATGGGCACATAGTAAGCACTGATCTGCTTGGAACCCACTCTAGAGCAGGAGGCCAGCTACAGCTGGAAACTTCCCTCAGCCACGGCTTAAAATTATTCAGCACAATGTGATTATTTTAGGAAAAATTTCAAAAGCATTCCGCCAAAGAGTATAGATTAGAAAATCATTTCCATTTAGGAAGCCTAATTTAATTAAGTGACACAATTTTTAAGCTATGAAAGCTTTTTCCTGCTGAGTCAGGATTTTTTGCTTCTTGGCTGATAGAAAATAGGTAGTGGAAATTAGAGACTGGCCCCGAGACTACTACATGCTTGGCTGCATCAGAGTCCGGAGTATAAAGTATTGTTCTGTGGGGTAGAGGGGCGAGAGGGCATTTTGTTTAAATCTCGTTAAAGCACCATGTGAAACTTTTTTTTTTAATTAAGACATTTAAAATCTAGCTTTCTTAGAGAAATACTGAAAAGGCACTGAATTCTTTGCATTCCTTATAGAAAATGATATTCATAAACATCATCAAACTTAAAAAAAAGAAAAAGATTTTGGAACAGTTGTATGTTTTCTTGGGATTAATGGTGACGTTTTTAAAGAAACAGTACACTTGTGAGACGGAAAAAGATATTGCTATAATAGAGGTTTATTTCATCTCATCTCTTGCTAATCCTCGAGGAGTTTGGTGGACTAAAACGCCCTAATTGTCATGCCAGGTAATGTGAACACCCTACATAGTCATTAATATCATTAATATTACGCCTGGAAGATACAGAATTGGGATTTTAAAACAATTTTGGTTATTTTTCTTTCTGTCTCCACTAAAATGTAATTTTCATGAAGACAGAGTCTCTGTCTTGTTCACACTGGGTCCCCAGCCCCTGGTTCATGGTAGGCACCAGTAAATATCTGCTAAGTTAATGTTTGCCTGCCAAGCAGTGAAGATTTTGTGTAATATACACCTCTGTGGAGATATAAAAGGAGAGGGAAATTTGATCCTTTACCTGAAGGAAGCTTATAATAGTAACAATTACCTCTTTTTCTAGCCCACCTGATTTATCCAATTATGATCATGCTATGTACATTGCAACATGATTCTCAATAGAAAATCTGTTTTGTCTTCTTTCATATCTATCCTCTCTCCTCCTTTTGATACACATAGTCAATACATATGTTCCAAAATTGTCACTAATGTATATGTCATATGTATGTGGAAGGGGCATCTTCCTCATAACACAATATCTCCAGGTGTGTTCAGAGATTAAAAAGTAGTTTTCAAAACCATAGATAAGAAGTTGCAGGAGATACTGGGCTAGATGATCTACATCAGTGTTACTCAGAATGCCGGTCAGTGAGCTCTTTGTAACTGATCTGCAACAGAATGTAAATCAACTATGTCTTTAAGCACACAGTTTAGTTCAGTTTATACTTTTCCCCTGGTAAGACTTTCTTCATGCGGGAAGCAGCACATTGACTTGCATTCTCATGCAAGCTCTTTATCTTGTTGTGATTGGATCTCAAGCAGTTCATAGACTAGCACGGCTCTACAACCACACCTTGAACAGCACTGATCTTTATCAAAGTCTTATCTACTTCAAGGAATCTCCAAACTACCTTTTTTTTTAAATTAACATCTTTATTGGAGTATAATTGCTTTACAATGGTGTGTTAGTTTCGGCTTTATAACAAAGTGAATCAGTTATACATATACATATATCCCCATATCTCCTCCCTCTTGTGTCTCCCTCCCACCCTCCCTATCCCACCCCTCTAGGTGGTCACAAAGCATGGAGCTGATCTCCCTGTGCTATGCGGTTGCTTCCCACTGGCTATCTATTTTACGTTTGGTAGTGTATATATGTCCATGCCACTCTCTCACTTTGTCACATCTTACCCTTCCCCCTCCCCATATCCTCAAGTCCATTCTCTAGTAGGTCTGTGTCTTTATTCCTGTCTTGCCACTAGGTTCTTCATGACCTTTTTTTCTTTTTTTCCTTAGATTCCATATATATGTGTTAGCATACTGTATTTGTTTTTCTCTTTCTGACTTACTTCACTCTGTATGACAGACTCTAACTCCATCCACCTCACTACAAATAACTCCATTTCGTTTCTTTTTATGGCTGAGTAATATTCCATTGTATATATGTGCCACATCTTCTTTATCCATTCATCCGATAATGGACACTTAGGTTGCTTCCATGTCCTGGCTATTGTAAATAGAGCTGCAATGAACATTTTGGTACAGGACTCTTTTTGAATTATGGTTTTCTCAGGGTATATGCCCAGTAGTGGGATTGCTGGGTCGTATGGTAGTTCTATTTTTAGTTTTTTAAGGAACCTCCATACTGTTCTCCATAGTGGCTGTATCAATATACATTCCCACCAACAGTGCAAGAGGGTTCCCTTTTCTCCACACCCTCTATCATCTCACACCGGTCAGAATGGCCATCATCAAAAAATCTAGAAACAAACTACCTTTTAAAAATATCATTTTCAGTTTGTTATATGGTTATTTCTCCAATAATTACTTATGTGATAATAATTAATACAAATAATATAATTAATTATATTTATATAGATAGATGGATATTTAATGTCATGTCAAGTAGTAACAATGTCATAGAAAAAAAATAAACAATGCTAAAAGGTTAGAGAAAGGTTGGGGCTGCTTTTTTGGTCGGAGTTCTCTTGGGTGGTTTCTGTGAGGAGGTGACACTGGAGCTGTAGAGAGAAAGCTATGTAATTATAGCTGGGAAAGAGCATTCTGGGAAGAGAGAAGATTAGGCTCAAGAGGTTTGAGATGAGAGCAAGCTTGGTATTTAAAAAATAGCAAGGCAGTCAGTGAGCCTGGAAGGCAGTGAATAAGGAGGAGGGTGGTAGGGGCCTGGGTCAGAGAGCCAGGGACCAGATTTTGCAGGGCCTTGTAGACCATGGAAAGGACCTTGGCTTTTGTTTTGAGTGAGACATGGAACCCTTGGAGAGTTGTGAGCACGTGAGTGCCATGATCTGATAGGTTTTAAAGGATCGCTGTGACTGCAAAGGAGTAAAGGTGAAATGAGGCCGGCGAGGAGGCTGTGGCTGCAGATCAGGCAAGGGATGGGTGGTGGCTTAGACTAAAGTGGAAGGACTGGCGATGACAAACTCACATCCTGAATTTGTGTTAAAGGCGCAACCAATAGGATATGCTGGCTGGGTGTGGTAGGTTGGGCGTGGGGTAGGAGAGAATGAATGAAACCAAGGATGACTCTGGGTTTTGATGGCACTGTTTATGGACATGAGGAACACTGGAAAGGAACAGATTTGGGGTGAGGGAAGAGGAAGAAAGAGTTGAGTTTGGACCTGTTGGATGTGAGACGGCTGAAAGACGTCCAAGTGCAGATGTGGAGAGAGCAGTGCAATAGATGCATCTGACTCCTAGGAAGAAGTTGGGACCAGAAATATAATTTGGGAATTGCTAGCTCATCTAGGGAGTGAGTGAAAATAGAAGTCTAAGGACCAAACTCAGGGCACTCCCAACAGTTAGAGATCAGAGAGATGAGAAAAACTCAACAAAGGATACTAAGGAGGTAGGAAGCACACAGACCACAACAACAAAATGTGGCATTATGAGTGTCAGGAGAAGAAAGACTTTTTTAGGAAGAGGCAGTAATGATCTGTTTCAAACGCTTTGTGGAATGAAGATTGTAAATTATCTATCAGAACAGGCCTTATGGAGGTCACTGGTGCTCATGATTAAAGCAGATTCCGTTCTAATTCACTGCCTAATTAGAGAAGTTCTCTTGTGATTGGTTTTAGTTTCTTAGTGAAATGAGAATCAGTTATATGATGAAAACTAAAAAGGAAGGAAGGGGCCTTGGAGGTTTTCGAATAGAGGAGAAGCTATGAAAAGTGAATCAACTGGGTAAGTACAGTAGGATTGCCAACAGAGCTAAGAACTCTCTTGTTAGTTGAGGTCATAGATTTAAAATGACACCAGACAGCACCACTGTATGCTTTCCTCCAGCCACTCAACTATGTAGATAGGCGGAGACAGAGGATAGGATTTAAGGAAGATCGGTGTTTTACTGGGCAAATATGATGGAGGGAAGAGGTGCTGGGTATTTGGGAGTAAATGTCAGGGAGTGATTTAAATTATAATGGATTAGAGATTAGGTAAAAAAGCGAAGACGTGAAGGGAGAAGGAAATGATGGCAATGTCAGAAGTCACAGTAGGTTCAAAGAATGTTTGGAATGGAGATATTAGAAAGAGTGAGTTGGAAAGATGAGATAATAGTTGTAATCTTGAGACTTTGGCGAATGTTCTGTATCAGCGATGACAACATTTATGATACAGTCAAAGAGTATCCAGGGCTTCCCTGGTGGTGCAGTGGTTGAGGGTCTGCCTGCCAATGCAGGGGACACGGGTTCGAGCCCTGGTCTGGGAGGATCCCACATGCCGCGGAGCAGCTGGGCCCGTGGGCCACAGCTACTGAGCCTGCGCGTCTGGAGCCTGTGCTCCGCAACAAGAGAGGCCGCGATGGAGAGAGGCCCGCACACCGCGATGAAGAGTGGCCCCCGCTTGCCGCAACTAGAGAAGGCCCTAGCACAGAAACAGAGACCCAACGTAGCAATCAATCAATCAATCAATCTTTAAAAAAACAAACAAACAAACAAACAAAAAAAAGAGTATCCAAAGCAAAGAGTGGCTTTGGAGTATATAATGGACAAGTCATTGGTTGAGGAGGCCATGGAACTAAGAAGCTAGATGTTGGATGGATCGTTTGTGAGCATATTGAAATTACTGAGAATAGTAACAGAATGTTGGCAAAGGGAAAAAAGGTAAGAAAATCTTCAGTAAATTGTGGGCATGACCAGGAGGAGAGTAAATAACATAAGGAGGGATAGTGAGTAGCATAGTCTGATGGCAGGCATGTCAAAGGAACTGGGCAGGGGTTAGGGAGTAGAAAGGACAGTGGTCTGGAAGCAGCAAGGAGGAGCAAGAAGGACAACCTGTCCAACCTCCGAGATCAGTAGTACCAAGAGGTAGGAGGAAGAACTTGAGAAATCTACAAGAGAAACAGTCTCCTAGAAAGTCAGCCAGATTTCCATCAGGGCAAGAAAGAGAAACAAATGCTTAGAGAAGATACAGGAGAATTTACTAATGACAGACCTTGGGTTTTAGAGGGCACACTGGAAAGGTTTGAAGATGACAGGGGGTTGGCCAGAGCTTCAAGCAGATTAGGGAATAAGCAGAACCTCTAGGAATGCAGATCTGTGAGAGTCTGGGAGATGAGGAATGATCTGGAGTCATGACTGAGGTACAAAGGAATGAGAGATGTGACAGGCTGATCCTGGTGGAGTCTCGGAGGGAGTGGGATACTCAGCACTGAAAGCAGTTATTTGTTGGGACTGATCTCTTTGGTGGTTCTTATGAGGAGATGGGAAGGATTGGAGGAGGCAGAGCAGAAATTGCACCAGAAGCCAGGAGCACTTGGAGGACTCCTTGGATGCCAAGGAGAGTGGTCTGACGGGGGCTGCAGAGCTCTAGGGATCTTGCCTCCATCCTGTCAAGAGCAACCTCAAGGTTTCCAGAAACCATACTCCTTAGTTGTCCATTATCTTCTCTAGATTAGAAAATCACCATCCAGTGACTTTCAGGGTCTTTGCCCGAATGTATTTCAGAATTACTAGGTTGGTTGAATCCTTCAATAAGTACTGTTTTTATGGAGAGAACTTCAAATTTACATTGGAGAAGAGCTGGTGCCATCCTCTCCACAAAAACAAGGCTGACAGCATTTAAATAGCTTTGGCTATCTCTTGGGGAGATCGCAGTTGGTGGGAAATTGACAACATTACTTGGAACATAACTTGGAAATGATATTTTTCTTTGCTCACCACTAGACATTTTGGACTTGGGAAACTCAGACTACCGGAGAAGTAGCTAATACGTAAGGGCAGTAGAGACTCGCTTCAGCGAGTCATTTCTTGTCATTTTTTTTTCCCCTGCATTATAATCAAACCTACAGACCACTCATTATTTACCTACTGTAAGTTCAGCTTTCCTGCTTTTCCCATTTCAAAGTCGTCATTGAAAAATGGCCCAGCTGATGATTTTTATGCAGGCTGGTGATTTGTATGTAGGCAGCACATATTTTTGATGATAGTCTTTCCAACAACTGCTAAAAAGCTTTGTCTCTACAGGCTGTCTCAAGATGGCCTCACTTGTTAGTCTTAAAGTCTAATTAGTTTTCTTGTACATCTCGGTGCATTTTTAAGCTGTAAAATAAAACTTCTTGGATAAAGTGACCTTTTTTCTTATATGCAATCTAGCTGATTTCAGAATTGTCCTTTACAAACATTTAATACATTGATTGATCTGATGGCATTTGGGTCTAAAATTACTTCTTGGATATAGAAGAGACCAAAGCCTTGTTTGGAAAGTTTCTGACTTAATTGTTTTCTTTCAGAAAAAGAAAAGAAGGCAGATTCAGAATTTGGAGAGAATTATTGATTTTTTGTCCTGAGCTGTTCCTGAATCAAAATGTTTATAGGCTTAAGGACACCCTAGACAAAAGAAGGTTTTGAAAAAGGGAACAGATATTGAGAGATAAATTTGAATCAGCCATCTATTTATGTATCAAGCACTGACTAAGAGAGAGAGAGACATAAAAATGAAAAAAGGATCTTGTCTCAAGCATCAGATGGTCTAGCAATGGAGACAGACATAAACCAATTACCCTGTTGAATTCCATTAGACTTAAGTAGAGGATGTGAGATCAGTTTATCCTCGTGGAGGAAGGAAGAAAGTGGGTAGTGGATGGGGCAGGGGGGAGCTGGGACTTTGGAAGATGACAGAGAATTCGCCACATCCATAGGAGTGGGGTAGAGGTCATCTGAGAGAGAATTCAAAGAGGAAGCCACAGCCCAAGCAGAGGACTGGAGGCACGAATAGGGTAGCCTGTGGGACCCTGGGGAGGCAGCAAGGGCAGAAAGATGTCACAACTCTGACTGAGATCCTTTGTACCTTTGACAGATGTAGGGAGAATAAGAAGATGTATACATGTTTCCAAGACATTATGAAGAATGCTCATTTTTATTTGTTATTCGGAGACATTCAGAAATCAAATTATTTTACTGAAATAATATGGAATTAGACCATTTTTCTGTAATGAGTCCAAATAATTCATTTGGTGAATGTTTTCATAAAGGAAGGCTTTTACCTGCTCAGCATGTTGTTTTTCCAAGTACATTTACTCAGGAATTTGTTCTTAAAACTGGATTCTCCATCTTTTGGGAATGAGACCAAGGGGTGTAGTGGTGAGAATTAAGAGAGATGAGATGGTGTAGAGAAAGAAGCAGAGGATTTGAGACAAGAGAGGAGGGTTTACTTCCTACTGTGAGCAGTTAGGAGCTATGTGATGGAGACTAAAGTCACGTGCCCTCCTGGCATTTGTTCATTCCTCTGTGTAGGGGGAACCAATGAGTTGTTTTGAGACATCAGACAGCAAGTATAGATATGAGAGTTGATAGTGACACTAATTTCTCAGTTGTGAACTTTGCTTTGTTAAGACCCCAAGGTCGTAAATTGTACAATGAGCTTAGAGAATGACTCTCAGATTTTCAGGTCCAGAAACATTTCTCACCTGGTATACTTGTAAAAATGCCAAATATGTGGAATCACCTGCAGAATTTCTGATTCAGTAGGATTTAATAGGGATAAAGTTTAGGAGTCTGCTTTTTAAACAAATACCCTATGTGATTCCAAAGAAGGTGATCCAAGGAGACCATTTTTAGAGAAACTGTTCCAAAAGATCTGAAAAGATATATGCACCCAGCAAAATTAGGCCAGAAAGTTCCCAGCCTATTAATAAAACCCTGGATTCTTACCTTCCAAGAGAAAATGCACATACCCCTTGTTGAGCTCTGAGGTTGTCTTTGACTGGGTGCCACAGCTGAAGTTTGCCTCACTACCTTAAGCCAAATCAAGAAGGCACCACCTTTTTGAAGTCCCGTGATTGTGTTCGGGGCAGAGGATAGAAGACCCAATTACCCTACCTGCTACCGAGCACAGGCTCCTGCCCTTGGGCCTGCTCAGCCCCTTCCTATATTGTTGAGCCTTGATTCGGCAGCAGCGTCCCCTGGTGAGAATCAGTCTAACTGCCTTCCAGAGATGTCCATCCTTCCCCTACTTCTCCACCAGCCCTGCCCCAAGAGCATCTGCCATCAGTAGAAGGTACCCTAAGCATTTAGTCTGAACTCTAATCCTGATACTTAGTGACTCTGTGACCTCCAGCAATTCCTTTACTTTCCTAGTTTCCATTTTTCAACTGTAAATAAGGATGACACACCTAGCTTGCAACACTGCTATGAAGATGAAGCGAGATGGCTAAATGCTCTATGTAAGCCTGCTGTGTGGGCTTCTCCATCCAGACGGTGATGAGCTCCTGCCTCCCAGAAACTTGTGTGTTTACGCTCTTATGAGCAACGCAGTATCTTTGGAAAGACTGCCTAGGAGTCAGAGCAAGGGTCCAAGTTTCAGGCGTGGAGTCAAGAGCGTTAAAATTTTCGGTACAAGTCTGTTAGCTTCTGAATAAGGATGGTAACTTTGGATTGAAACATTTACTTCCCCTTTTTCCAAAATTTCCCTACAGGTGACACACACACACACACACACATACACACACACACACACACACACACACACACTACATACTGTCCCAGGTCTGGAGCAAGGAAGGGTTAAATCTAGTCGTTCACTCAGCAACATGGTAGCACTCACACCCATGAGATGCCAGACTCTCCATGGGTCCATTTCATATGGGCTACAATTGAAAATCACCTACATGTTCAGCAGTAGGAAAAAAGTTAAATAAATAGAAAACTGTGCTTTCCTTAAAGATAGTGATGCATTAGCATAGATATTTATATAGAAAAGGTGTTTATGTTGTTATATAAAAAAAGGTTTTAAAAACAGTATGTACAATATTTTACTAAAACTATTCTCATGAAAACTTTTAGAAAGATATGCACCAAAAATTTTAACAGTTTTTCTTTTGTAGATGGTAGGATTAAGGATCATTTTTTAAAATATTGCTATCTATTCTAACTTAATTGCATTGAATTTAACATACTTATGTAATAAACAAATATATCTAACAGATTGTAACAGTCAGGGCTTTCAGACATTAACTGCAGACCTAAAAAATATTTGTGCAGCTAATTTGGGGCTTTTGAGTGATGTTCATGTTTATGTGAAGAGGGCAGTACCTATCTTCCATCATTTGACACCTGACCTCGTGATACTGAAATGTCGTGGGAGTCCTGTCATCTTCCTGTGGGTCCCCTAAGCAATGCTTTGGAGGTAACAAAGAGATTTGTCTCCTCCAAGAGTGGAAAGAACTCCAGTCTTCTACGATGTCTGTATTGTTTTCCTCTCCGTCTATTCACATGCCAGTAGAATTTCTTTTATGTAAGGGGACCTCTCTTGAGACTCTCTGTGATGGGAAAGAATGTGTTAAGTCTTTTTCTTTCCTTTTTTTTTAAAGCACCATTACAATTCTCACCTTCCCTCCATTCATTTTCATAACTGAGTCTAGAGTGATTGCTTTTTCTTTGAACCTTGCTTAAAAGCATCCCAATCCCTTTACAAACGTCCCTTTACCTGGAGCCTCGAAGGTGAGAGCGATGATATGGAGGGGCTGTCTTATTAATCAAATGTTTGCTCTGCACTGGGCATTCATCATACAAACCCACCCAGCTGGATAAGATTCATTAGTGTCATCTTTCACCGCTCTTGTCTGCCTACCCTGCTCACTCTCTGCCGCATTCGTTAAAATGCCACCGATGCTTCCGTAGCTGGCTCCATCTCTCTCTCTCACCTCCCGTGGCCAGGTGCAGTGTTTGACCCTCCGGGAACAGGGAAAGATCACTAAGAGGTTACCAAGCAGAATATTTAATTGAAGAGCCTCTGATGGCCTCTTTGACTGATTTCCTTTCAAATCTGCCTGGATCCTCTGGGGGCTTCTTCTCGGGATCCATGTTCTACCCTGAGCCAGATGGCAGCCCCCGGGGTGGAGACGGGCCTTCGCCTGACACTGAGCATTTATATGCTGTGGGCTTTGCCAGAGTGACACACCTATTCACCAGTCACTGCGCCTCACAGGGGACATCCTGCTGGTGCCCAGACCCTCCTCCTTGGTTCCCAACCAGCTCCTGCTCCAATCTACTTTCTAATTTCATATAGAGGTCTTTGAGTTCAGAGTCTCTTGCTCTGGCCTTTAAATCCCCCTTTGTGTTGTTATTCTTTGAAGAAGTATTTATGGAGCATCTACTATGTGCCAGGCCCTGCACCAGTCACTGGGGACTCAATGCTGAGCCAAAGAGACATGGTTCTGCCCTCATGGAGTTTACAGTCTAGCAGGGAAGACAAGCAAAAGCAAAACAAGAGTAAACAAAGCAAAATGGTCTCAAATGTAAGAAGTGCTATGAAGTAAACAAAAAAGGGGCAGAGACGGAATCTACCAGGGGTGGGGAAACCTTCTTTCGAACAGTGTAGTCAGAGAAGGCTGTGGTCCCTGGGCCAGTAACACCAGCATCACCCACAACCTGTTAGAAATGCAGATTCTTGGACTGTATCCCAGACCTCTGATTCAGAGACTCTGGGGTGGGGCCAGCAGTCTGTGTTTAACAAGGTAGAGCTACGTGAAAGTGTGTAGAGGAAAGTACATTCCAGGCAGGGGGTGCAGAAGACCCAAGACGGGAAAGAGCTTGACTTGTTCAGAGAAGTGAAATCAAGACTGCTTTGGCCAGAGCAAAGTGAGGGGGAAAGTGGCAGAAGAGGATGGGTGTGATGTGGGCAGGGATCAAGTCATGCAGGTTCTTGTAGACCAGGTAAGGGGGTTGGACTTTAGGTAATGTGAGAAACCACTGAAGCATTGTAAGCAATACCATGCACTGATCTGAATTATTTTTAAGATGATCTCCATTATTGAGCCTAAACTAGATTGAAGCAGCTTAAGAGTGGAAGTAGGAAGACCAATTAGGAGGCTGAGGCACTGGTCTAAGCAGTAGGTGATGGTGGCCTGGACTAAGGCAGCAGGAGATGGAGGTAAGAACATAATTCCAAGATGTATTTTAGAGAGAAGTTGACGGTCCGGCTAGGGGTGGGGAGTTGTTATGGAGTGGGGAAGGGTCACAATCGACTCCTCCGTTTCTGCCTTGAGTAACTGGGTGGATGGAGGTGTCATCTACTGCTCTGGAGGGGTAATAGGGTCTAAGTATGCCTTCCTGGCCTTTATCTCAGATGCCCGCCCCCTAACCTGTTTGGGCAGGCATCCCACTGTAACAGCTTCCTAGAGCCTATCCTCAGCTTGACTCGCGGGCTACATCCTCAGTCCGACCCAGACCCCTGACAGAGGAGCCCCTGGACTGGTCCCCATAAGGGCTGTGTCCCTAAGGCACAGTGTCTTGTGTGCGTGAAGGTTTGAGGAATACCTAAATGGCTATGTCTGCATGTAGAGCGGTGTTCCTGTTGGAAAAGGATTGAGTCAGTCTCCAGCCTTGCTAAGAGGTGCATACTTGCTACCTTCACCTTAGGAAGGAGAAAAGAAATAGAGAAAAGAGAGGTAAATTGCCTGGGGTCAGGAAGCACAGCTGGCCCTGGAATCCAGTGGGGCTTGAACCAAAAGACAGAAGCAGAAGACAGGAGTGGCCGGGAGCAAAGAAGGAAATTGGAGAAATCTGGGGCTCTGCGGTGAGTGACCCTTTGCCCAGTTACCCACCAGGAAGAGTGAACTGCAGGAGGGAATAGCAAGGAAGACAGATGTTTAAACTCTTCGCATCTCCTGCAGAGATGGTGGGCTGGTTACATAAAAAGCTGCTTGTGGGCTGCTCAATTCCCGAGTCTTGCTCATGAGGCTAAAGGAAATGTCACCTCCTCTCTCACATCTGTGAATAATGGGCATGTCAGCCAATCCAGCCAGTCAGGAGTCAGTCACCTCCAATCGTCCACATGCCTTAGTGTTTGTATGCTGTGCATAGTATTTGGTTCCTCATTTACTGTGTCTGTTTGGGATATGCAGGGGGTGTCATCTTCTAGAATTAAACTCTGAAAAAATTGGTGAGATAGACAGGGGGGATGTAAAAGAATGTAAAGAAGCATGGGGGGGAAAAGAGAGCTTGGGAACTCTGACCAAAGGAGCCATGACCTGAGAAGGTGAGAAGTTGATCCAGTAGAATCAGCTTAGCCAGGAGAGCTCTGGGAATTTGCTTTGAAAGATGTTTACATTCTATGTGATAAACATTTGAAACCATTGGTTCTCAGATAGGGGGAGGGATTTATCCCAGGGAGCATCTGGCAATGTCTGGAGACAGTTTTGTCACATTTGGGTAGGGGTGGGAGAGGGTGGAATTTGCTATTGGCATCTAGCAGGTAGAGGCAAAGCATGCTGCTAAACATCCTGTAATTCACAGGACGGCCTCCATGACATAGAATTATCTGCACCAAAATGTCAGTAGTGCTGAGGTTGAAAAACCCTGGGCCGTACCATGTGAGGAGGACAGAATAATAAAGTGTGGTCCGATGCCCGCCGCCAGAAGAGGGTATGAAATCCACACTGGGAAATGGTGCTTGTCTGCTGGTCTCTTGTCAGAGGAACAAGATGAGAAAATTCCGAGAAATCCCACCTGTAATTCCAGCTTTTGTCTGAGTCTCTTGGGAAATCAACAAATATTCCCTGCCCACCATCTATGTGTAAGGCACCAGGTGAGGTGATGTGGGAGAGCTGGGGGCTGTGGCAGACAGAGAGGTCAGAGGTAAGTAAGCCCAGCCCATTTATGAAGCATCCAGTTGGCCATAATGAAAATTCTGTATTTCTCATCTACATTGTAGAACCTTTGTAAGGGTAAAATGATAATGTATGCAAAGCGCCTATACCTGGCTGACTTACTAACCAGATGCCAGATCTTCTCCTTGCTCCAGAGTTTAGCTGAAGGAGTCCAGCTTCTTCTGCACACAGTTATGTGCATTTGAATCCCACATGTTGCCCTAGTTTCCCTTACCTTCCCCATCAGTGCATGGAAGCAGATCCCTCTCCCTCTCCCCCATCTACCTCACCAAACAATTTTAAGGACAAAATGTCCTCTAAAGTGCTTATAAGCTGCTCTAAGATAAGTTTCATATAAAATCAAGATCCTATTCATTCTAGTTATGTTTTTCACCACTTTTTACCACTTATCTATTCAGTCTGCATTTCTTGAGCATCTACTGCATGCTAGGAACTGTCATAGAAGCTGGGAAAATTAAGTCAAAGAACAGATAATCCTCCACTCGACTGTTTGTCACAGACAAGTGTTCGCTCATCTTCTGTCACTTGAGCCCTACCTTCATGAATCTTGTCATATTATTTAATCGATATACTCAGGCTACATCCTGAAGGAGGATAGGAATCCTGGGGGCTGGGGTGCTTGTGGGATATTCCAGGCAGAGGAATGTGGATGCTTCCAGGTCACTGGTCAGCGTGTGAAAGGCAAGAAGTACAGCCACGGGGGTGAGCCAGGTCAGCTTGAGAAGGGCTTTGTACAACCTGCTGTACAACCTGCTTTGTACAACCTGCTGTGGGGAGTTTGGGCTTTGTCCCAGGGTTATTAAAGACTACAGAAATATTTTAAGCCAAGGAGAGACATTGTCAGATTTGTGCTTTAGAAAGAGAACTCTCTGGATTGAAAAATCCCAGATGACCAGAGGAGAGACCAGTTTAGGAGGTGGTTGCCTAACCTAAGAAGGACATGATACGGGCCTGAATCCAGGTAGTGGTGAACATGGGAACGGAGTCAGTAGATGTTTAGGCTGTGGAATCAACAGATATGGGTGATTCTTTGGATGTAATTGAGAGTGAGTTGGAGAATAAGACATTGAGCATGATCTCCTGGTGGATATTGGAGCCTCCAACCAAGATAGAGAATATGGGAGTAAGAGCAAACCAGGATTTGGGGGGAGAGATGAGTTCAGTTTCTGAGCTAGGTGGGCAGTGCTTTGGGTACGTCCACATGGGAATAATGTCCTATGCAAAGCTAGACGGTCTAATGAGCAAAGGTGAGTGGGGTGGGCTGGAGATACAAAATTGGTGTCACAAGCATGAGATAGAACTGTAAGTCATTTGAATAAAGGAGACCACCGAGGGAGAAGGTGGAGAGTGAGAAAAGAAAGAGCGCCCAGGATTACGCACCTGCATTTATTTTTTAATTGTTTTAATTTTTATTGGCGTATGGTTCATTGACAACGTTGTGTTAGTTTCAGGTGTACAGCAAAGTTGAATCCGTTTTATATATATATGTATCTACTCTTTTTTAGATTCTTTTCCCATATAGGCCATTACAGAGTACTGAGTAGAGTTCCCTGTGCTATACAGTAGGTCCTTATTAGTGATCTATTTTATATATAGTAGTGTGTGCGTCAATCCCAATCTCCCACTTTGTCCCTCCCTCCCTTACCCCCTGGTAACCATAAGTTTGTTTTCTACCTCTGTAACTGCATCTAAGGGATGTGCAGATGAAGGTAAACTCACAAAAGACACTGAAGAGGATGATTAGAGAAGTAGAAGAGAAGGCTATTTTCAGTGAAAAATAAGGGGTCCTGATGATTTCAGAAGGAAATTGTAGGTTTCTATGGAAAACCACCCCACCCCCATTCTGACTATAGGTATCAGTCTTCCTTTGGAAGGCACAGACATGCGCACACCTGTGCACACACATACAGGCACACACACACGACATACACACATACGCAACACACACACACACAGAGGTTGTTGGCAGCAAATGCCATTTTGGTTTTAGCCAGGGGTGTCTTTGAAGCTTCAACCACAAGGAAGTGACTGGGACAATTCCGCTTTTCTGTCCTGACAGCCTTTTATCTTCACAGCATAGCAGGAGTGTCCAGTGGCCACTTGGACAACAGGTGCACTTTCCCTGTAACCAGTAACACTACTCATTTCCCTACCTACTGGGAGGGAGTGTAGTCCGTGTAGCTACCCCAAGCCTCTCTTCCTGGTGATGGAAGTTTCCATTATCGACGGGAAAACGGCAGGCTAATGGCACAGATGAATTGTAAATTTTGACAGCCCCGACAGGTAAATATTGGCTTTGCACAAACAGGTTTCTATAAATAACCTGTCTGCTGTAGAAACTCCACAGAGGGCACACGGCTGCCCAAGCATTGATTTTCCCAGGGTGTTCGGTGCAGAAAAGCACAGCTGTCGGCTTTGCTGTTCTCGTCGTGAGCTCAGGCCGCCTCTGCTGTGCCGGCAGCCGGTCCCCGTCCCATCCTCCTTTGGCAGGCAGAGGCGGGGACAGGTGGAAATCAATCATTTTAATAACCTGCCTCCAGTGCCTTTCCTTCCAGGATTCCAAAGGGGTTTCTTTAAAATGCCACTTTTTCAGGTTTAACAGTCAGAGTGGGAATTTGTCTGATATGGGGATTTGTTGGCCCGTTCTAATGTAAGTTGGTCCTATTGAAAAGAAAATCAGGTGAAGTGAGACACATAGTCACCCCGGATTGTGTGCTGTGTGGCTGCATTGCTAAAAATAATGCTTTCAAGGGTTCTGGGCAGACGCTGGGCTGTTGCGTGTGGGCACGCCATGGGTGCTGACCTGAAAGAGAATGGGCGGGGCGGGGGATCACTCACGTCAGCAGGTCATCTTCCTGGGAAAATTTGCCCAGTGGCCCTCTCACCGCATCCAAGAGCCAACGGGAATGTAATGAGCCACTGTTGGAGAAATACGGGGGCATTCTTATTTCTTAAATAGTGGGCTAAGGGCCCGTAGCTGAAATAATGCTGACTGAAGTGAAGGCATTCTAAATGACCATTCTAAGGATGCCCAGAAAACTTTGTGCTAAATGAAACGCTCTGTCACTGTGGCTGGGCTCTGGTTTGGGGTATGCCTGCACTTCCCTCCCTCCCTACTGTTTTTTTCCTGCTTCTTCTTATTTCTGTGGGCTCATTGATTTAGTGCATTCTATTGTAAGCCTCTTCAGTCTCTTTTGGAAGTAGACAAGGTATAAATCATATAAAGTGAGTCAAATGATCCTAGAAGGTGCCTAAGATAGCAATAGTGATCAAAAAATCATTATTTTTCCCCTTCCACAAAAGTTTGGAGAAAGCAAATGGTAATAATAGACATCGTGCAATTAAACAGTTCGAAACAGAAAATGAGGAGGAAAAATTTGTGGAGAACTGCCATAGGAAATAACACGTGAATAATGAAGCAATGTTGGCGTCCCACCCAAAGCAGAGTTGTCTGCGGTTTTTCCCTTTGGCCTTATCCCGAGAGAGGAGAGCAACGCTGACGGGAATCAGCCATCAGGATAAAGTATAGCACGTATATTTGCTGTGCTCTGCGTTCACAGAGTGAATTCAGGACTTTTCATTCCTCTCCTAGGCAACTGATCACCATTAGCAGAGTTTTCCTTGGCTTTTTCTTTTTCTGGGGTTACCTTCTAGTTATACTTCCACATTCAGAAGGACTACTAGTTTATTAGGGTTTGGGGCTTTGGACCTTTTCTCCCAAGTCTTGTCTCCATGCATAAAGGCCTATGTTTCCAAGAAGGGCTTTGAACGCCTCCTAGGCTGGGCTTGTCCAGTGCTTTCTGCTTCCCGAGCAGGCTATACAGTGCCTGGCAGCCAGCAGGCAACAGGCAACAATGTTTGGGGAGTGGAGCCAACTCAATGAGCTCTGGTTATCAGGGAATCTCATTGCCATATTGGGGAAGAGACCAGAAAAATTCTTCCCGGGTAAAATTATAACTTGATATTCAATAGTATAGCTGAGCAAGGTGTTCAGCATAGAAAATAGTGAGTCATCTTCCACTAAAGCTGTGAGAAGGAGAGAACATATATTATACAGGAGGCCCCAGTAGGATGGTGGAAAGTGTAATTACAAAGTGGAGCTTTGTAATCAGACAGACTTTATTTTGAATTGTGCGTGCCTTATGTGAATTGGCTGACTCTGGGCAAGTTTGTGATCCTCTTTGAATCTCAGCTTCTTCATTTTCAAAATATAGATGAAAATAATCATCAAATTCTCAAGACTGTGACATCCAAAAGGCAGTATAATGTCACCGTTGCAAGCAGGAACTCTGGAGCCACATTACCAGGTTCACCTCCCTGCTCTGCCATTTACTAGCTGAGCAATCTGTAGCAAATTCCTTAACTTTTTGTGCCTAAATGTCCTTATGTTTAAAATGGGGAGCATTGCTGTGATGAATAAATAATTAATATACATAAAGTGCTTCAAACAGCATGGTGTACAAGTGTTCAACATGTGCTTATGACAATATCAGATGGCACTGAGAAAAGATGCCCTGCCTGGGGTGCTTGCTCCCTCCATCCCACTCTCTTACTCTCCCCGTGCCTTTCTGAACAATTTCCTGATCATTTCATTAATTGTGGAACCAGCCACACTACTGGCATCTTCATAAAGGATTGCACAGCTCTTGTCTAATACATATGGCCTCACCAAGAGGGCACCTGTGTCATTTCCACCCAAAGCCAAAAAGGAAGCCTTTGAGGCCCCGGGAGGGAGAGGGGGTGAGTGTTGTTATGCAGAGCTGGAGTCATGGTTTTGTTTCTCTTTTGTTATGAACATATGTTCTTTAATTGAAAAAAACATTGCAAAGTATTCCCAAAAATCCAAAATAATACGCTTGTTTACCTAGTAAGGGGTGAGTGTATTTTTTAGAGGCATATAATGCACTTCACTTATTCAAGATGAATAATTCAAACTCTCTTATGCAGTGATTGTACCCTGGGTCTGATGCCAGGTGCTGGGGATAGAAGTAGGAGCAAGACTATCTTTGCCCCCAAAACTCCAATCAAATTGACAATGTCAATTAATGAAATTTGATGACACAAGCAATTGAATGAAGGTCTGTTCATGAATGATGATCCAGAATACCAAGAGGGAACTATAGACAAGGGGAAGGTGATTAACCTTCTGTTAGGACTGGTGTAGTACCTTAGTTGAGGCAGAGCTTAACAGCGGACGTGGGGCAAGGAAGATTGAATTTATATAAACACCAATGCTACTTTGAATTTTTCTTAATAGTTAAAGAAAAAATATTGTTGACAATCCCAGAACTACATAACCAATCTAAGTAAGTGATCATGAATGTGTACATTGGAAGGACTTTGGTGAATTTGTTTCATTCTCACTTGCATGTCCATCGTCCTCTAACCATGTGATCGAGGGTGTCCCTGATGTACAAATGAAGAACCTGGAGCTCAGAGAGAATAAGGGATTAGCCACTCATAGGGAGCACCTGTGAGATGGGAATCCAGGTTCCACAGGTGGCTGAGATCCCCGTCACGGTGCGCTGTCTTGCTAGGCCAGCCTGCTGCCACTGTGATCTGAAGGTGGTTTGTCATGGTGATTTATCCCTGCACGCGAACTCTTTCCGCTCTCAGTGGCGTGTTGTAACAACCGCCTTTTTTCTTCCAGCTCTTCGGGCATCTTCCTCCATCCTTCTGGGAACATCTTACCAGTTAGTATAACAACTCTTGGGCTTCCTGTACTGTGTGTTCCTTTTCTCAGCAAGTGTTCATCATACCTGTAGGTTTTTTCACAGAGCCTAAAAATATCCTGGCTGGGGCAGTAAATCTCCTTATTAGCATGCAAGGCCATGTATGATCTCATGTTATGACTCCTTCAAGCTAAAACACAGTGAACCCGCCATTGAAGGAAGCGCTTCCTTTAAGAGGTCATGCCATTTATCCAGATTTTCTCGTTCATGGTATAAATCTATGGTTTTCATGTAACTAAGACAATTCGTGGTCTACAGCAAAGAAAATGGCCTCTCCATAACTCTCCTGAAATTCCCATCCCACATTGTCTGTCTCCTGAGACCAAGAAAGCTCCGCTTTTGAGCCTTAGCACAATTTGAGGACTGTCACTTGTAATTACTTCATGTTTCTATTTCAAGGGCTGTTGGCTGATGCTTTGGAAAAATCGTTTTGTTTCTTCCAGATATAGCTGAGGGGTCTTAGAAGTAACGTGCAGCTGCACTTCCTGGTGGAACAGGAAAGATTCTCTAGATGTGGCAGAGGAGGTGACTACTTAGTGAGTCAGGGTTGGGTGTGGCTCGGTGACTCTGTGATTCTTTGGTCAGTGTCCACCAGGTTGTGAACCAGTGTGTGGAGATCTGGCCTAACAGGGGAGTGCTTTGGACTGTTGTACCTTAAAAAAATCTGTCTCTGAATATCTGTTGATGAGATGATGACTGTATCGTCCATTGGATTTATGTAAATTACAGATTACTATTTACCTCTGTCCCTAAAACCCTTATTCCCTAGAATCACCCAGCACTAAACTAAGGTGATACTAGCTTTCCAGCACTATTGTGAATCCAAGACAGCTGGGGTAGAGTGACCAGGAAGGCTTAGGAAACAGAACTCAAGTCCTGCCACCTCCCAGCTGTGCAGTCTTAGGCATGTTGGTTTACCTTCTCTGAGCTTTAGTTTGCTCACCTGTGAAAAGGAGAGAAATAAGGCCCACCTCACAAGGCATTGTGAAAGGCCGTGTAAGGGTGTTTTGTAGAGAAGATGGAGAAGGTGAGTTAAATCCTTTGGAAGTGCGTGTTTGATCATCTTCCCTGGGCGTGGCCACAGGGTCACAAGGCCAGAAGCCACAGACTTTCTTTCCAGATTGCCTGAATGGGTTTAGGTTTGACATGCTATTGTAATGACCCTTTGGCATTGCATGCCAATTGCTCAAGGTAACAATTTCCAAGATGAACTAGAAAATTAGTAGGTATTATGCTAGGAGATAAAAAGTCTTACATGACCAAATATGTTTGTGATATCATAGGTTTAGTAAGTTGAATAGATTTAACTCGTATATGCTAATATATATATAGTGAGGCTCCAGAAGGGAGATATAAAAAATGAAATTTCTCAAAACTATACATCACAGAATGTGATCCAACTATACATCCAACTTCCTTTCCCCTACCCCACCCGACATATCATGGAACTAGTGTAACCCAAAGCATATTCTGAAAAATGCTGATGCAAAGAATTCTAAAGAAACTACCCTTAGCTTTTTATACCTTTGCTAGTAGAAAGGCATGGTGTCATAGATAATGTCAAATACCAAATACTGTGTAAAGTGTCAATGCATGACTTGTGAATATACCATAAAGTAGTAAATGAAGGTGATTGAAGCAGTAGGGTTTTTTTCCTATATGGTCTCTGTTTAGCTGATATTTGAGAAATCTGTTTAGCTAATATTTGAGAAATCAATTTATTTATTTAAAATAAATTGAGAAATCAATTTATTTTTTCTAGAACCAATATGGATAAGAGCAATGGAATTTATTCCAAGAATATATACTATATAATTGGAAACTAATTTAGAATTTAGTTTACATTGCTTAGGGATATTTCATAAACCGCATAGCTGAGGGCCAGTGCCACCTTGTTCATAAAGCTGCTCTGACTTCCCCAGCTAGAAGTTGTCTTTTCCTTCTCCCAACCTCTTATCACACTTCAACTGTGCCTCTCTTGTGCATTTATAATTTTCCACCTCACTCAAGAACTAATTGTGTACATGGCTTATCTCCCCTGCTGACCAAGAAGCTCCTTTTGTGGACTGCTTCGTAGAGCCCCACAATGCCTGGCAGAGAGCATGCATGTGCTAGACACTAAGATGATTGCCTTGGTAGAGTTTCTCGTATTTCCTTGAGATTATTCATTTACCGTTATTATTGTTATTATTACTTAGTTGTTATTCATTAGCCAATATTTGTTAAACATCTACTATGTGTTAAGCACTTGGCATTGATTATTTCATTTAATATTCACAACAAAACTCTGAGGTAGATACCTTTTCCCCTCAGTTTACAAATAAAGGAACTGAGGCTTTTTTTTTTTAAATAAATTTATTTATTTTACTTATTTATTTTTGACTGTGTTGGGTCTTCGTTGCTGTGTGCGGGCTTTCTCTAGTTGCGGCGAGCGGGGGCTACTCTTCATTGCGGTGCGCAGGCTTCTCATTGTGGTGGCTTCTCTTGTTGTGGAGCACGAGCTCTAGGCGCATGGGCTTCAGTAGTTGCGGCACTTGGGCTCAGTAGTTGTGGCTCACGGGCTCTAGAGCGCAGGCTCAGTAGCTGTGGCGCACGAGCTTAGTTGCTCTGCGGCATGTGGGATCTTCCCGGACCAGGGCTCGAACCCGTGTCCCCTGCATTGGCAGGCGGATTCTTAACCACTGCGCCACCAGGGAAGCCCGGAACTGAGGCTTTAAGAAATGCTAAATAACTTGCCCAGCATCAGAACCAGGATTCCAAACTATGGGTGTCTCTTGCCCAAGCCTGTGCTTCAGATCACTAAGTGTCATCCTCTCAGGGGTTAATGAATAGATAAATACTCACAATCCAGAAGAGTAGCCTCAGTGGTACCTTTGTAGTTCTCCATTCTGAGTCCCACTGTAGAGATAATCACCCGCATAAATGAAAGACTTATAGGCCACCAGCCAATTGCTTTTTCTCCTACAGTTTGAGTGTGGAAGGCCCTCTTTGGCCTGTTCTGTCTGAGGTTGCTTTCACCAGCTATGCCCTGCTGTGACTGTAAGCCCTTGTTAAGTTTGGGTTAATTGCCAGTTTAGGCAGTGTTCTCCTTTAGAAAGTCCCTCCAGAAAGAACAGCCTCAGATCTGGGAAATGGTTGTCTCTTTGCTCTCCACTTGCCCAGCTGCTAATGGGGTTAGGAGGATGCCAACAACAGATTTTTCTCATTTACAAAGTCTTGATGATTTACACACCGGATGATTTTCAGTCTTTTGCCACCTGTGGAGTCAGGAAGTCAAACCAGCCAGTATCTGTTGGGCACAAGCCACATGTAAGGACAGGGTGGCCCTAAGAACTCATTCACACTCATTTTGATTCTTCTTTATCCTGGTTTTCTTTTGCCAGGGGCATAGAGTATGGTGAAGATTAGAACAGGAGATTTGAGTTCTCACTTTAGATCAGATACCACTCCATGCATGCCATAGGCCAGCCACTTGGCCCCTCTGACCCCCAGTCTCCTCAGCTAAAAGCAGGAGGGTGGGCTCTGGCACTTCCTGCTCTCTCCTGCTTGATCTGGCTTTCTCATAGTGGGTGCAGCTCCCCAGGGAAAGAGTTTATCTGCAATCTGAATGGGGATGGGGACTTTTGTAGCATATGGAACAGTCCAGAACCATTGCAATACTGCTGATATGTTTTATTTACCACATTATCTCTGAGAATGTTCAGAAAACACAGTTCGTGGTAAGTGAATGGAATAAAAACAGAAAAGTTGGAGTGGGATTTACACTCTGTAGACTTTTACTTGCAGGAGGTGAAACATGCAGAGCCTATATATAGAGCTGTTCTAAGGGTGCTGGCCCTCACCTGACACGGGGTTAGGGGTGGGAGAGGTCTCAGACTTCTGTCTCTGGTAAATGACAAAGTCTTTGACCTAGATATGATGTGGCCAGGAAATCAACAAAGTCCTTCCTGAGACTCATGCCTAAGGTATAATTATATCCAAAAAGGTGATTTATGGGTCATTTTCCATTTTTAATAGCTTTAAAAATTATGCAAGTAAACACATGTTCCTTTTTTAAAATTAACAATGCCTATGATGTTTTGAATCAATAGAATTTTTTTTAAATGAGCATCACTGAACAAAGCAGGCAAGCATTCCCTCCCTCATGGAGCTTACATCTAGGTGACCACTGATGACAACTAAGGTGAAAAACCAGCATTTGCCCATCCAAGAACATAGCATACAAAATGAAGCAACTGCAATAAAGGCCCTCTTACCCCATGCCACTGGAGCTGGCAGCTAATTAGTTAATAAAAAAGACCATGAAAATGGTTATGGTTAATCATAACATAAGTGTACCTTAAATAGTTTACTTTAACTTAAAACATATAAATGCATATTAATTCACCATTTTTTTAATGTGAGACTAAAGCATTTTTTAGGTTTGCTGATTGGAGTTTTTAATGACCATTCTTAGATAAACCATGCCTAAAAGGCATCATCTGCAATTCTCAGTTTCAGTTTTCTTAAAGTGGAATGAGATCTTGAAGGCACTTAGGAAGCAATCCAAGTACAGAATATTCCAGTCTTTTGTGGTTGACCCACTCACACCTGGCTCGACAGCAGGTTTGATTTTGTTTTAGCAACTTTTTCCCTCAGTCTTCTAAAGCATGCAACTTAGAGCATTTTCTTTTTCACACCCACATTTCATCAGTGTATGTAATATGCAACCAAATTGCATAATTACACTAACAAGTATAACTGGCAGATCCCAAAATCTCACATCACAACTGGTAGAAGCAGAAGCACAGGGGCATACCAGCAATTAGACGATTAGCTTGTATCAGCTTGGGTGTCAGTATATTAACAGAAAGGATGGCGAGCATTTCTTAATATGGCAAGTCAGTTATGCAGTAATCAGTTAAGAGAACTCCTACTGTACTCCTGAATGTGGCCATAAGCACCCATTATTTGCATCCCCTAGAACAGTATTTCTCATTTGGAACCCTGATGACTTTACTGGGGGGCTCAGGGGTCATTAGAAAGAGTTGGCAGCATGTCTGAATCTCCCTAACTTCCTTCAACTGTAGGAGCTGCACTTTTATCTGTTTTATACATCTGACTGCTGCATTTGATTTGATTTTTAAAGAAAAGATCTAGAGAATGATTGTATCTTTAAGTAACGGCTATTGGGAGGCTTTTAAAGAGGAAGTTTTAGACTTTTAGCAGCCTGGCATAAACTACCATAGATAGAGGACACCTGATAACATTTTAAAGTTTTTAAAAAGAGAGATGATTTTAAATGCCTGCTTTCCACCTGATTTCTTTCCATTAAGTGTTTCTGAATAGGCCGTGTATTCATTCCCTAGAACTGCCATAACAAAGCACCACAAACCAGGTGGCTTAAAACAGTGGAAATTTATAATCTCACAATGCTGGAGCCTGGAAGTCCAAAATCAATGTGTCAACAGGCCCATGCTCCTTCTGCAACCTGTAAGGGAAGCCTTCCTTTCCTCTTTCTAGCCTCTGGTGTTTTGCTGGCAATCCTTGGAGTTCCTTGGCCTGCAGCTGCATGTTTCCAATCTCTGCCTTTGTTATCACATGACATTCTCCTTGTGTGCCTGTGTCTTCACATTGCCATCTACTCATAAGAAGACCAATTACATTGGACCAGGGGCCCACCCTACTGCAGTGTAACCTCATCTTATCTAATTACATCTGTAATGACCCTATTTCCAAGTAGGGTCACATTCTGAGGTACTGGCATCAGGACTTTGATCTATATTTGGGGGGAACACAATTCAACCCATAAGAGACACTAAGGATTTTCTGGATATAGTTCTTCTCCCTGCCCTCCGCACAATTCCTAGACATTGCCAATGAACAAAACAAAGCCTCTCACCATTTATAATGCCAGTGATGTCCCTGTGCTTGAATAAAACCAAAATAGGTCTCTGGGAGAATCCCTTAATCAAGGTGAGGCAGTATAGCCAGAAAAGACACTACAGTGAAAGGAACTATCAGGTTTTGAATGCATACCCTGTATTCAGTCTTATGTTAAGCACAGCACATCCATTTTTTTATACTTTATTTATCTTCCCCAAAATTCTTATAGATGTCTATTGTTTTATATACTTTAATTTTCAAGTAACAGAAAATTTGCAATTGTTAATTATCTTTAACAAGAATAAAATGTATTGGCTCATATAACTAGAAGGTAGAATTGTAGACTTCAGGGCTGATTTAATCCAGGGGCTGTACCTCTGGATTCCGTGGCCTCCACAGCTTTGTGATTCCCTGGACTCTGCCCTCGTCTGTGTGGCAGCTTTAGTGCTGAACGTTGCACACCACAACATCCCATGAAAGAGAGAGGGAGTCACTGTAGGATATGATCCCAGAAGGAGCAAGAGCATTTATAGAAGCACCCAGGCAACCCTCTGCTTGTCTCCTTGGCTTGAATTTGAACACACACCCTGTTCTGAGCAAAATACTGTAAAAAAAAAAAAAAAAGGAGGGGGGAGCGAGGGGGGAGGTCAGACCAATCAGATCTGCACCTGCAGTCAGGGTGGCAGGGGAAGCATTAACCCGGGTTCAGGGACTGCCTGGAGGATAGGTGGATATCTAAATAAAATTAGGGTTCTCTTACGAAGAAGGAGGAGGAGGGCAATCGCCGTGTAAGTCACCAGTAATGCCCACCTCAGCAGGACCAGTCACAGATGAATAACCAAGATTTAGGGAAGTTAATCACTTCTTTCCAAAATCACATAGCTTGTGAGTGTCAGACTAACATTCAACACCGAATGTCTCTGACTTTCTCATGTAGCAGGCTACCACCAGTTCCCTTACTGGAGTGGCTGAGCTCTTTGTGTGCTTTTTGGAGTAGTTATTTAGTCTCAGCTTCTTAGAAACCTGGTCTCCACACCCTTGATTGTGCACCTTCTTATAAGAGTGCCAAGAGCCCCATGTGATGTGCTTCTGTGAATGAATAAGGCTGCTGAGGCGTTGAGTGTCAAGAGAGAATTCTAGGAGGACTTGCGCTGGGAGGATGGATTCCCCACCTGAATAGACAGCCTCAATAGAAGTACTGGATTGTTAACTTCCCTTTTGTGCTTTAATGCACTCTGAGCAAGGTAACAGGTAGGCTGGCTCACCAAGGAAGAATATCTGAGAGAAAGAGAAAGAGAGAGAGAGAAAGAAGAGAAAGGTACTCCCTCCAACTTTGCAGTTAGACCAGTTGGGTATTGGGTTCTTTTTTGGGAGAGACAAGGTAATACCTTTATAACCTCTCAGGAGAAACTTGCAGTGATAGAAACTGTGGTGGTGTCTATTATGGTTGAGCAGGAACAATTAATGTCCAAGATGGAAGAACTGAAACTTTCCTGCCTGCCCAGCATCTCACTCAAGTGATGAGAAATGAGGAATGAGTTTCCTCACACTCAGACCTTGGGTCTTTGTCTCTAACCCTTAGTTGAACTACTTCTACCGAGTTTCCTTTAGCATTTCTCTGGCCCTTGGCTATTTCAAGTTTTTTCTAGCAACACCAGTGGAGCATTGCAAAATCCAAAAGTTTTTCAAGGACGTTTCCTCTGTGAGCATCTGTATTGTCAAGGAAAAAAAATTGTTTTGCCCATTATTAACCTTCATGCTAATTGTTTCTTTTTTCATCTCCTAATCATCGAAAGCACATGTTTTCATTTCCATTTCAATCATTTCAATTACTTGCATCCAAAGCAGAAATAATCCCAATGTTATTAACTTTTATAATGCCCTAAAGTAAACAGCTCTTGACCTTACCTACCCATGCCTGAAGGTTCTCTTTTCCCTTGGAAGGCACTCCCACCAGATTTGGTTTCACAGGTATGTTCAGGGAGAGGGAAATACTGTGAATGCTGTAAAGCTAGTGCCCTTCCCTACCTGCAGAGTTTCTAAAGGAAAGGCAGATGTTGTCCACTCCTCAGACCACTCTGGCTCCTGAGCCAACTGGGAAAGGATTTCAGCAGCCTCGATCCCGCTGTCTCCATTAGGGGAAGGGCTGAATTAAACGTGCACATAATAAGCCTGATTTGCAGGATGCCAGGAATGTGACTTGCCATCTGAGTTGTCCCCAGTTCTCCACATTCCTGCTCCTTGTCATGTTATCCCAATCTCTACAAGACCTTACTCTCTCTCCCTGTTGATACACATTTCCTCCAAGAGTGAGACCTGCCCTCAACCCTTGGCCTCACTCCCACAGGGCTCTCTCTAGCCCCTGTACCCACCCAAATCTCCTGGGATCCTACCAGGAAAGCTAGATTCACAATTTCCAAACATTTCCACAGTCAAAGCTTTTCGAAGGAAGAAAGGAAGGGAGGGAAGGAGGGAGGGAGGGAGGAAGGAAGGAAAGAAGGAGGAAAGGCTAAGGGGAAACTTAAAAGCAGAGCTATTCTCACTTAAATAGGAGGGGGCAACTTGATGTCCTGCCGTTTGGTCCTCTGAGGTGAATCCCTCCATCTCTTTTGAACACAGTGTAAAAATCACAGACCTGAAATCATGAGACCTCTGGTGTGGCTGGAACTGTCACTTGGCCCTGCATTCTGCTCTCCTGCCCCCTGCTTCTCTGCCTAATAGTTGGAGACCCCAGGACTCCCTGAGTTTTTCGTGTGTCTGGAAGATTTCCATGGAATTACCCTTCTTCTCACCGAGATGGAGCCCTTGCATGCATGAGAGTGTTACCCTCATCCTATTGCCCTGATTCTGGAGCTCTCTCCTCCCAAGGGCTTGTGTTGGTCATACACCTGTCACTGTAGCTCACCGGAGCACAGAAAGTATTTCCCAGAAAGCTTTTAAGGTGTGTGTATAGACAAGTTTGGATCACTGTTGTTCATGCAATTGTGGTTTCACCACTAACTTCTCACCTTGGAGGGTTGGTGGGAGCTACAGTGCATCTACCCACACCCAAGTTCCAAAAGAAGCACATAGACTTAGGGTCCTTCCTGTTCTTCAAGGAGAAAATGACCTGATCTTCCTGGAAGAAAGTGACTAGTCATTCCTATCTGGGGTGTCTTGAACCAAATGGATTAGTGTCCTTGAAAATGTCATAGTTGCACTCTGTTCCTACAAAATTCTAGCTATACAAGGCCTGTGACATTGTGAATAGTCATATCTAAGTGAGCTTGGAATACAGTCATTCCCAGCCTGAGCCTGGACTTGTAAAGTCTTCTCCAAGTATGGTGAGTGGCATAAAAGGTAATTTCCAGTCCCATACGCTCTTTGAGACCAGGGTTAACTAAGCCAAATGGACACCTTGATGTGCCTCTATCACGGTAGTGTTTCTCTGGGTTGCTGTAAAAAACAAGGCAGCTCCGTGGAACCAGAGAGTTGGCATTGCATGCAACACCTTTGCACAGGACAGTCTGCCATCATAATGGAGATCCTAGAGGTCTTGAGTCCATGAATAACCTCCACTGCTGGGTCTCTTGGATGCTTACTTCAGGTGCCAACATTCCTCTGCCTCTGATGCCTACCATTCCTACAGTATTTCAGCGTGGATTGTGTGCTCCTCGAGGACAAGGAAATCAAAGCAGAGCAAAGTGCTTTGAACATAGTATTTATGCCTTGTGTCTTTTTCACACCTTAATTCACTGGCAAGCATTCCTCGTATCCAGTTGAGGAAAAGTAATCCAATAAATATATTTTAAGAATTTAAGACCTGCATCATAGAAGGCATCGAGCATGGCCATTTCCCAAAGTCGAGCTCCCCAAAGGGCACGGAGGTGCTTGCCCTTTCTGCATTTATGCCTCTCCAAACCAGACTCCCGAGAGCCCTCAACCACTCTCTATATGACTTGGCTTCAAATTACTTATGCACAATATCCAACATGGCATGTATCAAGAATGATTCATCACAGCCTTGTTAAGTAGCTTGCCCCAAACTTGATCCATATCTGCAGGTTGAATCAAACTGGAAGCAAGAATACCTTGGCATTCCCACTTGAATCAGTAGAAAATATTAGAGACTGGGACTTATACCATTGGCACTCCTGAGGCCTTTGGACTCACACTAGAACTACACCACTGGCTTTCTGAGTCTCCAGCTCCCAGACCACAGATTGTTGGAGTTCTTAGTCTCCATAATCAGCCATGTGGCTGACAGGGTATGGTGCTCCAGCCTGCTGTCAAACCTGAGCCTCTGAGGTGGGAGAGCCGAGTTCAGCACATTGGACCACCAGAGATCTCCCGGCCCCCCATAATATCAATCAGTGAGAGCTCTGCCAGAGACCTCTATCTCAATGCCAAGACCCAGCTCCACCCAACGGCCAGCAGACTCCAGTGCTGGACGCCCCACACCAAACAACTAGCAAGACAGGAACATAACCCCACCCATTACCAGAGAGGTTGCCTAAACTCATACTAAGTTTACAGACACCCCAAAACACACCACCAGATCCAGCCCTGCCCACCAGAAAAACAAGATCCAGCCCCACCCATCAAATACAGACACCAGTCCCCTCCACCAGGAAACCTACACAAGCACTGAACCAACCTCACCCACTGAGGGCAGACACCAAAAACAACAGGAACTATGAACCTGGAGCCTGCAAAAAGGAGACCCCAAACACAGTAAGTTACACAAAATGAGAAGACAGAGAAATACACAGCAGATGAAGGAGCAAGGTAAAAACCCAATAGACCAAACAACTGAAGAGGAAATAGGCAGTCTACCTCAAAAGGAATTCAGAGTAATGATAGTAAAGATGATCCAAAATCTCGGAAATAGAACGGAGAAAATACAAGAAACATTTAACAAAGACCTAGAAGAACTAAAGAGTAAGCAAACAATGATGAACAACATAATAAATGAAATTAAAAATTCTCTAGAAGGAATCAATAGCAGAATAACTGAGGCAGAAGAACAGATAAGTGACCTGGAAGATAAAATAGTGGAAATAACTACCACAGAACAGAATAAAGAAAAAAGAATGAAAAGAATTGAGGACAGTCTCAGAGACCTCTGAGACAACATGAAACACGCCAGCATTCGAATTATAGGGGTCCCAGAAGAACAAGAGAGAAAGAAAGGGACTGAGAAAATATTGGAAGAGATTATACTTCAAAACTTCCCTAATATGGAAAGGAAATAGTCCATCAAGTCCAGGAAGCACAGAGAGTCCCATACAGGATAAATCCAAGGAGAAACATGCCAAGACACATACTAATCGAACTATCAAAAATTACATACCAAGAAAAAATATTAAAAGCAGCAAGGGAAAAGCAACAAATAACATACAAGGGAATCCCCATAAGGTTAACAGCTGATCTTTCAGCAGAAACTCTGCAAGCCAGAAGGGTGTGGCAGGACATATTTCAAGTGATGAAAGGGAAAAACCTACAACCAAGATTACTCTATCCAGCAAGGATCTTATTCAGATTCAACGGAGAAATTAAAACCTTTACAGACAAGCAAAAGCTAAGAGAATTCAGCACCACCAAACCAGCTTTACAACAAAATGCTAAAGTAATGTCTCTAGGCAGGAAACACAAGACAAGGAAAAGACCTACAATAACAAACCCAAAACAACTAAGAAAATGGTAATAGGAACATACATATCTATAATTACCTTAAATGTAAATGGATTAAATGCTGCAACCAAAAGACATAGAATGGCTGAATGGATCCAAAAACAAGACCTGTATATATGCTATCTACAAGAGACCCACTTCAGACCTAGTGACACATACACACTGAAAGTGAGGGGATGGAAAAAGATATTCCATGCAAATGGAAATCCAAAGAAAGCTGGAGTAGCAATTCTCATATCAGACCAAATAGACTTTAAAATAAAGTCTATTACAAGAGACAAAGGACACTACATAATGATCAAGGGATCAATCCAAGAAGAAGATGTAACAATTGTAAATATTTATGCACCCAACATAGGAGCACCTCAATACATAAGGCAAATGCTAACAGCCATAAAAGGGGAAATCGACAGTAACACAATCATAATAGGGGACTTTAACACCCCACTTTCACCAATGGACAGATCATCCAAAATGAAAATAAATAAGGAAACACAAGCTTTAAATGACACATTAAACAAGAAGGACTTAATAGATATTTATAGACATTCCATCCCAAAACAACAGAATACACTTCCTGCTCAAGTGCTTATGGAACATTCTCCAGGAGAGATCATATCTTGGGTCACAAATCAAGCCTTGGTAAATTTAAGAAAATTGAAATCACATCAAGTATCTTTTCCAACCACAACGCTATGACAGTAGATATCAATTATAGGGAAAAAACTGTAAAAAATACAAAGACATGGAGGCTAACAATACGCTACTAAATAACCAAGAGATCACTGAAGAAATCAAAGAGGAAATTAAAAAATTACCTAGAAACAAGTGACAATGAAAACACAACGACCCAAAACCTATGCAATGCAGCAAAAGCAGTTCTAAGAACGAAGTTTACAGCAATACAATCCTACCTCAAGAAACAAGAAAAATCTCATACAGACAACCTAACCTTACACCTAATGCAATTAGAGAAAGAAGAACAAAAAAAAAACCCAAAGGTAGCAGAAGGAAAGAAATCATAAAGATCAGATCAGAAATAAATGAAAAAGAAATGAAGGAAACAATAGCAAAGATCAATAAAACTAAAAGCTGGTTCTTTGAGAAGATACATAAAATTCATAAACCATTAGCCAGACTCCTTAAGGAAAAAAGGGAGAAGACTCAAATCAACAGAATTAGAAATCAAAAAGGAGAAGTAACAACTGACACTGCGGAAATACAAAGCATCATGAGGGACTACTACAAGCAACTATATGCCAATAAAGTGGACAACTTGGAAGAAATGGACAAATTCTTAGAAAAGCACAACCTTCCAAGACTGAACCAGGAAGAAATAGAAAATACAAACAGACCAATCACAATCACTGAAATTGAGACTGTGATTAAAAATCTTCCAACAAACAAAAGCCCAGGACCAGATGGCTTCACAGGCAAATTCTATCAAACATTTAGAGAAGAGCTAACACCTATCCTTGTCAAACTCTTCCAAAATATAGCAGAGGGAGGAACACTTCCCAACTCATTCTACAAGGCCACCATCACCCTGATACCAAAACCAGACAAAGATGTCACAAAGAAAGAAAACTACAGGCCATATCACTGATGAACATAGGTGCAAAAATGCGGAACAAAATACTAGCAAACAGAATCCAACAGCACATTAACAGGATCATACACCATGATCAAGTGGGGTTTATCCCAGGAATTCAAGGATTCTTCAATATACACAAATCAATCAATGTGATAAACCATATTAACAAATTGAAAGATAAAAACCATATGTTCATTTCAATAGATGCAGAAAAAGCTATCAACAAAATTCAACACCCATTTATGAAAAAACTGTCCAGAAAGTAGGCATAGAGGGAACTTTCCTGAACATAATAAAGGCCATATATGACAAACCCACAGCCAACATCGTTCTCAATGGTGAAAAACTGAAACCATTTCCTCTAAGATCAGGAACAAGACAAGGTTGCCCACTCTCACCACTATTATTCACCATAGTTTTGGATGTTCTAGCCACAGCAATCAGAGAAGAAAAGGAAATAAAAGGAAGCCAAATCAGAAAAGAAGTAAAACTGTCACTGTTTGCAGATGACATGATACTATACATAGAGAATCCTGAAGATGCTGCCAGAAAACTACTAGAGCTAATCAAGGAATTTGGTAGAGTAGCAGGATACAAAATTAATGCATAGAAATCTCTTGCATTCCTATATACTAATGATGAAAAATCTGAAAGAGAAATTAAGGAAACACTCCCATTTACCGTTGCAACAAAAAGAATAAAATACCTAGGAATAAACCTACCTAAGGAGAAAAAAGACCTGTATGCAGAAAACTATAAGACACTGATGAAAGAAATTAAAGATGATACAAACAGATGGAGAGATATACCATGTACTTGGATTGGAAGAGTCAACATTTTGAAAATGACTCTACCACACAAAGCAATCTACAGATTCAATGCAATCCCTATCAAACTACCAGTGGCATTTTTCACAGAACTAGAACAAAAAGTTTCACAATTTGTATGGAAACACAAGAGACCCCGAATAGCCAGAGCAATCTTGAGAAAGAAAAATGGAGCTGGAGGAATCAGGCTCCCTGACTTCAGACTATACTGTGAAGCTACAGTAATCAAGACACTATGGTACTGGCACAAAAACAGAAATATAGATCAATGGAACAGGATAGAAAGCTCAGAGATAAACCCATGCACATATGGTCACCTTATCTTTGATAAAGGAGGCAAGAATATACAATGGAGAAAAGACAGCCTCTTCAATAAGTGGTGCTGGGAAAACTGGATAGCTACATGTAAAAAAATGAAATTAGAACACTCCCTAACACCATACACAAAAATAAACTCAAAATGGATTAAAGACCTAAATGTAAGGCCAGACACCATAAAACTCTTAGAGGAAAACATAGGCAGAACACTCTATGACATAAATCATAGCAAGATCCTTTTTGACCCACCTCCTAGAGAAATGGAAATAAAACCAAAAGTAAACAAATGGTACCTAATGAAACTTCAAAGCTTTTGCACAGCAAAGGAAACCATAAACAAGATGAAAAGACAACCCTCAGAATGGGAGAAAATATTTCCAAATGAAGCAACTGATAAAGGATTAATCTCCAAAATGTACAAGCAGCTCATGCAGCTCAATATCAAATAAACAAACCATCCAATCCAAAAATGGGCAGAAGAACTAAATAGACATTTCTCCAAAGAAGACGTACAGATCGCCAACCAACACATGAAAGGATGCTCAACATCACTAATCATTAGAGAAATGCAAATCAAAACTACAATGAGGTATCACCTCACACCAGTCAGAATGGCCATTATCAAAAAATCTACAAACAATAAATGCTGGAGAGGGTGTGGAGAAAAGGGAACCCTCTTGCACTGTAGGTGGAAATGTAAATTGATACAGCCACTATGGAGAACAGTATGGAGGTTCCTTGAAAAACTAAAATTAGAACTACCATACGACCCAGCAATCCCACTACTGGGCATATACCCTGAGAAAACTGTAATTCAAAAAGAGTCATGTACCACAATGTTCACTGAAGCTCTATTTACAATAGCCAGACATGGAAACAACCTAATTATCCATCAACAGATGAATGGATAAAGAAGATGTGGCACATGTATACAGTGGAATATTACTCAGCCATAGAAAGAAACAAAATTGAGTTATTTGTAGTGAGGTGGATGGACCTAGAGTCTGTCATACAGAGTGAAGTAAGTCAGAAAGAGTAAAACAAATACTGTATGCTAACACATGTATATGGAGTCTAAAACAAATAAATGGTTCTGAAGAACCTAGGGGCAGGACAGGAATAAAGACGCAGACGTAGAGAATGGACTTGAGAACACAGAGAGAGGAAGGGTAAGCTGGGATGAAGTGAGAGAGTAGCTTTGACATATAAACACTACCAAATGTAAAATAGCTAGTGGGAAGCAGCCACATAGCACAGGGAGATTAGCTCCGTGCTTTGTGACCACTTAGAGGGGTGGGATGGGGAAGGTGGGAGGGAGACACAAGAGAGAGGGGATATGGGGATGTATGTATATGTATAGCTGATTCACTTTGTTATACAGCAGAAACTAACTCAACATTGTAAGGCAATTATACTCCAATAAAGATGTTAAAAAAAAAAAAAAAGAGGCAGAACTGAATGTTCTTGCCTTTTGGGGGCAAATCCAAGCAAAATCCTTGAGCCTTGTCTGCAGCACCAGCCCTGGGTAGGCTTTTCTCCATCCACTGTCTCTGCAGCCCCAGGAGGAACCGTGAGGTGGGAAGCAAACATTTCCCATTCATCTGTCCAGTCAACAAACATTTACAGTCTTTTTTGTGGCAGCCACTAAGCTTGGGGCTGGGTACTCCAGGATGAATGGATTTCACGGGACAATGTTGTCAAGTTGACTCAGCAGAGTGAAGAATTATGGGCACACTTCATCTTAGGAACATCCAAGAGACTATTGGATGTTAAGACATAAAGGAAAGAATGAAATCAGCTCTTGTCTTTGCTCCCTGCCTCTGCTCTCTGCATCCTCTCAGCCCACTTTCTTCAATCAACAGAAACATATACGCTGCAGAACCTTCCAATTTTGTTTCACTTAGTATTTCCTTAGCACTTTCTTTTCACCCCCACTTACCTCTACAAGAGTAAGCACAGTTCATCTTTTTCTAAATTACAAAGACTTTAATTAGCAGCTTCTGAACTAATGACATTTTTTATCCATGCATCTCAAGATACCCAGTTAGAAGTAGATAGACTCCTCAATCTTAATATATTTTTTCCCCTCCATCCATGAATCTGAAAGTGACAGAAGGGTATTAGGCACATTCCTTTCTTTTAGCACTTATCACCCAATCCTTGAACTGATTTTCATTTGTCTCCCAGTTAATCAGAGATCTCCTTGAGGAAAGAAAAGAAGGAAACTAACACTGATTATGAAGGATACTGAGCCAAGAACTGTGTGGGAACCCTGTGTGGACAGAGGCTGTGTTTTATTAAACTGGGTCTACTAGTGCCTTGCCTGCCTCTTAATACCCACAATTAATGTTTTATGAATGAATGAGGTTTACCCTCTAAAGAGAAGGCCATTTTACATCTCAGCACATGTTTACCACCCGGACCCATATAACTTCTTGTGTATAGTATCTGGTTACCTGAAACAATACCTTATACAGGATTTTTCTGATTTTTATTCACATCCTTAAAGAGAGACACATATACACTAAAGTTCCTGGCACGTAAAATTTGTTCAGTTACTAATTGATACATACAGATGGTCATTACATGAATTCTGTAAAATAGGTAATACCATTCTCCTTTTCATGGAGGTTATTGTATGTGTGCCCAAGGTCACAGCTCACATTTTGGATTTGTGTTCAGGTTACATGTGTTGAGGACCTGCTGTATGTTGGATGTGCCATTAGGTGTTGTCTGTGTGTTTGTAATTTAATCCTACAACACCTCTTCAGAGTCTATATTAACGGTGTGATTAACTGAGGCCTTAAGAAGATAAATGGGTTTTATTTAAGGCCATGAGTTCATACTGACAGGCCCCCTTTCCAGTAGTGCTTCTTACAGCTCAAGCAGCTAGTACTAGTCCTAGGAGATGGACCCTTTGGGATGAATCCCCAAAAGCTGCCTTACATGTTCTAAAGGAAGCATTTTTCTTTCCAAGTTTGCATCTATCTTTCTCACTGTAAGATGGTGCTCAATAGTGCGATAGTGGCCAAAGTTTCCACGTTATTCAAATTCTGCATTAAGAATAAATGCATCAACTATTAAATTGACATTAATGGGTCAAGTGCAGTAGGAAAGCCAGAAACTCATTTTCATTCTGACCCCTTCCAATGACAAATAATATGATGGAGATGGAGGGAGAGAGAAAGAAACTAAAAGTGCCCACATTCTCATCTCACACGTGAGCCTGTCTGAAAATGCCCACTGAATTTGTCTGCATGCCCTCCTTGTGCAAAAGGGGAGGGAGCCTGCCCTTCCCACCCCGGAGAGCATGCTCTGACTGTTTTTTCTTCCACTTGCCTGGTTGGAAAACAGCTGAAATTCTAAATATGACATGATTGGAATGTTGGACTTTCTCAGTGAGAGGGGAAAACACAGTTAAGTTTATTTTTAAAAATCAGCGAGATGTTTCTAAAAACAGAACATTAAAAAGTGATGTACCTGGGCAAGCTCTGTAGAAGATGATTTTATCCTATTTTAGTGGGTATTTCAATTATGGCTTACTCTTATGGGGAACGGTGCCCTGGAACACGGAGTGAGTAACGAAGCACAGCATGTGGCTTGGGAGGCTTCCCACTAAATGCAACTCATCAAATTAAAAGCATAAGTAATTTTAATGACAGCACAGAGAAACGAACCTTCAAAGGTTAGGAAATTTAAAATAGCTTTAACTTGAGGGAATTGCAGGGAGGTAGGCTTTCAACTCTTTTCATCTTAAAAAGGCACATCCTAAAATATTACAACATAACGCATGTGGAATAAAATTCACTGAATCTGTAATTCGGAAGCAAAATATAGCTTTTGAATTTCCTAACATTGACCTGCTATTGATATTATTAACAAAACTGCTTTGGGCCCCAAATAGCCCACTTAGAATTTCTAGACACATCCAGGGCCATGGCTACTCCCTGGTCAATGGCAGCTGGCCTGTAGGTGGAGGAATCCAGCACACCACGGTATTCAGTTCAGTTGCAAGAGAAACAGAGAGAGAGGGAGCGAGCTCATGGCTGCTTGGTGACTAAATGTGTTTCCCACCTCTTTTCCTTTGGGTTGACCAGTTCTCCTCATAGCAGGGATGCTACCTAATGAGAAACATAATCCCCAAACATAATTTAGGCCCTTGTGGAGATGCATTATTTCATTAGGCCACTCGGATCTCATGGAGCAGAAGACTATTCATTTTCTCAATTGTTCCCAAAAGGGTGTGCAAAGCTGATGAACCTCCTTACTTACACTTTGGGAGTCAATCATTGACCAGATAAGCATTGGCCCGTATTTAGAGGACTCATGGGGCAGTGGTGTTTTTCAAGTGCATTTGGAAACCAATATGATGGATTTGGCTACCATAACTTTAATACTTAATATGACAGTATGCCTTTGCCAACTACTTTTATATTGTTCTGCTACAGTGACTTTAAGACATACCCTCTTTTAAATTCATCAGCTGATTGAACCATTCATTGTTCATTCATTCAGCAAGTAGTGACTGGGTCCCCACCATTCAGAGCTGGACCACACTGAACCTGGAGCTTGAGGACTTTAAGGTGCTTAATAAAGGTTTAGAAGGTGCTACTGAGGTTGTGGTATATTTGCCCATTAAGAAATAGTTATACAACAATTTTATTTATTTATTTATTTATTTATTTATTTATTTATTTATTTATTTATTTATGACTGTGTTGGGTCTTCACTGCTACGTGCAAGCTATCTCTAGTTGCGGCGAGCAGGGCCTACTCTTCGTTGGGGTGCGTGGGCTTCTCATTGTGGTGGCTTCTCTTGTTGCGGAGCACGGGCTCTAGGCACACGGGCTTCGGTAGTTGAGGCACACAGGATCAATAGTTGTGGCTCACGGGCTCAGTAGTTGTGGCGCACGGGCTTAGTTGCTCCGCAGCATGTGGGATCTTCCCGGACCAGGGCTCAAACCCGTGTCCCCTGCATTGGCAGGCGGATTCTTAACCACTGTGCCACCAGGGAAGCCCTGACAATTTTAATTACAACCTGGCATGAGAAATTTTCACTAGTGTCTTAAAATGTATTCACCTTCTTTCAGAAAACTCAGATATGGGAGGCAGGAGGCTGCACAGGAGAAGTGATCCTAGCAAATTAAAAGGAGATGGCAGTTTTCTGCATTTATCAACTAATCTTATGATTTTCTCCTTTATTATGTTTATCTGGTTAATTATATTGAGTGTTTTACATATCTCTTATAAACAGCATATACTTAAAAAAAATTTAGCCTTACCACCTTTGTGCTTTAATTGGAACATTTAGTTCCTTAACATATAATGTAATGTCTAATATACTGAATTTAAATCAATAATTAAAAATTTTTTGTCTGCCTGTTCTATAAAAAAGAAGAAAAGGAGATAGCAGCATCTACTCTTCCATCCACACAGGAGGGGAGGGCAAAGCTCAGCAATATGGCTGGCCTTGGACACTAGGAAGTGAGTCCACACCCCAGTCTGCAGCTACCCACACTGAGGTCAGTCCTCCAAGGCAGCTATAAAGAGTATGGGCTTTAGTGTCTTGTGCATCTTCTGTTTGGTTCCCAGTCTGCTACTTACTAGCCGTGCAACCTTGAGTAAAGCTCTTAACTCTCTCAATTGCCCTTTCTTGGTAATGTGAGGAGGATAACATCTCCACTACTAGGGCAGGTACGGCACTCAGCTCAATGGCTGGCCAGAAAAAGCGTCCCATGAGTGCTGGTCGCCAGTGGCTGGAGCGGCTCTGCTGCCACTGCTGTGTGTCACTCCTGTTCTTCTAGTGCATGGTCTACATTTGTGCACGTGCACAAGTGCACACACACACTGGGCAGCTCTGTATGTGTCAGATGTATAGAATGTACATTCTTGCCATTCAGAAAAGCTCTCTTTCACATTCACTCTAGCAGGAAGAGGCTGCTCAGCAGGGGTTGTCTGATTCCCTGGGGCCTCTCCAAGCAGCCTGATGGGTGGGATGATTGGCTGCAGCATTTTTAGACCACAGTTAGTATTTACAGCCAGGACTGGGAATAGGGATGGGGGATGGTTGGCCGACTCTAGAGGCAAGTGTTATTAACCAGGCAGTGGGAACCAAGCAGGGCCTGAAATAGATGTCGACATTATCTTTTGGTTGCAGGGTGTCACTGCCCTGCTGCTTTTGTTGTCAGTGCTTCCTGGATCGGGGTTAAAAAAAAAAGGCAAAATTCACCGTTCTTATCAGAGACTCAACTTTTCAAATACAGAATGCTGCTTATGTGTCACTGACGCTGTTGGAATTGCCTTCTGCACCTGATTTATACGGATGGTTCTTTTTGACTGGTTACACTGAATGATTTGCTTAAAGTCCTATTGATTGGATGGAGAAGGGTAAGCATTACTGTCAAAGCCCTGGAGTCTGCAGGATAGAAGGTAGGGGGAGAGTCAGAATGTCTTAAAATAACCCTATTCTTGGAAAGACGTGCAGGTGGCAAGAGACAGCCAGCTTTTTGTTTTCTGGGGCAGAGGAAAGACACATTTATGAATCCTGGAGTTAATCTTGAAGCCTCACTTGAACCAAAGGAGCTTAACAAATGGCAAAAAAGAAAACTTCTGAACCTTCTTTTCCCTCATTTGCCTTTTGAGATTTCAGAGATTTACCAACACCCAAGGAAAATGGTAAAGCACTAAGAGATGAAGTTTGGATTTCTGAATAATCAGAAGTTGATTGTTATGATTTATTCATATTGAATTTTTAAGTCTGGCTTCCCAGAAGAGATGAGAGCCAGTCACCTATTTTCTGCATTTGAACCCCAAAATCTCTCCCCCTTGAACCTATTACAGTAATTGAAATGACAGTCCTAAGAAGTAACCAATTCCTTTAAATATGTACATAGCCTGTGGGCCTCTATCAATCATTCATACTCTGGTATGAACTAGTTCCTTCAAGTTTGATTTCTAGAGTTATACTCATTGGATGGGAGGAAGGGGCATGTGTTTTGCAAAAAAATAAAACAGTTAGGTACTGTCTCCCAAAAGTAGGACTGAATGTGATACCACAGTGGGTGTTCTAGGCTACCTGTGTACTGTAAGCTTCCAAATCTGCTACTCCAGCTTCGAGCTTTGTGTAATCCCGGTCAACAATGAGATGTAGTAGACTGCAGATGAAAGAGAGAAGCAGAACACCCAGCTACACTGGGGGGATGACTGGGTGCTCATAAACGTAGACTTCATTCATTCACTGAATATTTACTGCTCTGTGTCTGGTACTGTGCTACGGGGTTTTGGTCCTGGGAGCAAGAAAAGGCAGCTCTAGCCTTTACTCAAACCATACCAAAAAGGAATTTGCAAAATTACATTTCCAAGATACACATGAGAAAGTTTGTGCTCTGCTTACACCAAGTTGCACAACTAAAGAGTGGTGGATTTAGAATTTGGCTCGAGCTGTGCCTGACATGTGTCCATGCACGTGCCCATACATCACGCTGCATCCCTCTTAGAGCTCAGAAACCACCTGGAAACTCCCAAATTACAGCTGTCTGCTGAGGTTTACAGCTGGTGATTTGAACTGTTTTGAGTGAATCTTATTAGCTGTGGGTCCCCCTCACAGGTGTAAAATGGAAATTGATTTTTCAAAAAAGCAACAGCAGCAGCTGCCCCAGACGTGAGCTTGGAGCCATATTCCAAGGATGCCATGTCCATCAGCATGGCCCGTAGTTCTCTTCTCTCCCATTGGCTGGGACGTGGGTTTTGGTTGCCAAAGGTGGTGAGGGCCTGAACGTGCTATTCACCAGCCTCATCTGGCAGGAATCACTCAGCTTCTTTAAACTGGAAGCGAAAATCCACTCAAAGGGAAAATGAGAGCAGCACTTTCCATTGTGTCAAGGGGAGTTGAGGAAGAAATGGGGAACAGAGACACATGAAATGTCTCAATCACTCCTTGGTCTTTCCCAAGTCCTGGTCCCGCCATTTTTTGGTTTGATAGAAAACAGAGTGTACCTTTTACACTTTTCTAGATACTCTGACAAAAATGGTGGAGTGAATCCAGGGAAAGTAGTAGGTTAATTAGGATATCTGCATGGCTCTTCAACAGCAAGAAACATAATGAAGCCATATTGTGGATAGTTAATAATGACTTCTCTCAAGGGAAGGTTATTATAGCTCCCCCCTTGGTGTTAGTGTGAGAATCAGCCTGGGAAGACTCTGGAACTTTACTAGCACTAACTTAAACAAGGTTCCCGTACGTGGGATTGTTGCTGAGCAGCATATTCTAAAATTACATCCCACAGAATACACGTTCGAGATTTTGTAAGCAGGTATAATAGGTAGCAGTGTTCTGCGGTCCAACAAGTTTGAGGAAACACTAAGTTAAGCAAAGAATCTTGAATTTGCTAGTTGTTTATAGATTTCCAACATATCCTTTGTATTTTTCCTTGGCCATTAAACTTGTTGCCAAGGAGCATCTCTTGAGGCAGGATAGCCTCGTGATTAAGGAGTCTGGAGCCAGATAGTCTGGGTTCAAATCCCTACTCTGCCACTCATTATCTGTGTGGCCCTCAGCAAGTTGCCTCAGTTTCCTCATCTGTAAAATGGGGATCATAATAGTATCTACCTCCTAGGGTTGTTGACACAATTAAATGAATTAAACCATATAAGACATTTAGAACTATGCCTAGTACATGGTAAGTGCTCTCTAAGTGGCAGTATTATTGTTATTATAATTTTTGAAACTAAAAGGCTGGGCATCTAAGCACCTACAGACAACTTTATAGGGACCAATCTCTTCAGGCCTAATTGTTTGTTGTTTGCTTCAAAATAAGTTACAGGGATTTCTTCTTCTCCAGCATGTGTGGAATTAGGACAAAATTAATTTAAAAAGCAGGAAACACAATGAATTATGGGATTCCATTGCATTAGATATATAGAAAACTACAAATCATGAGAGGCAAATAGGAACTTGGACATAATAGTTTAGAAACATTGAAGGACAACCTCTGGCTTCAGAAATTAGTGTGTGAAATAAAAGTACCAATTACCAATGGCAGATCATATGGTTCCCACTTGCCCCTCCATATTGAAAGCACACATGAATGCAGCCTTTGGTAGAGTAAGAACAAGGCACTGACTGCTGGGTTTCTTTCCATCCTCTCCTTCTTCACAGTAAGGCGAGGAGGAGGAGAGGGGAAGGTTTAATCATGTGAGATTTAAGTACAATTCTGAGTGAAGCCCAAAGCTAAAAAGGCAAAGACCTGAAGTTAACAATGCTGGTTTGAGTGGGTTGTTTCCCCCATGGGACTCTGGGGACCCATGAGAAAACTTACCCTAACCCTGCCACATGTGAGACAAAAGGAAAAATTGCCCACCATACTCTTCAGAGACAGGAGTCCAGTGGGACTTGGGCCCTAATCTCGCCACTCACAGAATGCGTGACCTTGAGCCAGTCACTCCAGGCCCAAGCCTAGTTCTTTTGTAAAACAAGGGGACCCGCGTGAGTCTTAGCCCTGCCCTCCCGAGGGACAGTCTTCCATTGTCCTGACAACAGTGAATTGTGCTGAGACGTACACAGCAAGGTAGAAATGAGGACAGAGTCTCTGTCAGTCACGAATTCAGAGCTTTTCCCTCCCTCCGCCTCCCTGCCTTGGGCAGCCGGGATCTTCCTTATGTAACTCGGTCAGGAAAAAGAGGGCAGGAAGGTAAAAATATTACCCCACCGTTGTAGGCAACCCAGTACTGAGCTGGGTTCTGGTGATGGAGGAATGAAGATGAAGGGGACTCAGAGAGAAATGGGAAGGAACGGAACGCACGTAAAATCGAGATTGAGTCCTCTGGCCCGGGGCGTTCATCCATATTTGGTCCTCCATGTGGCTGCTGGGTCTGGGTGGGAAAAGATGCTGTGGGGGGGGGGGCGGCGGGGGGGGGCGCTGGGAGGGAGATGCATCCATCACCATGGCTCAGAGTGTTTAATGTTCCAGAGACTGTCATTAAATCAATTTCTGCTGCAGCCTGGCAGCCCTCGCAGACATTTGTTGGAAGAAAATTACAAGGAGGTGATTTGTCGGAGGTAATAGCCAGGCCGGGCTCCAAATTCTTAACGGCACGTGGACCTTTTGCCTTTTAAAAAATGGCTTGTTAGAAAATTCATTTTCTGGCCTGTCTTTGCAATCAGAGTCAGAGGGGTTGGGGCAATGTGAAAAGAAAAGGCAAAAAAGCTTGCTGGGCTTTCAGGCCTGGAATTGGGGCCAAGAAAATTGAAATGAGTAGGGGGCAATACAGGGACCAAATGCTAGGGATTGAATGATGGGGTGGGAGGGATGCTGGGCATAAGGGAGAACGCTTTTCCTGGAAATTTCTGGCCATCACCTGCCAGGAATAGCATCCTTTTATAATTTAAGGTCTTACCTTTCGCTGCAGCAGCAGCTAGCCCAGAGAGGCCCTGCAAGGCCCTGCACAGGGAGTATCCGAGAGGCTGCGAGCTATGTATAGAAGGCAAGGTTGCTCTTACTGAGAGAGTCGTCATGAAAAAAATGATCGCTCTGTTTGTTCCTTGAAGTATAAAAATGATCTTATTTTTAGACATTACAGTGTTTTTTTAAAAAATCTACTGGCAGTTGTCTTCAAATGAAGCCATGGAAAGTACAGCCAAGGATGGGTGCAGGCAGGAAACTTTGTAAGGTGTCAAGGGTTCCTCAGCCTCAGTGCTGTTGACATTTGGGGCTGGATAATTCTTTGTTGGGGGGCTGTCCTGAGTATTGTAAGATGTGTAGCAGCATCCCTGGGCTCGGCACCATAGATGCCAGTAGCACCTCCCCACCTCCAGCTGGGGTGGCCAAACATTACCAAATGTTCTGTGGGGGGCGAAATTATCCCAAGTTGAGACCACTGCCTGGAAAACACAACCTTTCCCATGGCCCCTGCCTTCAGTTTTTCTTCATTGATCAGCTATCCCCCAGACCACTGGTCTCCCCTGTGCCCACTTTGTATCCACTTCTCCACCCTGCAGGGGCAGCATTCCCCCTCCATTGTCTGATCGCCTCCAAGACGAAATGCTTTCCACCCTCCTCTTATCCCCCATAATATGCAGTAAGTTTAATGCACACTGTTCTTGTCATGAAATATTTGCATTGTATTTACCAAATACATGTTCTTTAAGGAAAAGTTTGCCAAATGTGCTGCTTCAGCAGGAGAAAACACATTTCCACTCAGTGTTTCCATTTGGTTTTGTTTACATGTGTTTTTTTTAAGGCAGCACCAAGAGGGGACATATTTGTCCTGAGATCTCTGTGGTTCTGGGTTTTTGTTTTGGGTTTTTTTTTTTTTTGATTTGTTTTGTTTTTGTTTGTTTGTTTGGTACAGCTTAGATTTCTTTTACTCTCACCCCAAAGCACCTACATATAAGGTGGTGGTGATTCATACTGAGTGGCCACAGGTTCCAGCCCATGGACTTGCAAACTTCTTGTTCCCAGATCCAACATACCTCCAAAGAAGAAAGAAGAACATTTCTCCTAGGAAAGATGAGCTAAACCATGAAGTCAAGATCAGGGCTGTTGGACAACTGTCTGAGATCTACATGTTTAGTAAGATCTAAATTTAGTATTAGAAGTGAAACCTAACTGGAACAGGTAGAATTTAGATGAACAATTGTTCTAATACACAGCTCAGAAGGCCATCTCAACTCTTTGTTTAGAGGCTTTGGTTCCTGCAGGAGGAATCCATCCTCCTTGGCCTGGAACAGAAGGCTTCTGTGATTTGCCTACAGAAACTTCATCGCCAGTCTTTCCTCTGGCCAGTTCCCTCATTGTCTGTGTTCCAGCTATACAGAACTATTTTCAGTTTCCCAAACATACCAGGCTTTTTCATACCTTTTCCAGGAATGTCCCTCCTCTTTTCGCTTCTACCTGGGAAATTCCTACACATCATTCTTGACCTAACTCAGAAGACCTTATCTTTGGTGCTACCTCTCTGCCTAATAACCTATGGTATATTATGGTTCTTCTCATGATGTATTACACTTATCTATGTTCCTTTCTCAGTTTCCAATACTGACAACAAAGTAGACACCCCCTGAACGTAATCGAATGAACTAATGCATGATCCCCGTCCCAGAAAAAGTTATTTAGAATTTGCTGTTCTTGAGAAGAGTTTTTTAAAAAAAAAAAATGCATTCACTGAAGTTCTAAATTCCAGAAGGTGCCTTGAAAATTCCAAAGTCCCCACCCAACCTCTTCCTCTTTGGAAAGCCTAGCCAAATCTAAGCCCATAGACCAGGTCCCCTGCTGCTGCAAGTCCAACCATCACCGGGTTTTTGTCAGGTTCCCCTTCTTCCGTGATTTTCAGTTGCCGTGGCATCATGGGGATTGTTTTCTCTAAACTGAAACTAAGTTTCCTCTTTCCCTTTGCTATTCTACCTGAGGATGTAATACTGACATAGAAGACTTTCCTGCAAGATATGAGTCCAAATTCAGAAGAAATTTCACCCATTGTTAGGTTAACGAACCCATTAGTTCTCAAAGTTGCGTTCTATTCTGGGAGTTTGAATAATCTCTCTCTATTTTCATTAATTAATTAATTGGCATCTAGGCGGATGTAGAAAAGAAAAAGGTATAGTTCCACCACCAGGGGGTTCACAGTCTAGTGAGATCATTATCTAATGTTTCCACTGCCCGAGAAACATGTTCTCATAATCGTGTGCTGGGAATAGGGAAAGCCTGATGGAAGGAGGGAGAGCGTGTAGGGAAGCCCAGACAGACTGCACAGAGGGTTGTGAAAGTGAAAGCCTTGGATGCCTGTGGGGTGCCCGTCTTGATTACATCCTCTTCTCATTCATCTTCCCTGACCGCTTTAATTGTGGTTCTTCTTACTTATTATCACCCTTAAGAAAGATGGAAGGTACATTGAGAAGCTCCATGAGCACTTTCCATAGGAAACACGTCATTAAGATGAAGATTTAAGCTAACCCTCAGCCATTTTTTTAAAAAGCTATCATGAAAGACAAATGTGAAATGGAGGTTTTGAGACCTGGATTCCAGCTGAGAGCCAAGGGCAGCATCCACAACGGAAGCGTGTGCTGTCGCCTGGAACCCGGCCACCCATTGCCCCTTGACACCTTCCCAGCAGAAGCAAGTTAATTGTTAAGCCAGAGTCATTTGTAAGATGGAGGTTTTCATATTTTTCTTTGTCTTCCTTGTTTTCCTTTTCTTTTCTTTCTCTGTCATGTTTGGGAAGGTTTCTTAATTTTCAGAAGGAAAAGATCCCAGAATCCAAGAATAAAACTAATTATAATGACAAATTGACCAAAATGAGAAAAATGACAAATAATCTGTAGGCTGAAATTTTCCCAAAAGCCAGGAATAAATAAAATGTCTCTTAAAGTGCCTGGTGGAGGAGGCTGATAAAAGAAACTCAATTATATGTTGTTTCTTCTTCTGTCTGTGATACCTGACTTTAAAAGGGAAAAATGGTAAAAAAAAAAAAAAAAAAAAAAAAAAATTTTTTTTTAAGGATATGAAGTAAAATAATAAATAGAAGTTCATGAGCGTCTGTGAATTTGGAGGTTGAGAGAAAATGTATTCATAGTAAAATAACTAATGAATCAGTAGCTTTGCTTTCAAGAATAGATCATTCAGCTAACATCCTCTCTTACGTTAAATTGCTTCAGTTGGACAACTGGACACCTACCACCTACTTATTATTATTGGAACTTTTAACCGCTTTACTCTAAATAGATACCCTACTTTGTTTCCCTGAAATTTGCCTCATTCAAACAGGAAAAGAGCAATTAGCAAGGAGCAAATATAGAGAATTCCAAGTGTTTGATGGAGAGTGGGGAAAGTTCCATTAAGAAAGGGAAGGAGATCTGGCCCATGCAGAGAAGTCCTACCACTCTTTAAAGAGACCTTACCTGTGCACTTTCTCATAGCTAAAGCCCAGCAAATGCCCTAGAGTCAATGTGATCCTTCCTCAGAGGACTTTTTCAAGAGATATACAACCTTGAAAGATAAATGACTACCGTAAATATGGGGATTTTTGCAGTGAATCCGCTATGGTCCAAATACTTGTATCTCCCCAAAATTAGTATGTTGAAACCCAAACCCCCATAGATGATAGTATTAGGAAAGGGGCCTTTGGAAGGTGGTGCTCAGGTCATGGGGGCAGAGCCCTCATGAATGGGATTAGCGTTCTTATAAAAGAGGCCCCACAGAGGTCTGTAGCCCCTTCTACCATATGAGGGCACGATGAAAAGATGCCAGCTATGGACCAGGAAAAGCGTCCCCACACAGCAGGCTGACACCCTGATCTTAAACTCCCAGCCTCCAGAACTGTGAGAAATAAATTTCTATTGTTGGCTATATGCTACCCAGTTCACGGCATTTTGTTATAATAGCTCAAACAGATTAAAACAGAATCTTATCTGGACCCTTGCTCCATTGAAGAACATTTTGGGAACTTTTCTGTGTTGAAAATAAGGGATTTTAGAGAACTCGTTTGATAGTTATTGAATGCCTATGGTATACCAATGATTATACTTGACTCGAGCCAAGTGCGAGAAACAGACCCTCATCAGCTGTCAGGGAGGTCACAGACTAGGTGGGGAGGGAGTAGTAGTAATTATGGTAATAACAATAACAGCAACAACAACAACTATTATTATTATTATTATTTTAAGGTAGAGTACCATTATTATCCCCACTTTACAGCTGAAGTAACTGAGGCTAAGAGAGGTTAAGTAACTTGATAAAGCCACATAGCTACTAAGTGGCAGAGCCAAGTTCTAAAGGCAGGTCTGGTCCAGTAGTCCAGCCCCTAACCACAAGGCAGCACTGCTTCTCAAGGACATGGAAATTGATCACCTAAATGTGCTCATAGAGGCCTATAAAAAGAGCTTTGGGTGAACAGAGAATAGAGTGACTTGTAGTGGAGTCAGAAAGGACTTCTCAAAAGAGGTGACAGTTCAAGAGAGACAAGATAGTCAATCTAACAACAAAAAAGTTAAATGGCAGAAAACAACCTGAAATTCTGTTCATAAATTACCGTTGTGGAGAGTGATTTAATATGCATATGTTTTTTTTAACTTTATTTATTTGTTTAGCTAGTTAGTTATTTTTTGGTTGAGTTGGGTCTTCGTTGCTGCGCACAGGCTTTCTCTAGTTGCAGCGAGCGGGGGCTACTCTTCATTGCGGTGCGTGGGCTTCTCATTGTGGTGGTTTCTCTTGTTGCGGAGCATGGGCTCTAGGTGTGCGGGCTTCAGTAGTTGTGGCATGCGGGCTCAGTAGTTGTGGCTCATGGGCTCTAGAGCACAGGCTCAGTAGTTGTGGTGCACGGGCTTAGTTGCTCCGCAGCATGTGGGATCTTCCCGGACCAGGGATCGAACCCGTGTCCCCTGCATTGGCAGGCAGATTCTTAACCACTGCGCCACCAGGGAAGCCCTAATATGCATATGTTTATGCCAAATTTTAAAAAACCTTTTATGCATAAAATCATAATGATCTATTGATAGTCATTAAAATATGTGCATGTATATATGCATAAATTTCATTATGTAGATATATAAATTAATATATTGGGTGAGAGATTATGTTTTAGGATTTAAAGTGAACACTGTATTATGATTCAGTTTTAAGGAACATTGTTTTTAGTTTTGGACGTTGTGGCAGTTGTTTTAAATATCCACAAATCAACAGAATGGGAAAACATGAGCCCTTAGGAGTTCCATGAGGTCAGTGTCTCCAGAAGCAGTGCCACGTGACGGTTGCCTGCATTGGGCAACAGACCAGCTACCCAGTCAATCCAAATCTCATCTGGAAATGAGGAATGACGCACTTCATTTGCTCCATCATTCATTTTCATGAAATCACTGACTCTTATGTTCAACAAATATTTTTTTGAGTAGGTCCGGAGCCCTGTGTTGGCTCTTGAATGGCTCGGCCAATGGGCATATTACACAGAGGAGAAGGGGCGAGATCTGGGTCTTAGAGGCCAGGCAACAGGATGGAGTCTAAGGCTGGCCCATGGAGGAGAAAGCTATTAGACATTTATTAGCCCGGGCTAGAATGCCCAGAGGGAAGAACCAAGCATCCTGATTAGATTACTGCGGTGTCCAAAGAGGGTGGGGGGCTTTTGGCACCCCATGGAGAGTTCCCAGTAGTGACACAGTATAGCTCTGAATGGTCCACAGAATCTAAGATCTCAGTTCCATTGGCTAGCGATTTGGGGATGACAGGGGCTAGGCCTCTAGGGAAAGAGGGCTGGAAATGGCCAGATGGGTTGTTCCAGTTGCAGCTAAGATGGTATTGGGGTTCAGGAAGGGCTCCATTTCATGAGAGCTTTGGACTGAAGAAACTCTTCCACATGAGCCCAGCACGAATCACAGAGCATAGAGATGTGAACTAGGGTTCTGTGAGCACTGGGGGCCAGAGCTCACACAAGAGGACTAGATCCTGAATTTGTAGCAATACACTTGCAGCAGCCTCACTTCCATATTTTCCAGGTCCACTCTGTTCCAGGCACTGTACATTCACTATGTGATGCTCGCAGCAACCCAGCAAAGTTGATGTCATTATCCCATTTCGCAGATGAAGAGACTGAGACTCAGTCAGTAGATGACAGAGCCGGGTTTCAAACCCAGAGTTACCTGACTCCAAAGCCCTTATTCTTCCTATTTTACTAAATGCTGCTTCTGTTGAGCCAGTCCAAGCCTCCCTCACTGGCAAGAGAGATTGGTTCAGGAATTTATCAGGGATAGTCTTAAGGTCTCCAGCCAGCATCTGAACAGCACTGGAAAAGGCAGAGACTGCATGGTACTAAATGCTGTGGGAAAGAAAAGAATCATACGAAAGAATGACTGTCCTAGTCAGTATTAAGCAAATGCTGGAGTCCATGAACACACAGTGACACCCAACAGAGAGAGCTGCATTCTCTGCCTTCTAGGATCTTCCAGCCCAAGATGCACATTTACTTGCTTGAATATTGAGCTAAGAGAAGGAAAGTCGCTCAATTTGTGTAAGTTATTTTTTATTACAGATGCCTAATTTCTTGGAGTTAGTTGAACCATCCTCAGGTGTTGACTGAAGGACTGAATGAATGAATGAAGGCATGTTAGCTTGCTCTTACAGATAAGGTTTTATCTATGGATAAACCAAAAGAAAAAATATTTTCCCATACCCCCTAAAGCGAGTCTACTTTGTTTTGTGGGAGGAAGCAATTTCTAGACCTATCTACACATTATTTTCTAAAACTCAAGTATTTTGGAAGAGCAGATGGAGTGCCATACTGTACACACTAGTCATATATTTTGAAATACATTTCTTTTTGAGCAATTCAGTGCTGCTTTATTTAGCAAAAGCTGTTGAAGGTTTTAAAAGCAATGATCCAAAGAACATGAGTGGCAGAGATCACAGTGGACAGACAGGCACGACGGCAATGCTTTTCAAATTCTACTCTTCGGACCCCAGCCCTGGTCCCCATGGCCTCCCCTGTGTAGAGATGATGGTCCCTTTTGTTCTGGGGGATGTGGCAGTGGAGCCTGGTTATCTGTATTTTCTGTAAATCCTCTGGGTGATTCTGATATGCACCCAGGTTTGAGAACCAATCTTCTACACCCATATCTGAGTCCTACTCTTGGTACCTTGTTTTCTTGAGATTCATTTATTTTCATCGATTAAATTGTTAGAGAAACGAAGGAAAGAAAACTCCATTCCTCTTATATTTCCTAAGAGTCATGGTGGAAGCAAAGAGGTGTTGAGCACCTCCGATATTGCCAGGAAATTTGTTTTATAGATTTCACTTAATCTTCACAAGAACTCACCAACATTTGAAGAATCGGCCCTCAGATCTGAGTTATACATACTCCTCGGTCCATACCTTATCACCATAAGTCCATGTAAGACTTTCCTTTTATTTTGTTATTGTTCCTCTTCACCCTTGCTCCTAAACCCCTTCCCCTCCCCAACAGAGAACTACCTAAATATGCTGGAACTCAAATATACGTGTGTCCTTATAAAATATATCTTATTATTTGTGTGTGTGTATATTGTTATTTTGATAAATGATAAATCTGTAATACAAATATAAAAAGTAAGAATGTTTCTTAGTTTTTACTTAACATTACATTTTCAGGTAGATCCCTGTTACCGTGTAGACTCCCAACATTTTCATAGTATTTCATTGTCTGCATTTCACTCCATTTTATTTCTGTCCTTCCAGTTGATATACACCCATGCTACCTCCCAATCCCCACTGCCACAAAAAATTCTTCAACAAACATCCTCATTTGTAACCCTTGGGGACCTGTGGGAGAATTATTTCCGGGATGCGTACCCACGAGTTGGGTCCCGCAGTCATATGATATATGCATGTTAGTTTCAGACTGGTTTCCTAAATGGAAAGAGCACATAAGTGTTCTCACCCCCCTACATCCCTTCCAACATTTGGTGTGGACATTTGGTCATTCCGATGGCTGAGAGCACATGTCATTGTTGTTTTAATTTCCATACCTTGGGTCACTGGTGAATTTGAGCTTCTTTTCATGTGCTTCTTACCTGTTTGGATTTTTCCTTCTAAGAATTGCATTTTTATGTCCTTTATCCACTTTTCTATTTCTTTTTATATTCTAGGTATTAATCCTTTGTCAGCTCTGGCTGCTGCAATAATTAACTCCCAGTTAGTTATTTGTCTGATAACTTACCAATTTTTTTAAAATATCCTTACTATTTAATGTAGGTAAATCCAACAGTTTTTTATCTTATGGTTAATGATTTTAGGATCTTTCTTATGAAGTACTTTCCCACCCAAAATAAGGATTTGATTCCTATTTTTGTAGGTAAGGAAATGGGATCACAGTCTTGATACCCAAGCTCACACTATCAGTTAGTGTGATTTGAAACTATTAATACTTAGCTGTTAATAAATGAGATCATGGTGTTCACAACACTTCTAAGCCAATCAAGTAGTATTTGCACTAAAAACATCCTGTGAGTTTCACTCAGAGATGTCTCAAAAATTCCAGTCTGCAGCTTGTATGCCTCAGATCTCACTAAATTTTCCTTCCTGCCCCAAAATTCTTCCAAAGTGTCTCAAATTGCATTACAACCAGGCTGGTCATAATTACAGCTTTGGCCTTCATTAAGCTAATTACTACTTGGACTCAAATTGAGCTATTTCGCTCAAATAACACTGTAAACCAGTCCTTTCTCTGTGATGTCTCTGCCTTTTCTAGGAAAGTACAAGGCTGATATCAGAACTCTGTCTCTCCTTAAAGCCAGGGATTTCAAGCTGCCTTTTTCCAAGGAGCCCTGGGGTACAGCTCAAGTGTCTCATAATATAAGAGAAATGGGGGAGGGAGTTGCAGACTGGAAGGACCCTGAACACAGACCCTTTCCTCCAATTTAACCCAGTCAGGCTTTGCCTTTATTTGTTGTGTGTATTGGATGATATGTAAGATCTATTTGAAAAGGGATTCTACTGATGAAGGGAGCATGGGGGAGAACCACTGCCTTAGGAAACTAGACTACTTAATATAAACTGATATATTTTCACCTCTCTGCTCATGTTCCATTTATATAGTGCTTTACATTTTGAAAAACACTGACGTTATTTCTTTGTGAGGTAGGCATATCTCAACAGCTGCAGCACAATTTTCTCACAATTAAAAGCTCCATCTTGCAGCACCTGTTCTAGCAGGAGGGCTGCAGGGCCATATGCCAAGAGATAGTAGAGATTATCACTGGCTTGGGTCGAAGGTAGAACTAGATGATATCTAATCTCTCTGTTTGTGCAAAGATGTTATAACTGGGAAAGCTTAGAGAAGAAAGTAACATCACAAGAATTGACTACACTAAGCTTCTTGTCTGCTGGGGAAAGAAAGAGAGACTCCACACATTTCTTGAACACCTGCTCTGGTCTAGTCACCATGCTAGGTGCCTCATTTCATTTAATCTTACAGCCACTCTGGGAGGGAGGTATTATTATATCCATTTTAAAGGTGTTGAAAGTGAACCATGTCAGGTTAAGTGGAAAAGCTTGAAGCCCAGAGCTTTCCAGCTCCAAAACCAGGGCTCTTCCCACTGCATAAGGATACCTCCACATAAACATTGCATCTTTTAAAAATCAGCCTCCTTGAACTTCATTTAAGCAGTTATATTTGGAAGGAAGTTTTTCATGAGTCATTCTGTCTCATGCTGGGCATCACATCAATGCCTTGGTCCTCTCCCTCCCTCTGGTCTTTACCTCCTGCTTTTGGATCAAGCCGCATCATCTGTCATTTATAGCTACTTTCAGCCTCCTTGTTGATGAGGTCACTTGCCATGACTCAGCTGTTAGCATCTTTTCTGCTTTGATTTCCTGGGTTTCCAACACAAGCCCCATGCTATTTTTGGTCTTGCCTCAGATAGGAAGATTGGAAAACAGCAGTCCAGCCTTCTGGTTCTCCAAGTTGTTGATTCGACTTGGCTTTCTCTCTTCATTCATGAATTCTTTCTGGGCTGCAAGCTGAGGAGGTTTGCATGATTGAAAGGTTCTTCTCTCTTCTCAGAGGGTGTATGTCTGGGACACAAACAGGGGCCAAATGTGGTATCAGCTTTGGTTATCTTTGTTTTCACTCTTCTGACCAGAATCCCTCAAAGTACACAATCCCCCTTTTCCCCACCTCTTTCTTAAATAAAAGAATAAATATATTGAATAACGTTGTTGAGTAGTTTTATTTCAAATATGCATATATTATGACTAGTGTCCTGAGCAAGACAGAACAATTACCAAAACTAGGTTTATTTAATCTTTTATTACTGGGGCCAATCTTTCAATGAAACTGTGCTCTGTTAAATGGAAGCTGTCTGATATTCACAACTTGTGCTTCTGGGTTCTTGCATTTTATACCAGGAGGCAGTTTACTCATATGTTTCTGATCATTCTAAAATGATGGAGAGCAAGAATGTATGTTTGCATAACACCTTACACTTTATGAAGTGCTTTCAGATGTATCATCTGTTTTACCTTAATTACTCTATGGGGTAGGTTTTATCATCCCTATTTCACATCAGTAAATTCAGATGCAAGGAGCCTTAAACTTTATAAAAGAGCCTTCGTTTTGAAAAACAAATGTACGCATAAGGAGATTGAGCAGAGTCACCTAGACCTAGCATGTGCAAGTCATTAGCTTCTTTTGCCACAAACAATGCTGTGTTGATGAAGAAATAATATAATATTATACTTTGGGAGAAGCTGGTACATATAAAAAATTGAGGTAAGACTGAATTGTCATTCAGCTGGCTGACACTCAGGACAGTATCAGAGGGGCAGGACTCATGGAATTAAGCAGGGTTTGATACTCTCCATGTCAGAAGTAGAGCCTTTATTTGTGAACTGTTTTGCCTTCGAGATGGTTTCCTACGGCTGGTTCTGTTGGCCAAGCCTTCAGAGCAGCCATCATGCTTTCAGGATCCCCCAACCAGAAGAAAATGAGCATACCATGGATTCTCAGGAGGCTAGGCAATATTCTAGGTGTTGAGGCTAACACAGTTAATAGGAAGTGTCCTTGCTCAGAGAATACAACAATATGGTGGGAAGTAGAGGGGATGTTCACTTGAACTAAGCCTTTTAATACAGTGAGATCTGGGCTGTGATGGGTGACAAGCCTGCTTGCGTGAAGGATGAACAGTTAGCCTGTTAAAGAGGGAGGATTTCAGAAAGAGACATCAACATAGAAGAACGAGGAAATCACCAGTAACTTGGTGTTTCTAGAAGGCAGTGTCTGAACTTGAGAAATAGGCAAGATATAGGCAGAGGCCCTGTGATGGAGGACATCTTTTCTGACATCAAAAAGTTTAGCTTTTATGCTGCTGAGCACTTGGGTCCAAATGGTCAGATTTGTGTTGAGTTCATAACACTGTAGAGAAGGGATGGGAGGAGTTGAACATGGAGTGAGGGAGATAAGTTAGGAGGCTTCTGAAGTAGTCCAGATGAGGGATGTGGAGCCTCAACAGGCAGAGAAAGTAGAAGTGAAAGGAAAAGGGCAGAGCTGAGAAACATGGAGAAGGTGGGGTCACAACTTGAGGATTGGACATGGAGGTTAAGGAAGAGAAAGGCATCTAAGATGACTTCATTATTTTTGGTCTGAAGGAGGACTCCATAAATCCGTATAGGGCAGGCTCCAGGCAGGACAGTTTTAAGAGGAAGATAATAAGTTGAGTTTTAGAAATGTGTGAGAGGTGTTTATAGGACACTTCTAAGACAATGTTTTACAGACAAAGAAATCAGTTTGTATCTCAAAGCTAGACATACAGCTTTTGCTCTGGTTTGCATTTTTTTTTTCTCATGCTACTCTCTTTAAATCAATGATTCTTTTGGGCTTCATCATGACCAACTTTATAAATCTGATGACAGCAACGGATTCCCTGGGGGTGGAAAAGCACACATGCACACGTTCATAAAACATGACATAAAATTTCAGGTAGTTTGAAGAGCTCCAAGTTAATGCTACTTGCTTTCAATGGGACTTGGAGCTTTAAAACTCCATATAAATCTCAGAGCAGCCAAGTCCCATATTGATTGACTGTCAAGGATCTTCTACTATTGCTATATGACTGGAGGAGTCCAGTTGCAACCACATGGTTTATTATCAACACAAGCCAGTGGGAGATCAGAAAGCAATTACAATACCTAGAAACTGGAGCACACAGGCTCATTTTAACTCTTCTGTATACTACTTAGATCTTTTCTCATGACCCCATTCTTTGCCTGTGTCATAAACTCCTCCCCAGACTTTACCCCAAGGCGGAGCTAATAGGACACGAGTTGTTCAGACTCTTACTATTTATTGATGCAAATGTGATCATTCTTGTCCCAATTCATTATCATCATAAGGTGAGGATCCTGTTGTGAGGACAACCTCGCTTCATCTTCCGCTCAACTCACTTTTGGTTTTGCAAGAATGTAAACATCCCACAGCTTTCATCTCCGTATTTTAACTCTTTTTCTACAAGCTCCATGCATGTTCATGTGCAATAAACTTTTTCACACATTTTGTTCTCATGCTGAGGAATGTTGGCATTCCTCTCCTCTAATGCACTAAATAGTCCTTCAGATCAACAGAGTCCCCCAAACAGGTACAAAGGTGCATTAAAGGATTCTGTCACCTAATAGTTATTGAGTACTTCTTGTGGACTAGGTCTCCCTTGAGGGTTTCCAGTCTAACGAAAGAAGCAAATGTAGATTTATAAGTTACATACAGTGTGATCGTTGCATTAATAGAGGTATCGAACCCAGGAGCTCATAATATGCATGCTGTGGTGCCCCTTATCTGATGGGTTGAGTCTTTTCAGTCATTTTTCTGTGAGCACTTGTCGCACCCCTCCTGACTGGGCTTCACGGTGCTGTGGGGATATATACTTGGACAAATCTTGAAATTGAGAAACTTTGACGGCTTAACAAAGATGTACAAAATAAGCTTTAATGGAAGGTAGAAGTGATACATGCCGTAAGTATGAAGAAAAACAAAGGGGAAACTAGCACTTATTGAGTACATACTGTGTGTCAGGGATGATTTTAGATACTTTCACTTACACTTTCTAACTGAATGCTCCTACCTGTGTTTAGGCTTAATTAGGCTTTTCTAACTTAATTTACAAATTAAGACTCAGAGATGATAAGCAAATTACCGAAGATCTCCTTGTTTGTAAAACTCATGATATTGCCACTCTATATTGCTAAAGGACCTTAGGAAATATATCAAAATAATAAAGTGAGACAGAATATACTCATTTAGTTACTGCTCAGTGTTCCAGTTTTCTCTCAACTTCATTTATGTATTTTGCCCTGCCCCTTATGGGTCAGTACATACCCTAGAACATACTTAGGGCTTGTCCCTTACCAGCTTTAACTATCATTAATATTATGGCAATTTCAAAAATAAATCCCTTTGGATCTGGCTCAGCAACTGGCTCCTATCTTTCTCCTGTGATTTCCTCAATCCCTGGTAGCATTAACATTAGAGATAATTAAATTTGCTACCTTTACAGGATGACTTTCCATGGGGCACCTTTTCTTATAATTCAAGACCTTCTAGTGTCCTTTTTAACAAACTACTGACAAAGCCACTCTTAAGTTTCCTTTACTGGATGGGAATTATTACAGCTCAGATCCATTTATCCAGTGTCACACAAGTCGCTGGATATGCTCGATAAACGACCCAAATTTTAACCTTCTTACAATTTAACACTTTAAATAAAGCCAGCAAGCTTCACCTCATTGGAAAATTACTATATGTCTGAAACAATTGGGATATCAATATCTGTCAGACAGCCTTCCTAGGTGTAACGTCTAAAGCAAGACTCATTGAGGTGACTCGCGTTCTCTGCATGGTGTTTACCCAGTAGTCATCACTCACGTTTGTTCATTATGTGTTGGGGTGATGAGCCAACCGCCGTACTCTCAGCTGGGGCTATAGCCTGTTTAGTTTGGCAGTGATTAATGATGTGCCCAGAGTGAGCCATTCTCAGAGCCATCTTAGAAACCCAGTTAGCCAAAGACAAATAGCTGGAACTTGGCCAATGGGAGCACAGGACGTGTGCTCTTGAGAGAGGGGGAGTCATTTAGAAACATCCGTATGACTTTTGGTTGTCTTAACTAGGGAAGAGGCAGGTTCTGCGGTAAAAAAAAAAAAAAAAAGCCTTGGGGTGTCGTTTCTTGGTAGGCACCCCGGATTCAGTGTAAGGCATGTTACTGATGTATAATACTTGTACAACTGCGTCATTTTTCTGTGCTTTGGGTCTCACCATTTATAAACTTGCTTATGGACCCTACCTGCTTCCCAGCCACACCTTCAGACAAAAGGCACTTGTATCAGTAAGTATCTTGAGATGTTCCTTTTGAAGATCTTATGCCAAAGAACAAGCATCTATAGCTTTACGTTTTCTTTACCAAATGAACTTTACACACACACACACACACACACACACACACACACACACACAAAGTTTTAAGGGTAGTGTTTTTCTTGCCTTTGTACCTTATTTTTCCTTCTCATTTCATTCACCTGTTGTACCATGTTGGTTTGACATCCATTTCTTTACTCAAGATTTCTCCTCTTTGCCTCTTTCTGTCCTTTAGGTGGGACAATAAGGAAGAGTTACATTGATCTTGAAGTTATAGAGAAAATGTCTCAGTGCTGATTAGAATGCTGGCCTTTTAGTGGTATCCCAAAACTGGGCACAGCACCTTCTTTTATCCTTTCCAGAATGGACCTTCTCTCCCTATTACTGACAGAAAGCATCTCTGAAGTTCCATTGGCAACTCCTGGCCCGAGACTTTAGGAATATTTATTTCCAAAAGATAAATAAACCCCTTTTTAGAGGGCATTTTTTCACTAGCCCATCCAAAAAGCTCAATTCAAAAGTTACAAGGATGCCCAAATCCACTTTGTGGGAGAAAATACAGAGATGAGAGGATGAGCCCAAAGTTACACAGGAGACAGGATAAGAAGAAAAATGCAAAGCCAGGTAGGCACTAGGTATCCTGGTTTAGTTATTAATGTTTGACTTTATGACTTTGTTCCTCTGCTCAAAGATCTTAATTTTTCATCACTTCCTGCAAGATAGAGTTCAGATTCTTCTACTTGGCAGCTACAGGCACCCATAGTTTGATCCTGACCTGTCCCTCACAGCTTACTTCCTACCCCTCTCCCTAAGTGAATAAGAATAAACAATAACCATCATGTATGTCTAGTCTCATAGAAGCTGCTCAACAAACATTCCTTTAATCCTTACACCACACTGCAAGGTCTACACTGTAATCTCCAGTTTACTGGGGATCTGAGGTTTAGGGAGGTTCAGAAATTTGCTCCAGGACACATAGATGGTAAAAGTGAGAGAGCCAAGAATCAAACCCAGTTCTGCCTGACTCCAGGGCTTGCTGTTTTCCTTTCACTAAAGCCAAAGTGATCTTGAGCAACTGCCTTTCTATTGGCTTCGAAAGCCCATTCCCCTCACTTCTCTTTTTAGATCTAAATCATACCCATCCTGCAGGACCCCACCCAGAACCTGCCTTGTTCATACAATGCTTCCTAACCACCCCAGCTGGAAGTGGTCTCGCCTGCCAGGTAGGAGTCAGGAGCTTTGGGCTCAAATCGCTACTGTGCCACTGTCTAGTGTGTGATTTTGAGTAAGTCACTTAATTCTACCTTGGCATATGCTGTAACCTGACCTCTATAGTTCTACCCAATCACAAGTTGTAGAATTGTGAAGTTATATATAATTTCTTGTATGTGCTGAGTCCTGTATCTCTCTGCCTGCCTCACCCCCATTTCCCACTGGCTAGTACAGTACCTTATGCAGAAGGAGGGGCACAGCAGATAGTATTGTGGAGAGACGCACTTACTCTTCAGTTCTAACTCACTCCCATTTATTTGTTTGCCTCTTTTATTCACTTAGTCATCCATTCATTTATTTCTTGCCAGGGCTGAATTTTTCTGTAACTTCCATGATCCTTCCTGAGATGTCCTAGAAGCCTCACCTCCACTTTTAGACAATATAGTTATTGGTTTGGGAAAAGTTATTGGGCAATACTTAATGCCTTGAGAGCAAGGACTTTTCATTTCTTATACTCAAAGCAGATAAAACAGAAGAAGTCACTTTGACAATCTGAGATCTCAGAAAAAGAAGTTTGGACAAATACCGATAAACACTTTGTAACATTTTCTGTGTCATGGCTCTTTCAGCATCTCATCAATCCTTGTGCACCTGTGCATACCAGCCCATGGTTTCCAACCTGCACAGAAAAATGGATGGCTACCAATTAATTGAAGTCACCAGGTTTCAAGTTTGGTTCCAAAGGACTATCATCTTCTGTACCATCTTCAGTGACACTTGTCCCCTTTTGCTCCTAAAATCTTTGGCTCCTGCAGGTCCTCAAGCATTCCTTTAGGAGACAGTGATTCTGCTTATCCCATCAGCAGACACCACTGGGCAAAACAGATATCATCTTCCTCCCCCCTAATCCCCAGAAAATTCTTGGACTCTAGCTTTCACCTGTCAGATGTTCATGCTAATTGAAATTTGAAAAGAAGGGAAAAGGCGATTATGTTCAACATCAGAAGGCCTACAGTTTGAACAAGGAAACCCATGTCTTCCCACTATTTTATCCACTCAACAAACGTGTCAGGCCCTCCTGAGTGTTTGGCACTGTTCTTAGGCCCATGACTAAGTCCTTTCCCTGGACAGTACACCATTTCCAAAGGTGTTAGTGTTGGCTTCAATTGCCAAGATGGTAAGTGAGATAGAAATACTGTTTAGCTATTGGGCTGAACAACTTTCACAAGGACATAAAACTGAACATAATTTCAGGCCCTGAAAAAATTTGGTCTGGGGCATTGGGACTTTTAAGAAAGTCTAATCCAAAGTTATTGAACAGTTAAATGTGTTAGATAAGGTTAACTATTGCTGACCAACATCAGTTGCTTCAGAGATGATGGGTGGGTGCTCTTGTGAATACCAAATTCAATTGATTGGTAGGGACTGCCTGCAGACAGAGTCCTGGTTCAGCAGGAAAAAAAGTGCCATGATAGATTAGTCATGTCTGCCATTGTCCTGGGAGAGAAGAATGATGGTATATATGCCATATAATTGCCATCTATGCTGTTTCCTCCAAAGGACCCATCAGTAAGGGGGGGAATCACATTCAGGTGAAAGCATGGCAGACCCAGTGGATTTCTGGAAACTGTGGCAATAGCTGCCTTCATCCAGCTGAGAGAGATATAGTGAATGAGCAGCAAGGAAGAGGTATTGAGTGGAAAAAACACAAAAACCATTTCAGATCTTCCTTGGGTGCATTAGCTCCAAACCACCAAATGACTAAGGATTTTGCAGAATCAGGGCACTTTGGGCTGTTTTAATTGTCTGAGCTTTGTGGCCATGGTGGTTGATAGGTTCTCCTTTAAAGATGGCTCACAATTACTTTAGTTTGGGAAGTGCTCTTCTGCCCTGGGACTGTGTAATAACCAGCCACAGAAAAGAAAAGGCCTGGGAATTTATGAGATGTCACAGTTTACAACCATCTGGGAGAAATACAGCAGGATGTTGGTACAGTAATGTGTTAACCAGAGTTAATCTATCATTGCTACTGTTATAAACACTCTCTTTCCCTCTGCTTAAAACCATCGCACAGATTTGACCCCAGTCTTCACAAAGACGGGCCAGAAATTGTCTTTTTTAAACATGTAACTCAGAAATACAGTCAAATTGACCTTCGGTTTACTTGACTGAGGGGGAAATTTCCCAGGTATGAGAAATTTTAAAATCCACTAGTGATAAAAAGAAGAATGAGGTATAGTCTCTTCCTTCAAAGGACTCAGGGTCCTATGGGGAAACCAGTAGTAAATACATAATTTCAGTACACTCTGAGAAGTGCAGTCCTTGAAGCGATCGGGCAAGAATAGAAATATGTTTGTATGCGCAAAAACCAGTGGTGTGCTAAATCATCACTTTGCTTTCCCTGCCCCCAAATTATATTGGTAACTCATACCCATAATAGCACTTATTGAGGGCCACTGTTATTTGTTTACACACCTACCTCCCACTAACTGCCTTTGAGTTCTGCAAGAGTGAGCATTGGATCTGGTTTTTGTGTTGCCAGCACTTCAGCCAGTGATTAGCATGTATTAGATGCCTGACAAATGTTAGCTGAGCTAATACAGGACTGAATATATACAGCTGACCCTTGAACTACATGGGAGTTAGGACGCCAACCCTCTGCACAGTCAAAAATCCACATATAACATATAGTTTGGGCAGTTCCTTCATATCCGTGGCTCCACATCTAAGGATTCAACCAACTCCGAATCATGTAGTGCTGCTGTATTTACTATTGAAAAGAATCCACGAATAAGTGGATCCACAGGGTTCAAACCCATGTTGTTCAACGGTCAACTGTACTTCTAAAGCTTCTAATGCCATACCCAGAACTGACAACTTATTAGAGAAAATTTAGAAAATAAAACATATTTACTCTTAAGGTGTTTGTTGATGATTCAGCTGAATCTATTTGGAAATTAAAAAGCATACCATAGTGTTCTAAATTTCTCAACAAAGAATGGTCCACTTATAATATCACACTGTAAACTATAGAAACAAACATTCGATATACCATTTTAAAACTGTAAAAACACAAGAAAATACTACATGTTATTTATGGATAAGGCATATGTAGAATTATAAAAATATCTACAGAAAGAGTATATCTCTGGCAAGAGTAGAATGAGGAAAGGATGACACCTATGGCATTTTGTACCTTTAAAAAAGACATCTAAAATAAATATGGCAAAATGTTGACATAAATAAAATTGCCATGGTGGATGATTATCTGCTGTATTATTTTCTGTTTGAAATATTTCATAATTTTAAAGTTTATAATTACTTTTTTATGAAGTAAGACTACTGGGTGGGAAAAAAAATATTACACTCTTAATTTGATGCATACTGAAAGGGAAAAAGTATTTGGACAAGTGTGGCAGGAACGTTCCTTCCCCGTATGTCAGAGTTTAGACCAGTGGGCTCTGCTTAATTTAAGTCCCGCTGCATGGCCATCCCCCCTGCCCGGTGTATCTGCTGAGGCCCATCCACCAACACTTGCGTTTTGGTGCCACAGTCCTTCTAGAGTGACTTGCCAAAGCAGTGATTCCTATGTCCTCTGAGTTCAGGAGCCTTGCCTGGTGGCAGAGCTGCTTTATAGAAGCCAGACCTTGCCTTTGCCACCCCGTATCCCCTGTGGTCTTGCCTGAGCAGTCTGCTTACGAAAAGTTTATTAAATCTCCCTTCCAGAGGGGCAGATTGTCCCCTTTCATTTGTCGCTATTTAACAGCTTATGCAAAGTATGCTGGGAGAGCCAAATGTGTGAGGCTTCAGGATTCACCTCCATGTGAGACAGCAGGCAATGCATTTATTTCTTAATGGTGACTAATTTTAGAATAGTTTGGGGCTGATTTATCTGATATTTTTTCTGTCCATTTTCCGTTTAGCTCATTCATTCACTCTGCGAATATTTTTGAAACTCGTACTGGATGCTGGACACACAGAGATGAATTGGGTAAAATCCCACCGTCCACAGAGGTTGAGACACACGGGGGAATCTCAGCACATGAGCGGACGGTCACCGTTCACTGCTTTTCTTCACACCTTACCCATGAATGAGTGAAGAAAGGCAGTGAATGGATCTCAGATTTGTTGGTAAACAGCCCATAATGTTTAAAGGGTATCTGTGGATGCCATTTATCCATGAACAGACCTAGGAAATTGCTTATCATTTAGTACCGTGTATTTGGGCATCATCATTGTGGAACTTAAAGAAGAAAACTCCTTTCAGGCTCAGTTACTTCTTCAATAAAATTCCTCCCCTGCTTTTGGGGAGCTCCTAGGAGAGGCAGTCCAGCCCCTACCCCCCACCATGGTCAGCCAGGGTACCGTAGAGCACAGCACCTCGGTAGCAACTCTGGTTTGGGAGACTGGCCCGTTGGGAAGGTCATTCTTTGTAACTTTCAGAAGATTTGCCTAAGTCTTTGCTTTCAACACTTGAGCTTGACAAAGTATGGCTAAGTTTGGTAAACGAGCGTTAGAAAACCAACAGTAGCAGAATAATTAAAAATTTGTAGCCATTTTCCCCCAAACCTATTGGAAGAGAGTATTTCAACCTTCTTTGCCAGAAAACCAGCCCCTTTGGTTTCTGCCTTCCTCACCATTCATGGTCCCATATTTTGACTGACTTACTTGACATGTTGTTTATTCAAAGCTGTGGATTAAATGCCACCCACTAATATGATTGGTGTGCACTTTGCTTGCCTGAGGCCAGCATCCTCAGACACTGGTGAAAATAGCTTCCTGCTGTCCAACAAAGCCTTCAGTTAGCTAACCTGCAAATCTAGCCTGATTGTCGTATTAATTTGACTCCCCATTTCAGTGGGGAAGGGAAGCTTGGTCACACGACTGTTTGCCTCTTGATCTCTCTCCCCTCAATGGCAGGACACAGAGGGAAGGCAGTGATCCCAAACCTCACCTTTTCTGTTTCATCTTTTGAACTGGCTTCCTGTGAATGCTGAAGAAAGTGAGAAGGATGTTTCTTCCATATCCATTGTTCTTCAACAAACCCAGCACTAATTGATTTTAAGACTAATTGCTGGTTGAAAGGTTTATTCTTTTTACTGGCTATAAACATGCCTGAAACCTTAAATTAAAATGCCTTCTTGTGAGGAGGAGGGCACCTCTTAGTGTCTTAGACTTTGGAATGTGAAATCACCCAGTTAGCACCTGCGCGGACTCGCAGGTCAGGCATTGTATAATGAGTTATTTGCGGGACTAATGGCAAAGCCCTCAGAGCTCTCAGTTTGGATTATGATCAGATTCTCAGGATGCTTGAAGCTGCCTAAGCATCACTACCCCCGCCATCTGATTCCTACTTTATTTGTAGCTAAAACCAGGGGACGTTCTCAGCAAGCAAACAGCAGTACCAAGCAGCTAGCTCCCTTTCTAACTGCTCCGGTGCCATCTGCTGTGCTCTCCGGGTGAGTCTGAAAAGTCATCTTCTATACTCTCTCTAATAACAGTCCTCCGTCAGGTTCCCCAGGCCCCTCTGGACATTGCTAACCACCAGCTTGCCCGCTCAGGGTTGGCACTCGGGCTACTGCCCTGTATCCGGAAACACTGATGCTGATTGCTGCCCAGGGGATTGTGGGTTTATTGGGGAGACGGCGGCTGCCCTTGCTAAAGCAAGCCCTTAAGTGGCACCTGAGCCAGGTAGGCAGATGCTCGCGCCACAGTGGCTGTGGCTGCCTCAGTGAGAAGCAGCCCACCGAGTGGAGGTGGCTTCTAAGAGCCCTGCCCAAGCATGCTCAGAGCAGACACTCTCTCCTGACCATCTCTGTGACTTCCCGGGTGAGAGCACTCATCTTGTCCCCACTGTAGCTGGTACCTGAAGGCCACCCCTTGGGGGAACTGAGGGCAGTAACAAGCTGAGGTCTGGGCTCCTCATCTGTAAGTTACATTGACATTTCTGAGGGAAGGTCGCATGTCCCTTTCTCTTTTCCTAGGAATGGCAACCATCACAGCTCCTTCCTACCTTCTTATGCCTCCTCATTTAGACCAGTAGCCCTCAACCCCAGCTGCACATTAGTACCCCCTGGGCGGCTTTGTAGAGCATGACCGGTGTCTGGAACCCATTCCAGACCAGATGAATCAGAATCTCTGGGGGGTGAGGCCAGGCAAAGGTACGTTTTAAATTTTGTTGTAGACTGAGGGTTGGGAATTACTGATTTTGAGGCTATTTCTTTCTTTTAATCATTTGTCGAGTCCATCAGTCATAAATTAAACAGACATTTTGTCCATTACTATGTGATCGGATCATGCAGACTCTGGATGTGCAAGAGTAACCAAGGAAACAGCCCATGACATTATGGAACAGTCCTATGATGGGAGAATATGTGGTCCTACATTGCCTTTAGGGGGAGGGCTGCAGGTCAGAAATGGATTTCTAGAATTGAAGAATGAGCAAGTATTAGAAAGGAGGGCATTAGTCACAGGTGGAAGGAAGAGCACAGGTAAAGGCACGGGGTGAAGCTCGAGGCACGGAGATCCTCTCAGTGCGGCTAGCTCATGGGGTCTGAAGGGTGGTTCCAAGTAGGAGGCATCGGTTGCTGGGGTGGGAGTGGAAGGTAACCACGAGGGCCCGTGTGGTCACACTAGAGGAGCTGGTCTTCACCCGCAGGCAGTGCTGAACCAAGCAAATGATGTGATCAGATTTGCATTTGGGAAATAATCTGGCCTCTATGAGGAGGGGCTGGAAGGGGTAAAGTTGAAGTCAGAGGTTGTTGGGTAAACCTGGACAGGTAATGGGGCAGGGGTCCAGGGACGAGTCAGTGAGAATGACGTGAAGTAGAGGAAGGGACAGATATTCAAGAGGCGAGTGAACATCACACCACTCCTGAAAACTATAATCCTCAGAGCAAAGTTCCCAACTTTCATGAACATTCAGGTTCCTAAGCCCAGGTGGTTCCATTATTTTGATCATTGCTACCTAGTTTTTCATCACTCACCAAAGACATAATGTAACCCAGAGTTGCATTACGGGCACAGTACAGATACGTGGCGTCCCGAGAACCAGCCTTGGCTATAAGCAGTTTGCATTCCAGACTCTAACTTGGGAGAAGTGAAACCAATGGACAGTCCCAGTCTACAGCGAACTGTTCTTATTCTCAGCTCTTGGGTACAAATCTTGGCTTTTAACGTGATGCATAACAAGCCTAGTATGGGTTTAACCAGCCCTTGCTGGGTTCGGAAATGCCATCTTAGAGAGGAACAGTCACGGTTACCTCACTGCCCGTGTCACACACAGCACTGGCCTTTGGCCCAGAATTAGGTCATTGTCAATCCCTCAGAGGGATGCCCACAGGAGCTTAGAGCTCAGAGGGCTGTTAAGACCCACTGGAGAGCAACAGAGACAAGGAGAAGTTAAATAGCTTGCTGATTCTTATGATTACTGCATGCCAGGATTAGATCACATCCTCTGTGAAGTGCAGAGGCACTTTTTTGCCTTTATTAATGAACAAACGATTTCAAATTCATCTGGTATAATTGAGGACATACGATGAAATCGAGGATGAGCTGGAGGTTGCACACCAGCTGAGCTGACCCTCTGTGATTTCCAAACAGTTTCTGTTCATTTACATTAAGCCGACCCCAAGGGGCCCTGGAGAGCCTGACCCATCAGCAGGGTACTGCACTGGTCAAACCCCATTGGGAGGTATGGCAGGAGGAAGCAAAGGTGGGCCAAAGTATCTTCCAACCCCTGAAACCATTCAGGGGGAGAGTTGAGAATACTGTTTAAAAAACCAACTCTTTAATCTGTCTGAATCAATTCTATTCAATGCAATGTAAATATAATCTTGAATTGCCCCGCACATGTTAGGAACCCCCCGGGTGGTCATGAGGTTGTTTGCACGCTGCAAGGAAGATTTTTTTCCTTTGGAGAAGCCGTCTTTAGGACTGTGATTCACAGGAAGCCTCATAATGATGGGTATAATGTATTGAGGTCAATGCTGTGCATCTTCTAATCCTAACTAAAGATATTCACCTCCGCTTTATAGACAAGGAAACAGATTCAGAGAAGCTGGAGCAATTTGCCAAGCTAAGTGTGTGACCGAGGCAGACTTGGAAATGAGCGCTGCCTGACTCTAAAACCAGGCATTTTTTTTCCATACCAGGGCTTGGTAAACCACCACCTGCAGCCCCAGCCCAGCCCACCACCTGTCTTGTCAAATCAGGTTTCACTGGGACACAGCCACGCTCATCATTACTTATTATCTGTGGCCACTCTCACGGCACCACAGCAGAGCTGATTAGTGACTACAGACACTATATGGTCCACAAAGCCTAAAATATTTATTATCTGGCCCTTAAGAGAAGTTTGCCAACCTCTGCTCCATGCCAAACTGCCCCAAAATAAATACAGAAAATTTAAATGCTGCTCCCTGGGCACAGAAAGCATTTTTATTTTTCTCTTTCCTTCATTTAATACACTTGACACTACTCAGCAAAAACCCTCGTTTGCGTGGACTGGCTTAGGCAGTCCACTCCCCAGCCGTGGCAAAACGACAAAGAAAAACCATCTTTAGTTTCCAGTTGTCCTAATTTTAAAGACCTCTGGAGGGTGGAGGGGAAAATCGACAGCCTACATCTGGGTCAATAATTGTCCCTGCCAGGTAAGTCACCAGTTTGTACCCTAACTTCTCGAACTTTTTCTGGGCAAGGCCACTTCTCCCCATGTTCTAACCTTGGAGAGCAGCCCCCAAAGTGATCCCAGTCTCCAGGAAGGTGTCCTGCCTACACATGAGTACTTGGGGTCTTCCTTCCCCAAGACCCTTCTTCAGGCAGGCTCCCTCCAATCTCTTGGTCCTTGTGAGCCTTCTGTCATTTTGTTTTGTGTAAAGAACATTCTTGGGAATAAAACTGGTCCAGTCCTGAAGCCCAGCGATGAGAACTGTCCCCCATGAGTCACTTTAAAGCTGGACTGCGTTGGCATCTGTCTTCTCCAAGACAGCCTTTTCTCGCCATTATGAAGATAAATCCATTTAATGGACACCACGGATTGGGGAAATTGCACTTTTTTGTAAGCGCTGACCCTCCTTTTGTGGTATACTGCTGTGGCTTCTTCAGAAACCCTCCACTCGGCTTCAGATCAGCCCCTTCCAGCTCAGCTCTGGAAGGAAGCCGAGAATGACCTCTGGAACCCTACGACACCATCTCAAAGCCACAGACGTTATTCTTTAGGCTGTATAAAAGTGCTCTTTGAAAACCCTGGTAACAGTCTTACAGTTCTGTTAAGGATGCATTTGTTTAATTCTACAGATGAAAGGTAGGAGCCTGAGAATCTTTGATATTGAACATATGAATCATTACAGTCTGGAAGATACTTGCTAAGTACCGTGGGCCACAATACAAATAAGAAACGGTGCCTCCTCTCCAGGGATTTACAATCTAGATGGGGTGAAAGGTACACCAATCACTAACTTAACTGCTTTACAGTGATATGACAAGAATTGCTACAGAGGCCATACTGAAGGCTCAGAAGTGGTGCTGGATGTCTGCTGAGATCAGAGGTTCTTACACTTGAGGGTGCATCGGAATCACCCGGAGCAGCTGTTGAAACACTGATTCCTGGGCCCACTCCTAGAGTTTCTCATTCAGTGGGTCTGGGGTGGGCCGAGAAGTTGCATTTCTAGCAAGTTCCCAGGTGATACAGATGTGGCCTGGGAATATTTTTATAGGAGAAAGCTCTGACATAATTTCATTATCAGAAGGCAAGAGCACTCACATTTGTTGTGATTCTAGTATGTACAATGTAGATATGTAAGGTATCTACAATGTACCTTAAAGGATGTTAGGCTTCGTCTCATTAACAATAACCTGATAAATCCCAAATGATTCGTTCTCCCAGTTTATAGATGATGCAAATGAGTCTTGGAGGGATTGAGTGTCTTGAGGAAGTCTGCAGCCTGGCTTCGAAATCGTGTGTGCTGAGCTCTAAAGGCTGTGAAACTATCCTGAAACCAGTACCCAACTGTTTGCTGAAAACTACCAACGTGGACTCCAAAAGCATATTTTCTTTAATACCTGAGTCATGCACTGCCTACTTTCTGCCTTTGCTCTTGCCGGCCCCTCTGCCTGGATTCCCCTTTCCTCTTCCTTCACCTCATAACTCCCATTCATCCTTCAAGTCCCAGTGACAATTTTATCTCAACCATGTAGACTTTGCTGACATCCCTCCTTTCCCCAGCTGGACCAGGAATAAAGAGTCCTTTGTATGTGTCCCAACATACTTTATGTTATTGAATCCCATCATACCTCCCATATCCTCTGGTAATTTATCATTAGTAACAGAAGAAACAATCCACGGTTTTCATCTTGACCAGCAAAGCCATCCACCCTCTGCCCAGCCTTACCTTGCAGCCCCACCTCATTTGTCCAACTAAACAAAACCACCAGCCACTCTTCCCCACCCAGAGCTGTACTCTCCTCCTTCCGAGCCTTGGCTCATGCTGTTTCTCCCACCAAGACTGGCTCCTTCCCTGCACCTCTTTGTGTCCACATCTTGCTTCTCCTTAAGCCCCAGCCAAAGTCCCCGTGCTGTACCCTCAGCCCGCTGGCCCTTGAGAGGGGCTCAGTGAGTATTTGGGGGATAAACACCTTGCCCTTGCTCCACTGTGACATCACTTCCTCTCTTGGGGGAGGCAAGTACGTGCATGTCTTTCACTCTCCCAGACCGGGAGTTCATGCAGCACAAGCGCTCACTCACAGGGCCTTGTACACTGTAGGTGCTCAAAAACAGTTGTTGAATGAATGGATGAATGATACTGGATAAAGGTGTGGCTCTAAAGGCAGGGTCAAAGAGGTGATGGAGGCTCATTGGATCAGGAGCACATTGCAGTTAACAACAGTGAAACCAGAGCGTACAGTTAGACCAACAGCATGCTCGATTCTATTCAGGAACCCCCAGCACTTACACCTTTAATCCACTCCAAGGAGCCAAAAGGTTTTCTCCATTTGAAGTACAAGTGTCTTGTGAGACCTCCCACTTCTTTTGTATTTAACATGTGACATTATTACAGCAAACATGTGCTGGGAAGATTCCAGAAACACATGGCTCAGACCGCAGGCACGGTTCAGGCCTTGATTAAGTAATGTCAATACCAAATTCAGATTCTAAGAGTATGTTTTCTTTGAAAACATACTGTAGCAAAGCACATGTTGTAATTAAGCAAAGCACATGTTGTAATTAAGAAGTTTTAAGTTCATTGATTTGCTGATGCCTCTGCAGCACCATCTGTGGGTTTTTCAAACAGTGATTAAAGGTCTGATAATTTCCAAAGAGGACAGAGTTAAGGATGGTGGTTGTGTCTTGATTTAAATTGCACACATAGGGCATTAACAGAGACTTTATGCCATCAATTCTAATCCTTGTAGAAGCTCCTTTGCAAAGGAATAGAAGACTATTTGACCTATCTGACTATTTTGTCCCTTCTTAAAAAAACAATGACATCTCTCGTGGCGGTCACTGTGCTTGGCACACGGAGTGACCATAGAACAATGGTCAGTGGCCAGTGCCAAGCAAAACTGTGAAGTAGGCAAAACCAGTCTTTGGCTGCTGTTTTATGCTGTATACTTACCACTTGCATCCCTTTCCCTAGGGCCAGGGCCCTCTAGACCTCGTCTCCCTTATCAACCTACTCTTAGGAAATGGGCTATATTTTCTTCAAATTGAAGTGTAAGTGATTGCTGGGGATTTAAAGGATTGTTCCACTTACGGATGCTTAGTTACATCTACCAGGGATCGAAGTCTTAAGCTAGAGAAATGGAACACTAACTGGATTTTAAGCATAAGATACAAGTAGGAGCTGCAAAGTTTCCCATACTTACATAGGGGATTATCATCATTTCCATGCAAAGGTACAACCATGAGCATATAAATGAAGATGATTTTTTAAGTTATTTCTTATCAAAGCAGCTTTGTTGTTTCTATCCAGCTTCCTTCTCCTATTTTTTCTCCAATCTGGGCAACCTCAGCCCCATAAGCTGGTACTCCTGCATACTTCAGTGCATATATTTGTTGAGATCTTTGGTTGAAAGTGACAAGAATCCCATGCAAACCATTTTAAGAAAAGAAAAAAGCTTACGTAACCAAACCAGCAAACGTCAGGGTTGAACTGACTTTGTGGTTGAATATGGCATCACCGTTATTAACACATTCTTTCACACACACACACACACACATACACACGCACACACAAACTTTCTTCTGTCTGATTCTACTGGCATTGGTCTCATCATCTTCCACTTTCCCGAATATTAAGGGACAGTCTTACAGGTCTCAGTTTGAGGGGAAAAGAGCATGCTTCAGCTCTGCCTCAAGTCAAGTCAGGAAAGTCTGGCGAAGGATGCTGATTGGTCAGTTCATGTCACATGCCCACTTACTAGCATGATCATTGTGTCTAGTCACATGTAGTCTGGTGACTGTCATCTCTGACACCCCTTAAGAAACACATGAAGAAGGGGAATCACCCGGCCCTCTGGGCTTCTGTCTTCTTATCTACAAAACAAGGGAAGTGGAGATAGCTCTAAAACTTTCTCAGCATTAACCTGATTCTATTTTAAAATCCCTTCTTCATTTTTGGCATTCAAATGGCTATATCTTTGTCTCTCTTACATGTCTTACCTCCCACCAGAAGGTCAAATAACATTAGGAGATGACGGTTACCTCCTTGGATCAACTCAGAGTTTCTCTAAACGAGGAAAGGGGCAGCTCCTGTGGTGCCCCTCACATGAAACTGCAAAGTGTTATAATTCAGCCTGGACCAAATTTAGCCACCATTTATACTGCATGATATGAGATGGTAACAATTTCAAAATTTGTGAAGCATTCCAAATTTAGCATTTTGCCTGAGTAAATAAAGAAGCAGATCAGGTGGAAGGTTAACTGGAAATTTAGTATTTTGCCTGAGTAAATAAAGAAGCAGATCAGGTGGAGGGTCAACTGGAAATTTACCTCTCTGCTGTTATGCTGGGGGCATGAAACAATGTTTATGTAACTGGTTCCAATTCAGATACAGCCCAGGTTCCAAGTGGCTAAGATGTGGTCATTTCCATATTATTTACCTGTTTCCATACCACTGAACAGCCATTCTTTCTGCAAAATCCATGTGATGTCTTCTTCTCTGAAATACCTTCCCCCCCTGCCAGCAGTGTTCATCAGTCCACCTGCTCTGTCGCGTCCACACTTCTGCTGTCATGATCTTTGTCCCTCCTGGCTCTCTTATTAGGCCTTTTCATTCACATTAAGGCAAGGGCCTTAATGTCCCTTATACTGTCCACCCAGTATAGACACATGGTAAGCACTCAGCAACGTTTGCTGTGTTGACGTCACAAATAATGCTTCTCAAGCAAATTTTTGTTAATAGCTTCTATCAGTACAGTCTGATTTATAGTAAGCTAATAACCAGTTGAGTTATACTGAAGAGAGCAACCCAGCCATGGCCCTAGAAACTCCCACGAGTCAGTGGTCTGGAAGACAGTTGCCTTCATGCCTTTATATCACTGTTGTCACCAGCAACCTCTTCTTCACAGGGCAAGCATGGCACACAGGTCCTCTGAGAATAGTGGTGCCTACTGGATAAAGCAGATCCGTAAGTGGATGATACAGATCTGTTATCCTTCACTGTTTCGTCTGAAGTTTCCCGACATTCCTGCCATTAGATTTATTTCTTGTGATAAAATATTGCTTCCCAGATAGCCCCTATGAAAATGCAAATAGGTTACCTAGTAGAGGGTATTCTTACTGTGGACATGGATTCCTAAAGGTCAGAAGCATATAAGGAAAAATGAGGGTTGATATCACTTGAAAATAGATAGACCTGTTTGTCTCGCAGCCACCTATGACTCGTCTTACCCTCGGTTCAGCCATGTTCAGTTGACTAAAGGAAAACGAGGTTGACGTGGGATTCCTGGTTGCACGAGGACACTGCAAGCAATGTGTATGCAGATGACTAAAGAGTGAGGATATCGGGCATCCCTGAGCTGAGGGAACTCATGGGCTTATGGGTTCCCCTGATGCTCAGGTTTTTCTGAAGGCATATTGGGTTTTGCTACCAAGGAGGACTGACTTTCTTGTTCAGCCTCCCGATGTCTCTAGACCCCAGCAGATCACTGGACAGGTCCTCACATGATAGGACAGCTATAGGAGAGACATACACTTGGAGAAAGCAACCTGCACCATCAGAGAGGGGGCAGCACCATTAAACAGAGCTCAGCAAGTGCAAGGGGCTGTCCCATGTTTGGAGGATATTTCAGCTGTCTAATATGTCCCAAGGTAGTGAGATTTTTCCCATCACCTGGCCATCAGGCAGGTTTGAAAGTTCTGGATTGCCACAGTTTTTTCCATGCTGTAAAACTGTTACTTCTATTACAATAACATTTCATAAAAGTGGCATTTTGGTGGGACTAGTCAGTGAACAATTACTGAAGTATCCACCATGCATGAATTGTTGAATGAACAACTGATTAGAAGCCATAGGAGCATACTGAGATCACATTTATAGTGACAGGAGAGGTACCCCAGGGCTGTTCAACACCCAATGTATGCTCTGTCCACCATACGGGTATCTTAGAATTCAACTAGATATCTGTGACCTTGGACACGTTCTCAATCCTTCTCAGTCTCCATTTTCTTACCTTTTTAAAAAAATTTTTATTTTATATTGGAGTATAGTTGATTTACAGTGTTGTGTTGGTTTCAGGTGTACAGCAAAGTGATATAGTTATGCATAGTCATATATCTATTCTTTTTCAGATCCTTTTCCCACAGAGTACTGAGTCCATTTTTCTTATCTTTAAAATAGTGTTTAAAAGCACCTACACTACTGTATTGGAAAGAGGATTAAATGAGGTGATGAACAGCAAAGTGCCTGGCACAGAACCTAGCACATAATTGAGGCACGTTTGTGATTTTTTCTTATTTGTAAATTGCAAACGACCCAAAAATGGTGGTATGGGGGGCAGTAAAATACAGTGTTTACAGTCCTAAGTTCAAATCTCAGCTCACCCACCTACCAATCAGCTGTATGATTTTGAACTAGTTAACATAAGGTTTCGAAGCTTCAGTTTCTTCATATGGAAATGTAAAAGATGATAATATCTACCTCATGGATTTGAGTAGCTTAAGAGAAAGAATACATATAAAGCACCTTCCATAGTATCTGGCACATAGTAGGTACGTTATCAAGGGTAACAATTGTTGTCATCTGTAATGTAGAATTAAAAAAAGAAGCAGCAAGATTACAGTCTCTTGGATGCCTCTGTGTGTTTTCTGGTCTTTTCCTGCCCTAGATATTCTGATGAAGATGAATCCACATTAATAGAGGCAATGGTTAATTGCCTCCTTGTGGGCTGGACCTGTCCTAAAGCAGAAAATTACCATATTCTTCTTTCTTGAGGTTTCCAATGGGATATGTCTATTCTAATTCAGTAGACCTCTTTTTTTAGTGCCTGGCTCAAAGAGGCAATACCACATGCACATTTCCAAATACATCATTTGTGTGAACACTCAGGCCTTAACTACATGGGGAAAGCAATCCAGGAGGGGCGGGTGTGGGTATTATTCACATTCACTTGAACCGGTGCCAACCAAACTTCCACAGTTAATTGTGTCTCAGCGATTTTCTCCTGGAAAAAAATAATGATTATGCAGACTTCTAGTTGTTGCTTGGACTTCTTTCGTTCTTGATTTGCATTGTTTACAGTCACATACTATATCAAGCAAATGAATATGCATATATCCTCCCACCCCAAGTCTCCCGCGGTCCCCCCCCCCCATTTCATAGTTAGTCAATCCACCTCCTTCCTTGCGGTTCCAGCGGTACAGGAGAAAATAGAAGCTGTACATCATGGTAGTTGACTCTTTGGAAAAGCACTCTTGAAGTTAGGGCTGAGAGTGCAAACTAAAGGGATCAGTGAGTAGGGAACCATTATCTGTGGAAGACTTTTCTGAATGGGTAAGGTCAATCCCCAGGAAAATTATGGTCTTCCTTTAATCTCACAGGTAATGCAGGTGGTGAAGGAGCAGGTTATGAGAGCTCTTACAACCAAGCCTAGCTCCCTGGACCAGTTCAAGAGCAAACTGCAGAACCTGAGCTACACCGAGATCCTGAAAATCCGCCAGTCTGAGAGGATGAACCAGGAAGATTTCCAGTCTCGCCCGATTTTGTAAGTTACCCCTGACCTCTCCCTTCTCAAAGGCTGTGACGCACCATTTCTAGAGTGAAAGCTTATCACGCAGCTGGGCTGTATTGTGAGCTCTTTATGGAAGGCCAACAAAAGAGCTCTACTCATATCCTGAAGTCTCAGCAACTCCTTGAGAAACGCTGGGCAGGGGTGGGCTAGGAGGAGATGGAGACAGGTGCTGACAAGAGAATCTAAACCGAGAAGTGACCCAGTTACTGACAAGTCCTCTAAGAATTTGCAGCTGAAAAGTTTGAAACCTTTTGTAATACTTGGGACAATTTTGTTTTGCCCATGAAGCTATATTCTATGTAGGTACCCTTGAGTGGCAAGATGTTCTGCCCCAGCCAAAGTGAGACCTACCAATAATTAAAGCAATATGAACATTGAAGTATCATGAGTAGGAGGGAGGGAGAGCCAGCTTGAGAGGAAGAGAGAGACCCACTTTCTCCCTGCCCCGTTGGCTCTGCTTTGAGTCAGAACGTCTCATATGGCTCTTGTGACTATCAACCCACAGGCCTAAGGTGGAGAATCAGGGGACCCCTTTTTATAGGACTTTGTATCAGATGCACTTGCAATGGTTGTGTAATTTCGTGAATCTCCATCTTTAAGATGTTCTGAACCTTGAACGTGAACACTGTTTTGGACTATTTTGTTTGGTTTATCTTTCTTAGTATTGGCCTCTTTATCTTCCCTTGTTCTTTTCTAAGAGCTAGGTCAGCGCTGTTACCTTTATAATTTATAGGGAAGGGAATAGGAAACAGGGTTGGGGGTAAGGAAAGTGTTTGACATTTATTCTTATTGTTCCCTCGGAAGACTGGACACAGCTTCTTCTGAGCTTTCGATGAAGCCATCTTACATCATAGGTGTCATGAAGTTCATCTTAAACCTTTCTCTTTAATTCTTTTTCTTTCTTCCCCCTTTCTGTTTCTTGCTTTCGTATATTTGACATGTTTAATGATTGGCAATTTGCAAAGCACCTCCTCATGCTATTTCATTTCCTCACAGCTGTGTGAGGTAGGCCAATCTCATTCCCATTTGAGGACCAGGATATAGTCTAGAGAAGGGAGGACCTTGTTGACAAGTGGACGAACCAGGACTTGAACTCCAGCCCACTGATCCCTTAGCTAATTCTTCATCTACCCTACCAGAGCTCCTTTGCCAAGTGCAAGACTAAGATGAAGTTTTAAAAAGTGCACAGGAAAAAACCATAGCCAAGCTACAGTGTCTACTTTGTGTTTATTTTCAAGCCTTAAGAAGCACCATTAGAAGCTGCAGAGCAGAACTGCAGGCTTTAGTGGGGATGAAGTTAGGCAACAGGGGAGGGGAAATGCTTCCTCAGGGTCTTCGGCTCGCATCTGCATTAAACTATACCCACACTGGGCAGCAGGCAGCTCTCATGAGAGGCAGAGCTGGGGTTTTGCTTTGGTCCTCAACTAGAAGTTAACAGCCCCATATACCAAGCAGAAAGAACTTCGAATAAATGACTCCTCCGAGATGCAGTTTCTTTCTTTTTTTAAATCTTTTTACTGAAGTATAGTTGATTTGCAATGTTGTGTTAGTTTCAGGTGTACAGCAAAGTGATTCAGTTTCAGATAGGTAGATAGATACTTTTTCAGATTCTTTTCCCTTATAGGTTACTACAGAATATTGAGTATAGTTCCCTGTGCTATACAGTAGGTCCTTGCTGGTTATCTGTTTCATACATAGCAGTGTGTGTATGTTAATCCCAAACTCCTAATTTATCCCTCCCCTTCCCCCTTGGTAACCACAAGTTTGTTTTCTATGTCTGTGGGTCTATTTCTATTTTGTACATAAGTTCACTTATATCATTCATTTCTTTTTAGATTCCACATATAAGTGATTTCATAAGATGTTTGTCTTTCTCTGTTTGGCTAGCTTCACTTAGCATGATAACCTCTAGGTCCATCCATGTTGCTGCAAATGGTATTATTTCATTTTGTTTATGGCTGAGTAGTATTCCATGGTATGTATATACCACATCTTCTTTATCCACGCCTCCGTTGATGGCATTTAGGTTGCTTCCATGTCCTGGCTATTGTAAACAGTGCTGCAGTAAACACTGGGGTGCATGTATCTTTTCAAATTATGGTTTTCTCCGGATATATGCCCAGGAGTGGGATTGCAGGATTATATGGTAGCTCTATTTTTAAATTTTTTACAGAACCTCCATACTGTTCTCCATAGTGGCTGCACCAATTTACATTCCCACTAACAGTGTAGGAGGGTTCCCTTTTCTCCACACCCTCTCCAGCATTTATTATTTGTAGATTTTTTGATGATGGCCATTCTGACCAATGTAAGGTGATACCTGATGCAGTTTCTGTCTTGCAAGGAGGGACAGTGGCGCCTTGCCCCATCCCAGGGCCTACAGTACTGAAATGCTGGATATCATAATGTCTGTTTCAGCAGATGTGTGAACACAAGGAGATTTTATTTTACTTTTGACAACAATTCTTAAAACCTAAAGGGAGACTTGAGGGGCCACTTAAGTTAAGGCCAAGTGACTCTAAATTAATGTTTGACCATGACTTTTTTCCAAGTAGGACTGTTAACTGCTTGTCAAGTATGAAAACTTTGCTCCTGCTTTGGCTTCATAACTTTACTTCCCAAGGCTCTGCCTGTGACTTTCTGAAGTCTCTTTTCCCTTTATTATAAGAAACTCTTACTTAACGCTTACTATTTAGAGAGAAGCAATGGAAATATTAAGGAAATCTCCTGTTATACGTAACTTTGGCATCATCACTCGGCCACGGGACTGAAAAGCACCACGGTCCACCGGAGCTCTGGGTATAGTTGCAGTAAAGGCATAAAGACTTGTCAGAGCTACAGCATTTCACGGGGGAGGCCATGAACCAGCCTGGTCATTATCCCAGAGCCCTTAAAACAGGCAGGAGGGTACCAGCCTCCAGCTTCTTCTCCAGCGATGCTCTGTCTGTTAGAATGATCTGCTAGACAGGAGCTCACTGTGGGGTTAAATGAAGTCCAAATGCTGTCACAGTGGCTTATAGGATAAGCCCAAGTCAAGAAAGAAAAGGCATAGACCATGTACGATTGTCTTCAGTCATTCATTTATTCATTCACTTAACAAATGTGTATTGAGTGACTCCTACCTGCCAGGCCCAGCCTGAGGTGCTGGGACAGGCGGAGAACCAGAGACACTTGGCTGTCCCTGTGCCAGACTTTAAAGCTGGGGTTTGGAGGGGTTATCAGGGACCGTGCTCAGTGCCAGGTGGGAGGAAGCACAGGCGGGTAGGTTGTCACTAGAGCACACAGGAAACGCATCTAACCCAAGCTTGGGGGTTAGGAAATTCAAATTTTAGAACTGAAAAGCATCTTTAAGGTCATCCAGTTCAAGCTTTTCATTTTGCAGACAAGGACAGTGGCTTGGCAGGGGCTTGACTGCTGGTGCAGAACCCTGCTGGCCGCCCTCTCCCCGTCACCTGGCTGCTGCACGCAGCACGGAGGCAAATCTCAGTGCCACGAAGATCCCTTGGGCATGTGTCTTGTTTTTATAAAATGTTTATATTTCCTGAGAAGGAAAATGCAAACTCCAAGTGACCAAATATTTTGGGAGACTGTGTATTCAGTGGGTTGAAGAAACTCTTATTTCTTATTAGCTCTTGACTAATTATTTCAGAAGGAGGTATTTATTATTTTCTACTTAGTGTGACTTTATGGGAAGGATAAGTCCATCCACAAAATTAATCTGAGTTAATGGATATAAAAAGTTTGAATAGTCCCAAAATAGGTCATTTGCCATGATGTTGGGGGAAGGGGAGCTGTAGGGATAAACACCAGGGAAGCAGAGAAGCAAAATGTGGAAAATCCAGACCCAGGAGCTAACAGACCTAGGACCAGATTCCAAGGCCATCATTTGCAAATGTGGCTCTTTAGTCAAGTTCTGTCACCTATTCTAAACCTGTTTTTCTTACGTCTAAAAGTGAAGATGATAAAAGTGTCCACATCGTTGGGTTGTTAGGAGGACTCAATGAAGTAGTGCATGAAAAGCCCTTAGCATATGCCCCGCACATAACATCCACTCAGAGAAATGATCACCCTTATTATGAGCTGATAACCAGAACTTAACAAGTGTCACCGTGTCAATATGTAAATGGTAAAACTGACACTGCGAATGTATTTGTTTATACCTCATCTTATCTCAGAATGTACAGTAAAAGTAGATGAGAAAGAAAAGGTAAAAGCAAATAGAGCCAGAAATAAGGCTAATGCCTATCCTGCAAACCTGCATCCTTGCTAAAGATTGGCCACAAGCTTTGCTCACGGCTCTCGTATCTGAAGCCAGTGTTCAGTGCACTTGACAAATACTTATCAAGTGCCTGCCACTTGCCAGGTACTGTTCTGTGTGTTGATAATTCAGCAGTGAAGAGAACAGATACAATTATCACCCTTGTAGTGATTATATTTAAATGGGGAGAAATAGATGATAAACATGGTAAATAAGATTGTAGCATGTTAAAAGAGGATACAGGAATGCTCACTTCAGCAGCACATATACTAAAACTGGAATAATACAGAGAAGATTGGAATGGCCCCTGTGCAAGGATGCGTGAAGTGTTCCATATTTTTAACAGATGCAAACTATGACATATAGAATGGATAAACAACAAGGTCCTATTGTATAGCACAGGGAACTATATTCAATATCCCGTAATAAACCATAATGGAAAAGAATATGAAAAAGAATATATACAACGGAATCACTTTAATGTACAGCAGAAATTAGCACAACATTGTAAATCAACTGTACTTCAATAAAATAAAACCTTTTTCCAAAAGAGGATACAGGAAATAAAAAGCAGAATAAGGGAAATGGAGAGTTTGCGATTTTAAATAAAGTGGCAAGAGTAGATCTCTCTAGTTGGCATGGTGACATTTGAGTAAAGATGTGTAAAGGACTAAGGGAGCAGGCTATGTGTGTATGTGGGAGAAACGATTTCCAGCAGAGACGATCACCAGTGCAAAGGCCCTGAGGTCAGAGTAGGTCTGGGCACTCAATTAGTAACAAGGAGGCAAGTGTGGTTAGAGCAGCACAAGCAATAGGAGGCGAGGCCAGAAGGGTAGCCAGGAGCCTGAATTTGTGGGGCCTTGTTGGGGAACCATTGGCGCAGGGGGCTGGTGTGCTCTGACTTGGGTTTTTAATGATCTCTCTTGCTGTTGTCTGGGGAATAGACTCCATGGAGGCAAGTTTGGAAGCAGAGAGATCAGTGAGGAAGTTATTTCAATAATCCAAGCAAGAGGTGATGAGAAGTGATTAGAGTCTCTATCATAGATTATATAGATTTTGAAGATAAGAAGCAAAGGTATTTACTGATCAATTAGATGCAGGGTATAAGAGAAGGATGAACTCAGATTTTGGGCCTGAACAACTAAAGGACAGAGTGAGTGGAGCAGGCTTGGACAAGGGGATCAAGAGTTCAGTTTTGGACCTATCAAGTTTGAGGCATCTGCGAGATATCCAAATAGACAGCTAGATTGATGAGTTTGGAGTTTGGCCAAGAGGTCTAGGTTAGAATTATAAATTTGGACGTAGTCAGCAGAAAGTTGGTGTTTAAAGTCATGAGTCTGAAATATAAAGACCAGAAGAGGTGCAAGGAATGACCTTGGGGACCCTGTAGTAAGACAGAAACAGATCAATTTCTATGAAATAGACACTGTTACTCAGCCCAAAGTCTCCCCAGAGCCCTTGTAGATCAGGGATTGGCAAACTATAGCTCTTAGGCCAAAACTGACCCACTATCCGTTTTCGTAAATAGAGTTTTATTGGAACACAGCCACGCTCCTTTGTTCACATGCTGTCAACTGCTTTCACTCTACCATGGCAGAGCTGAGTAGTTGCAACAGAGTGTATGACCCACAAAGTCTGGAACATTTACCATCTGGCCTTTTACAGAAAAAGTTTGCCAACCTCTGTTCTAGATGAACACCAGATGGCAGCTCAGCAGGGCAGACCCCAGGTCCAGGAAGAGTCTCACTAGTCTAGTGGCGCTGTCTGCCCTCTGCACATGGCACTGGCCTCATTGGGCCTGGACTTGGGATTCTCTTCCGGAAAAAGTGTTAGAATTTGAACTGCTCTTCACACACTCATTTATTCTCCCTCCTTTAATCTTCCTCCTTTTATTTATTTACAGGGCTTTTAGATAGAATTCGGGGAATATTTATCAAAGCAAAGCCAGTGAACCCATGACCTTGACCTCATGAGCCCCAAGCTGAGAATTTCAAAACCCAATTCCAGCCCATGGTTATTACCTGGATTACCCCACAGGTCATATCTCATTCACAGAGACACCATATAGGGATTACATATGTTTTCCTAATATGAGTGAGTTCGGTAACTACTGAGTCCATTTGCAGGGAAAGAAGAGGATATAACTTAGGGGGGAAAAAAAAATCTGTTCCATTTCCTGCATTGCCTAATCATGTTTTGGAGTCCTTTGGGGTTCATAGCAAGAAGAGGTAACCCTTGTAGCAGCAGATCCACTTATTCTGATAGTCTGTCTCCGAAGATGGTTCATAATGGAGTGTGTCATGATGAGCACATCTGGGTCTTACACTGAAAATCATGAATCATCAAGTTCTTTCAGTTATTTCCTCCTTTTGGTCCTTGTCTCTGCGTCTTCATCACCATTTTAATAACTAAACTCTAGCCTAGTAAAACTATTACTTAAAGACACATCTCTAACCTAAGACTTGATGAAATTCCCATGATTCTCTCTCCCATGATTTCCCTGTCACCCCAACTCGGAAGCCAGGAGTGGTGATTTATTGTTGTGTGCAACTGCCCTGGCAATTCCCCACCTTCTCCATTCGGAGCAGGGTTCATCAAAGCTGCAATTTGCGAGTCCATTCTACAAAAGCTGAACGCTGATAATAGATAGTTTTAGTTATCTGAAAGCCTGAGATGAGACCCTGTGAGACCCACACTGGAAAAGCAAATGCAAGTAAAGCAAATGCACCAAGCTGTACCTCTGGGGCTGAATCTTCACATTAGGCTTTATAAATAGTCAGTTGGAACAGTATCAAATGACAGGGCATTTGAGGCCATTTAAGTCCAAAATATGTATTAACAGCTTTCTAGAATACCTTGTTAGATAGCCAGATCCTTTTATATCACTTTTTATTCTTTTCTTTTTTTTTTTTTTCTCATGGGTAAATAGACGCAGTTTGCACAAGAAACACTTGAGTTGGTACCCCTATTCAGGGCTTCACCTCTGTAAACTCTTTCCCATCTGTGAGATGGGAATGATGATATTAATAACTGTTCCCAAAAGTTGGCATTTTTTTCGTGGGGAAGAGGGAAGGGGTGTTAAATGAGCTAAAATTGCATAGTACACTACCTGGCTCATAGCACACACTTACCAAGTGTCTGGGCCTTCTGCACCTGGAAACAGAACACCATGTGAAGACAGATTGCCTGCAATCCAGAGCAAGCCCAGAGTTAAGGCTGAAGCTGACGAAAATGTGAGCCTTGACTGCAGTGTAATATGGGCACGAGGAATGTTTGGCTTGAGGAAAGAAGAGAATATTATCAAAGAAAATTCAGTAACACCTTGCATTCCTGCCCAATGCTTACAGCTAACTTACACTCACACTGTCTCCTTTGGGACAGGAAAAATTCTTATTCCCATTTTACAGATGAGGAAACTGAGACTTACAGGAGCTACCTGAAATGCCAATCATGGGCAGAGCCTAGACTGAAGTCCTAGCCTTCTGAGTTTGGGTCAGTGCTTTCAACACTGCTCTGAGGGCTGGACTCTGGGTCTCTCTATACATCCTCAAGTAGAACAACTCTAGCTTTACTAGACTCAAATGCTAGGGCACTACATAAAATTTCACATGATAAAAAATCTCTGCTCTTGAAATAAAATATTTAAAACCCATCGCACTCTATTATCATATCTTTACAGCATAGTACATCTAAACCTAAATTACATCGTATTAGCCTGAGACAAGATGCAAATAATCCTTAATTTCTCCTCTCATTATCCCAATCTCTGTGGGCTACAATCTGGGTCGATGTGTTGTTCCCAGCTGTAAGTGACAGAATCCAAAGCAAAATGTGGTCCTATACTTTGCCCGATACTGTGTTTGCTGTGGAATAGTTATCGTGTGGTTGTCCAATATTCCTGTTTGGTCAGATCACAAATGCAGTCTAGGAGTTTATCTGCTGTAGGCGGGGAGAATATGACTGGAGATTCATTGTCTCAGCAGAGCTGAGTGAATTTTTGCGTAAATTTATATCTGTGGCCTTGTAAAACAAGAGAAGAAATTTCTCGGGAGACCTTGGTCTAGAAAAACGTCACTGAAGTGATTGCTGCTCTTGTGGGTATCTGTAAATGTCAGAGAACCTATAGTGTTATTAGAATAGGTAACCATTTCCACTGATGCTTAATAAATGATTCTCTAAAGCACCCACTCGGGAGTATCGGGTTGTTCATGAAAAGCTGCAGCTTGCACTCGCCTGCCCCATCTGCCCGTGGTGCCCTTTCAGCCAAGTGCTGTTCTCAAGGCGCGCTGTGGAATATGTGTTTATCCTTTCACAGGGAACTAAAGGAGAAGATTCAGCCAGAAATCTTGGAGTTGATCAAACAACAGCGCCTGAACCGCCTCGTGGAAGGGACCTGCTTTAGGAAACTCAACTGCCGGCGGAGGCAAGGTATTATTTGGGGCCACTCCAGACCCAGCAAGGAAGAACAGTGGCCTGCCCCCTGGGGAATCGCATGGGCATGGGTGTTGGTTTAAGGGTAGGCTATGCGGCATTGTACTCAGGACAGGACTAGCAGTCCAGGTAAGTTCTGATTTCCTATGTATACCCAGGGAGCATCAAAATCTAGAATCACCAGGAGACCCGTGGAACTGAAGAGCCATCTGGGCCATTTCGTGCCTCAAGTCTGCCAGTAGTGGTTCAACAACAGCTAACGTTATTGAGAGCTTACCATGTGCCAGGCTCTCACTTTACCTGTGTTAATGAATTTCATCTTCCCAGTAACCCTATGAAGTAGCTACTGTGATTACACCCAGTTTACAGATGGGGAAACTAAGGCAGTGAGGTGCGAAGTAACTTGCTCAGAGTCACAGAAGAGCAGGGATTTATACTCCAGCAGCTCTATGGCTCTAACTTCTAATGATTCACTATGCTATCAGGAGAGCCTGGCACCCACTGTTGGATTTGACCTTGAGATTTTCAGCATGGATGGCCCTTATTTTCAAATCCCCACACTGATTCTCTTCCAAGTCAGAATTATTTTATTTGTAGATATAAGTAACAGTGAACCAAGGTGGGATAGAATCAATTTACATAATCTTGTAAGACAAATTTCTGAATTGTCTCTATAAATTTTAATCCCAAAATATCAAGTGAAAATGGATGCCATTAGACTGGTTCCAATAGGTGGGAAGAATTTCCAGCTGTTTCTTAGCCAGGGAAGTAAAGTCCCTTGATTGCTTTCTTGACACACTGCTCATTGCAAAGTACTCATATCATACTGTCCTGGAAACAAATAGTCAGAAAATAAAATTGAAAGATAAGATTTGGGGAGAGGTGAAGAGATTGGGGAACAGTCAGGAGCAAGCATAAACATTAGCAACTGTACCAAGAAGAAACATCAGTTATGGCCCCAGAGAAACCCTGGCAGATATTTTTGAAACCCGATGGATGCCCTGTTCCGACACAGACCTCGCCTGCTAATGACAAACATCACTTCATGTTTATGCTGAGCCCATCCTTCCGGCCATTTACTTTTTATTTATTTATTTATTTATTTATTTATTTATTTATTTATGGCTGTGTCGGGTCTTCGTTTCTGTGTGAGGGCTTTCTCTAGTTGCGGCAAGCGGGGGCCACTCTTCATCGCGGTGCGCGGGCCTCTCACTATCGCGGCCTCTCTTGTTGCGGAGCACAGGCTCCAGACACGCAGGCTCAGTAGTTGTGGCTCACGGGCCCAGTTGCTCCACGGCATGTGGGATCTTCCCAGACCAGGGCTTGAACCCGTGTGCCCTGCATTGGCAGGCAGACTCTCAACCACTGCGCCACCAGGGAAGCCCCGGCCATTTACTTTTAATGGCTTTGTGCTGAATATTGAGTAAATTCAACGTATTTCGAATGTAAGCATTAAAAATCATATTAAGGAATGTCCAAAGGCAGAACTTCCTTGACGAATGAAAATGCAGGTTATTCCCAGAGGATAAGAAACCATGACCATGAGCTTCAGGCTGGGCCTCAGGGGAGGACAATGGGCAGAGTAAGAAAGGGCCGAGTTACAGCTGGGACTGACAAAGGCTCACGTTAGGAAGAAGGAACTCATCTCTCCCATTCAGCCGTTGGAGGACTGGTTCACCCCCTCCTTCCCCACTGCATTCCTTGCATTTGGGCACCTTCATCAGAGTGAATGCCGTTCTAAGAAGATAGTGTGGCACAGTGAGGAAGACAAGAGCCCTGGAGCCAGATGAAGTGGGTACCTTCCTACCTCTGTCCCTGTGCAGCTCTGTGACCTTGAGCAGTTTCCCCATCTGAAATGGGGTTAACAATGCCTGCCTCCTAAAGTTATTGTGAGGAAGAAAAGTGGTCATGAATGCAGCTCTTAGAAAGCAGCTTTAAAAAAGGGGGGTGGTAGCTACTGTTTTATTCTGGATGATCCTGTAGAAAAGAACAGTGAGCTGTGGGTAAGTAGACTTGGTTCTAAGCTTCTCAACTCTGTACTTACAGAGTTAACCACCTGGGTGTTTTTATGCAGAACACGTGACCCCTCAGGGCCACAATTTCTCATCTGTTAAGTGGGAGAATAGGACTACATGATCTATTAGTTCAGTTAGCCAGATTGCCTACTATATGCTCTGATCTCCTCATTGCCTTTGGCAAAATCAATATTCAGGATATATTGCCCACGTAAGGTGATTTATAAAGTTTTTATTTACCTGACATTGGGCAAAAGGCACAGAAGTGGGGGGAGGAGAGAGGTGGCAAATAGACACATGCCACCAAATGTCTCCGCTCATACCTAGCTAGAATCCTTCGGAACCTAATTCAGAGAACCCAATTTGACCTTCCAGTCTACTCCACCACGAGACTTCCCTTTCTAGGCTGAAATGGGTAGATTCTACTTGAATAATCCTGTTTCTAGATGTCATAATTCCAGTTTTTTGGCTAAAGAAGTGTTAGTCCCAAATATGCCACTTTTTCCGGTTTTCTAAAAATGAATTACCTACTGAACAAAAAATATTAGCATCTAGATTATAAATTTATTAGTTAAACTCCCTAGGGAGCACGACCATCTGTGTTTAGTATAAAATCATCCTTCCAAGTGAAGGAAGGCTTTTTGGTGTTTGGTAAATTGATCTAAAATCTGGTGACTTGCTCTGTGTGCTTAAAAATAGGGATTCAAAGCAGACTGTGCTGAAATTGGTTTTCTATCACCCCATCAAAACATTCCAATTAGATTTACCCACATTAATGAGGACATGGTGTAAAATCATTTTAATCCCTTCAAGAAAGGTGAGATCTCAGACAGGAGCAGCCACGAGCCATCCCAGGTTAAAGAACAAGCACATGCGCAAAGGGCCCCTGCGTGACCGCACTCCCTCTAAACTTGTCCAACAGTGAGTCAAACACAGATGAGTGGATTTAAGTATTAACTTTACAGGGGAAAATAGGAAAGAGCTTCCTGTCTCACAGAACTGGAAAGGAGAGGAGCAGATGTAGAGCCCTTTAGTGTGCCATGTTTGGCTAGACGGCCCCTGAGTTGCTACCTGCCCATCATTCTACCTGCCTCATTTGCAACTCTACTACTTGGTTAGTCCAATATAGATATATACAAATCTGGATTTCTGGGAATTCTGACCACAGTAGAACTGAGAGGCAGTAAATCATGGGAGACACACCAAGCTGCATTCAAGTCCCTGCCTCCCCACCCCCTAGCTGGGTAGCCTTGGACAACCTAATAAATCTCTCTGTGCTTCTGTTCCCTGATCTGTCAAGTGGGGATGATGTCAGTTCCTACATCAAATCATTGCAAGGGTTAAATAAAATCATGCATCTATAGCACTTGGTGCTCAGCACATGGTCAAACATTCATTAATGGTATTTAGTATTCATTTTAGCTTACAGTTACTCAGAATATAGGTTTTTAAACACAGGCCATAGAGTGGCAATGGCTGTCACATACTTGCTTCACTCTGTCCCGCATTCTCTATGGAATGTGAAAGGCTCTTGTTCACAATCCTTCATAATGAGATTGCCTTGCTTCCGTGTTTCCTGAACTTCTCAAGAGAGTTAAGATGAAATCCCAGAAGTTGTCTATGTTCGAGCCGTTATATGCTTCATGAGAATCTACAGGTTCAGGAACTGCCTCCTATTTTCCTTTCTTTTCAGAGATTAGGGTCTTTCAGAATCACTTGCATTGAATAGTCTTGATAAGAACCCAGGGCTACACATTGGAGTATCATTTTCAGGAAATGAAACTTCTGCTTCTCGTTGAAGACAGTGTCCATTTTGTTGACCAGTATCCCTTCTCTAAGCATTAACACAACCAACTTAATCTGAAACCCACTGGTGAGTGAAACGTGTACCCAGAGGAGTTGGCATGTTCCTGTGCTGAGGCCAAGGGCGGTGTACCTGCCTTGTTCTTTCAGCTCGCTCGGAAGACCTAGAGCCGAATGGTACATTCAGGCCATTTCAGTAACCATAGGAACCCTTTTGGGGAGCAGGTTGTTTCTTCCTCTTTGACTGAAATTTTCTTTTAATATTTAATTAAACCTTATCATAACTCATTTTTACAAAAAGGCAGGTATAAATAAATGCATTTTTTCAAAAGAAGAAAAGCCAGATTATTTTCAGAAAAAAATCACTTTGCAATAGATCAAAATAACAGATAATCATTGCTCTCAAAAGGTGGAGGGACCAGTAATGTGAATGAGAGGGGTTACCATTGACTAGAAGATTAGGAAGGCACTAATATTTGAGAGCCAGCTCTGTGGAAGGTGCATGATGGATACTCTATATATGTTTTACTCATATAATTATTAGTGTTACTTAACAAAGGAACCATAGGGGTCCCTAAGGTTTTTATAATTTGGCCAAGACTCCATAGCTGATGTGTCAAGACCAGGTGTGTAACTCAGGTCTATGTGACTCCAAAGCATCAGTTAGGCCAAACCATCTTTAAAATGACGTGGGGGCTCTGGAGTTACCTTTTGCTGTGAAAGGAGAGTCTCCAGGGAGACAGAATTCTGAATCAAAACAAGAGCATCTCATTCTGAAGAATGTTCAGTGAAGTGAGGAAGATTTGAAAGGCGGAATGACCTTCATTCTGTATCCCTAGTTGTTGTCTTCCTTTACTGGGCCAACAGAGAGATCTTATATCTCATCACCTGGAAGATGACATTTCCCTTTAAAAGCATTGCTGGGGTCCCTCATGTTTTGTGACTTGGAAACCTTTGACCCTAGGCAGGAAGCAGACCTTCCCCTGAGCACACTGAAGATTTTGCACATTTTAGGTTAACCTAAGAAAGACCCAAAGTCCTAGTGGAAGTGCCATAAGACTTCACTTTAGTAAAGGCCACCTGTCTCCCAAACACAGGCCTTTCAGGGCCCCCTGGGCCAGCAGCCAGCTGCCAACTGTGGGCTTTGCGCACAAGACAAAGATGTCCCCCTGAGTCCGTGGCAGAGTCGATCAGGACTCGGTTCTTGCTGTGCCCTGTGCCTCACTTGACAGTCCGCATTTCACACTCAACAATGGTAGCTATTATTCAGCTTGCCCATCTCCCATAAACACCTGCTGGCCGACCCAACACTTGTCTCCAGCCTGGGTATGAAGAGAGACAATGGGCTGCACTGTTCCATATAGCTACCTATGGCTATTTAAGTTAATTAAAATTAAATAAAATTCAAAATTTCTTCTATTACTATTGAATAAGCAGGTGCAGAGTATTTGCATCATTGCAGAAAGTTCTATCGCACATTGCTGCAAGAATTACAGTTGTCAAGGGTGATTAGCTCCATAATGATCTATGTGACATTGGGAATAACTTTAATCAGCCCTGGAGACCTTCTTACCAGGCTGTGAGCTTTGAAACCAGCTTTTCCCTCTGAACCTTCACACACACACACACACACACACACACACACACACAGAAAAAAGAGTGAAGCACAAAATTATCTCCATATTTTCAGTTTTTGAGTTGGGGGAATGAAAAGATGGCTATTAACGTACTAACATTTCTAATTGACTGAAAGACCTCTATACTAACTCCTGTTTTCTCTTTAAATGCTACTAAACAATCTTTGCTAATGTTCTCACTGCTTCCTGCTAATTGCTTTTAGTGACACAATCCACTTATTCATTGCCCAGAGAGATTGGGGAACTAGTAACATCGTGCTGGGTTTTGAATAGAAAATACACATTTTTCTCACCATAAAAGAAACTGCAAATCAAGCTGCCACTGATGGCTGACACTGAAACTGCCTCACCCGACAAGTCGGTGCGCTCTGCTGGTCGGAGGTGGCATCTCTGCTTTCCTTTATAGCGGCTCTGCCTTCCAGACGGCCACACACAAGTTACGATGCCTCTAAACCTTCCCAGAGCTAACGACTCCAGCCTTTACCCTGAGAGAGATACTGGCTGAGTATCCACCCATTTGTTTATGAGTCAAAACAACCTTCCCAAGCCGTTCAGCCCCTTTTCCAATATTTTGTCATCCGTCCAAGGCTTCCTATTTGATGGGAGGAGCAGAACACATCACTCACATCAGTGATGCACGGATCTTTTGCTCTCCACCATTTTAGTAGTAGACAGAGAAAGAGGAACTTCTATAGGATAAGAGAAGAGGTAGCCAGAGGTAGGAGGAAAACCAGAAGCTGGTGATGTCATAAAAGTCAAGAGAATTTAAGCCTCTGGAGAGAGGAAAATCTGTCAGCTGTACCCTGTATTGTTATGGCAAGGTTCCAAGTACCCTTTTGTGTTTCTTTAAACGAACAGTGACTACAGCTTTTCAAGGAAGACGGTTGTTTTACCTCCCGGAACCCTGATAAATAGCCACTGTTTTCAATAGTTTCTGAATGTAGGAGTGTGTGGCACAAGAGATCTTCCCTATTCCTGTTTTTCCCTGTAGTACAGGCAGAGTTGTTGGGTCACGGACCCTACTTCCCAGACCTGGGAAACAAGTGTTTCCACCATATTTCTTTAAGGTGCCACTAAGAGCTAGGGAGCTCCTTCTCCTTGAGCTTCTTGGCTTTGTCCCTCATGTCTGCCTTTCATCCTAATAATTTTTGCTACACCCAGTAGAGTACTGTAGGCACTCTGCATATATTCACTGGAGAAACAGACATAACGTATTAAATAGACAACTTACGAAAAGTATGTGCAGCAAATTTTTGAAGTGTTGCAAGTGAATGTAAGTTGTGCATTTTACTCCACAGTATATGTTTGTACCACTTAAATTTCTCAATGCTCCCCCAGTTATATTGAGGATGATTGATCCATTTGTGCCATATTGACCCTTGGGCTTCAGGTTACCACTGCCAATCCCTAGAGTTTACCCCGGTTTGAAAAGTGAGGGATTTCTAGGAAGAACAGGCTAAGACCTCACTCAAAATAAGACCAGCGTGTCCAAGCACTACAGCTCACCAACTTCCTTCCCAGCTTTCTGTCACCCTTTTTCAGTTGCTCACTTAGCCAAAGTCCCATCTCAGAGGTAGCAGGGGAAGGAGAGCTCTCTAGGAAATTTTTCCAGCTGGCTTTGTGGCCATCACAGTTCATTTAGACAAGGTGAAAGGTCCTTTAGGGGGAAGAAATCTCTACAGTTTCTCATGCCAGGTTCCCAAGAGCACTGTTGGTGCTCGTGGCCAAAACGTGTCCCTCTCCTTTGGAATTGCAATTCCTATTGTGAATTACAAGTCAAATTCCCAAATGTGTTCTCCTCGTGGGAAACCACCTAATTGAAATGGTTATGGATTATTCAGGGAATAACTTTATTTTCTCCCTTTGAAATGCTCTCCCAGAAGAATGACCTGTGCTGTTGAGTGTGTGTGTGTGTGTGTATATGTATATATATATAAAACAGAATTTTGAAAATTTAACAATTCCAGGTGTTTTCCTAGTGCTCAAATCACTGTTTCTTTCCTCTCAAATTTTCCCACCAGCATTTAGATTTTGTAAAACATATGGATTGCCATATTCTGGCTACATTCAGGAATTCTCAAACCCTGTTTATAGATGAGAAAGGAATCACAGAGGCATTTTGCTTTTGTGGATCCAGTTTGGGTGTTTTCTTTGCTTTTACTTCCAGTTTTAAAACTTTCTTTTCTACAAAAAGAATTGTAGTTAAAATGTGGTTTTGCAGTGAAAGCAATTTTAGGTAGAAGAACATTTTTCTTAAACATTATAGAGACCTTTTTGGTCAGAGTGTCTTCAAAATAATTTGTGTTTGTAGACACAGTAATGGGGTGACTTGACCAAGGCCACTGTGCTTGCCAATTGCATAATGTCACAAAGGGGTTTACAGGTCATGGATGCTCTGTGCCTGAAGCATCTTGACCAGGTCCCCTTGGGTCTTCATTTATCAATTTAGCCAACAGCAACTGTGTAACTTCCACGTGCCAGGCACTGTGCCAAGGGATCAGTGCAGTGCAATTGTGAAGACAGTGGTTGTCATCAGAGTGCCCTGGCTTCTCCACACTGTCAGGGCTGATGTGTGTCCTGGAGTCCTCTTCTGTCAGTAACCTTTCACACTGCACCCACTGGGGCAAGTTGCTTACCTAGGGTCTATGGCAGATAATGGGGAATACTAAGGGGCTTAACATGGGAGCACCAAGGATCCAAGGAGATGCTGGAGCAGCTAAGAGGATCTGGAGGGTCCCTTTGGCTGCAGTAATCAGAGAGGGCTTCCTGGAGGAGGCAGCATCTAGCACAGCCCTGAGAGCTGCACAAAGATTGCTGTCACAATCTAAGTTTCTTATCTAGAAAAAGCACTCTCTGCCTCCTTCTTGCTGCCTCACCAGCTTATTCAAAAATTTTTATTACATTTGGGGAAGTCAACTTAAAGGAGTTATTTATAAGAATGATCCTAAGGTACTGGTCACACTTATTTAAGAGAACTAAACTCTAGGAATGAGAGAGGAGATGATTGCAATATCCTCATTCTTGGATAAATTTCAGAATTATTAGTGTATTTCCTCATGAATTCCATCCCTTGTGTGTATCACTAGCTTCCTAACAATTTATTCATTGATTAGTTTGTGTGCATAGGCCTCAGGGGTGAGGGGTTTGATATGCCAACTGAGATATGGCACAGCCATCTCATCAGCCTTAAAATCTCACAGAGGAAAATGGAAGCAGAAAAATTCTGAGAAAGCTGTTTTTTCTTCATCTCCCTCCCCACTTTTGTCAGGCCTAACTGAATAAGGAATAATCCCCTAGTCATTATAGATACTGATGAAATAACCCTCTGGAAGCCACCACCTCAGAAACCCTGTTGCCATTGTCCTCAAAGGATTTGATAACTTTCCCAGTGGTACCAAATGTCTACCAAGAAGGACAGGAGCTAACTAAATATCAAAATCGAGAAGGGACTAACTGCCAGGGCTCTAGAAGTCATTCCATTTTTTTTTTTTTTTTAATTTTTATTTATTTATTTATTTATTTATGGCTGTGTTGGGTCTTCGTTTCTGTGCGAGGGCTTTCTCTACTTGTGGCAAGCGGGGGCCACTCTTCATTGTGGTGCGCGGGCTTCTCACTATCGCAGCCTCTATTGTTGTGGAGCACAGGCTCAGTAATTGTGGCTCACGGGCCTAGCTGCTCCATGGCATGTGGGATCTTCCCAGACCAGGACTCGAACCTGTGTCCCCTGCATTAGCAGGCAGATTCTCAACCACTGCGCCACCAGGGAAGCCCCATTCCTTCTTCAAGACTTAAAATGGAAGGAACTGCATGTTCTCCCAGGCAAGACTATGATGAAATAAGGATGTCAGTATTTTTTGGAAACCAGAATCGCTTACCTGGTAAATTTGTGTTTTTTTCCCCCAGACAAGTTTTGGTATTGTCGGCTTTCACCAAACCACAAGGTCCTGCATTATGGAGACTTGGAAGAAAGTCCTCAGGGAGAAGTGCCCCACGATTCCTTGCAGGACAAACGTAAGTGCCTCTCCTGTATTGGAGGCCTGAGTTTTGGTTGCTTGTTCGTTTCCTGGTCACAGAATATCATGCAGAAAGACTATCAACATAAGTAAACCCATTAGGCATGTCTCATCTAGCTGTGGGTCCTGGCCTGAGCTGTCTCATCAAGCATAAGACCTTGATGGATTTGTGGTTTGGGACTGAAGAGGGGAGGGTGTAAAAGGAATGCTCACCTCTCTTTCCTGAAAGATGTAAACCTGGGGTTCAAACACCCACTTTTACGTTACTTGTCCAGCTGTTATTCTAAGGAGCAAAACCGATATAAACCTGATTGTCAGTTGTCTTCTTCTGATGACCCAAAATAATTTCACATGAATCATGTGCTTGATCCCACCACGTTTATGCATTATAGTTTAGTGTATCCCACACTTATAATGCAGAGCTAATGGCAGATCCAAATATGGCTAGTTTACTTCAAAGAAGTAACTCAGACACTCAATAACATTCTGTTGTTTCCTAAATATTCCCGAAAATACATATTATTTATACTGATTTGCTATTTCTGTACCATGTCTTTTAAAGAGCCAGTCATATGCTAGATTATTTTAGCCCAACACCAAAGCAGGTTCCAGGTTTTTTTAGACAGCATTAAGTGTACAAATTAAACAAAGTATTATAGAAATATTAAAATACACAAAGGTAATGGATTAATTTAGAAGAGAAATGAGATAAAGTTAGACATAGCCTCAGAGGATATCTCAGGTAGAGAAATTAAAGAGTGAGAAAAAAGTAAAGACACTTTAAAATAACTTTTAAAAGTCACCTTGACCCTGCCATGAGTCATACAAACAAGTCACAAACAGAATCCTTACCTCCAGGTCCTAGCACCTTCCCCCTTGTCACCCCAGGGCCCATGGAAGTCAAATCTATACTGTCTTCCTTGCAGCTCATGGCCATCACAGGGGAAAATAAACCACAAGTGGCAAATTCCTGCCACACTCAGACTCTGGGCTGACATATCAGACAGACAGCCTGGAACATTCTCTCTTCCTCCAGCTTAAAAATGGGGCAGTCTGGTCTTTGTAGTGTCATTTAGTTCAGAAGGCAATCTTATTTCCTTTCATGGGAGCACTGCCTCCTCAGCCCACGTTATTTGAAACCCAGTACCGCAGAGTCTAGGGCAGTGTCTATGCATTCCTGCTATGGGGGTCTCCTCAGGCCTCTGCCTGTGATAAGGACCCTCCCTTCAGGTCTCAGAAAGCCTTCCGCATCCCACCATGGACAGAGCTGGACCAGTGGTTCTCAGAGTGTGGTCCTTTGACCACCAGCAGCATCACCTGGGAAATTACTAGACATGCAGATTCTCAGGTCCTCACTCCCAGACCTGATGAATCGGAAACTCTGGGGATGGGGCCAACAATCTCTGTCTTAGCAGACCCTCCAGGCGTTCCTGGTGAGCACTCAAATTGAGAACTGTGGAGCCAGGTATTGCCTGACACGCTTCATAGTGAGTCCCTAAATTTGGCTTTCACCAATACGTAAATATTTTAAAAGAACAAGAAAAGTGAATTGACAGTGGGTTGCCAGCTTTCAGTTTGGGCAGAAATAAAGGCTATTAAAAAAGAAAATCTAACTAAAATTTAATATCACATTCCTTTCATTTTAAAAAGGGCTCTTGATCCAACAAAAGGAAAGACCAGAAAGGCCTAATCTTGGAATAAAGGACAGTCCCTTGTACTAAATTAAATTAGCTGTGTGAAAAACTCACAGCAGGGTCTTCATTTTCCTCTGTTTGCTTTTAACTGGTGAAAAATTCACTGACGAAACCTCCCTTGTGAACTCAGAACTGTCCAGAGGCCAGCCATTTGGAATCTCTGCTCTAATGCAGTAAAACGAAAAGTTAGAGGTCAAAGCAACCACAAGCTCTATAGGAAGTCTTTCATTGCCTCGTTCTTAACCTGCCCAGAAAATAGGGAAAGTGGTCTGGGCAGGAAAACAAAAAAACCACAGCTGATTCATTCCTAACCCACATGGCCCAGAGAATCGGCTCTCCCACTCACTGGGTGTGTTATTTATCTCCATATTTATAGGGATCTAATCCACTCCTCAACCCACAGATAGGTACTAGCTTGGCGTGGATTGTAGGTTTAAATGCAGCACTCTCATTCTTGCTGGTTCTGCTGCTTAGGAAGTTGGTAGCCCTGCCCCTGGAGAAGATCAAGCTGTTGACAGCACCTGAGCCTTGAGTAGGGACGGTCTCCGGGCTAGAAACCCGAGGGCCGATGCGAGGGAGAGCCAGCTTGCCAGGGTGATTGCAGAAGAGCCAGGACAGAGCTGCAGATCTCCAAACAGTTTTTGGTCGTGGCCACAGAGTGAGGCTACTTCTGGGAAAGGGTTGCATCAGTCCCTCTGACAGTGGCTGTGAAACTCATCCACTCCTTTCCTCTGCGGCCTTTGAAGTCTAGTTATTCAGAGTTCCAGAAGAGCTGCTCCATAAACAGTTTATCCATTGCAAGGCAAACCAAGAATGAGTACCTGTGCAGGTGTGTGCACATGGGAGGATGTGGTGTGTGTGTGTGTGTGTGTGTTGAGGAGATTATATCTGTATGCACATGTGTGACAGGGAGGGGGTATATTTCATGTAATGAAGTCAACTGAAACTATTATGTGCCTGAGATGAGAAGGTCCCAGCCTAGGAAACTAAAGTTTGCTGCTTCAGGCCTGCCATCTGGTTTGCATTTAATTACAGTTCGCATCCTGCCTGGAACAAAATAGTCCATCCTCTTGGAGCCCTTAGTCAAAAACCTCATTCCACTAGAAAAATGAGACAGTCCTTTAATTCATTTCAAGTACCCTTGCTCTTGCCGTGTACAATTGCCCTCTCTTGCGACCACGGGGAAAATTGTCTTCCACCCCTTGAGTTAATCAGTGCTGAATACTGAGATATTGGTGAATCAAATAGCGTAATTGAATCCTCTTAATCCGGAGAGTGTAAGTGGAGATGGAGGGCCTCTCCTTAGCTGTCTTCATGTCTAAAGGTTTAGCAAATCTCTCTTCTCGTATTCCTTTTGTTAGGCAGCAAACATGGCCCTTGGAAATCCACATCTCCTAACCTCCCCTCGCCCCACATTCCTCCCACCAGGTTTAGAGGCTCTCATCACCCCCACTAAACACCAGACCCTCTGCTTTCCAGCAGTGCCTGGGCCCCTCAGAGACTCCCTTTGAAAGAATCTAGGCCAGCCCTCTTCACTCCCACATCAAAGGGTTTTGCTCCCTCACACAAGGCCATTAAGCCTATTAGAGCAGAGGAGAGGAGCAATGGCCACAGCAAAGCAAAGTGGGCAATTTGGGTCATTGAAGCGTGGGGAATAATTCAGGTCCCTCAATCTACAGAGAGAATTAACTTTGACTATTGATAATGAGAATAATAGCAAATAACATCTTTTGAGTATTTACTCGACACCAGGCACTGTGCTAAGAGCTCTACATTACATAATATATTATCCTCCCCACAACCTGAAGAGGTAGGTATCATTGGAAAATTAGGATTAGGAAAATGAGGTACAGAAAAGTTAAGTAACCTGTTGAAGGTCACATGTCCAATAAATAATAGAGTAAAGATCTGAATGCAGCCATCCAACTCCATGTCCTAGATTTTTATCCACTTCTCCAGACCAGCTTGATTCAAAGCCAGCAGTGATCTTGGCTCCAGCATTGAGTTAATTCTCAGAACAACCCTATGAGATGGATGATGTTATAGTCCTACATTGTAGACAAGGAAGCTTATGCTCCAAGAACTTTAGCCCAAAGTGGTATAGCCAGTAGGTGCATCTAGAATTCGAATCCAGGCTCTGTGATTCTAAAGGCACAGCCCTTCCAACCACTCCAGGCTTCCAAGTTAGAGAACAGATTCTTTACTAAACTGTACTGGGATCAGCCTGCCCCTCCTCTGTATTTCTGCCCGTAGGAGCTTCCACGATGGAGCTGTGTATACAGCAAGTGCTCATGGCTTACTGGCTACTTCCTGGGGTGATTTCTGCCTCAACTTGGCTCCCAGGGGTGAAAGCTAGAACCATTTTTATCATGGTGGCCACATTTACTTTTTCAAAGGCATTTTTTTTTAATCACAATTAAATTTCCTTCCACAGATGGTAGCAATCAAAGAGTTTCCTGAACATATCTGAAGTGATAACCACTTCCAGGGCTGTGTTCAGCATGATTTGGGGGGCTGACATCTTCCAAACATAGGGAAAAATCATGGCCTAGCAAGGGATCATAGAATAGAAGAAAGAGCAGCAGTCCCAGCTCTGTCCCTCACTAGCTGTGTGACGTTGCATGATTTATTTCTTCTCTTTAGTCCTCAGTCTTCCCATCTATAAAATGGGAGTGTTGAATTAGATTGTCTCAATCCAGCTCAAACTGAAGAAAGCATTGAAAGAAATGAGGCCAGGCCGCAAGGAGTTAGAGTGGGGGTTAGGGAACCAGTGGTGACCCTCCTGGTTCTCATATCTCTGAACCCCACTTAGTTATGTTGCTCCTACAAAAAAGGGCCCGATAGAAACGCCAGCCCTGCTTTGAAGTAATCAAGGGCCCTCTGTTGCCTCTTAAGAGTGTAGATTCAAAGACTATGAGTCTGATTCTGCTCATGCGTTTAGAGAGGACAGCATTTTAGCCCTTCTGATGTCTAATCTTCCAGTGCATCTAGAGACAAACTATGTAAAGAGCAACCTTTAAAAGCCATGCTGTATTTTTAGAATTTTGTGTTTTCCTTTTAGCCATAATCCTGTGAGTAATATAGCAGCTTGTCTCCTTGACAGGGGACAATGCATATAAAATACATAAAATATGTAATGCCACAAGCACGGTGGAAGAGTGCTTTTTCTCCCCTGATTCCTTCTCATTAGAGATTCTAAAGACTGCTCCCACGACAGACTTTAGTGTTACTCTCATCCTGTTCTGAGTTAATCTTGTCCAGTTTTCAAAGCCAAGGGGCAACTTACTATTTATAGATCTTCAAAGCCAAGGGGTAACTTACTACTTATAGATCTTCATTGACCATGTTACATATTATACAACAGAAGACTTTCTACGAGGTGCTTGTGACTCAAACTCCATCTGAAGCTTGAGGAGGCTTTTGGAGTTGGTATGTTAATTATATCACAGATTCACTTTGGTGGTGGATTTTCATTGAAAAGTAAATCTTAAGTAAACCCAGCTTCCCAAAGTGCCCAAGTATCTCCTCCCGGGGTAGTGATTAGGTAGCCAGGTCAGCCACTGAGAACAGGGCTGATTGTTGGTTCTGAAAATGGTTTTGAGGAGAGCTGAAGTCAGAGGCTGTGGTCAAAGGTAGGTTCAGGAATCACAAGGACCGTCTAAAAGAAGATGCCAATCTCGAGCAGCCAGGCAGAGAAGGAAAGCAGTCCAAGGTCAAGGGTCATGCCATTCAGGAGAGGCTGCATTGCTACATTTTGCTGCAAGAATAAATAACCTCCAAAATCTCAGTGGCTCAGGACAACAAGAGTTTATTTCTCACTCCTCACATTACATAACTGACATGGGCTTTCAAAGGACTGCTCCAGACAATCACAGGGACTCAGGCCAATGGCTGCTTTGCCATCCCAGAGCTGTGGCGTCTGGATGGACCATGTGACCTGATCAGCCCCTGTGGCTGGAGAAGAGAGGCTGGTAGGCCTGGACTTTTCACTGCCTCAGCTAAGAAAGAGACAAGCCATTTCCTCTCACATTTCATTGACCAGAGCTAATCATATGGCTCCACCTAACTGCAGAAGTCGCTGGGAAGAGTACTCTTCCATATGCCCGGAAGGAGAGGAGAGGCAATTATTAGTGAGTACAAGTCATGTCTACCAAGGAGATCTAGAATCAGGGCTGCAAGCTGAAGGGGCAGACGTGGTGGGAGAGATAGCAGGGGGTGCCTGCAGGGAATCCTGGAAGAGTTCCTCACAGCCTCACTCTTCTCTAGGGTTTGAGAGAGCGCTAAAGGTGTCACAGATTTGGACAAAGTTCTTAGCAACTTTAGGGTACCCGGACAATGTTAGCTTTTAAAGAGCCTTGCTGTTATGTCGTTTTGACATTCTATATATTTTATAATTTTCTCTTCATCTAAATGTCACCCCCAAACCCAATGCCCCAATAAAAATAGGTGAACTTTAATCATGAAATCTCTCATTATCTTCATCATTAGAGGAGTCTAAGGAATTGATGACTCAAAGTTTCTGCAGATCCTAAGTGAGCTTCTAAATTCACAGTCCCTTACAGGAGTGAAAGATTAGGAATTGGAAAGGGACAGATGACTTTGCAGTTTTTTAAATTAAGCTTCCAAACCATCCTACTGCCTTCTCTCCATCAGATGATCTTAACAAAAGCTTTAAAGGCCCAAACCTTTCCACATCTTTTATCTTCCCCCAAGTTCTGAGTAAGATGAGAGATAACATCATTTTATCAAACTGCATTACGCTCAGGATTTCCAAGATAAACACCAGCTACCACTTCCCTATCAGAAAGGAATGTTCCCTGTATTTAATTCAGTTTAATTTCATTGTCCATAAAATAGGAATAATAAAACCTGCCTCACAGAATGGTTGTGAGAAGTAATGAGATGGTAAGAGGCAGAATTTGGAGAATCAGAGTTCAGGATGGTTTAGATTCAGATAAATTTTTTTGTGATAAGGTTACTTCCCCTCATTATCCAAAACTCAGAAACTAAAGAGATGTAGCAACTGTAGCAGGAGATATCCATCTGTAGGAAGCATTTGGCATTGCTCCTGGCACATAGATGTCTTCCATAAAATCAGTATCAGTACCGCTATTAGTATTATTAGTATTAGTATTATTGTTATTACGGCTGCTTCTAATACCAACACTTTTAATGCAACTTTTAATGCAACTATGATGGGTTTGTTGTTGTTGTTTCTGGTCTTTTTTTTAGGTATTTGCTTTATTGAACCAAATTCTACTATGAACATAGATTTTTCTCCCCAGGGATGCTTTTTACCAGGATATAAGGAAATATTTTAGTCCCTAGCCCTGGACTCCGCTTGACTTCTCTTCTTTTCACCTCTTTTCTCTTCTAGCAGTAGTGTCTGGGAATGGCAGCCGTAGCAGCAGACTCGATGCTTAGTCCTGCTACTTTATGGACACTTAAGCTGTCACATGACGTAGTTACTTTCATTTTCTCTTATGAATTGCAGTGCCGGTGGCAGATATCAAAGCTGTGGTGACGGGAAAGGACTGCCCTCATATGAAAGAGAAAGGTGCCCTTAAACAAAACAAGGTATGATTTCCAAGTTATTGCAAATAGTTCTATCTGCTCAATACAGTTATTGACTGCAGTGGGCCAAGCCCTTCTTTGGTAGCTATGCTTGTGTGGTTGATGTGTGTTTGTGTGTGTGTGTGTGTGCGTGCACACACGCACACACAGTTACACAACTCTTAAACTCAGCTCCTTTTCCTTTCCTCATTCCCTTTACATCTCTTACCTAGTCTTATTCTTTCTCTCACTGATCACTTGTCGAATCTCCACCATGTCTTGCATTCTCTCACTTCCTTTCTACGTACAGCCCTAGGAATTGCCCTCTCTCTGTTGTCACCGGTCTTCTCTCAAGCCTTTTCCACTCATCTCCATCCATCCTCTGGGCCTCTCCTAACCTTCTGTTTATATTCATATTCTCCCTTCCACACTTCCACCCCAATCCCTTTCATTTCCTCCTTCTTAGTTACCCCCTGGTGTCTCAGTGAAGTCTGGGAAAGGGAGGAGAGACTAGATGGCTCACAAAACATCTTAGAAAATTTTTAAAGGCCTGATATTCGTCAGCATCATGGGAAATATTGTGAAACAGTTCAAACCCAGCTTAAGGGAGAAAATTTTCCCAAAGGTGAATATTGCTTAAATACTCTTCACATTGCAATATTCTTCACCCTCCCCTTCATGTTGTTCCCCATGACAGCCTACATTCCATAACAGAGGGTATGGGAGGTGGCATTTTCTGAAAACATGGAGGGATTTCCCTTGCCCCCAGTTTGGAGGTATTTGCCCTTGGAGGGGACATCAGGGAGCCAGTTTTTTACTTCTTGGCATCTTGTGATACATAGTATCTGTCCATGAACAAAATTAATCAGATTCATCTGGATGCTTCAGACACCTTGGTGCCAAAAATGTCACATAGATCAATAGGTTGCTTCTTTATTGTCCCGTGTCATCATCTAAGAGGAATGTAAACATTATACACATCCTATTTATCAATCATTGTTGAAGTGTATAATGCCTGCCCTGTAATCTCAGTCATTATAAGATGAAGGTGAATCCAGGTCTGCATAAGATGACCCTATCTATGGTTAAGGAAAATCAAAAGCACTACAAAAGTACTGCTTAGGAAGAAAAAAGGGAGAGGATACAGCCAAGGAGACGGATAACAAGATCTTTGCTTCTTAAGTTACATCAGTATAACTCACCTCAAGTCCATATGAATCCTTCTGTGTCAAGCCTGTCACAGTGCTATCATATAGAACACTGAGTGACATAAGGGCATGCCTTAGGGTGTGTAGGTCATCTGTCACACAGCATTTCTTTCTTCTCCAAGATACGGGGAAGTTGGGCTTCAGCAGCTCATCATATTCCAGAAGAGCATCCTTAACTAAAGCAGCAAGTCCCCAGCCTTCATGGTTTGCCTCCTGTGGGGCTGCCTTCCTTCAAGACCACCTGATAACAGAGGGAGCACCGGCTCTGCTCAGCTGCAGCTGAGGTCCCCATGGTTATGTAACACTTGGAGCTGAGCAAGACAAGGTGTGAGGAAATTGGCAGCAACAAGAGTCTGTAACCTAAAGAAGGCTAGGAGGGGTGTAGTTGGCAGCCAAGCAACTTGCCAGGACTCAAGCACTCTGATTGGGACAGCGAATTATGTAAAACAGGTGTGAAGGAACTTCTGGTTTCACCCCAACCTGTAAAGAGTCTAGGAGTTGTCACTCCTATCCTTACAGTAAGAAGAAACTGAATGAAGTGAAAATCAACAATTTTCTTGGAACTACCAAGAGAACTGATGTTGCAGGGGAGACCACAGCCATGGAATCTGGAGAGTCAGGTACACCCAGAGAGTCACAGCCAGATCTGCTCACCTGAAGCAGAATCTACTGGAGCCATAAGCTGTAAGATCATTTAGATGGCAATTCTGATGACTGCTAGTATGAGAGTGAGAAACTCTTTGGGGTTGCAGTCTTGTGGGGGTATACTTTCATGGGCTTTACTTCCAATAACCCTAGCAAATTCTCTCAGTGAAGATCTTATAGAGAGTCCCCCATCCCCCACTGCCCACCTCCATCATGGCTCTGGGAGGGGAAAGAGGTGAGTAATCATAGAATATGACAGGGCCTTCTCCATAACGAAGTCCTGTTCTCCAAACCTTTATCCCAGCTAGGGGAAAGGAATTTCTCCCATTGCATTCCTTTTTAGACTTCTTATCTCAGCCACAGGGTTGGGGTTGGGGGAGACATAATCAACAACAGTCAGAGCCTCAAGGAAATCAGTAGAAAACTCTGTAGCTATGCTACTGGGAAAGCTGTACTACTGGAGATACACTTGAGAAGGTGACAGCCACAAGACATAGGACCCCCAAAAGATGGAGATTTAATTGGAAAGTTATGGAGTGCTATCCCTCACCCATATCCTACCACTATACCACTAGATTCCAAAATAATAACACTGGATTATAACTGAAAGTTCTGCAAGATACAACCTCTCTCTGAGGAAGAGTATTTAGGGAAGCTCAAAGTCAGTAGAGTAGACAAAAACAGGGACACTAGAGGAATTTGAAGCCTCTGGCACTTACAGGTATAGCAAACATTTAACATATCCCAATTCCTTGCTAGATTAACATAAATCATGACTCTAAAGGTCTGTGTATCTCCCTTCCTATTACCTGATACAGCATGTCTGGATTTCAACAAAAAGTTACAAGCATGCCAAAAAGCAATTAAAAAACAGCCTGGAAAAACAAAGCAATCATCAGAACCAGACTGCAATATGACACAAATGCTGGGGTTATCAGACAGAGAATTTAAAATAACTGTGATTAAAAGGTTTAGAGGCTCTATGGAAAAAGTAAACAACATGAAAGAATAGATGGGTAATATAAGCAGAGATGTGGAAACTCTAGAAATGAATCAGAAGGAAAGGGTATAAATAAAAAGTACTGTAACAGAAGTGAAATAAAGTATGCTTTTAATGGACTCTTCAATAGACTTGACATGGCTGAGGAAAGGATTAGTGAGCTTGAAAATGAGTCAGTAGAAACTTCCTAAACTGAAATGCCAAAAGGAAAAAAATTAGAACATCAAAGAACTGAGGGACAATTGCAAAAAGTATAATATATGTATAATTAAAATACCAAAAGAAAGAGAATAGAACTGAAGAAATATTGAATCAATAATGGCCAAGAACTTTCCAAAATTAAAGATAGATATCCAACCACAGATCCAGGAAGTTTATAAGATACCAAGCAGGATAAATACCAACACACACACACACACACACACACACACACACACACACACACACACCCCTAGGCATATCATATTCCAACTGAAGAAAACCAAAGACAAAGAGAAAATCTTAAACCAGAGGAGGAAAAACATCTTACTGGTAGAAGAACAAATATTAAAATTAAAGTAGATTTCTCATCAGTAACCATGCAAGCAAGAAGAAAGTAGAGTGAAATATTTAGTGTTAAAAAAAAAAAAAACAACCTAAAATTCCATATCCAGTGAAATTATCTTTCCAAAGTGAAGGAGAAACACTTTCTAAGATAACCAAAACCAAGGAAATTCATTGCCAGCAGACCTACTCTGCAAGAAATTCTTCAGCCAGAAGGAAAATTATATAGGTTAGAAACTTGAATCTACATAAAGAATAGAAGAGTGTCAGAGAAGGAATAAGTGAAGGTAAAATAAAAATATATATTTTTTCTTATTAATTCATCTAAAAGATAACTCTTTGCTTAAAATAATAATAGTAAAATGTGTTAGATGATTATAGCATATGGATCAGTGAAATGAATGACAGAAAAGTCATAAGGGATAGGAGGGAGGAATTAGGATACTCAAAACAGGAGAAGACAAAAAAAAGGGAGAAAATTAAAAATAAAGAACAAATACAACACATGAAAAGAGTTACAAACATGGCAGATATAATCTAACTATATCAATAGTCATTTTAAATGTCAATCGTCTAAATACACCAATTAAAAGACAGACATTGTCCGAGTGGATAAAAAGCAAGACCAACTATATGGTTTTCTACAAGAAACCCACTTAAATATAAAGACTAAGATAGGTGAAAGTAAGGGGTTGGATAAAGATATCAAAATACATGAGACAAACTGAGAGAACTGAAAGGAAACATTCACAAATCCATTATTCTGGAGATTTTGGTACCCTTCTGTCAGTAATTGATACATCAAATGGAAAGAAAATCAGTAAGGATATTGATGACTTGAACAGCACCATCAGTCAACTAGATCCAATTAACATTAATAGAAAATCCACCCAACAACAGAATACACATTTTTCTCAACCTCACAAGAAACATTCACCAAGATAGACCACATTCTGGGCCATAAAATACATCTTAACAATTTAAAAGAAGAGCAATCATACAAAGTATGTTCTACTTCACAATGGAATTAGACTAGTAATAAATAACAGAAAGATAGATGGAAAATCCCCCAAATGTTTGGAAATTGAAAACACACTATCAAATAACCCATAGTTTAAAGAAGAAGTCTAAAGAGAAATTACAAAATGTTTTAAACTAAGTAGAATGAAAATATAACTTATCAAAATGTGTGGGTTTTAGTGAAAGCCGTGCATAGAGGGAAATTTATACCATTAAATGCATATATTAGAAAAGAGGAAGGATCTAAAATCAGTAAAGTTTCCACCTTAGGAAACTAGAGAAAAAAGAGCAATTTAAGCCTAAAGCAAGCAGAAGAAAAGAAATAGTAAATATCAGAGATCAATGAAATTGAAAATAAGAAAACAGCAGAGAAAATCAACAAAATCAACACTTGGTTCTTGGAAAAGATAAATAAAATTGATAAATTTCTAGCCTGACTAACCAAGAGAAAATGAAAGAAGATAAAAGTTACCAATATCAAAACAGGTGTAGGGGCTTCCCTGGTGGCGCAGTGGTTGAGAATCTGCCTGCCAACGCAGGGCACACGGGTTCGGGCCCTGGTCTGGGAAGATCCCACATGCCACGGAGCAACTAGGCCCGTGAGCCACAATTACTGAGCCTGCGCGTCTGGAGCCTGTGCTCCGCAACAAGAGAGGCCGCGATAGTGAGAGGCCTGCGCACCGCGATGAAGAGTGGCTCCTGCTTGCCACAACTAGAGAAAGCCCTCGCACAGAAACGAAGACCCAACACAGCCAAAAATTAAAATTAATTAATTAATTAATTAAAAAATTTAAAAAAAAAAACAGGTGTGGAGATGATGTTCTCATTTGAGCCTAGGATATGTGTGGGTGGTTTTCGCCTTCTTGTAGGAGATTCCTCTCCCCTTAAAGGAGATCAACAAAACAAACTGAGTAAATGACATTTCCAAACTTTAAAAAAAAATTTGTAAATGACACTTATAGAAAATTGGACGGGTGGGTGGACAGATGGATGGATGATGGATGGATGGATGGATAATGGGACACACTGCTATAAACACATAAATAAGACTTCAAATGGAGGCTACTTCCTGGGATTCACTGGCGGAGATATTCCAGCCACTCTCAGCTCTTCTAGGCTGCCTTGAGGGCTGAGAGAAGCAGTGGTATCTCTACCAGCCTGGCTCTTTCATTTGCATGCATATGAAAATTGTCTGTCTTGTAATGTTAATAGCGTTCATACATCTGGTTCATCAGGTAAAACGTCAAAAGGCAGAAAGGAAACCCACAGTTCTAATAATTTACTTCCTCAATCCACCCACACCCACACCCCTTCCCCAGTGCTCCAGAGGCCTGCTCCTCCCTGCCTCTGGGGCTTCTGGATAGGAGAGGGGAGACCTGCAGCTTAAAAGGAGAGTTGGCCAAAATGTGTCCACAGGAGGTCTGTCAGTGCACGGCAGTGGGCAGCACCCAAGGCGTGTTGCTGCCTCTTCAGCTTTTCCAGCTAGAGAGTAGGTTCTGACATTTTGTGCCACAGGACTTTCCATTAGCTTAATTACTGAACGGGGCAAACTGGGACATTAGCATCTTTAAGGCAGACACTTGTTAATAGCAAGATGTTGGTAACTGATAGTACTTCTCACTCATTCAACATCTGGCATGCCAGTCATGGTCTAAGACTTGCTCATAGGGTCATTCACTCAGTGAGCATTAGAGCACCTGAGATAGGATGGACTCTGGGCACAGAGTGATGAACAGGCAGACATGGCCCTGTCCTCCTGGAGCTTAGAGTCGAACGTGTTTAAAAGAGGTTGGTGCAACAGACAAATTTCTGTGGACACAAGAAGTGTTGGCTTCTTCACAGAGAGATTAGGAAATGTCTAACACTTGAAAAGAATTATCATGGGTGAATGCAAATTCAATTGGAAGAATTTGACTTTCAAGGATTAAGGATTCTAAATTTAAACTCTGTGGTTCATAAAATAAAGTTGATTTGTCGCTGTATCTTTGAAAGTGGGCATTCCTGGTACTTATCCCACTGATTTGGGCCTTAAGAGTTAAACAGTTAACATGTAATCACCAGAGGGAAGATATGACCAGATCTCAGGGAAACGGATAGGAATATATTTGACATGAAAGAAGCTTGAATCTCATTATATCCAGAGCCCAGCTTTTATTTTTCCAGTATGATTCATGTACCTGAAATAAGCAGATTATACTAGAAGCTGATGTTCTAGCATCAGCTTGAAAAGCCTGATCTTAACCAAAAAGCCTTTTATTCAGATTTACTTCATTCACCATTCATACTCATAATGTATTGAGTATCTTCTTTATACCAGGCCTGTGCCGGGTGCTGGGAATCCAAAGATAAATACGACCTGGCGCCTGTCCTTGGGTATCTCACAGATATAAGACTTAAGTATCAACATGAAATTACAATCCAGTGTTGCCTATGCCCCAGTAAATTTAAATACCAGGAGAGCCTGGGAGACTTGAGAAAGCTTGTGGAGGAAATGATGTCTGAGCTGGCTTTTGAAAAGGAGAAGTGAGGGGAAGACTTTCTAGGAGGAGGAAACAATATGTGAAAAGGCACGTGGGGCCTTTTGACATCTAAAAGTGCATCCTCTGATTGAGAAACATTGAATTCAGAGTACAGGATTGGTGGGGACAGAGAGAAGAAAATGGGTTAGAGAACTAGTGCCTGATAATGCTAAGGTAGCTGGGGACCAGAACATTATAGCTGCTTACAGAAGGCAAGATCCTATCTTATTATACACTATATGAGTGACTGATTTTGCCTTCTAAAATGTAAACTCAAACTCATAGATATACAGGTGAGCAGCAATGCTTCATAGCTATGAAATCTAGTTCTCTGGCTATATTTAGCACACACACATGCCAAATTGTATCCTACACCTTTCATCAAAATTCTTTGACCTCAAGATGACGTAGATAGATGGTGGAGAGCCAACATAATTAAAGTGAATGCCAGGCGAGATGGCCAAATGAGGCAAGTCACCCAAAGCAACATAAGGAATGGCGGCCAACGCTATACACCGAAAATGTGTTGTATAAAATTCTGCTCTCGTATTCAGTCAACCCATCATTTGACCCCTGGAAGATGGCAATCCCCAAACCAAGGCACCATCATGCCCAAAATTTCTCTGAGCATCCCCTGACCCCACATGCCTTGTCTCTAGTCCCAGGGCCAGATGGTTGAATATGGGGTCAGAGGCCATAGGATCAGTTCCTCCCGTACCCTCTAACCCCAGAACTCACTTATTCCAGGCCTTCCTCCACATGGTGAGGTGGGAGATGTGCATTAGTGGAACAGAGGATGGAAATAAGCTGCTCCTGGACATGATTTTCCACTGACTTAACTCCAGAGGGAATAAAAGACCTTAGGTAGTGAGTAGCAAAGCCCCAGAGCATCAGATGTCTAAGAAAGTGTTGTGGTGTGTGGCAAGAAGCCCCTGAGGGGGACACTGCCCCAGATCTGTGACTGCTTACTCCACCATCTCCTGGCACCTCTCTCCCTCACAGACAGTTTGGACAGGTGGCAGCTTCTGGGGTGTTAGCCTGAGAGGCCACCGCTCCCAGCTCCTCAGTCTGCCTGCTCCAAGTGCTGGAGAGCTGACCTCCACCAATGCCTCAATGACAGCCGGCCAGGGACGTCAATAAAACTCATTAAGTGATAGCAGCCTTTAACGCAGGCATGCGGGTCAGAGAAGTAATTCCTCCAACCCCTCCCAGGCAGCTTTGGTGAAATTAAAGTGAGGAATGATATTCTCATGAATTTCCTATTTCCTCCCTGTGTTTATCAGAAATCTAGGTCATGACAGCTCCGCTCATTCACGTCTTCACTGGTAAATGCGTTAGAAGGGCAAAACCCAAAGTTTGCAGGCCCCTTCCTTTTTCTTCCTGCTCCCTGCCCTGCAGAAGAGAAAGTGCCACAAAGGACATCCAGGCTGACACTCTGGTCTCAAGTGACTTCAGCACCTAGTCAAGAGGCCACGTCTGGGCTCTGGTGATGCCCACACCTGCTGTCGTAAGCAAGGGGATGGATTAGCCATGTGCCTGCCCTAAGCAAAGTGGCAGGCATGGTCCAACGTCAGCCGGCAATCCATTGTCAGTTTCACCTTTTCCTATTGACCTCCGAAGGTCACGTGGTGCTGCTGTAATGTACTGACTGGGTGTCCAGAAGCAAAGCCTGTCCTCTCCTTTCTCTCCAGTCTCTCAAGTATGAGTCAAAGACTTTTCCTAATGAATGACACTAAGATTAGTAAAGAAGTCATCATTTATATCAGTGTTTCTCATCTAAGAACAATCTTTATGAATGTATGAGATTAGAGCTTAACATTTTGTTGAAAAAATGTTTTCAGTTTTTTAAAAGAAAATAATCACCTGTGATCCTAGCACCTTAACATAATTATTTTCATTTCACAATTTGCTTCCAGTTTCCAACCACAGGAAGGCATTGTTCATAATTGTGATTTGTATGTATATAATGTTCATTTCTCTTGCTTTTTTTCACTTAAGATCAGATTTTCATAATTATACTGAATGCCTGGCTGCATGTATTTCTCTGGGTTGCTAATTTCTGATTTTTTTGATGGTTTACCCAAAGAAGGGAGGACATTTATTTAGTTTCTCATATTATGTTCTTACAGATAACGATATATACAGCTTTTGCTTCCTTTTGAATTTTCTTTAGGAATAACCCCAGGAGTGGGACCCCTGGTTCTTGATATGGATTGCCTTACTGACTTTTTTAAAAGGATGACACCAATTATGGTACCACTAATAGGGCCCATGACCATTTTCATTACAAACTAAAAGACCCAAAAGAGATGCCAAACTTATGGGAAAATTGTTTTTGCTTGTTTGTTTTGGCGAATTCTTTTTTAATATTATTGATCTTAACTGGGAAGGCTTGAATGGAATCCTAAGGAAGAAAAAAATGAAAAATGCAGGGACTTCCCTGGTGGTGCAGGGGTTAAGAATCCACCTGCCAATGCAGGGGACACGGGTTTGATCCCTGGTCTGGGAAGATCCCACATGCCGCGGATCAACTAAGCCCGTGCGCCACACTCCTGAGCCTACACTCTAGAGCCCACAAGCCACAACTACTGAGCCTGTGTGCCACAACTAATGAAGCCCGCGTGCCTAGAGCCTGTGCTCCGCAACAAGAGAAGCCACTGCAATGAGAAGCCGCGCACCGCAACGAAGAGTAGCCCAGGCTTGCCGCAACTAGAGAAAGCCCACGCGCAGCAACGAAGACCCAACACAACCAAAAATAAATTTTAAAAAAAAATGAAAAATGCAGAGGGGGGTAGTTTTGCAGAACAGATCCCATTCTATGACTCAGCATTCTTTCCTTCACTTGTTTCTATTTCTGGTAGGGCGAGGATGCCCTAAGAGTATGAGATACTGGTAGGTCTGGGCTCAGAACAAGAGCTGCTTTCCCTTAATGATGGGACAGCTAGAGGTGAGCCAGACACAAATAAAATCCACGAGAGCCACAAATAGCCTGATGGTTGGCTGTGTCAAGAGAGGCATCCAGCTAATGCTGGGCCTTTGGAGTTCACTTGGAAGAATTCTTTCTCATCTGAAATTCTGAAATCTGAAGGCATTGACTTCATCTTTCTGCCTGCTGTCCTTCTTTCTGGGGGCATCCTTGCTGTGACTTACTGGCCAAAGGCAAATCCTCTGACAGATGTTGAGGTAGAGAATGATGTGGAGAGATCTACCTCCCTAAGAAAGAACGCCTGTGGGTAGTTACTGAGAGTGCAGCTCCCAGATCATAGCACAAGAGAAAGGGGCAGTCATCAGTGGTGCCTAATAGACACAGAGAAGGAAGGCTAGCACGTGTGTTACGGTGATGCAGGGCACCGATGTGGACTCACTTGGCTCTTCCCTCCAAATTAGGAGTTGTTAGGGTGTTGAGATGTGCAATGACTCTCGTCTTCCATAGGTTGTACCCTGCTGTCAGTCCAATAGAATAATCATAGTATCCAATATTGCACAGTACATACAATTTGAGAAGCATATATTAACATACACATTAGTCATGACACTGAGTGTCTCGGCCAAGGTCATTCAGCTACAATGAAATGACAGTGTCACTTAGTCCTTGGTCCTGGGGGTCTGTCTCATAGTCTGTATTATGAATGAACCCAGACATTCGAATGAGCACTCACCAATGAATGAACCCAGCTATTCTGCCACTTGGGCCCATGCTCTCCTTTATACCCTGCAGCCACTATAGGATAAAACTAGGTTTTGTGTAGCCTTTGCTCTACAGTAGTTCAGAGGTCAAAGGGCAGATGTGTTACCTACAGATAATGGGTTCATCCAGAAGCCTCATTACCTCCTACGTAGCTTCCATGTTTTAGCAAGTTTATACCCCTACAGACACCTGTCTGTTTGGAAATGATAGAAGATAGAGCAGCCCATAATGCTGCTGATTGGGAAAGAGTTTACTGTTTTTCATGGTCTCCCTGGGAGGGAGATGCTGAAGATAGGAGAGTAGCACAGCTTTGAGGATATGTGGCCTTGGACAACTCACTTAACCTCTCTGAGCTCCTTCGCATAAAAGGGGAATGACAACACTTGCTCCATGCGCTGTCTTGAGAATTAAATGAGATGGTTCATGCGGACCCCCCCTGAAAAGAGAGAAGGAAATGTGCTGTGAACCTTGAAAAACATGCTTCTTCCTCCCGTCAGCCTCACTGCTGCGCCTCTTGCCTGGACACACTGTAGGCACTATCCCATGTTCAATCTGCAGCCATTTGTGACTACAAAACAAATGTGTCAACTTTCCTCAATGTGGTGTTTTCTCTAATCTCTCTTAGGAGGTGCTTGAACTTGCTTTCTCGATCTTGTATGACTCAAACTGCCAGCTGAACTTCATAGCTCCTGACAAGCATGAGGTAAGGGTCTCAGTGGGGTTAATTTATGAGAGAATGTCATATTTTCTCAAGAAAAACAAGCAGGTAAAAAATATTGGAAAGAAAGAAATTTCATTTTTTAAAAAAGTCTACCTGAGAAAAATCACGAGCAAAGGTACATCTTGTTGACTTGGAATAGAATGGAAACCTCTCAAAAAACTGCAAGTTGTAACAGATTCAACTTCTTCTTAGCTTGATCAAGAGTTTATGGTAAGGACTTCCCTGGCAGTCCAGTGGTTAAGACTCCGCTCTTCCAATGCAGTGGGTGTGGGTTCGATCCCTGGTTGGGGAACTAAGATCCCACATGCCACACGGCGTGGCCAAAAAATAATTAAATAAACAAAAACTTAAAAAATAAAAATAAAGAGTTTATGATAAAGAAGAATGTACAAATGCTTCATACTCAGTAAGGGCATAATTGTTAACCCAGAGGAAGTATCAGCCCTGGCTTATAGCTTTGGTTTTCCTTGAATATTTAGCTTTGGGTCAGAATTTTCCGATGATAAACTTATTTCTATTCTTTAAAACATTTGATGAAGTAGGTTTTTTACCATGTTTCTTTAAGTTATTTTAAGAGGTTTAGGGCTGTCTCTGCTGTTGGAATTTTATTTTTGAGATGCTTTTATTCCTTTTGACATCTTGTTATATGTATAATTTGTTTCTCTTCTTGAAACATGCTGTCAGCTATATTTAAAATATTTAGCATAAATCCAGGAAAATGCATTTGTAAGATGAAGTAGCAGCTCTGGTTGATTTAACTTTTTCTCTTGTAAACTAGAACCCAACATCATGCTTGAAACTCTTATTTTTAGATGATACCATTCAAATTTTTGTTGTGCATGTGGTTACATAAAAAGCTTTTAGAAAGGAAGGAACATTTTAATAGAATTTGAATTTTGTTCCCCATTTCCCCTGGGAGAGTTAGCTCATTTAGAAGTTATTCTGTATTTGGTTTTCACTGGTTTGAAGCTTTTGAATAAAATTGTACATCCCAAAGAGAGAAGAAAGATTATATGCAAATCCTGCATTTAGAGTGGTGCTTAAATATAATTCTGTGTTACTTGACATTTCGTTCACAGAAGGGGATGACTTTGTCTTCATCTTCCTGAAAATAGACATTGTGTCCTACCATTTCTCTTTTTAAATAAAATTGTGGTTGTACACAGGCCACCGTATTCAAGATATATACGGATGTATAGGAAACTACTTAAAATGGTAGAACTGTGGATGCTATTTAAATCTATACAACGCTGTTTTTCCCAGTGTACATTAATTCCAGATAAGGATAAATGTTCTGGGACTGCCAAATTTTTATTCATATCTGCCATTTTTTACTGATATAGTGAGGAGAAAAATGCCATACACTTATGAATACTTTTAATTTCTTCAGACCACTTCCGTATCTATTACCTCATTTTATTTGCATAATCGCTCCATAAAATGGAAAGTTCTATCACAGATATCCTTGTTTATCAAAGGAGGAGAGAGAGGCCTACCAAAATTGAATAACTCGACAATAGTACTGATAATAGGAATTATAACCGGAATACTCTGTACCAGGGACCATTCAATGCTTTATGTGCTCCACTTCTCTTAATCCTCATTCTGTAATTCTTAAGGAACAAACTAATGTTATTCCCATTTTATAAAAAAGGGAAGTGAGGCACAGAGAGGTTAAGAAACTTGTCCAAGACGAAACAAGCAGTAAGTGACAGAGCTTGGATTTAAACCATGGGGGTCTTGTTCCAGAAACACTTTCTCTTTGGCCCCTGCACTGTGTAGCTTGGAAGGAAGAAAGCAGGACCTGGACTCATGACTTCCTGCCAGTGCCCATCCCCCAGCTTCAGCAATTATCAGCTCGTGGCCAATTAGGTTTCACCTATACCCTCACTCACACCCAGCTGCCACAACACCCCAGATTATTTTCGAAGCTCATCCAGATATCATATCATTTTATTTGTAAATATTCCCATGTGCATCTCTAAATAATAAAGAGTCCACTTGGAAACATAACTATCATACCATGATCACACCCAATTTTATAACGTTTTAATACCACGATTTGCAGTCAGTTTTCAGATTTCTCCAACTGTCTCATTTCTGGTTTTCTTTTTTTCTTTTATACTTTGTTCAGATCAGAATCCAAATAAGATCCATACATAACAATTGGTTCACGTGTTTCTTCAGTTTCCTTGAATCTATAGGTTCCTCTCTCCTTCTCTCATGAACATGTGCATGTGTTTTTTCTCCTTGCAATTTATTCATTGAAAAAACCAGCTCATCTGTTTGGTAGCATAGCCAATAGTCTAGATTTTGCTGATTTTAATTCTGTGTATTAGTTTCCTTGGTTGCTGTAACAAATTACCACAAATTTAGTGGCTTAAAGCAACATAAATGTATTATCTTACAATTCTGGAGATCAGAAGTCGGATTCAGGTCTTTCTGGGCTAAACTCAAGGTATCGACAGAGCTGAACTCCTTTCTGGACTAGGGGATAATCCATTTCCTCACCCCTTCCACTTCTAGAGTCACCCGCACTCCTTGGCTCATTCCTCACCTCCATCCGTCTCAGTAACGGCGGGTTGAGCCCTCACACCACATCATTCTGACCGCCTCTTCCATACTCAAATCTCCCTCTCTCTCACTCCTGTTCTGTTTCCCTCTTCCACTTTTAAGGACCTTTGTGATTACACTGGGCCCACCTAGATAATCCCAGATAAAAATCCCTGTTTTAAGATCAGACGGTTAGCGGTCTTAATTCCCTTCACCATGTAACCTAACATACTCACGGGTTCCAGGGATTAGGACATGGTCTTATTTAAAAGGAGGGTACTATTCTGCCTACCATAACCTGCTCTATCATTTCACGTGTTTATCTGCATCCTGTATTTCCTATTAAGTGATAGTTAGACGATTCATCAAATTCAGGCTCTACTTTAAGCAGCAGTTGTGTTGTATTCTTCCATGATGTCTGGTTGTCTCTCTTTTTTTTTTTTTTTTTAAACTTTGGGTTTATTTATTTATTTATTTATTTATTTATGGCTGTGTTGGGTCTTCGTTTCTGTGCGAGGGCTTTCTCTAGTTGCGGCAAGTGGGGGCCACTCTTCACCGCGGTGCGCGGGCCTCTCATTATCGCGGCCTCTCTTGTTGCGGAGCACAAGCTCCAGACGCGCAGGCTCAGTAGTTGTGGCTCACGGGCCCAGTCGCTCCGCGGCATGTGGGATCTTCCCAGGCCAGGGCTTGAACCCGTGTCCCCTGCATTGGCAGGCAGATTCTCAACCACTGCGCCACCAGGGAAGCCCTGGTTGTCTCTCTTTTGGAAATGTTTGCAGCCATTGATGATTATCGCCTAGATTCTTGGATCTATTAGACTTTGGAAAAGGTTGATATTCCAATTCTGTTATAGTTACGTAAAGAGAAACTGGCCTCATCAACTCTTTGGTTACCCTGAGGTTAAACAGTGTACATATGATAGGCAGGATAATGCTTGATTCTCTACCAGTTTTCAAAATCATGAGCCTCTTCAAAGGAGGCCAGTGAGGGATTTTTGGTGTTTGGGTATCATTATGAAGTTATGGGTTTAACGTATTTGCGTATCAATAGGTTGCAGTTGTTGTCATTATCAGTGTCCAAATTATCTTATCTAGAGAAAGAAGGAACACCTTCTGGTTAGCTTCTGAGTTCTATTGACAGATGTCTTTGGCAGCTTTCAGGCATTCTGGCATGACAAGATATTCCAGGTTCATCTTGTACATTTCCTACCTTTTCTCTGTGGAGCTTTGGCTCCTTTTGCTATTTAGCAACCAGAGTCTGGACATTAGGTGTGCCTGTCACTGCTGGGTTGGTCATTATTTTCAGGTTTTTTGTAGACAGAGCTTGGAGTTATGTTTTTTTAAAGATAAAATACACTGTAAGTTCATATTGATACTTCCAACTCAGATTCAGTACTACAGAGTTTTTATTTATTGGTTGATGTATTTTTTAATAAAATTTTCTGTACTTGCTGCCTCTAGAAAGAAAAGCACCACAGAAGTGTTCCTGTGGGTTAAATTAATCTGTACTAGGAAGCTAGCCAGGACTGGGAAAGCTGTGTACAAAGAGCAGTAATCCCCAGCACGTAGGGATGTACAATGGAACAGTGCCAGAGCTGAAAGGGGCCTTAAAGAACATGAGGTTCAGTGGTGCCCATATCTGGAGGTACATCAGAATTAGCTAGAAGCTTTTCCAAATAAAATTTCCTGACCCAAGATCCATAAGATCAGGATCTGCAGGGTAGGACCTGGGTATCTATTTTTATTAAAGTTATTTATGAGGAAACGAATGTTTCGATGTGTTCGGAATCTATCTAAGGTATTCATGAGGACACTAATACTTCCAGAAATCCTTTAGCACTCAACTGATGTTTAGATAGGTTAAATGCTTTGGCTGAGATCACATAGCCATGGCAGAACCAAAGCTGTACGGTTCAGGGCTGCACTACTCAGACGTGGGCCTCGTAATACACGCATGGTACACCTCCTTGGCTTAAAAAGTGGTGCCACCAATGTGCATCATGGTATATTTCTATCACCTCACTATGACTTAAGATTTGTGTAGTGCTTGCCATCTTGTAGTACTTTTATGTTGAGATCTGCTGTCACATTCTGGAACATAGCCCAGGTAACCACAGTGCAAAGGACAAGCTAAGTAGGGTCTGGAATTGCAGCTTGACCCAGTGAGGGCAAGAGAGGGGGGAATCTAGAGCATGTTCTAGAAGGAAGACCAGTCCCACAGGAAAAGCAGAGAAATTGCTATCGAAGAAGTCCTATATAGGACTAGGACATCCTGAAAGGTGAGCAAGCAGAGCATCCAGAATGCAGGCAGTTTTCTGAGATGCTGGCAGCAGAGGCTAGTTCTTCCACCAGGTATCATGGCTCTAATACCAGGTCAGGGCAGGGTTTCAGCCTCTGGAGGGAAACTGACAAGAGCAAGGCAGGTCCTCAGATAAACGAAGCACAGTTCATAGTCTACTGGAGAGGCAAAGGGCATGATTAATTTTAATGAGAGGGGAAGAACCAAATTCTTGGTTGGTTACTATGGAGTTCTTTCCAAAACAGGTGATGTCCCCAGACACCAGGCTCCAGAGAGCTTCCTGGAGGAGAAAAACCTTGGAACCTGGAGACCCAGGCAGAAAGGGTCCCTAGACCGGCAGCCAAGCCACCTTCTGTTAAGATCACCCAATAATTTTAGCCACTTTGCCCACCAGACATTGAGCAGCACTCAGATATTTCCTAGACATTTTGCTAAGAAATGCAAAGGTGGGTCTACCATTGGGCTGTCATTGTGAGTGCTGGGAATCAGACAGGATAGGCAGAGATTAGCTACTAGACTGGGAACCATGGAGTGAGGAAAGAAGCAAGCCTGACCTGATATTGAGTCCAGGATTGTTGGGATATATTCTACCAATACCTTAAACTCATTGACTCACTGGTGGGATGTTAGAGATATTATGTTGCACAGGCACGAAAACCCAAACCCTCCTGCTGCGCCACAGGGAGGCATCATGGGCACAGAAGTGTGCAGGCACTGGAAGAAGATTGTGTAAGTTCAAATCCCACCCACTCCACGTACTACCAAGTGACTTAATTTCTCACCACCTCAGTTCCCTCATCTGTAAAACAGAGATGCTACCAGAAGTGTCAACTTTATAGAGATGCTGTGCATATTAAATGGTGATGCAGGCAAAGCACTTAGCACAGAGCCTAGCCCATGCTGAGTGCTCAGTAAGTGTTAGCTATTGTTACTCCTCTTGTTATCGTCATCAGTAGTTCTCATTGTCACCTCCCTTCCCACCAGTACTGTATCTGGACAGATGGGCTGAATGCGCTGCTGGGGAAAGACATGATGAGTGACCTGACGAGGAATGACTTGGACACGCTGCTCAGCATGGAAATCAAGCTCCGCCTCCTGGACCTGGAAAACATTCAGATCCCCGACGCACCTCCACCCATCCCCAAGGAGCCCAGCAACTATGACTTTGTCTATGACTGTAACTGAAGCGCCTGGGGCCCAGAAGCTCCCCCTCCAAAACTGGAAGAGCTAGCTAACAGGAGAGAAGAATGAAAACGCTCCCATGCCTTGGAATCCGCCGTGGTAGAGGAAAGCTGTGGTCCACATTTCCTTTGGCCCCAGCGCCTCTAGCCCCGGCGTCTTCCTGCCCCTCCCTGGCGTCCTGCTCACCGCCCTGATTCCATTTCTAGACTCCGTTGCTTTAGGTCACCTCCCGTTGCTGCAGCCTAAGGTGGGAGAAAAGCAAAACCCACCGCCAGTAAGAGAGCCAGAGGGCCTTTCCATCTTCATCCCAGCAGGCAAGCCCTCCCCTCCTGGAGGCTGAAAGCCAGCAGCACCAGACCGCCCCCAAACCTACAGCCAGACCCAGGGGTGTGCCCGAGGCCTGTGTCTGGAAGAAACAGTCGAGCTGCTTGAGGAAACCAAACACCTCCTCATTCCCCTGCTGTCTAGAGTCCGCTCACATCACCATGTGAATTGAAATCTGCTTCCAAACCCCCTCCCTCCCGCATCCCGGCCTTTGCCTGCCCTGTCCCTCTCTGGTCCCAAGAGCAGCAGAGGCAGCTTCTTTCTAGTTCTCGCCAGCGCTGGGTCTCCAGACACAGTCCGTGGGTCCCATGGCCACTTCACGTCCGCCCTGTGACTGTGACCGCCCTTCCTGCCTCCCAGCTAGTCTTGGCTTTCCTGTCCCCGCCCCAGCCCAGACCTGCCGTCTTCATTGCCACACACCCTTCCAGCCCCTTAGCTGAAAGCACAAATGGTGAAATCAGTCACCTTGCTCCATCTCTAATGTACTAAATCTAAAAGCCTCGATGACAGGCAGTTGCTATCTAAGGGTTTGGTGGTCCTTCTCCTGGTGGTTCTGCTGAACACAGGTTTCCACAGGATGGTCATCCAAGTTTACATCGTTGTAATTATTACAGGTATTGACAGTTTGCAAGGGTTCAGGGTTGTTGGTTTGGTGGGGGGGTGGGTTATGGTTTTTTTTGGTTCTTTTTTTCTTTGCTTTGTTTTTGTACAAAAGAGTCTAACATTTTTTGCCAAACAGATATATATTTAATGAAAAGAAAAGATACATAAAGGTGTGTACTTTCCAGGGTTTTTTTTTTTTTTTAATTATTTGAATCCTAAACCTCTTCCTGAGAATAACATTCCCCTAAACATGCTGTGGAATAAAATTAATCGTGATGAGTTGTGGGGCTGGTGTTTTGATTTGGTAATTTAGGTTCTTGCTGCTCAGGCATCAGCATCACCTGTGAGCTTGTTGGAAATGCAGAATCTTAAACCTCACCCCAGCCCTGCAGAATCAGGTGATGCACGTGCATATTAAAGTTTGAAAAGCACTGGCCTGGGGGACTCCTGACCATTGCTGGGTCACCATAGGCTCTGCACATCAGTAAAGAATGATACTTCTAAGAAGACCATCTCAAGTCATCTAAAAAAATCAGACCCACTATGTAATAATATGATCTATTCATTTTACACTCTTGCCTCCTGACAGTGACTTTCTCTTTTATTTTTTCTTCCTTACCATTATATAATTTATGGAACTGACCAAATGAAACACATCACACTTTGAAGGAGTACAGTTAGCAAAGGAAAAGAATGGGGACCCATAGACCAGAAATCAGTCAAGCCAGAACTAAATGAATCTAACTATGAATTAATGAAATATGGGTAAGAGTCCAGCAAAGCATTTTTCTGAGGTTAGTTCCACTGGAGGCATATCTGGATCATAAACTCCAAGAGCTGGAAGGGATATCAGAAAGGTCCCAGTGATGCAGAATTTACAGCACAAGCCACTCTCGACTCTCAATAGAAGTGTTAGATGCCTTCAGGTCACTGCTGTTTATTGTTACCCAGATGTGCAATTACAAATTGACCTGGGTTGAGATGACATTACAGGAAAAAAAAAAAAAAAAAAAAACCTCCTTTATAAGCCATAGTAATTCCCAAGCGATTATGCTTTACATCAGCGCACTCACACCTGAGTGTCAAGTTGATACTTCCTTTACATTAAGCTTTGATGATATTAACATGTATGTCCTTCATGTCAGGAGCACTTACTGATCTACCCATCATCCTGATAAAATGATAAATGTTAGGTAAAAGAAAGCAGACAGAGTCATACCGTTTTTTACTTAGGAATTACCTGACTCCATCCGTGAACAGGGGAATTCTTTGGACCAAGATATCTGAGGTCCTGGGACACTGAGTTTAAGAGATTGATCGTCCTATGACCCTTGCTAGGAAGAACAAGCCCTTCTCTCTTCTGTTGCTCCTGCTTTAGTGTATTAAATAGAAACTAACCCTTTCAGGGCTATTAAAGAAAGCATTCTGCTTCATCCCTGTAGACCCTCCTCTCGAGGACTGGTGAGCTCCTGAGAGTGTGACATCATTCCTTCATTTTGTGGCAATATGGTGCAGGGTTGTCCCCATTTGGCCACCTCATCTTCTCGGCCTCGGCTGCCGAAGGCAAATTTCCCAGCCAGTGGGCTTCCCACAGCCAGCTCAGCAGCCGTCACCACGGGTGTCTAAGCTTGGACAAATCAGCCAAAGCCAAGCGAGCACTGAAGGAGGAGCCCAGTTTTGTCGTTAAGCCTAAGCTGCATTCTCCAATTCAGCTTTACCTGAAATAAAACTGATCATTGAATTTTAATCTACTGATATTTTAATTCCTCTCTTATTCTTATTCAGAACCTATAGGGGAAAGGGTAATTAACTGGCACTCTCAAACACAAAAGTGACCAAGGGCAGGAAAATCTGATGATTATTGCAGAAGAAAAAGTGCAAGGCTGAATGTTTCCTGAGTCTATTTGCAAATCCATTCTAAACCACCTTCCAACTAGCAACTAAAGCATTTCCTACCTACCTGCTTTTATAATGAACTGAGCAGTTGTACCATTGACATACATTCCTTTTATCGATTTTAGTTATGAAATCTTTAACTTAAACCTTTAACTTACTATAAACCTTTAACTTAAAGGAAATAAAATATTCCTATGATAATCAAAAACATGCTTAGAGCTAGACACTAGGAATGCAACAAGAATAAAATTTGTAAAATCGGGAAGGTTATAATCAAGTAATTTAGTCGAATATAAAACCAAATAATTGCAGCACAGTGTGGAAATGCTACTATATAACTGTGTACAACATAGAGTAGTAGAAAGGAGGTTGTGCTCAACACGCTTGAAAGTGGGGTAAGGGAAACCAAGAGAGGAGTAGAAACTTGAATTAGGTCTTGAAAGAGAGAAGCTGTTTGCCACGCAAGAGATAAACATTCCAACTAGAGCAAAACATACAAACAGAGCCTGGAGGCAGGAAAACTGGTGACTATTCCAGAATCTGTAAAACATTATGGCCAGTATGTAGGATGGATATGAGAGGGCAAGGGAGAGAAGACTGCAGAGGATGTAAGAGGCACAAATCATGAAAATCCTGAGATGGTTGGCCAGGGATTTTACTTGAGGGCAAGAGAGTGTCGTCAGAGGAGTGATGTCAGATTTGCCATTCAGAAATATCACAAAGACAAAATACCCATGTGGGGGAAAGATCAGTGTGGGAGAAATGGAAAGTAGAGATATTAGTAGCTGCCTTTTAAGTGAAGGAGAGAGAAGAATGCCAATGACTTCTGAGTTTCTGGAATGCGTGAGTAAGCAGATAACAAGGCTGTTACCTAAAATCAGGAAGAGAGGAGAAACGGGAGATTTTAGGAAATAAAAGTGAGGGGAGATCATGAGACAGTTTGTTGGACTTCTCCAATCAAAGAAATGGAAGCCAAACCTCATTCTAACATGGAAATCTCATGATTTGAGAAACCTGTGGATGAAGGGCCTGGAAATTGTCATCGCTCAGTAAGTAAATCCCCTCCCATCCCTTTGGTCCCCCATCCATGCCCTCTCCTCCCCTCACATCCTCTCCTTTTCCTTTATGATAATACAGTGGTTGAATGATCTTCAGTATAGTTCAACTATACAGGCATGTTTCAACCAATTCAGCCTGTTTTATGAAAAAGGAAAATAATAAGCAAAGGAAAGGAAGAAAGGAGAAAAATTTAAATTTGAACATACTCTTGAAATAAATACTTGAGGTAACTTGCAATAAAACCACAATTTAAAATAAAGTTGGGGGTGGGTGGGTGGGTGGGTGGAGGATATATGGTATAATTCTATGTGAAAATATAGTTATACCCTATATTTTTCTTTTAATGGAATTACATATTTTTCTGACAGTAAAATGTAAAATGAATGTTAAATGTTTTTAATCAGAACACACCCAAATGAAGGAAGGAAATAATTCTACCAGAAACATGATGTGTAGTTGATATACTTGAACATTAAATCTAAATCTGGGCTTCCTGGAAGCCAATGTAAATAAGGAAGCAAACTGGGATATGTAGCTCTCATTTTTTTAATTAAATTTCTATCACCTCATAAGCAAATATCCTTTCCCAGACACCAAATCTCAGAGAGGACATGCTATTAAAAGCACATAACACCTTCAATAAACACTTCTTAGTAGGTGCTATTTGTCTGCCACTCTGTTTTGCTAATGAAAAGGGTTACCACCCGAAGCCCCTTGAGGGATGGAAGCAAACAGGTACCAGAGAAGGGGCCTTCTGAATGCTAGAGTCAGTTTAGGGACAAAGTATAGAAGAATCAGAAGAGTCTGGAAGTCAAGCAACCAAGGAAAGCTTGGCCCGAGAAAGAGGTTCAGGAATGCACGGGGTGGGTCCAGGGCTAGGAGAGGTGCTGGGCACAGACGAGCAGGATCCAGAAACTGAATCCCTTTGCACTTTCATCAGGCACCCACTATGCACCATGCACAGGGCACAGGGATACAAAAGTAAACAAGTGACTTGGCCTTCTAGAGTCTCATAGCCTAGGACAGGAAAGACCGACAAATAAACGCAATCCAGAGCTAAAAGGATCTTAATGTAGAGAACACTGAGCTAGCACACAGAGCAGGAAGTGACTTCTTCTGCCTGGAGGGAGTGAGGCCTGAGAGAGGGTTGGAGGGATGAGCAGGAAGCCCCCAGGTGACGAGGGAAAGAAGGCCAGGCTCACTCCCTACTCATCCTTCGGGTCCCAGTATGATCATTGTCTTCCCTGGACATCAAAGTCAAGGTTGGGGGCTCCGGCTCTGTGTTCCCAGAGCCACTTTTACTTATGGTCATTGAGCTTTCACTGTCTTTCCTCGCTTGCTGGGAACCCTATGAAAGAGGGCACCTGGCCAGCTGTTCTCACCATCTTCATGCCCTACCCTGAGCCCAGTGCCAGGCACCTAACTGCACTCCATCAGCTCTTTCTAAGAGAATTGATCAAGGGCTTTTCTGGAAGGGGTAACAGCATGCGGCAATAGAAAGAGGAAATGGGTTATGGCTGGAACAGACATGAGTGTGGGAGAGAGAAAAGGAGGAGATAATCTTGGAAAAGATAGTGAGGACCTTGAATGGCAGACCAAGAAGTTGGAACTATATTTTTTTATGCGGCCGGGGCCACTGACATAGATACTTAGGTGAATGGAGTAACCTGATTTGCATTTTAAGTTCACCACTTTCATACTGACAGCAGCACAAAAGGCAAGTTGAGAAAGAGTGGGTCTAGAGGCAGGGAGACCAGGCTAAACATATTTCCAAGGTGCCTCACTCTTTTTTATTTTTTAATTTCTTTTCTTCTATTTATGTAAGTACAATATCACTATCACATTCTGCAAATGCAGCAGTTAACACCTTACTAGAAGAAGTGACTTGGCCAAAACATAAGTGGTAAAACTAGGATTTGAATCCAGGTTCTCTGGTTCCAGCTTCTCCTTCTTAATTCCTTTTGCAAGCCATTTTATTTATTTGTTTATTTGCTTATTTGTTTATTATTGAATTGCAATTGGCATACAATATCATATTAGTTTTAGGTGTACAATATAGTGATTTGATATTTTTTCTACGTTAAGAAATGATCACCACAATAAGTCTAGTTGCCATCTGTCACATACAGAGTTATTACAATATTATTGACTCTGTTCCCTATGCTGTATATTACATCCCGTGACTTATTTATTTTATAGCTGCAGGTAAAGGTGCCTCACTTTTAAGAAGGCTGAGCTTATCAATCAATCAATCAATCAAATTACTAGGATCATATTGAGTTCAGAAAAGAATATATGTGTGTGCTGTAAAAGAGGTGAAACGATCATCATTGCAAAGACAGAAAAATTAAAGGCAAAAGGATGTATAATTGAAGCTTAATGTATAAATACAAAAATAGAAACAAGACCAGATCTTTCCCAGATTGCCTGAAAAAACAAAATCTGGACAAATGCTGGTTACAAGATATCTGCCTAAAATAAAATGACACAGAATAATTGAAAATACAGAGGTGAGCATGATATACCAGCAAATACAAAGTCACAGTTTCACATGAGGAGAAGAGATGGCAGGAAGGGAGAAAATAAATATCAGGCAAGTAAAATGAAGATAAAAATCTATGGAAAAAGAAAGTGACTTTGTAATACTCTTTAACATTGATATAATTTACCATGTTGATATGACTGATGAGAATATCTAATGTCACTGCAAACCGGTAAAGGGCTTTCACCGGAACCTGACCTAGCTGACACACCCTGATCCTGGACTTCCAGGCTCTAGAACTATGAGAAATTTCTGTTCTTATAAGCCACCCAGTCAGTGGTATTTTGTTATAGAAGCCTGAACAGACTAAGGCACATGGTTTGTAGCTCACCTTCAATAAATAAACTCTGGTTTGATGGTGTTCCACTTAAAATGTCACTTGAAACCGATCACAGTTTTCTAAAACGGTGACAGTCCAGCAAACAAGACCTTACTGAATTTGCAGAAATTTTTGCATAATTAAAACTTAAGAACACAATCGATTTTATTTTATTTTCCTTTTACTTCATTTCATTTCACTTCATTTCATTTTTGGAACCAGGTAGTACTATCGACCAAAAATTCTAAGAGATTTAGCAAGGTCTGATGCTACTAAATATAATTTTTAAAAACAAAAGCACAAAATATGATAGCAAAAAAACATATGAGAGAGGGAGAGAGAGAAAATGAGAATGTACATGTATGTTGAGGAAAAGCCTAACTTTGGAGCAGTATCATGGTTGCACAGTTGTTAAGAAAATATAAGCTGTGAAGTCCTGTGCCAAATTCCAGTTCCGGTGCTTGCTAGCTGTGTCACCTAGCTATTTCCTGGTTTGTAAAATTTTGTCTATACAATTCTTTTAAAACAACTATTAAAAGATTATATTAAATCATGTTTATAAGTTTCATGGGACAGTGTCTTGAGTATAGTAAATACTCAAAAAATAGTAAATAGTAAATACTCACAGCTAGACTTTTCTGATGCCAAAAAATCAAACACGTCCACTTGAATCCCTTTGAGTCTGAGAATTCGGCCACGCTCCACCCCTCTTCCCAGGCTAGTTGCTGACCATGTGGATCTTGTTGTACCCGTCACACTTTGCCCTCATGACTTGCTACTGTCTTATTCCCACCATTCAGATCTTACCCCCACTCTCCTGTATGGTAGTAGCGGATGTTGAACAAGTGGGCCAGACCCTGGATGTTACCTACACAACCAGGATCAGTGGCCCAACCTGCAGGAATAGAGCTAAAGTGGAAACTAAGTCAACATGAAGGAGTCAGGCAGAACCAGCAAGAGCAAGGTCGGAAGCCAAGGGTATTCCATGTGACACCAGGAATAATGGGGAACTCTCTGTATCTACCTTTATTGGACATGAGAAGTGTGGTGCCTGTGTGCTTCTGTCTGCCATGTACTGACCACCTGGTTAGCAGGCATTAGGCGACACGTTTTCCTTGCAGTACATCATTTTTCTCTCCAGGGGGCTGGTAGTGTTACCTATTTCACAGATGAGAAATCCAAAGCTCAGAGAGTTTAGATCACTACCCAAGGTCACATAGTAAGGAAAGAGTTGAATCTGGGGCTTTCTCTGACACAATGCCTTCTACTGACTCAAAAGGACAATGTGTGGTGGACCCCTTCACCCTCTGATGCTTATGCTATACAGTTTTTTGAACCTAAATTTGGGACTTCACGTTTCTCTCCTGGATGAGGAGAAGCAGGTCATTGCATTTTGCTGGTGGAATCCCTTACCTCTGAAACATGAAGCTTCTCTAGAAGCTTCTCTTATGAGCTGCGCGCCATACACCAGCCTGCTTAAGGTCCTGCCGTTGCTGTCATGGTCCCTCAGCCCGTGCATCACCTGCTCAGCCTCACACCTGAGCAGGTTCTCTCCAGCTGCATCAGTTCTCCTAGACTTTTCACCAGGGATCTGTAATGCCTTATTCTGGTCATAAGTTGTAAGAGAACTTTCACACTGTTGTTAAAATTCCCTGCATGCCTTGATTGATTTATCTTGGATTCTCCAACTCTTCTCTTCCTGGCCCATCTCTCTCTCTTATAGTTGCTCTTAGTTAAGTTTTTTTTATTAGCTACCTCTCCATTTTCTTTGGGATCATTGTGGTCCTTGAAAGCTGCCAGGGTAGCTCTTTAAGGTTAGATTCCGAAGTACATGCCCAGCATTTATGAGGAATCCCTCCAAATACAAAAGAGAGCTGCCGGTTTGCTTTTTCAGTGAGTGCCATCGGATCACTCCCTATGACAAGGAACATCTGTGGTTTTTCCTATAAAATGGCTTTCCAGCACTTTCCCCATTACAGACCAGTGGCCCTTTGAGAAGTGAGACCATTCCTTCTCAAGACTGGATTTTGCATTTTCCTGTTTACATTTGGAAAAGAGCGATCTGCTATCACTGCAGAGTGCAAAGCAGAAGAGGGAGTAAGAGCCATATTGGGAGTGGATCTTCGTACCCCAGCAGAGCCTGCTGTGGGGCAGTATTGCTGCATTGGCGCATTTGACAGCTCTGTGCAGCTCTCCAAAGAGCAAGCACCCAAGGCTGGTGCTGCCTCTGAACAGGAAGGTCAGGTCACGCCATCCCTCTGTCCTGTAATGGGCTATCTATTTCCCGCACCCACTGTGAGAGGGGTGAGGAGAAATGAACAGGCATACATGCAATTTCGTTTGGCCAAAGTCATTTCAACATCTGTAAAGCAACTAAGAATTCATCCATCACCAAATAAAGTCATTATTGAAGCAGCTGTTACCCAGACATGACTCTCAGCTGGGGCGGTGGGAGAGCAATTTATCTCTTAGCAGCAGCTTGCCAACATCTAACTTGTGATTTATAGAGGAGGAGAAATCCTCAGAATATAAGGTTCAGGCAGATGTGTTGAAAATGGCTCTTCAAATTCTTTTGAAATTTTGTCTACTGTTAATCAATTTATAAAATACTCATAGAAAATTTGGAATATTCAGAAGCAAGTATACAGGGGAAAAAATGACTTCTAACCAAGATAACCAGCATCAATATTTTAATACATGCCCCTTCCAGGCATTTCTCCATCTGTTAGATAGATAGATAGATAGATAGATAGATAGATAGATAGATACTGTGTAATTAAGAATATATCACATATTTATATGTATTTGTATCGTCAACTGAATGGAATCAACCAGGGAAAATGAGTCTATCCATACACTCTGCCCTCATTGTAGCCAGGATTTCTTGGGGGTCTCATCCAGTGATCCTCCTTAGCTTTTTCTAATGTTTGACATCTTATTTCACATGGCCACTCCCAGGACTTCTGGAAATGTCCCATGGTCAGTCTGGGCACCCTCAACTTCATATACCATGATATCTCTCTAAGTTTCCTGTATACATGCTTCTGTGTTTCTCAGTATCCAGTATGAACAGACGAGAAGGATAACAAACTTAAGTAAATCCCATATATCAAATGGGGAAAAATTGAAGGAAATACTTCAAGTCAAAAGGAAATGAGATAATGCAGGATGTTAGAGAAATACAGAGCCCAACCTGAAGACCAAAGAGGAAAGAAATGCAGGCCACGTCAGGCTGAATAGAACTCTTCCCCCTACACTCAGTAATAAGAGCAATCCCATTTGGGTATTTTTCCCAACTCTCTTTCAAACCTTCTTTATGAGAAAGTAAGATACATCAGGCACATTCCTTACCTTCAAGGAACTCATGAATAAGAATATATACCATCCTCTAAGGCCAGGTTTCTCAACCATGGCACTACTGACATTTAGGGCCAGTTAATCCTTTGTTTTGCGGGGCTGTCCTGGGCTTTGTAGGATATTTAGCAGCACCCCTGGATTCCACCCACTAGATTCTAGTAGTACCTCTCTCCACGCCCAGCAAGTTGTGACAACCCAAAATGTCTCCAGATATTGCCAAATATCCCTTGGGGGGCAAAATTGAGATTCTCCCCAACTGAGAATCACTGAACTAGATATGGGGGATGGGGACAGGGGGATATTCTGCTTGCTGACATCAAGCAAAATAATCCTATTTGCAAGTCATTGGAAAACAATTCCAGCAGCAATGACCTTAGGGACATCAGGGTAGAGAGCACCCAGAGCCATGTGGGTTTGGGAAAGAGAAAGGAAATAAAAATGGATTCACATACCTCATTTATTTTAAACCTCTCGACAGTCTTTCAAGGTAAGCTTTATTCGCTCACTTTACAGGTGAGAAAACCAAGACTCAGAGAGGATAAATCACTGGCCCAGGACCACAGAGCACGTAAGCAGAGTACTCCCCACTCCACAGTGCTGTATGCAGCCAAAAAATAAGAGTTCTTAGAGTTTGGAGAAAGGAAATCTTACCAATTCTAGATTTATACATTTAAAATCAGAAAACCTGGAGAATGAGGAGATGAGTCTGAAGGGAGGAAGGCTTGAGTGACTTCAAAACCTGAGTGACTCCAAAGAGAAGATTTTACCCACTTTGAAATGGTTTGTTTAGAATTACTTTGTCAGCAAAATTGTCGTTGCAATATTTTGTCTACTGATTGGGCCCTACAATTAAGCCTCCCTTGATGAAGGCATGTTAAGGCTAATTTTAAATCTGATTACCGTCAGCACGACATCCACTTGGAGCTGCTTTTCAAACAAGCAGCAGTGTTTTCCTGGGGATGTCAGTGTCGGAATTTGTGGCCAGAAGTCTCTGCAGCCACATGTTCCTCTCCCACCCTTGTAAACCCCTCCAGACACCGTCAGTTCACAGCGTCTTAAACTCAAAGTGCCTTGATGCGAAGTAAGCTGCAGCGCTTCTCTCAGGAGCCCAGAAATGCCGTGGTGTCTAAGCATTGGCCTGAATCAGAGAACAGAGGAAGATTGAGTATCTAATCAGATTAGTATGAGAAAAGGCTCTGGGTCATGTCCTGCCGTCCCTTGACTTGAAGCTTCTGTATTAATAGTAGTAATATGTGATTTGTGCCACCTCTGCTCCATTGTGGAAGGATAAAGGCGAGGGGGATTGACACGGATTATTAAAAAGCCTCTTGGCCCCAAGCCTTCCATTGTCTCTGGTCCTTCTGGTCCTTCTTTGAATAAAACATATGTTAAGCAAGACAGGAACTCTGAAGGCTGTCTCTTCAGACCCTCTTCAATCAGTGGAGAAGCTGACCGTCCACCTCTGCTGCTTAAGATGACACCACACTCAGAAAAGTGTGCCAAAGGGGGCAGCAGCGGGCAGAGCCAGTGCTGTGGAATCAATTCTGGCATCTGCACATCTGCCTGGGTCCAGTGCTAACCAATCTTTTTTCTGACTCTCAGTTTTCCCCGCTCCTCTTTATCCTCCCCTTTGAGATGGTACACATCTCTGCAAACTACTGCTTTCATTAATTCCCAGCACCCAAACAAGGAACATAAAATCCTTGCTTATCTCTTCAGACCCATCTCACTTACAGTGAGGGCTTGAAAAGTGCGGATTGATGAAGATAGAAGAGAGATTTGGGAGGTAGAAGAGGCAGCACCTGGTGGCCAACTGAGTGTGGGAGTGAACACGAGGGAGCAGTCCAGAGTGACTGTGAGGTGACTTGCTTCATTGATTAGGGCAATGGTTACACATTAAACAGCAGAATGAACTCGGGGTGGGAGGAACACATCTGGGGGGAAGATGGGTGACTCAGTTTAGGTCATGGAGGTTTGAGTACCCAGGGCCACCCCAGGACCTGTGCCGGGAGAGAAGACGAGCTCTCTCTGCCACAACCCCAATTGCTCCAACAAGCTGGATCCCTGCTCCATTGTCTACACAGATTAGGGAAGGTGACCTAAAAGGAAATGGCAAGCCAGGGTCTTAAAGTAAGATTTTTGGCAGTGGGGGAAATAGGAGAAGAAGGAGGCTACTGGTTTCTTCCTTGCATTTGCAGACCCACCAAAACTTAACATTGATGAAAGGGACTCAGCCTTCACATTCTGGAACAGCGTCTGGGCTGCAGCTCTGATCTCCAAGCTCAGTGGTGAAGACTTCAGTCTCGCCACTAAAAGACACGTGCCTGGGGCCAGGAAGAGTCCACAGCCTCCCCCAGCAGCAATTTACTTGTTTGCTTATGCTTTTCGTTGTTGATATTATTATTGCTATTTTTAATATCTCAACTTTAAAATGGCTTTTTGTTAGGTCATTTTGGTGTGTTTCTCCTCCTTTTGAAGTGTCTAGTCTTATCTAGCTGATTTCCCATTTGATATTTAACCTTCTGAGCTCAGAGCCAGAGTTTCCCTTTTTATTATTTTTCCTTGTTTTTATTTTTAACATTCTACCTTACATTACATTACATAAATTTAGATTCACTTTGATTTTCATTTTAGCTTTTGAGCTGAAGGTGTTTAAATATTTATCTCTAAAAAGCCTTCCCTTTGTGTCTGTTTGAATTTTTACTTTAATCCTTTTATTGATTCATTTTTAAAATATTTTTTTCTTTTATTCATTTTCAAAATTTCTACCCTTAAATTTTTAGCCCATCTCTCACAATCATTCTCTTACTAGGTTTTCTCTTTTTAATTTCTTTTTTTATTTATTCTTAACATTAAGTCTGTCGTTGCTCCCGCTGTTTATTGTTGTTTTTGTTGTTGCATTAAGGTTCTGGAAATAATTCCCCTATTTCCCATGCAAAACAGAGATTAGACGTCTTTTCCCTTCTAACTGTACACCTCCTTCCTTTCTGTCTGGCCCTGATAAATTTTTCCATATAGGTTTTTAGAAGTGAATTCTAAAACAATTCTAAAATAAATTAGACATGCAAACACACACACACACACACACACACACACACACACACACACACACACACACACACACCTCTTACCTTATAAAATGAAATCCCTTCCCAGTCAAGAAAGCTGCCTCTGTAGATGTACATCTGATGATTTGGAATGATGTATCACTGCACCGAAGTATAAGAAGCCATGGAATTTATAATCTTTGACTCCAAAGAATTCAAAGAACAATAGAAGAGAGGGATTTCAATGGTCTGCTCTGCAGACCACCTGCATCAAAATCTTCCAGGTTGTTTGTAAAACAACCTGGATCCCATTTCCATTTTTAACAAGCTTCCCAGATGATCACTTACATTAAAGTTTGAGAACAATTGCTTTATTGTACTAAAATCTATCTATATCTACATATAGGTATATACAAAACCATTGAAGCTATTATGAATAATTGTCACTTCTGGGGAGTGAGACAGAATGGTGGGGCAAATATAACTGTTTAAATAATAAACATTTGCTACATTTATAGCAATAGTTTTAATTAAATAATTTTTAAAGTTATCACACACTCCTTTGGATATTTTCTTATGCTGTTGGAATTTCTTTGACTTTAAGATAGAAAGTAGAACAAGTTACAAGTACATAGCCTCTAAAATACTGACACTGCCTCTCACTACATTAAGACAGGAGTTGGAATTCCATGGAGTACCACCATAGGAAATTCACCTGCTCTGGCCCTGCCATGTTCCTCTTCAAAGAACTGGAAACTAAACAAGAAGGGATGAGGTCGCCCAGTTTCTCTTCCTTCCACTCCTCTCACTTAGCTTCCACGTGTCTACAGGATGGAGAGCAAGCATTTGGCAGAGAATTCACTGGTGCGAGTGAGTGAGGCTGTCCTTGTTTTAACACTCCAACTACTTTCATTGTCCTATTTCCAAACATTTATTTACACAGCCCCATGCCACTTCTAGAGAGATTTCCGGATCAAGGCTCCCCAGCTAACTTTAATTGATCAAGGCCAAGAGCTTGTCAGTGTAGTCTTTAGGGATTTTAGCCAGGGTCAGGCCCCGAGCAACTGGGATAAAGATGGCAAGAAGACTGGAGAGGACAGGAGAAGAGGGAGGAGGCAGGAAATCTGCTATCACATACTTGGGGGACTACCTGGATTAGTGCCTGTGGCATGTCTGGCTCAATATTTATGAAATCCCGTTATCAGCATTTCTCTAAACTCCAGGGAATGTGTGTGGGGTTGGAGATGGGGTGAGCAGTTTGACTCCCTCAGACCCTGTGCCCAGAATCGTTCCTGTGTGTTGAAAGGCCCTGCCTCCACCCCTCTTATAGCTTGGGCATTTAATTTGAGCAAGCATCTCTAATTATCTCTTTAGGATAGATTCCTAGAAGTCAGATTACTAGGTCAAAGAGTAATCCTACTTTGAGAACCTTAATTTATGTCTATTCATTAGGCAAGTATTAGGTTTTTCCCACTGGATGACCGATTATAGACAAACATTCTATAACAGATACGTGTTTGTGGGCATATGAACAACAGATTATTAGAAATAGCGGAGCTTTAATGCTCTTCAATGTACATAACACTTGACTAGCCCCAATCTACTGATTGGTGGTCCACAAAGCCTTCAGTGATAATGCCATTCTCTATATAAAAGAAAAGTTTAAGATTTCTGACTCAGGATAGTCAAACTAATGTGGAATCTATAGTTTGAATGATCCAAACAGGCTGTGTCAGCTAATCAATAAACTAAAGGATCCATGTGTCTTGATGGCTGTGGAAATGCAGGCTCATGCATATCATATGCCAACACTCCAGAGGATCTATCAAAATTGAGAAATAATTCACACACGGTAAGAGTCTTTTCTTAGGTATACAATTCAGTGATATTTATTATAGTCACAAGGTTGTGCAATGCCACTATCTAAGCCCAGAATATTTTTAGCACTCCACGAAGAGACTCCATACCCATCAGCAGTCCCTCTACATATGTCCTCCCTCCAGCCCATAGCAACCACTAATCTGCTTCCTGTCTGTATGGATTTGCCTATTCTGGGCATTTCATGTAAACGGAAGTATACAGCATGTGGCCTTTTGTGACTGGCTTCTTTCCCTTAGCAGAACATTTTCAAGGTTCATCCATGTTGTAGTATGTGTCAGTACTTCATTCTTTTTATGGCTGAATAATATTGCATCACATGGATATACCACATTTTGGTCATCCATTCATCTGCAGAGGGTTTTTAATGTTAACTTTTAATTTATTATGGAATACACCCAGAAAAGATTATACTAATGATAATTATACACTTTGATGAATTCTTACCAAGTGAGTAACCAGCACTCAGATTGTGAAACAGAACATTATCAGAACCCCAAAAGCCCCACTGGGCCCTTTTCCAGTCCCTAATTACCCTCCAAATATAACCATTATCTTAATTCCTAACTCTACAGATTAGTTTTGCCTGTTTTTGAAACTTATACAAGTGAAATCCTACACTCTATGCTGTCTCTTGTGTCTGGTTTCTTTCACTCAGCTCTATATTTGTAAGATTCATCCATGTTGTGGCATATAGCTACAGCTGATTCTTTCTCAATGCTGTATGGTTTTCCATTGTGTAAATACTACTGTTGATGGATATTTGGGCTTCAATTTTTTGCTGTTTCTCACAGTGCTTTACTGTCTCTAGGTGAATATATGTGCACATTTTTGTTGGTTATACACCTAGGAGTGGAATTGCTGGCTCATAGGTGCATATATGTTCACTTTTAATACATACTATGGAATAGTTTTCCAAAACGATTATATCAAGTTACAATCTCACCCTCCGTGTGTGAGTGTTACGGTGGCTTCACATTCTTGTCAACAGAGAGTATTATCTTTTTCATTTCAGCCATTCTGGTGGAGGTATACTGGTATCACATTGTATGTTTAAATTATTTCACTAATGAAGTTCAGCACCTTTTCCTGTAGTTATTGGTCATTTAAAGCCTTCTTTTCTGAAGTGACTGTTCAATGTTTAATTTTAATGTAGTCCAGATTACAAATGTTTTCCTTTATGGTTAGTAATTTTTTTATATGTCATGTTTGAGAAAGATTTTCCTACCTCAAGGTCATGAGATTGTGTTTTAATATGCCTGATATTGATGTATTTGATATTGAAATGTTTATTAATTATCAACTTTATACAAAATGGTGAATATATCTCTGTTATGGCCCCATCAGGAAAGGCACACAATGTATTAGAGATATCCGAATGGAAATAAGAACAAAGGAACAAATCATAGCATACAGTCTGCCGACACCTAGCAGAGAGCACGTACTTCTCTCTGTTAGCCTTTAAAAAAAGCTGGTCCATGGTTGTCTCTCAATTTATTGTTCCTGGCTGTATCTCTAATTCCTTTCCAGCTTGTACATCATCCTATTTGTGGAAACAATTTGTTTTGACTTCTTAATCTCTGTCTTTTTGTCTAAATATAAACCATATTTTATGACTCTATTAGTCAATTTGTAACCATCCAAGCAGGAGTAAGGAAATTTCTGGGAAGAGCAGCTCAACAATGTTCCAATAGATTTATCTCTCCATCTGAACCCTTCTCGAACATGCCAAGTGTCCTTCCAATTACCAATCTGGTGACACTTTGAGCATCACTATAATTTATGTCAGAGGGAGTCTAGGGGGCAAGAAAGACAAATTAGCCAGATTTTCAGTGGCATTGCACTGTCACATGAAACAGAAAGATTGTACAAAAGCCAGCTCCTCTCCAAGGGTCACGGTGCCTCCCTGGCTCATCCTGATATACACAGTATTTGCATCAAGCTAATAGTGATGATTGATTCTGATACTGTGTCACACTGCAAATGCAAAACGTACTCTCCCTCCAAATTATCTGCTGCTAAATAATATGACCAGGCAGAGTTGCACAACCAGATTGTCAAGAAAGGAATGATTCACTGGGTGCTTGGAATAGCTAGCCAGCACATCAGAGAGTCTCGTACCCTCACAAAGCACAGCAGCTGCATCTCCTGAGGATGGGAAGCTTTCTGAGCACACTTCATTATGAAGCATGGAAAGACTCACAAAATGGGACCAAGGGGAGAATTAGCAACAGCAAGGGAATGAGAGGCACAGGTCAGAATGATATGTGTTTGCCCCAGTGGCACTCCTTAATGCACACAGCAGGTGTGGAGTGCTGAGATTGAGGGCCATAGGATTGCTTCCCCAGAGACTGGGTAAGACAATGGCTTGATCTTGTCCCCAAAACTCTCAATTCTCTCAAAGTTTGGGAGAAACAGATAGATAATGAACTAAGAATATAAAAAATACTTATTAAAAGCTACCATGTATGAAGAGTCAGGGAGTTCCATTGTTTAGTGAAGTGAGTAATACCATCTCTCCAATACAGCCTGAAAAACATTAGCCACTAATTCCTTTTATCCTAAACTAGGTTCTATTGCAAGATGTAGCCTCTTTGCTCTGTGATTGGAGCATCTCTATTCTGTAATGTCAGTGTTTGTCCTAGGTTCAGCCTTCTCTGTAGAGTGGGAAGTGGAGTTTATTCTGCTCTCTTTGACATGAGCTGAAGGCAGACCCTGCAGTGGGCATGCACATGGAGGCCATAAAACATCACATGACTCTGTCTGAGGTCCACCTTTCTGCAATGATCAGAAATTTGATCACTTAATTCATGGTTTAATTAATGGATGCCATTGTTTATGTAGGCCAGTGAATTCCAAAGTTGGCTCCTGTTAAGAGCCATATGGGCAGCTTCTGAAAAATACCCATTTCCTATATCTCATTCCAGAATATTTGGATTCATTTTGTTAATCTTCTTGATTTTGAAGTTCTTCAGGTGAGCCTGATCATCAAAAAAGTTTGGAAACAGTTGGGGTAGGCTAAAATAAAAGTAGGAAGTAATGAAGAGCCATTGAAACACTCATATCAGAATTTATGTGTGCTAAGGCCGAGGTCCTGGAAGAAAATGAGATGCTGCCTGTTCCTGTAACTTCTTACTTGGTAAAGTCCTGAGGATGGAATTTCCTGCCACACTGGCTTTCCCCCTCTTTCTACTTGCTAAATGTCTAAAGTGCATCTTTTTCCTTTCCCTGTGGGGGCAGAGAGTTGGGGAAACCAGACTTCTAAATCTCAAGGAATGGGTTCTCAACTGTAAAGGGAGTTTTGGTACCAGAATATGGGGGAAGATGAATGGATAAACCATTCTGCACCTCGGAGAAATTGCCAACTGCTGACATTAAACAATCATCTGTCCAGGTTGGAAAGAGGAAAAGAGAAAAGCTTAAATAGTCTACTGCAAGTTGGATGATACCAAGTTTGGAATGTTTGAGCAGTTTCATGCAAAATCTCTGCTCCTGGGAGGATGTAATTGTGCTGCATAGAGAATATCTTGTTGCCTGTGTTTCTTTATGACAAAGGAGGATTTCATCTCCAGCTCCAAGCCAGAAATGGTTTTTCCCTCCTAAAGGACTTTAAAGCATCCTTCAACTTTTTACAGTATGCCAAGCACATGGTCATCAGAGCTGAGAGCATGGGGTGTAACAGCCAGAACAGATAAGCACAGAATCTACACCCACGGAAATAGGCAGTCTACCTGAAAAGGAATTCAGAGTAATGATAGTAGAGATGATCCAAAATCTTGGAAACAGAATGGAGACAATAAAAGAAATGTTTAACAAGAACATAGGAGAACTAAAGAGCAAACAAACAATGATGAACAACAAAATAAATGAAATTTAAAATTCTCTAGAAGGAATCAATAGCAGAATAGCTGAGACAGAAGAATGGATAAGTGACCTGGAAAATAAAAGAGTGGAAATAACTACCACAGAACAGAATAAAGAAAAAAGAAAGAGAAGAATTGAGGACAGTCTCAGAGACCTCTGGAACAACATGAAATGCACCAACATTCGAATTATAGGGGTCCCAGAAGAAGAAGAGAAAAACAAAAGGATTGAGAAAATATTTGAAGAGATTATAGTTGAAAGCTTCCCTAATATGGGGAAGGAAATAGTCAATCAAGTCTAGGAAGCACAGAGAGCCCCCTACAGGAAAAATCCAAGGAGAAACACACCAAGACACATATTAATCAAACTATCAAAAATTAAATACAAAGAAAAAAATATTAAAAGCAGCAAGGGAAAAACAACAAATAATATATAAAGGAATCCCTATAAGGTTAACAGCTGATCTTTCAGCAGAAACTCTGCAAGCCAGAAGGGAGTGGCAGGACATATTTAAAGTGTTGAAAGGGAAAAAGCTACAATCAAGATTACTCTAACCAGCAAGGATCTTATTCAGATTCGACAGAGAAATCAAAACCTTTACAGACAAGCAAAAGCTAAGAGGATTCAGCACCATCAAACCAGCTTTACAACAAATGCTAAAGGAACTTCTCTAGGCAGGAAACACAAGAGAAGGAAAAGACCGACAATAACAAAGCCAAAACAGTTTAGAAAATGGTAATAGGAACATACATATTGATAACTACCTTAAATGTAAAGGGATTAAATGCTCCAACCAAAAGACATAGACTGGCTGAATGGATACAAAAATAAGACCTGTATTTATGCTATCTACAAGAGACCCACTTCAGACCTAGGGACACATACAGACTGAAAGTGAGGGGATGGAAAAAGATATTCCATGCGAATAGAAATCAAAAGAAAGCTGGAGTAGCAATTCTCATATCAGACAAAATAGACTTTAAAATAAAGACTATTAGAAGAGACAAAGAAGGACACTACATAATGATCAAGGGATCAATCCAAGAAGAAGATATAGCAATTGTCAATATATATGTACACAACATAGGAACACCTCAATACATGAGACAAGTGCTGACAGCCATAAAAGGGGAAATCAAAAGTAACACAATAGTAGTAGGGGACTTTAACACCCCACTGTCACCAAGGGACAGATCATCCAAAATGAAAATAAATAAGGAAACACAAGCTTTAAATGATACATTAAACAAGATGGACTTAATTGATATTTATAGGACATTCCATACAAAAACAACAGAATACACTTTCTTCTCAAGTGCTCATGGAACATTCTCCAGGATAGATCATATCTTGGGTCACAAATCAAGCCTTGGTAAATTTAAGAAAATTGGAATCATATCAAGTATCTTTTCTGACAACAACACTGTGAGACTAGACACAAATTACAGGAAAAAATCTGTAAAATCACAGATGCACGGAGGCTAAACAATACACTACTAAATAATCAAGAGATCACTGAAGAAATCAAACAGGAAATTAAAAAATACCTAGAAACAAATGACAAGGAAAACACGACGACCCAAAACCTATGGGATGCAGCAAAAGCAGTTCTAAGAGGGAAGTGTTTAACAATAGAATCCTACCTCAAGAAACAAGAAACATCTCAAATAAACAACCTAACCTTACACCTAAAGCAATTAGAGAAAGAAGAACAAAAAAAAAAACCCCAAAGTTAGCAGAAGGAAAGAAATCATAAAGATCAAATCAGAAATAAGTGAAAAAGAAATGAAGAAAATAATAGCAAAGTTCAATAAAACTAACAGCTGGTGCTTTGAGAAGATACACAAAATTGATAAACCATTAGCCAGACTCATCAAGGAAAAAAGGGAGAAGACTCAAATCAATAGAATTAGAAATGAAAAAGAAGTAACAACTGACACTGCAGAAATACAAAGGATCATGAGAGACTACTACAAGCCACTATATGCCAATAAAATGGACAACCTGGGAGAAATGCACAAATTCTTAGAAAAGCACAACCTTCCGAGACTGAACCAGGAAGAAATAGAAAATATAAACAGACCAATAACAAGCCCTGAAATTCAGACTGTGATTAAAAATCTTCCGACAAACAGAAGTCCAGGGCCAGATGGTTTCACAGGAGAATTCTCTCAAACATTTAGAGAAGAGCTAACACCTATCCTTCTCAAACTCTTCCAAAATATAGCAGAGGGAGGAACACTCCCCAACTCATTCTACAAGGCCACCATTACCCTGATACCAAAACCAGACAAAGATGTCACAAAGAAAGAAAACTACAGGCCAATATCACTGATGAACATAGATGCAAAAATCCTCAACAAAATACTAGCAAGCAGAATCCAACAGCACATTAATAGGATCATACACCATGATCAAGTCGGGTTTATCCCAGGAATGCAAGGATTCTTCAATATACACAAATCAATCAATGTGATAAACCATATCAACCAATTGAAGGAGAAAAACCATATGATCATCTCAATAGAGGCAGAAAAAGCTTTTGACAAAGTTCAACACCCATCTATGATAAAAACCCTCCAGAAAGTAAGCATAGAGGGAACTTACCTTAACATAATAAAGGTCATATATGACAAACCTACAGCCAACATCATTCTCAATGGTGAAAAACTGAAACCATTTCCTTTAAGATCAGGAACGAGAAAAATTGTCCACTCTCACCACTATTATTCAACATAGTTTTGGAAGTTTTAGCCACAGCAATCAGAGGAGAAAAAGAAATAAAAGGAATCCAAATCAGAAAAGAAGAAGGAAAGCTGTCACTGTTTGCAGATGACATGATACTATACATAGAGAATCCTAAAGATGCTACCAGAGAACTACTAGAGCTAATCAATGAATTTGGTAAAGTAGCAGGATACAAAATTAATGCATAGAAATCTCTTACATTCCTATACACTAATGATGAAAACTCTAAAAGAGAAATTAAGGAAACACTCCCATTTACCACTGCAACAAAAAGAATAAAATACCTAGGAATAAACCTTCCTAAGGAGACAAAAGACCTGTATGCAGAAAATTATAAGACACTGATGAAAGAAATTAAAGATGATACCAACCGATGGAGAGATATACCATGTTCTTGGATTGGAAGAATCAACATTGTGAAAATGACTATACTACCCAAAGCAATCTACAGATTCAATGCAATCCCTATCAAACTGCCAATGGCATTTTTCACAGAACTAGAACAAAAAATTTCACAATTTGTATGGAAACACAAAAGACCCCCGAATAGCCAAAGCAATCTTGAGAAAGAAAAATGGAGCTGGAGGAATCAGGCTCCCTGACTTCAGACTACACTACAAAGCTACAGTAATCAAGACTCTATGGTACTGGCACAAAAACAGAAATATAGATCAGTGGAACAGGATAGAAGGCCCAGAGATAAACCCACACACATATGGTCGCCTTATTTTTGATAAAGGAGGCAAGAATATACAGTGGAAAAAAGACAGCCTCTTCAATAAGTGGTGCTGGGAAAACTGGACAGCTACATGTAAAAGAATGAAATTAGAACACTCCCTAACACCATACACAAAAATAAACTCAAAGTGGATTAAAGACCTAAATGTAAGGCCAGACACCATAACACTCTTAGAGGAAAACATAGGCAGAACACTCTATGACATAAATCACAGCAAGGTCCTTTTTGACCCACCTCCTAGAGAAATGGAAATAAAAACAAAAATAAACAAATGGGACCTAATGAAACTTAAAAGCTTTTGCACAGCAAAGGAAACCATAAACAAGATGAAAAGACAACCCTCAGAATGGGAGAAAATATTTGCCAATGAAGCCACTGAAAAAGGATAAATCTCCAAAATTTACAAGCAACTCATGCAGCTCAGTATCAAAAAAACAAACAACCCAATCCAAAAATGGGCAGAAGGCCTCAATAGACATTTCTCTAAAGAAGATATACAGACTGCCAACAAACACATGAAAAGACTCTCAACATCATTAATCATTAGAGAAATGAAAATCAAAACTACAATGAGGTATCACCTCACACCAGTCAGAATGGCCATAATAAAAAATCTACAAGCAATAAATGCTGGAGAGGGTGTGGAGAAAAGGGAACCCTCTTGCACTGTTGGTGGGAATGTAAATTGATACAGTCACTATGGAGAACAGTATGGAGGTTCCTTAAAAAACTAAAAATAGAACTACCATACAACCTAGCAATCCCACTACTGAGCATATATCCTGAGGATACCATAATTCAAAAAGAATCACGTACCACAATATTCATTGTAGTTCTATTTACAATAGCCAGGACATGGAAGCAACCTAAGTGTCCATCGGCAGATGAATGGATAAAGAAGATGTGGTACATATATACAATGGAATATTACTCAGCCATAAAAAGAAACGAAATTGAGTTATTTGTAGTGAGGTGGATGGACCTAGAGACTGTCATACACAGTGAAGTATGTCAGAAAGAGAAAAACAAGTACCGTTTGCTAGCACATATATATATGGAATCTAAAAAAAAAAAGGTTCTGAAGAACATAGGTGCAGGACAGGAATAAAGACGCAGACATAGAGAATGGACTTGAGGACACAGCGAGTGGGAAGGGTAAGCTGGGAAGAAGTGAGAGATTGGCACATACATATATACACTACCAAATGTAAAATAGATAGCTAGTGGGAAGCAGCTGCATAGCAACGGGAGATCAGCTCGGCGCTTTGTGACCACCTAGAGGTGTGGGATATAGAGGTTGGGAGGGAGATGCAAGAGGGAGGAGATATGAGGATATATGTATATATAGCTGATTCACTTTGTCATAAAGGAGAAACTAACACACCATTGTAAAGCAATTATACTCCAATAAAGATGTTAAAAAAAAAAAAAAAGAATCTACACCCACAGCTAGCATCAGCCAAGTGAATTGGAGGCAAGAAATGCCCATGCTAGAAATCAGTGATGAAGATTCAGAATGTAAACATGGTATTTGTAGGAAACACAACCAAATACTAAGACTACTTAATAAAGTTCTAAAACAAAGGAGAGCAATTGGTCATCTCTTTTATGACTCAAGCGCAATATGTAACACCCAGGAAGGATCCAGCAAAGAATGGCTGTGTTACTTTCTCAGGGAGAAGTAGCCAGGGATTAACATCACAGTTCATTGTCCATATTTTGGTTGTTTTTTATATATATGTGTGTACATGTATGTCAGCCATGTGGGTTTCATTAATGGGTTGGGTTCATCTTTGGTGTTCTCCATCCCGCCTGAGCTAGAAAGTTCTAGGGTTGCATGGTTCCCAGCAGACAGTGAGAGTTAAAATTCCAGGGTTCAAATCAAGTGCACACTTTCCCTTCCAGAATTCTATCTTGACAAAGGTTGTTTCTTTCTGGGATTATGCAGAAGTCTTCAATACCATGCTACTGCACAAATCTTTATAAGAGTCTTGTTAACTTTTAATCAACCAAATTTATACATTTTGAATACCAATTTTCTTTTTAAAAATATCAGATGACATTTAAATATTTATTTACTTCAGCGCTTCCTTCATTGATTTGTTCTAGAAACTGACAAGAACTTGTTTTTAATTCTGTTTTTAAGTTTTATAATGAATAATAGATCATTTTTAACAATGATAATTATCAGATCTCTCTATTTATAGAAAATAAATGCAAAATAAAGGTTTATTCATTTCCATATTCTCAATTGTTTCATCTAAGCAATGCTGCTACCTTCTAAAGAAGAACTGTTTCGTGTGATTTAAAAATTTTAATCTCTGCTTATGGCTTCTTTAATGAATTCCATTATTTTAGATTGTTTCTTGTCTTTTTTTATAAGCATCACATTATTTACCCTCTTGCTTCTTACAAGGCCGTCTGCATTAATATGTATGAATGTATCTCCCTTCATTTCAGCACATATAAGTGAACAAGCACATGTTACACGCCCATGAACACACATGTGTGCACACACAAACACACAATATACTTGTATGATCACATGCAGAAAGAATTTGCCTGCTTTACTCAGTCTTGGAGTCCATACAGAACAATAAATTACCAGGGAAAAGGAGGATATTGTCATTCATCTTATCCAAGTCAAACACCATAATTTTTATAATTCAGATTTTATTTTTATCAAAGTTAGACATGTATACATATGGAGTCAAATAGTGCTACCAGAATTATTACCAAAATCAAACCAAACCCAAACAAACCCCTATTCATCACCCACAATCTCAAGTTTTTATTTCTAGGAGACCACCTTTTGCAACTTTATCAACTGTTGCTCTTGTTTTTTACCTGTATTTCAATAAACTACACACTTTTTTAGCACTACTTGTGATTTTTCAGTGTTAGCCAGCATAAATTGACTTCCTACTATGGAAGTAAGGGTTTAGTTCTTTTTTACCGGATTCTCACTTTTCTAGAAAATCAAAAGGTCTTCTGACAATAACTTTAGCCAAATCTATGCCTCTGGCTATTGTCTACACTGGTGAATTACCGTGTGGAACCTTTGTAACATTTATTTAGTAAGATGGTTGCTGGAAAAATAGCATGCCACTCTCAGTGTGAGTGGAGTTTATTACAGCACTTTGTATCTGTTATTCCATTTAAACCTCATAGCACAACCTGGGAAGGTGAGTGCTGTTTTCTAGAGAGTTGTGATCCACTCAGGTTACACAGAGAGTGTGCAGAGCCACAAGTAGTTGTCTGCTCTAAATAACTCATTAAGTCTCATCCAATCTTTATTCCCCTGCACTTTCTGTCCCTATGAGCTCAGCTCTATTTCCTTGTAAATATCAAGGTTCCTGCATTTTGATTCTCCAAGTTTCTCAGAGGTTCAGTTTGGGCCATTCATTCCCCAAAGTAACACAGGCAGCCCCCCCAGTAACCAGGAATGTGGCCAGGCAAATTACTGGTCTCTGATTGGACCTGAAATAAGCCAACTATGAAAGCCAAATGCTTTAACTTGAGGGCTACGAGCTAGTTATTGAGAGGATAAAAGAGATTCGCTGTGTTTGGGGAAGGCATCCTGCTACGGTAATTTCTAATTAATCAGACCAGCTCATGGTTGGCGGGTTTGGCTTTGTAAATAGAAAGCAGATTTCCATGGGAGCTGCATGAGTAAGGAAAATAGCAGAAACGGCTTCAAGCTGTGACAGTTTCAATGAAAAAAATTTGAAGAAATGATGGGTAAGTTTTTAAACATTTTATTAAAAGTAGTAGTGGGTGTGTATAGCCAAAAACCTTATTCTTTTCTGAGAAAAGCTGCCCGAAATATGTTTCAAATAAACTTTCCAAATGTCCTTTTCAAAAACAAACAAACAAACAAAAAGATTTGGGGATATAAATAATTATCTATCTTACTTGCAAACCAACCTATTTTTACAAAGTTCGTTCTTGTTCTCTCAGAAGTAAGACACATATTCACAGTGTCTATCACGTGCCAGGTACTTTACAGCTCTTACTTCCTTGAATCCTCATAAAAACCCTGCAAGGGAGATGGCTTTTTTTTTTCCTAGTTAGATGAGGAAAGGAAGGCAAAGAGAGGGAAACAACTTGCTCTGGATCACACACTGGCAAGGGGAGGAGCCGGAGAGGCCCCAGGTGACAGGCAGAGCTGGGGTGGAGCCTGGTGACCCGAGCTCTGGCTCTGCAGCAGACTCACCTGGTCCAAATCCCAACTCTACCCTCACTGCCTACAATGCCTTGGCCAAGTCATTTAGGTTCTCTGTGCCTCAGTTTCCTCAACTGTAATGTAGGAATAAGGGACAATAAACCAACAATGGTCAAACCATGTATGACAGTAGGACTCTGGCCCTCTACCTCTATAGCAAGCAGCCCAGGAAGCCAAACCATCACCTGTGCAGTAACTGATCCAGAACTGTCAGGACGTAGCCAAGACTGCCAGCTTCCCTAGATTTTTGCCCTTCCTTTCAACTCACAACCAACCAGGGAAAGCTAAATATGCTCCCCAAACAAATCACATAAGATGCCCCACTTCTAGTTAGCCCACCTCCTGCATCTCTGTGCCAACAGCCTCTAATCAGAGGAGACATGAAGGCTGCCCCTTTTGATAGCTTTCCCACTCCCCTGACTGCGCTGGAGTCCCTGCCAGATGCGAGGGATGGTGGCCAAATCCTTTCCTGCAGCAAGCCCTGAACAGCCTGTTTGTTTTCATTTGGTTGGTCTTCATATATTTCCACAGGGATAATAATGGCACCAACTTCATAGGATTGTCAGGAGGATAAATGTAAGCAATGCAGGTAAAGTGCTTAAAGCAGAACCTGACACACATTAAGTGCTCACAAAGATAGGTTTTTTTAAAAATTAATTTCACAATGAAAAGTGGTAAGGCAGATTTAAGTAAATTATTTGCACAGGAAAAAAATTTAAGAACTACAGAAGGATGGGGATTTGGGCAGATATTTATCTGAGGCTCTTCTCTGACCTGTACTGAGCAATATCATTTTCCCTGCTCTATAGAACAGCAAACTGAGACTCAGCAAGGCTGAAATTTGAGGAAGAAATTGGGCTCCAAAATCCAACTTATTTCTACTTCTCATGCTCATTTTCTATGATGATTTTTTTAAAAGGTTTCCCTTGGAGATGTCTGCCTCTTAGGGGTTTGTGTAATCCTGACCTTTGTATGAGAACAGAGTGGGTAGGTCACATGATTCCTTGATTTGTGAGTCCACCAACCATATTTATATCATGCAGAAATATTATGGCGGGACTTTCTGAAAAAGTAGTTAAAGATGTCACTGGGCTGAAATTAAATGGTTTAGGGTTAATCTCCTAGAAAGCAAGACCCAGAGCAAAGTATTTCCTCAGCTCATGGCACAGTAATGGATGGATGTGAGTTAGGAAACCTACTTAACTGGTGACATCTATGTTCTATTTTCATGAATATTTTCAAAATAATAAAATAGATGGCACCAGGACCTTAGATAGATAGATAGATAAATAGATTGATAGAGAGATAGAGAGATAGGTCTGGCTTTCTTATTGACAGATTATATTAATTACTTAGATGAAGTGAGAACCCAAATTAGGAGCAGTGGGTGATAGGCATTGTATATTACCGTATTAAAGGCTATTTAAAGGCAACAGAGGAAAAGACAGGAAAGTCTCCAGAGAGATGAGCTTCAGGTAGTGCTCCACTCTTACAGAGAAAAAAAGTAAAAACCATTACATGACTTTGGAGCCCAGTGAGGAATTAAAATGTATAAGGGATTACAATAGCCAGGACATGGAAGCAACCTAAGTGTCCATCGACAGATGAATGGATAAAGAAGATGTGGCACATATATACAATGGAATATTGCTCAGCCATAAAAAGAAATGAAATTGAGTTATTTGTAGTGAGGTGGATGGACCTAGAGTCCGTCATATAGAGCGAAGTAAGTCAGAAAGAGAAAAACAAATACTGTATGCTAACACATATATATGGAATCTAAGAAAAAAAAAAAGCTCATGAAGAACCTAGGGGCAAGACGAATAAAGACACAGACCTACTAGAGAATGGACTTGAGGATATGGGGAGGGGGAAGGGTAAGCTGTGACAAAGTGAGAGAGTGGCATGGACATATATACACTACCAAACGTAAAATAGATAGCTAGTGGGAAGCAGCTGCATAGCACAGGGAGATCAGCTCGGTGCTTTGTGACCACCTAGAGGGGTGGGATAGGGAGGGTGGGAGGGAGGGAGATGCAAGAGGGAAGAGATATGGGAACATATGTATATGTATAACTGATTCACTTTGTTATAAAGCAGAAACTAACACACTATTGTAAAGCAATTATACTCCAATAAAGATGTTGAAAAAAAAAGGAAAAAAAATAAAATAAAATGTGTAAGGGAGATAATGAATATCTCTATTGCACAGTAAAAGTTCATCTTGCTGTAAAAGACAAAGAGCTGTGAAATAGCCCTGGGAAGCCCATACATGGGAGAAAGATGAAGCAAATTGTTAAAAGAAAAGCTTCAACAGCTAAGTTAGCAGTGAAACTTACAATACACAGGAGTTATTTATACTCTTTTGACACATATTCTACCTGGAGCATTGTATAGATTTTAAGCAAAAGTTATGGCTCACCGATCCACTTGCCTTTATATAAATAAATAATGGTATCTTGTTTAAACTGGTAAATTTGATGAGGTCTATGGGAGACCCCGTATTTAACTCCCTTTCCTCCCTAATTTCAATGACAAAAATATAAAAAATAAGAAACAGTCTGGAAGGGGGCGAGGACAAGCCCAGCGTCCCCTGCACCCGCAATCTCAGCAGAGAGGAGGCCCCCCCATGCAACGGGACTCCCTGGGGCACACAGGCAGCGCCAGATTTCAGCCCATAATCACGTGGAAGTACCAAGAGTGCGGTTCATTCACCTCCTGACTGTAGCCCTCCCTTCTACCACCTTTGAAATGCCTGTCTCTTTTTGCAGGGACTGAAAGCACAACTATCCGTACTTCAGCAAGAGAGACATCTCTCTAAGGAAAAATCACCAGATGTTTGACAAGTTTCAGTGGTTCAAATGAAAGGAGCTTTATATAAGAAATTAAGGAAAATACGTGACAAACTGAAAATAGCCACATACAAATACATTTTTGAAAAATGTATTTTCAGCATCTTGACAGGATGCAAGAGAATGTTGTTCCATTGAAAGAGGATCAAGATGATGAGAGAAAATATTACTTGGATACGAGAAACTTGGTGAGTGGATTTTAAATGCATGGCCTGACTCAGACAATATGGCTTCATGAGAGCAAAGGTTGCCGGGAACTTTGTAAAGAAGGGAGCGCTCAGGCTGAAGTGAGGACTAACGGTGCTAGTGGTCACCTTAGCATCACTTAAGGCAGTTCATCCGGGCATTCTGCACCTCCAGATGTGGTGCCATGGGAAGCACACAGCCCCATCTCTAATGGAGTCTGGCCAAAAAGAAGTGAAAGAGAATGTAATAGAATCTTTTAAAAGTTAGCCACTTATAGAAAACATGGGTGTGGGGAGAAAGGACAAGTCAGTTGACACCACAAGGCTGCAGGACATTTTAGAAGACAACTGCCCGGCATAAAACAAGCCAGGAGAGAAGGGGCTGCCTAGGCTAGGAGAGACTTAGGAGAAAAGACAAACACATGGTGTACATGGACCCTGTTGGCATCCTTATTCAGACAAACCAATGGCAAAAAGACATTTTAGAAACATTCAGAGAATCTTGATTAGGAAATTGGATATTGCGTGATACTAAGACATTTTTGTCAACTTTATTAGATGTGATTGTGGCATGGTGGTTATATGTAAGGATAGGTCCGTCTTATTTTAGACTTGCATGCTTGATATTCACGGGTTAAATGACACTGTCTGGGATCATTTTTATTTTTTATTTATTTTTTCCAGCTTTATTGAGATTTTATTGGAATATAATATATGTAAGCCTGAGGTGTACAATGTGATGACTTGATACCACAAATTATGAAATGATTACCACAATAAGATTAGTTAACATCTCCATCCCCTTACATAGTTACTAATTTTTTGTGATGATAGCTTTGAAAATCTACTCTCTTAACAACTTTCAAGTATATAACACAGTATTGTTAATTACAGTCACCGTGCTGGATATTAGATGGGATTATTTTTGTCTTCAACAATAACAAAAATTGAATAGATAAAGAAAATGCTGCAACATCTTGAAAATTGTTGAATCCAAGTGCTGGTAAATAAGGGTTATTGTTCTTTTCTCTCTACCTTTTGGTGTTTGCAAATGTTTATGTTAAACATTTTTAGTGTATCAGTAACATCTCAGTCAAAGTGGACAGAGTGTTCACAATCCGATTTACTATCACAACGAGCAGCCACCGGAACAGAGTATTCTTTTTTGGATGATCTACTTACTCCCAAAGTTATCCCACACGAATTTACTGATGTTAGACCTGTAAGTACTGGCGTGTGTGCTGGGTGCTGTAATGCTTTGTCTGTGTCCTCCTTCAGGACGGAGGGACTATTTCCTCATCTGCCCAGAGAGTTCCCTGCTAATGTCTCAAAGCTGAATCCCTCCCCAGGAGCTGTCCTTGGCCAAAGGGGAGCTGACTTGTACCAGTTGATGGCCCCTTCAGGAGCGGTTCACATTCAATTTCTGGTGCATGTGTGGATAAAGGCCCCCGACCTCAGTTTGGGACTCCACAGCCCCCTACGAGATGGCTGTGAGCTTTGTTGTGGCTGCGTTGCAGTTGACCTTCTTCTCATCATTCCTGCTCCCTTTACTCTCCCACAGGTGTTTTTCTTAAGAGCAGTAGCTAATTAGCCTCCTACACACACATCTCCATCTCAGCTTCTGTTTCCCAGGAAACCTAACCTAAGCCAGCGTGGAGAGACCTCCACTACCTGTTGTTGAATGAAAAAAGCAAAATGCGAAACAGTATGAATAGAAATTTTCCATGCACATAATAGTGGGAAAAAAAGCATACATTTCTATATGGATGTAAATTCACAGAAAAAGATAGAGAAACATATATATGTCTTTTTAATTGGGGGAAGGGAAGTAAGTTGGGGAAATGTTAAGGGCAGTTTTCATTTTATTTGACTCGCTTTAACTTTTATCAATGAGATGAATTAATCTGCTATTTGTGTTATTAAAAGTAAGTCAACAACAAATAAATGAAGAAAAATTCCTTGGTGTGAAAAGACTAGAAGCTCAGAGCAAAAGGGTTTTTAATACCAGGCAAAAGAAATGCACATTTATATGGTAGAATTTTTAAACTTAAATGACCACAAAAAAAAAGTCTTACAGGCATTCAGGGATTAAAAACAGGTGGTTGTTCAAATATAAAAATAGGTCAGTTGGCACCAGACTTCTTTAAAAAATCTCAAATGCCAGAAGTTAACAAAGAATAACCAGAGCATTTGAGAGGGAAATATTGTGACCTAAGGGTTTTGCATCCAATGAAATGATATTTAACATGTGCAAGAGAATCAGAAGAGAGTCTCATACATGCAAGAACTAAGAAGCTTAGAATCCACATATTTTCCTTAATAAAAATTATGTGAAGAAGTACGGATTCACAAATTCTCCAAGCCAAGAATTTGAGTCTGGAGGTTGGATAAGAAATTAATGGTGATGAGCAATAAAATAAGTAAAATTTTGAATTAGTCTAAATAATTAATATTTGCTTGGAGTGAAACTTAATGCAAACACCAAGAATAATTCTTTTCTAGAGAAAAGAGAATTGATAGAGAATATTATACTTAGTGAAGGAAATCAGACAGAAAAAGACAAATATTATATGATATCACTTATATGGAATCTAAAAAATAATACAAGTGAAATAATATACAAAACAGAAACAGACACACAGGCATAGAAAACAAACTTATACTTACCAAAGGGGAAAGGGGGGAGGGATGAATTAGGAGTAGGGGATTAACAGATACAAACTACTAGACATAAAATAAATAAGCAACAAGGATTTACTGTATAACACAGGAAACAATATTCAATATCTTGTAATAACCTATAATGGAAAATAATTTGAAAAAATATATATAACTGAATCACTTTGTTGTATATCCAAAACTAACACAGTATTGTAAATCAACTATACTTCTATTTTTAAAAAGAATAGTTTTTTAAATTTAATGTTCATAACATTTAAAAAATTATTATTATCATTAATCTGGGTGGAAAGTCCACTGTCTATTAGCAAAACCAAAGAGAGATGGAAGTCAAGAAGGGAGGAAGGCAGGAGAAAGTATGAGGGTGCTAATCTCCCACAGTTTATACAGGTATCCAAAAGACACATTATCTTATCCTTGATATTAATTGGGAAATATATCTTTTTCAGTTTAAAGGCTATCACTGGTAGACCAAAATTACAAATTTTAGTTTCTAAAGAAATAGGAAAAAAAAAAAAAAAAAATTAGGGAAATTTGGCCAATGTGAAAAAAAGTAGGAAAAGAAAAAAGTGAAAGATGAGGAAAAATGCATAAAAGTACAAAATAAGATGACAAAATCAAAGTGATACAAATTATTAAAATGAATATAAACATATTATATAGAAATCTTAAAAGCAAAAAAATTCAGATTTAGTTAAATAAAATATTCAATTATATGGGATTTTTCCAGAGACTCAACTAAAATTAACTAAAATTAAGAAAGGTGAAAAATAATGAGTTAGATAAAGACACACTGGGCCAAAAAAGAATGTAGGGATGGCAATAATAATAACAAATTAAGTTGAAATAAAGAGAAACAATTGCTAAAAGGGACAAAAGGGGTTTGTTTCATATTTTTGAAATATATTTACAATAAAAATATAATACTCATGAATAATGATTGAATCTATTCATTGACTCACATAGCATTAAAATGATAAAACTATATTAGGAGGAGAAATTGGCAAAAAATATATCTAATAGGAAATTTCAGCATGCCTGTCCTAGAATCTAGAGTAGTAGAGACAATTACTAAGGATATGAAAAATTAATATAATTTATAAGCTTGGATCTCTACTATCTATCTATCTATCTATCTATCTATCATTCTATCTGTCATTAATTGCACTTATTACTATCCATAGTGTATTTATGAAAATTCAGATCTAGGGTCACAAAGCAAATCTCAATAATTCCAAAAGAGACTACATACTAGCCGATTTTTCATGACAGTGCAATAAAACTGCAAATTAATAGCAAATGGCTTTTTAAAATTCTACTTGGAAACTGAAAAAACACAGCTAAATAACACTGAAGTGAAAGAAGAAATTAAAAGTGCAGTTAAGGATGACTTAGAAAGTGATTATAATAAGTAGAATGAATCTCAAATTTTAATCGGGTATAGCCAAAGCTATATCAAAGACATTTCAAGAAGAATAAGAATACATGACCTATGCTTTTATCAATACCAACCTAAGAAATGTATAAATTTGAAACAGAACAATTGATAAATAAAGAGTTTTAATTCTGAGCAGACTAAGGAAACAAAGAAGAACAGAAATATACAACATTAAAAGTGAAAAAGCATATATTACTGTAGAAATAGAACAAAATTAAATCCTCAGAGATGACAAGAATGAGATAAACAATACAGATTACTTTCCCTATTACAAGACAAGAGTCCTCACATTATTACCAGATTTTTTTTTTTAAGAGACACATCTAATAGCAAATAACCAGAATGTTTTAAATGAAAGAGGGAGGCGGAGATCTACCAAGTGAACACAAACACACAAAAAAGTAGGAGTGGTGATATTATCTGACAATGTAGAATCTAAGGCAAAAGGATTAAATAAAGCAAAGAACCTATTTTTAATGGATAAGTCTACAATTCACCATGGAAATACAGCAGGTGTGCACCTTTCCATGTCAAATAACATAACCCAGAAATAGACAAACAGAAAGACAAAAAGACAAGAAAAACAAAAGGCCACAATTGGGATGTGCTATAGGAAAACTCTTGGAAAGTCTTTTTATGCGCTGGGGTTCTTTAGCATTGCCATGTGAAAAACCATCCTTCTCTTTGAAAACAAATGGAATTAATAAAGCGTGGCAGTTTTTCCAAGCTCCATTTTCTTTCCCAGAGAGACCATGTAATGTTTGCAAAATTCCTCCGAGCACTCATCTCTGTCTGGAAATGATGCTTGCTTGCTGTTTAATGTTCCTATTAGAGAAAAAGAAAACAAAGAAGAAGGGGTTTCCCAGGTGGCGCAGTGGTTGAGAGTCTGCCTGCCAATGCAGGGGACATGGGTTCGAGCCCTGGTCTGGGAGGATCCCACATGCCACGGAGCAACTAGGCCCGTGAGTCACAATTACTGAGCCTGTGCATCTGGAGCTTGTGCTCCGCAACAAGAGAGGCCGCGATAGTGAGAGGCCGCGATAGTGAGAGGCCGGCGCACCGCGATGAAGAGTGGCCCCCACTTGCCGTAACTAGAGAAAGCCCTCGCACGGAAACGAAGACCCAGCACAGCCATAAATAAATAAATAAATAAATAAATAAAAGAAAACAAAGAAGAAAACAAAGATGGTCCCTTAGCATTTCAAATCTGATAGCATTATGATTCGATGTCATCCTTAGGCCCTCTAATTCCACCCCAGGAGAAATAATAAAAGGGGACAGAATTACAACTCTTTAAACTTGCCACCTGGTAGAGCCTGTCAATGGCAATTCCTGGGTCAAGGCAAACTCCTTGTGCCCCTCTTTTATTTAAGGGAACTAGACTAACATGGGAGCTTGGGATTGCATGGGAGTAGGGAAAAACAGTTCTTTTTCTTTCTTAGCAGAGAGATCAGAAGCAATTTGGGTACTATATGCTTAGCCTCGTCTTGCTTTGATTGGACTCTGTCTTTTGAGACCATCAAACCTCTATACATTTGCTTTTAAAAGATCTTCACATTGGGCTTCCCTGGTGGCGCAGTGGTTGAGAATCTGCCTGCCAATGCAGGGGCCACGGGTTCGAGCCGTGGTCTGGGAAGATCCCACATGCCACGGAGCAACTGGGCCCGTGAGCCACAATTACTGAGCCTGTGCGTCTGGAGCCTGTGCTCCGCAACAAGAGAGGCCGCGATGGTGAGAGGCCCGCGCACCGCGATGAAGAGTGGCCCCCGCTCGCCGCAACTAGAGAAAGCCCTCGCACAGAAACGAAGACCCAACACAGCCAAAAATAAATAAATAAATAAATAATTTAAAAAAAAAAAAAAAAAAAGATCTTCACATTAAGTCTTGCCCAGAAATATAATAATCTCTACAGTACTTTTGACACTTATTAAAACATGATGGACTGCTTTAAACATTTTTTCTCATAAACTGAGAGATGAAATAGACAAAAATACATGAGGATTTAGAAGGTCTGAAATATACACTTAAGTTGTTTAATAAATAAACAGAGCTTTTTACCCTACAAAAAGAATGGATTCTTTAAAATTATCCCTAAAGTATTTACAAAAGTTTACCAATATTGGCTAAAAATACATCAACAAATTCAAGAATAGACATTCTACAGGCCCCATTTTCTCATGTATTCATTTGTTCATTCATTCATCCATCCAATATTTAATGGGCATTACCATTTGCCAAGGAGTATGCTAGGTGCTGGTGATGGAGCCAGAAAATTTAGAAATTTAAAAGAAAAAAAAAAAAAAACAGACAAAAATCATCAAGCTTTTGAGTTTGGGGGAACTCAAAAAATATTTCTCCTAAATATCTCTGGGATCAAAGAATAAATCAAAATGCAATTATAAACTACTTAGGGCATACTAATGATAACTATACCACATTCTTGCAAAAACTGTACTCAGGAGAAATTCATAGCATTTAATGCTTTTGTTATTAAGGGAGAAAGGTTTACAATAAATAAATGAAGTGTTTCTGTTAAGTTTAAAGAAACTTAAGAGTTGCAAAAAAACTAAAAAGCTGATTCTGGAATATATTCAAAGGATTCCCCAGTCCTCCAGGGGCTGTCCGTTGGGAGACTCCTATTTTTCTACTGGAATAGGTCAGAGAATCAAAAGAAGAAAGCAAAGTCAGAACTCAGCATCAGGAACTCATGAACCTTTCTTGAAGATGCTGGAATTGGGGTGAGTTAACCTCTGCCCCAGAAGGGCTCACAAGTTTATGGAGGAGAGTGGCTTGTAAATCTTACTTAATAACTATTATAATGGTAAGTGAGAAAGAAGTACATATATGCAAAATTCTGGGGGTTCCCAGAAGAGGGAGTGATTAATTCCACAGGAGTGGAAGGCAGCGTGGGATGAGGTTGGAGAGGATATATATGCTGGTCCAAAGGGTAATTGATTCACTAGGCAGGAAAGGAGGTTAGGAATAATGGGAGAAAGGCTGAGCAATGAAAGTGACAGAGTTTGTGGGGAAAATAATTCATTTTGGTGGGGACCAGACTGAATGTCTGAAGTGAAAAGTGGAAACAGAAGTCGGAATGGCTTCTGATAGAGAAGGGCCTTGGAGGCCATGCTAAGGTGTCTGGGTTTATGATGGAGAAAATGGAGTGCCCATCAAAGGAGTTCAAGGAAGGGAGGGGCATTATCATTTGCACATTGTTGCCTCATTCTGGTAATTTCTCCCATGATGAATCTGTTGGTAGGTTGGGGGGTTAGGCGGTAGGGGCTGAGGTTGTCCTCAGGTGAGAGATGGTAAGGGGCTAAGGATGGCCAGTGCCATGGGAATGGAGGGCCAAAAGCCTACGCAAGACATTTCTGAGGTGAGCTCAATAGACATTAGTGGGTGTATAATGGAAAACGGTTATGGGGTGGGGGGTAATAAAGTAGAGCCAGAAATTACCCATAGGCTAAGTTAGGGGCACATGGTAGCACCCTAAACAGAGGTCGAATTTCATGCAAATCCACCCAATCATTCATTGCCAAGCATATTTCTAAACTCAGCATCATAGATTTCTAGCGAAAAAAAAACTCCTCTCCGGAGCTTGAATCTCTTCACAAAATCATGTAGAAGGAATTGTTGATAGTTGTTACAGATGCTGAGATATGTGTGTGTGTATCTTTGGGGGAGGTGTGCCCTTTCTAAGGCAGCTGCTTCTATCACTGGAGAATAGGACCCGCTTTACCTCTTCCCTTCAGGAAGCCTTCTGCTTCCTTCCCAAGCCTCCTTGACACCTCCCCAGCTCTCCGAGGGAAAGCTAGAACTGGTGTTCTAATGACCAGTTCGGTAGTGACAGGCTGTGTTAGGAGCAACTAAATCTTGGGTGTGTACTTGTGTGTGTGTGCTTGCTTATGTGTGTCTGTATGTATTTTGGCGGTGTCATGTTTGTGTGTGTACTTGCCTATGTGTGTCTATGTATTTCTGAGGTGTCTTGTTTGTGTGTGTACTTGCTTATGTGTGTCTGTATGTATTTTTAAGTTACATCTATGTGTGTGTTTGTGTTAGAGTTGCCAGATTTAGCAGATAAAAATCCAGGTCCCACAGCTAAATTTGAATTTCAGATAAACAGCGAAGAATCCTTTTAGCGTAAGTATGTTCCATATGTATTTGTGTATGCAATATTTAGGACTTATTTATACTAACATAAATACTCATTGTTTACCTGAAATTCAAGTGTGAAACCCAGGTGTGCGTTTGTGTATGTTTTATGTGGGCCTCTGCGTTTATAGCTGTTTGGGGTTTGTTTGTGTACCTGTGTGTATGTGTGTATGTGGTTTTTGTGCTGTGTGTACGTGTGGATCAGGGTTATAGCACTCCTGATAAGAGGTTTGTCTTAACCATCCAGACCATGGGGAAAAGAGAAATAGAACTCTCTACTTAGAAGGAAAAAAGCAAGCAGATTGTTTTTCTATTATTAATTTTGACTTTGAACAAGTCACTACAAAGTGAAGAGGTTGAACAGATTCAACCATTTAAATATTTATCAACCATCCTAGGAGTAGAAGGTACAAAGGCAAATAATTCACAGAGGGCTCACAGTCTGGAGAAGGGACATCTATACAACCGATGAGGTTACGATGTAGTTAATGCCACGATGAACGTGCCAGCCAAGATCCCAACGACTGTGGTGGTACCTTCCAGTTCTTCGTATCTGTAAAGGCAACAGATATTTCAGGGTGACGCTTTTATCATTTGCAATCTTTAAATTATGATTATTGGTGGAAGCATGCATGCTGCTCTGCTAAGCACAGATGATCACCCAGGCATCAGTTTGTTGGGTTTTTTTTAACAGCAGCAGTATTCATGAGAGCCAGGAAATATCACTGACTTGTGCATTTAAAGCATTTCTTATCAGGCCTCCTGTCATCCTGAGCAGCGCACATTGCTGCTTTAAAGGGCCGCAGTTTCCCCTGCAGGGCATCTAAGCTCCCTCGGAGTTGGGTTCCTGACGCTCAAAAGAAGTGGGTTTGCACTTCTTTTGCTCACCCACAATTTTCAGGATCTATCTTTCAAAATACAATTAGCTGGCTAAGTGAGATATTGGCCATGCAGGCTTGAAATCTGTCTCAAGTGAGCACTCACACCCCTATAGAAAGCTGCCTTAATATCATAATTGAGGAATGATGTAGGAGCGTCTGAATCCAATGGTGTACAGTCAGAAGACAGGCTACAGCAAAGACACCTCAGTGGTGGCAACAAGACAGAAGTTTATTTCTCACTCACCCAGTAGTCTGAGCCCAAGCTGTCTTGTTGGACACAGCAGTCCCACAGGGACAAGGAGCCCCGTTCCTTCTGCCTGGTGCTCTACTGCCTTCAGTCCACGGCTGCCGGCCCATGCATGGTCTAAAACACTGTCCTGGCCCTCATCGATGTTGCCTCACCCCAAGTAGCGAAAAGAGAGAGAGGCGGGAGGTGCAGTTCCTTTCCAGACCAGACCTGGAATTTGCATGTATCACTCCCCCACCCCACCTCCACAGCCATACGTGAAAGTGCGGCCAGCCTTGACTTCAAAAGAGGCCAGAAATGTGATCTTCCTCTGGACCATCACAGGGCCTTTATCACTATGGAAGAAGGAAAGGTGGCTATCGGGGCAACCACTCACCTCTGCCCAAAGAGTTATTTGCCTTGAACTATTTAAGAGTACTAAGGGCAAATAACCCTCAGAATACAGTAGTCTGTTTATAGCTGGCAGGACCAAGGACCAATACTGAGCATTCACTATGTTCCAGACTCTGTGAGAATCATTTAGTTAGTGTTATTTTCCATAATCCTGATAGGCAAAGAGCCTGAGGTGAAGTAACTTGCCTACTCATAACTATGGTGCCAAAGGGGGCATTTGGACTCAGGAACTTTCCCACAGAGCATCCTGACTCCTATAATCTACTGGTGACTGAATGAATCCCTTGGCCGTGTGCTGGATTTTTGGGTGTCAATTAAGCATCGCTACCATCCTCATCTAGGTCTCCTCTGCATTACAGAAGCAAAGCAGGAACTACAGTTCCCAGGATGCCATTCCCTGCAGGATCCAGGTTAGAGCATCAGTGAGAGACATTTGGAAGGAAGGAGAGAGGCAGAGGATTTTATCCTGCAGAGGTGGTTGTATCTAGACACCTAGGCAGATGGAGCTTCACAGCAACTTCCCACCGGCTCCTGAAAACTTCTGGCTTTAGTGTTTCAGGCTGAGATCTTTGGCTGGTGGCTTCTCTCACCTTTGCACCCTGGCTCTTCCAAGGGTTACATAAATCCCTGATTACTGTGTAAAACTCTCCGTACCTGGAGCACATAGACTGATCTCTCACAGACAAAAAATATGAGGTCATGAGATCTGGCAGAGTTCTTTCTGTATGGCGGAAAGAACACTAAAATTGGTACTGGATGAACTGGATTTATTTTTTCTTTTTATTGAGGTAACATTAATTTATAACATTATATAATTTTCATGTGTATAACATTCTATTTCTACTTTTATATATCCTATAACCTGCTCACCACCCAAAATTTATTTTCCATCCATCACCATACAGCTGATCCACTTTACCCATTTCACACTCCCCCGCCGACCCCTTCCCCTTTGGTAACCACTACTCTGTTCTCTGTATCTGTGTGTTTGTTTTTGTTTGGTTTGGTTTGTTCATTTCTTTTGTTTTTGTTCATTTGTTTGTTTTAACATTTTTTATATTCCACATATGAGTGGATGAACTGGATTTAAATCCCAGCTTTCTTACCAGGCATGACCTTGGGCACATTACTTAAACTATGTGAGCATCAACATTTTTTTTTAAAATAAATTTATTTATTTATTTATTTTATTTATTGGCTGTTTTGGCTATGTTGGGTCTTTGTGTCTGTGCGAGAGCTTTCTCTAGTTGTCGCGAGCAGGGGCCACTCTTCATCGCTTTGCGCGGGCCTCTCATTATCGCGGCCTCTCTTGTTGCGGAGCACAGGCTCCAGACGCGCAGGCTCAGTAGTTATGGCTCACGGGCCTAGTTGCTCTGCGGCATGTGGGATGTTCCCAGACCAGGGCTCGAACCCGTGTCCCCTGCATTGGCAGGCGGATTCTCAACCTCTGCGCCACCAGGGAAGCCCCAACATTTTTTATTTATCAAATGGGAATAACAAAATCACTGGGAGGATCGCATGTGATAAAATATTTAACAACTATTAGCGCAACAGGAAAGTAAAATGGTATCATTGTTATTACTGGTAGTAATAATAACCAAGCATATTATAAACATGATTTTATTTAATCCTAAAACTTCTCTGGTTACTAGTATTATTTTTATTTAACAAGTGGGAAAACTAAAAAACAGAGAACTGAAATAACTTGCAAATGATCACCCAGTTAATTCCTGACCGAGCCAGAAACTAAACCCAGTCTTTCTAGTTCTAGAGCTCACACTCTTAACAACTATGTGTTGTGTTTCCTGTTAGTAAGCATTTCAACTGGTCATTTCCACTTTCCTCCTCAACAAAGTTGCCAACCAAAGCTCCTCCTTACCAAAGTCGCCAACAAGTGAGAGAAAATAATTTGTGGGCAGCCATACATATGGAATAACCACCTAATAATATCAAGAACTCAAGATGGAATTAGTCTATCTGGTGAGATGCCTTGGTCACTGGATGTTTTCAAGAAAAACCTCAAGGACAACCGACTCAAAGGCAGTGGTTCTCAACCTGGTGCGACTATACCCTCCAGGGGACATTTGCCAATGTCTGAAGTCATTGTCACAACTAGGGATTGGGTCCTAATGATATCTAGTGGGTAGAGGCCAGGGATGATGTTAAACACCCTGCAGGGCACAAGACAGCACTCCTCCCCATGCCCCGCAAAGAATTACCTGGCCCCGCTCAACAGTGTTGCTGTTGGGAACCCCTGCTTTAGGAGCGGTTATGAGATCTTCCACTCCTGATACGGGTTACATGGGACGTTCTCTACTACTGTGTTGTCTAATATGGTAGTCACTTCTTGCCACGTGTGACTAAACTAAAATTAAATTAAATTAAATTAAATTTTGATTCCTCAGTTGCACTAGCCACCTTTCAAGTGCTCAAAGTTATGACTAGTGGTCACCATATTAGACAGTACAAATTTATAGAACATTTCCATCATCTCAGAAAGTTCTTTTGGACAATACTGTTGCAAGATCTTCTTTTACTCTGAAATCCTATTAAAATATCTCAAGCTGTAGTTCCTTGCACATTATGGGAAACCAAATATTAAAATGGTGATTTTTATAACAGATAAAATAGGGCATATATGTTCACATCATAAAAATAATCTTTTAAATGTGAATGTTTCTAATCTATTTGATGGCTTATGTCCTTGTTAAGAATCTTATTTATGTGTTTATAGATCATTAAAACGGGGAAGAAAGTGGAAACTTAAACCTAGAATTGGCAAAGCCACTACCAATTGAAGCTCAAAGGAAGAACTCGAGGCAGATCTGAAATTACAATCTAAACCCAAGATGTTTATGAAGCTGTAGAATTTTTCAGCTTAAAATAAGACTTATCTAATGTTTTTTGGTTTAAATTTGCATAATAGTTTTTAGGGACCACAAAGTTCTTGGAGAATCTAGTGAAACACATTGATTATCTCTTCACAAGTGGGAACATAAACACACAGATATGTACAGATACAATTTTCTATACAATTCGTGCAATCAATGACTTCCCAAAGCCCACGGAAACCCTCTGTTTTCCAGTTGGTCCCCACCCAAAATGCCCATTTCACAGATGAGGACACTGAGATTCTGAGAATTAAGTGACTTGCCCACGTTTGCACAGTGGCAGAACCTGAATCAGAAGATGGACATTCTAATTCCCAAACTTCATACATTCATTAAGAAATACCAATTTATATAAAGTAACAAAGGAACTAATCAACTGTATCATATAAGATAGACTAGTACTATCTAAATTCTTTTGCTTGACGTCTATGAAGGAAAGGGAGAGGGTAGTGCTTAAAAAGCAAAGGAATGGCCTCTAAAATTGCCAGAGGGTAGAAGAGAGAAATGTAAGTACATGCAATATTCCACAGACTGGATTGTGTAGCTCTGGATGAAGAAGCACGTTCTTTAATTTCTGATTTAGAATTTTTATCAGAATGCTTCTCCTTTGAGAATCAACTGCCTTTCTCCATACAACACATTCCCAGTAATAATACAAACTCCTCACCCAAATGCCTCCATCTTTCTCATTAAGGCTTCAGGAAGCAGAGTTTGTGAATTCCCCTTTGAATAGCTCATTAATTTATTAGCTTTTGTTCCTGCCTCCTGTCTCCTGTGTTCTGCATCCTTATTTGTGCTTTTTCTTTAAAGCCAACAAAGAGCCAGGAAAACTCCCTTATGTAAAATTCCGAAATTCAATTGTGTATTTTACTCCTCGGCTTAATTATAAGAAGTTGCGCCTATTCTATACCTACGGCTTTTCAAAGTGTGCTATTATGTAGAGCAGCAAGCAGAAGCAAAAGGGAGCAAACCTCATTGGAAGTCTAATCCACACAGAGCCATCCCTATTGAAATGCTGTAAATAGAAATAATATTCAAGCAAAAAGAAATTGCCTCTGGATTTGCGCCCAATAGATCTACCTACAAATCCCAAACAAAGCTTAGCGTGTCAAGTACGCTTAGCCCAATGTCTGGAATATAACAATCAGTTAAAAAAATATTTGTTGAGTGAATACACTATTTTCATTTCCCCCCTTGCCATTCATTCTCTGCTTTTCCTCCTCTTCTGCCATTCTCTGTCCTGACCCCTGTAGACTGCTTCACCCAGGCATTTGTGCTGCATGGCTGCCCGCTGGCTACCGGCAATGGGAGGTCGGAAGATGGAAAGAGACATTGCGTACCTCTTTCCACTCCCCTTTCCTTCTGCACTTTGCTTCTGGGGTGGCTGTACCGTCCACAACCACAGCTCCCACAGGGCAGCCCCTCTTCCATGGCACCAGGTCTCACTGGCTTCCAGAAACGTTACTGCCTCCTCTTGCCCCTTTAGGAGTAAGGCTAATAACAGTTTCTCACATTGTTGGTTCCCGGCTGTCTCCACATCGTTTTTGGTTTCTTCAGCTCTGCCCACATCTTAGTAAACCATTTGTGTTGGTCAATTTGGGCTGCTATAACAAAACACCATAAACTGGGTGGCTTAAATCACAGAAATTTATTTCTCACAGTTCTGGAGGCTGGAAGTTGAAGATCAGAGCATCAGCAGATTCTGTGGTGAAAGTCCACTTCCTAGATAGTTGTTTTGTTTTGTTTTGTCTTTGCTGTCACCTCATATGGTGGAAGGGATGAGGGAATCTCTCTTAGTGGTAAGAACACTAATCCCATTCATGATCTAATCGTTTCTAAAGGCCTCCTCCTCCTAATACCTTGCGGTTTAGGGCTTCAACATAAAAATTTTAGGGTGACACAAACATTCAGCCCATGGCACCATCTCTTCATTAAAATCTTCAGTTGAACCAGGCAAGTTAAATTTTGTTTTTCATTATCCTAACAAATGAAACAGAAAAGTGAAAAGAATTGGAAAACCAGCTTTAAAGTTATTTTGAATGTATACTTTTTAACATTAAGGAATAATGCTATAAATATAAAAATCCCTTCCCCAAGTATGAAAATCTTAATCATTGAGATCTTACTTAAATATAAGTTTCAATATACAAAAATTAACATTCATGTTTATATACTATATGTCAGGGCAGATAATGTAATTGAGAAAATGGATCCAGGTGTCAAGAAAATAAAAGTTAAGAGCATTAATAAATGACAACTGGCAATTAACTTGTACCTCCATTATAGACTGGAAGTTTGCTACATGTATGTATGTATGCATGTATGTGTATTGTAAGCAATCCCAACCAATCATAAAATTGATGAAACCTGGTACATCATTTATGGTCCAACTTCTGACTTAGAACAAAATCTTCTTAGATCATAACTACATGGATTGAGGGAGGTGGGGTTCAAGTGGAGCTCAGGCATAGGCATGAGTTGATTTCGGGTTGCAGGTACGAGCAATGGGGAGACACTTCATAAACAAAAGGACTAGTCACCCACTGGGAACATGGCTTGAATTGCTTTGGTGTAGGAGGCAGGGTGAAAGCCAGCGTCATGTTCAGAGTTAGGGTACGTGGCAGCCTGGAGACACCAGTCCATCTCTGAATTAAAGCACTCTTCTCTCCGAGACACACTGTCTCTAGCACGCTGGCACTCACTCTGTTTCACTCTTACTCTCTCTTATTATAGTACATTCCATTTATTTTTCTTATTTTAAGAAGTAACAAATAGCAAAGAAAAAAATACCATAGAAATAAAGATAAGCAAAAGGAAAATAAAACATAAAATGACCCATAGTCTTTCCATACTGAGATAACCAGTTTATACACTGAAGGACAATATCCTTCAGTAGCTGGTGATTGATGGCTAGCTAAGTGAATAGGTAGGCATTTCCTCGCAAAAATCTAATCAAATGTAGATGTTTTATAACTTGCTGTTTTTGCTTAATAATATGTTTTAATATCTTTCCAAGTTATTGCCTGCCCTTCCGCAGCATGATTTTTATAGCTGAAAAATATTGTGTTGTATGAATTTGCCATTGTTTGCTTACCCAATTCTCAACTGTTGGACATTTAGATTCTTTCCAATATTCCCCTTTTTAAACAATGCTGTAGAAGATAATCTCTATAATTGTTTGCTACTTCAATAGCAGGGTGATGGTTATTATCTGAAATTTTTAGTGTAAGGGCAATTGCTTACCCTTCTTACCTCTGAGCTATGGCTGTGATTACAGAAAAATACGATAATCATAGATTAAGCTCAGTTTTGAAGGAATAGGATCTATATGTTCAATCCAGTGCCATTGTTGAAACCTAGGTCCTGCCTGCTACCCAAAGCCCTGTCCCCACACATTGCAATATTGACAGGGTAATCTTGAGGCACTAGTTATTATTTTATTCAGTATTTCTTTTTTCAAATGAATACAAAGTGGTAAAATGAAAGGAGACATGCATCCCATACCTTCATCTATGTACTATGTGTAATACATTTTACAAATATGCACGAGAGTGCATATGTATATGGCTGAATGTCTCTATTGGGTGGCTTATGCTGTCTTTACTGTTCCCATCCAAAGAATTCATAGGTCACCATGTGTTTTGTACTACTTACCCCACTATCCTGGTTACAACCTAGCGAGTCATAGATTCACTATAGTTGGTACAAAGTCCCCATCTACAGCTGGCTGAAGGCTCAGAGAGCTGCTTGATTAACATCTCTGCTGGCAGGGAGCCTGTCTTTTGCAGAATGATTATCAAATTAGCTAGAACTTTTCTTTTGAGGATTTCAATGCAAAATACTTAGAGGTTCATGCATTTCAAAAAAAAAATTTATTAGCACCCTTTGTATGCCTAATACTGTGGTGAATGCTCAGGTTAAAGTAGTAAAAAAGAGTGAAAAGTCTCTGTCCTCACAGACTCACACCCAAAGGCACACTGTCTGCTGTAGTAGAAACTCAACAGATTAAATGAGTTAACTCATGTCAAGCACTTAGGACAGTGTTTGGGACATAGTAGGTGCTTTATAAGTGGTATTAAGAGTGCTAGCAAGTAATAGTAGTAGTAGTAGCAACAGCAATAGTAATATTATTTGTGGAATAAATGAGTGAAGGAAGGCAGGAAACCCAGAGAGTGGCAGTGAGCAAAAGCTATAAAGCTGAAGATACTATGAGGCAGACAGATCTGCAGAGAAGTAGATGGAAGCAGCAGAAAAGTAGACGGAGAAGTAAAAAGTGACAGAAGTTGAGCCATAAAGATAGATATAACAAGCAGCAATAAACATAAGAAAGCCAAAGTAACAATATCAATATCAGGGAAAAGAAATTGCAAAACAAAAATGATTACTGGAACTAAAAAGGAACACTTCAAAATGTTAAAAGTGCAATCCATTAGGAAGACATGGCAATCATAATTATGTATATGTCTAATAAGAGAGCTTCAAGATACATGAAACAAAAAGTTATAGATTCAAAGGGAAAAACAGACAATTCCACAATCAAAATTGTAGATTTTAACACACTACTTTTCTGTCTTTGATAGAAAAACTAGGTAAAAAAATTGTAAAATCATAGAACTGAACAAAACTATTACCATTATGCAGTAATCAATGTTTATAAAACATATACCCAACAACTATAGAATACACATTTTTTTTCAACTGCCATGATTTATTTGCCAAGATGGAACAAAAGCTGGGCATAAAACAAGCCTCAGTAAGTTTGAAAAGATTTATAAGTATATTCTCTGACCACAACATAATTAAATTAGAAACCACAAACAGTATCTAGGTAACCCCTCTAAATTTCAAAAATAATAAAAACCTACTTCTAAATATTCTACGAATCAAAGAAGTCACAAGGGAAATTAAAAATATTTTGAATGATAATAAAAATACAACATATCAAAATTTGTTGGATGCAGTTAAAGAAGTGTTTAGAGAAAAAGGTACGGCTTTTAATGTTTATATTAGAAGAGGATTTGGTAAACCACATCCCTTGGGACAAATTTGGTGTGTAGCCTGTCTTTTATGGCCTGTTAGCTAAGAATGTTTCCGCATTTTTCAATGGTTGTAAAAAATTAAGGATGAAGAGGAGGAGGAGAATAGGAAAAAAATGTAGCAGAGATCATATGCGATCTGCAAAACCTAACATATTTACTATGTGTACCTTTATGGAAAAAATTCACAGAGCCCTGGAAAAGAAGAAAGGTATAAAATCAGTGATCTAAGTTCCTACCTTAAGAAATTAAACAAAAAAGGCAAATTAAACCTAAATATGAGGAAGTAAATAATGAAGATAAGTGTAGGAACCAATGAAATAGAAAATAGACAAAAAAATAAAGGAAAAAAATTCATTGAAACCAGAAGCTGGTTCTTGGAAAAGACAAATAAAATTGATAAATCTCTAACTAGACTTTTCTCTTTTCAAGAGAAAAAAGACAAAAACTACTAGCATTGAGAGTGAAAATGGGGACAAAACCTACGGATGTAAAAGATAGTGAAGGAATATGACAAACAACTTATGTCAATAAATATGACAATTTAGATGAAATGGAAAAATATTAGAAAGGTACAAATTACCAAAACTGACCCAAGGACAAATATAAAATTTGAATACTCTGTATCAATTACAGAAATTCAATTTGTAATTTAAAAAAACCCTTCCACAAAGAAAACTTCAAGCCCCAATGTTTTCTCTGATGAATTCTATCAAAAATGTAAGTAAGAAATAATGCTAATTATACGCAAACTCTTTTAGAGATTAAAAAAAATAAAGGAGGAATACTTTCCAATTAATTCTGTGATATCACCTCAATATCGACAAAGATACCCTAAAGATATTACAGAAGAATATTCCTCATGATCATAAAGATAAAAATCCTTGAACAAAATTGTGATAAATGATTCCAACAGTATATTTAAAAGATAGTAAGTCGTGATCAAATGAGTTTTTACTGAGAATGCAAGCCTGATTTGGCATTTGAAAATCAATTAAGGTAATTTATCATATTAAGTTAAAGAACAAATACTTCATTTTAATAGTTTCAGAAAAAGCATTTGGCAGAATGCAAATCCATTCATGATTTTTTAAAAAAAATCTCAGCAAACTAAGAATAGAAGCAAACTTCCTCTACTTAAGGACATCTGTGAAAAGACCATAGCTAATAGCATACTTGTACGAAGGTTTTCCAGAGAAACAGAATAGGGTGTATGATAGTGTCTCATAAGTTAAACTTACCCTTGTCACAATGACCCAGCAGTCTCACTCCTAGATATTTACCCAAAAGAAATGAAAACATACATCTATAGGAAGACTTGTATGCTAATGTTCTCAGCAGCATTATGCATAAGAGTCAGAAACTGGAGACAATCTAAATGACCATCAACTGGTGAACAGATAACTAATCATGGTATATGCTTATTATGATATGTAACTCAGAAATAAAAAGGAACAGAATATCCATTAAAACAACAAAGTGAATAAGTCTCAAAAGCATTGTGCTAAATGAAAAGTCAGATACAAAAGACTACATGCGGTATGATGCCATTTATGTGAAATTCTAAAAAAGACAAAACTATAGTGGCAGAACAGTGGTTACCGGCTGCTGGAGGTTGAGAGAAGGGATCAACTAAAAAAGGCATGAGGAATTTTTTTAGGTCGATTAAAATGGTCTGTATCTTAATTTTTGGCATGCTTACATGACGGTATACAATTTCTAAAACTTATTAAATTGTACATTAAAAATGCATACATTTTATTGTACATAAATTACATACCAATAAAGCTGGGGGAAAATCCGATTGAAAAAGAAGGTGAGAAATTCCAGCATTTAAGTACTTAAGTGAAATTCCTATTACTGTTCTCCACTGGTTAGATAATTACTATCATAAGCAGTTTCCAGAAAGGAATTTAGTAATAATGATAATTATAATAATAAAATGACAACCATTTATTGAGCAATTACTTTGTGCCAAGAGACTTTATATAGTTATCTTATTTAATCCAAACAACTTTGTGGGAATGAGGCAATTGAGGAAGGGAGATTTTGTAACTTGACCAGGATCACAGGGCTAGTAGGTAATAGGTGTCATATACCAGAGCGTGTTTCCCAAATGCTACCAACAAGTTTGCCACCGAGGAACATTGAGGAATGAAATCTAGACTATATTTGGCAAAAAAAAAAAAAAAATTGGCCTCTGCTGCAAAAATTAATAGCCTAGATCCTTGTTTGGTGATCTCTTGAAACAAAATAACTTAATCCAGGTGCCCCCACTCCCCAAAAAAATAAATGCTAGTAAAAGTGATTCCCCAAATCTAAATGTGGTTGTTAACAAGGCTCTGGAGAACATTGCAGAGTGGACTTGTTTCTACTCACTCTTCTTTGCATGCTCTGTGCTCTTTCATGGGGTCTGCTCCTTCACGTATGGAGTTCCATCTCTTTAAAGTTCCCTTCCCCTCCTTTTACAAGTATTTACTTATGCTTGTCTCCCCCATTTGACAGTGAATTCTGTGAGGCAGTGAAGAAAGAAAGAAAACCAGCATCTGAATACGACCCTGTGATGAACTCATCCTTGTGGAAAATTCACAAATATCATTTGGGCGGGCAAGAACCAAGTCCAGTTCATCTTTATAGATTCAATGCTTACCATACTGCATGGTTTTACAGCCTGTAGGCAAACACAAACTGCTTCTTCGTTCTTTGGCCTCTGATGCACTTTGTTGCATGTATGCGTACTTATATTTCGAAAATCATATATTAATCAACTTGGTACCATAAGGCAAAGTCCAAAACTAACAGACTATTGATGTAATGCAAAAGACACAGTGAAGGTACTAAAATGAAATTAGGATGTAGAAGCCTAAAAGCTCCCCAGGGAAATGCTTAGACAACAAAGCGAAACTCAGTGAGTTAGGAAACCAGAAAAGGATGCCACAGGCAGAGAAACAACCGAGTCAGAGAGGGCCCATCATTAAGATGATTTAGTACAGAATCCACTTTAGGGGAAAACACTTGTGGGGAGGAGGGGTATAAGAGGAATGGAGAAAAGCAAATTGACATTCCAATTCATCTCTTTGCTCTGTTAAGATAATTCTGGTTGTACTTTCAGGGAATTAATTACATCTCACGGTAGTACTTAGACTCAACTCATATTGTAATCTTGCCTTGTGGTTAAATTGACTAGTCCATGAAAACTGCCTAATTATACAGGCTTTGGTTTATGTCCTGCATGTAGTCCTAGCTTTCCAAATCAGAAATAAATCCTTAGATCACAGGTGGATCTCCCCGCCCTTGGTTTACTGTCTTCCACCTTTATGCTGACAGTTGATGGCCACTCTAGCATCTTCTCTAAGAGTCTCAATTCAAGAGAAAAATGGTTTGGTTTATCTCTCTGGGTCTGTCTTTTGTCACTGAATTGATTCCTTCCATGTTGATTTCTCTCTGTCCTTCTAATCATTTTGCTTCATTAACTATTCTTTGGTCACATTTGTCTTCAATCTTTCCCTCTCCTGGCTCTTCCATATTAAAAAAAAAGGGGGGGCGTCCCTGGTGGCGCAGTGGTTGAGAATCTGCCTGCTAATGCAGGGGACACGGGTTCGAGCCCTGGTCTGGGAAGATCCCACATGCCGCGGAGCAACTAGGCCCGTGAGCCACAACTACTGAGCCTGCGAGTCTGGCGCCTGTGCTCCGCAACAAGAGAGGCCACGATAGTGAGAGGCCCGCGCACCGCGATGAAGAGTGGCCCCCGCTTGCTGCAGCTAGAGGAAGCCCTCGCACAGAAACGAAGACCCAACACAGCCAAATAAATAAATAATAATTTTAAAAAATATAAATAAATAAATAAATAAATAAATAAATAAAGGAGGCTACCACCCTATACATCTTCATCCATTCAAAGCCAAATGTCTTGGAGAAATGGAGAACTGTTTATATTTCTTACCTCCAATTCTCCACCCTCTTCTGTGTCAACATTCCTCTGAGCCTCTTCTCACCAAACGGACCAATGACCTTCTAATGCCAAATCCATCGGATGTGTCTTCAGCCCTTATTTTGCTTGACTTCTTTGCAGCATTTAACAATTTAGCACATGCTCATTTTTTAAGCTCTCCAATATTTGCTTCTGCAAACTGTTGTCTCCTGGTTTTCCTGCTGCTGTTCTTGAAGCACATTCTCAGTTTTCCTCTTGGAGTGATTTTTCCTCCATGTTGCCTCCTTAAACATTTCTGTTCTGCAAAGTTCCATCTCTGGGCCCTTGCTCACTTGATCCTCTCTCCTTGAGAAATCTTATTCACGCCCATGGTTTGGATGACCACTCATACACTGGACACAGTCATCTGTACCTTCAGTGCAGATCATTCTCTTGAGCTTCAAAATCTAAATCTAACTGCCTCATTTTATTTCTTTTCTGCCCGAATTTACGTCTCCATCTAGTTAGGTATCTTGCTGAATGCCACTTCCATTCACTCAGACAGAAATTTTAGAATTATCCTTATTCCTTCTTCTACCCCAATCTCTACAGTAAGACAATCAGCAAGCCTAGTGGATTCACCCAAATAGCTCTCAATTCCATCTGTTCTTTTCCTTCCCTATCATTTCTGCCCTGGGTTACTGCTAAATACAGCTTAAATGGAATTCCTATATCTTCATCTTGTCTTTGTCCTGTCTACTGTCCTTGCTTGTGCTGGAGTTTGCGTTTTTGAAATTAAATCTGTCATCCCTTAATGACATCCCGTTGCTTTAAAGGTAAAATTTAAATGCTGTCACATGGCCGTCAGTGCCCTTACCTAGCCCTGCCTTCCTCTCATGTCCCCCATAACCAATCTCCTCTTGATTCCTGGCACTCTCCAGCTAACAGCTGTAACACATTTCCCATAAGGGTAGGTGTGGCCATGTGATGAAGTTTGTTCTTTACTTGTTTAAAAGGAAATAGCTTGCCCCAGACTTCCTCACTTTCTATCCCCTTAAGCTGGAACCAGACATGGCAGTGACCCACCCTCAGCTGTGCAAAGGTAGAGGGTTGAGATGGCTCCCATATAGCAAAGCTACATATCACCTAGGCTAGCAAGACAGTCGTGTGAGAAGGAAATAAACATCTATCTTATTTGGGGTGTTGTATTTTGGGATCCTTTATTGCTCTACCCTAACCTTTTCTCTAACTAGGTAAATGCCTTCTCGTGACATTGTTGCCCTCATCTCCAGTTGGATTCTGTGTTCCATCTATACCAGGCTTGTTGCATGCTCCAAATGTTCCACACTCTTTTACCCTCCATGTTTATATACATGCTGTTCCCTCCGCCTAGAATCCGTCCCCCTTTTCCATCTGCCTGAATAATTCCTATTTGTGCCTTAGGATTCTGGTCAGGTGTTGGCTTCTATTCAAATCCTTCCTTAACATGCTTCTCCTCACCCCACTCTTCTCTGTCCGCACAGTACCCTGTGCATTTTACCACAAGGTCCTGTGATCACTGGCTGTCCTATGTGTCTTCCCCCTGACTGTGAGCATTTTGATGGCAGGGTCTATCTTTTATCTCTGGCATATAGTTGGGCTTCAACAAACATGTACTAAGTGAGGTGTCAGGGAAGCTCATGATGTTCCAAGTGGCCCTAGAGGAAGTTTGTATGTATCTGCGAATATTTGTACGTGAGTCTGAGATGGAACCATCTTAACGAAAGTACCAGGAGCCTAAAGAGTCAGACACTGGAAGTGTAGCCAGCATCTTCAGAGAGTGTTGAGGGAGGGAGCTGGAAGTAGGCGTTCAAATGCCAAGTTCAAGGATGAAGAGTAAGGGAGAAACTAGAATGGTCAGCAGTAGGGTAACCAGGACAGTACTGCTGAAGGCAGGTAATAGCCCCTACTGATGTCCATGTCCTAAACCCCTGAAACTGTGACTAGGTTCAGCTACATGGCAAAGGGAAGTTAATAGTGCAGATGGAATTAAGGTTGCTACTAATTAGCTGACCTTAAAATAAGGAGATTATCCTGGATTATCCCAGTTGGGCCAGTGTAATCATAAGGGTCCTTAGAAGTGGAAGGTTGAGGCAGAAAATAGAGAAACAGTGAGATGGCCATGTGAGAAAAACTGAATCCAAGGTTGCTGGCTTGGATGATGGGAAGAGGCCAAGGAATGTGGGCAACATTTTGCAGTTGGAAAAGGCAGGAAAATGGATTCTCTCCTAAAGCCTTGAGAAATGAGTGTAGCCCTGCCCACACCTTGATTTTAACCCAGTGAGACCCACTTCAAACTTCTGAACTCCAGAACAGTATGTGTGTTTTTTTAAGCCACTGAATTTGTGGTAATTTGTTGCAGAAGAAATCAGAAACTAATAGAAGTAGTATTATCAAGTGAATAAACTTGGACAAAATATTTAATTTCCCTAAACTTCAGTTTCCTCTTGTAAAATAGGGATAATACTCATTCTGTGGTTCTGAGGATTGAATTAGATATTATATCTAAAGATCTTGGTAGAGTGCTTGACACATGGTGAGCACTCCATAAAGAGTAGTTAATTACTATTAATAATATCATCATTGTTATTATTGTTCACTAATTTGCCTAGTATGTCTGGCCTGGAAAGGAAAAAAGACAAAGTAAAACAATAAATGTCTCTTTTGGAAATCTGCAGGCATATTTGATTTTAGCTCTGTTGTCACGCGTCTTTTAAACTCACAAAATGTACTTCATTTCCTTCTGCTTTCTCTCTCTTACTTTAGGTATTAAGATCTATTTTAAATTTAGTCATTTCAAAGTCTCCTTGGCATCGTGTAAATGTCACACCATTAAATATATATTCAATGAGTGCTCAAGCAGCTGGCTTCCCTGCCAAGAAATGGAGTCCCGTAGGTGGGCAGGTGGAAGGATGACAGACACCCCCCACCACAGACCCTGCTGTCCTTACTTACCAAGACCACGTTTACTGAGCTCCAAATTGGGATGTGTGGTCTGACAAATGTGTTTTCTCCTGAGTTTTAATTTATTTTTATGAAAAGGTTTTCATGGGTATTAAATTAAATCACATGAAATTCAGTGGATAATCTTTATTGCAAAGAATAAAACCTCAAGTGAAAATTCAAAGAAAATATATATCAGTTTTTATAATATTTGAAATTTGAATTATCTATGACAATCTAGAATGTAAGGTTTGTTGACATCTGTGGGGTTTTGTTTTGTTTTGCTTTGCTTTGCTCTCAGGCATCCCCCTACTCTTTTCCTCTGAGCCATGCTTCTCCCATTCTAATCAGGTGACTCTGGCGAGCAGCCAAACATAGAACCCCAACTTCCGGTTGATCGAATAGACATGTGACACTGACCTGGCCAATCACAATACCCCACTCCCTGACCAATGATTGGCCCCATGAATAGGCACATGACTCAAATGGAGCTAATTTCATACAGACAGATGAAGAACACAACTCTCTCTTTCCTCTTGAATAACACGCAGTGGAGACATACATAGAAGCTATGGCCTGCCATACTTGCTACCACAAAAAGGAAACATCTGCAGAAAGTGGATGAGGCCAAAAACCAGAAAGAGGCAGGGCTGAGAAATGGAGAGGAGAAAAACTCTAATGATATCTGTGAGCCCTCAGACCCTGCACTGCCCGACACCACTTACTCCCCATCCTTCTCTGTACATGAACCAATAAATCTTTTTCCAGTGGGTTTTCTGTCACTTGAAATTGAAAGAGCCCTGGCTAATACACAGGGTCATTGCAAAAGCCCTGTTGGCAAAAAGAGACCTCAGAAAATCCATCCCAGAGGTGGGCAAAACAGGAAAAGGAAGAGAGAAGAGTGGATACAGCAAGCAGCAAGACAGAGTGAGAAGAGAACCAGACTCAGAGAGCACCAGGGTTTATGTTCCAGCTCTACCATTTACCAATGACCTTGGTAAGGTGTGATCTTGGGTGACAGCATTAACATTTCTGTTTAATGATCTGCGGAGTGGACGGCTGATCCCGCTGCAATATATAACAAGATGCGCTGAGGGACACTCACCTGAGATGATAAATGTGAGCGCGCTTTGTAAATGTTAAGTGCTTGCAAATGGCATTTATTACACAGAAAGCAGCACATTTAAAAGACTACGGATTGAAATAGAGACTAGAAGGGTAACATTAAGCCATAAGTAGCTGAACTCTCGAGAGAGGAATATGGAACTCAGTTAATGGTTGACTCTTCTATGAAGTATCTAAAGAGCTGACAATACTGAATGTCACTGGTTTAAGTAGAAACATATGCAAACTCTATGAAAACTAGAAAACAATTCTAAGTCTGTGTGTGAGTTAAGAGCAGGAAGAGACAGAAGAGAGAACCAATGTTTGTGAGGTGTCCACAATATCTCACCTGTGCTACTTATCCTTGTTTCTACTTATCCTCTCCAACCGCGATTTCATACTTTTGCTCTCCATTAGAATCATCCCTTGCACATATTTCTTAGGTTCTTTCTCTTTCTTGTTGCAGACATCTCCCACTTTCTCCCCAAAGTTCTTAAAAACGCTCGTTGATGTGACAACTAGGCTAAGCTGAACCACCAGAGAATACTTCCTCTAGTATTTCCAATCAGGGCAGGCTGCAAGGGATATGACTTCATGTAAGCTGGAGGACCGAGGGAGGAAGCAGCTGTTTTCCCATGTTCTCCCAGTTACTTCCACAAACAAACACGAATCTAGACCCTACCAGATTATCCTGTGTGATAATCTGTGTGAAGGGATTCTACAGATGTAAACTGCCTCATCAGTTGACTTTAAGTTCATTAAAAAGGAGATTATCATGGATGGGCCTGACAATCCATTGGAAGCCCTCTAAAAGAGGGTTTAGGCCTTTGCTGAGCTGGAGTCTGCAAACAGCAGCTGGCTCTGCAGTTGCTCTCTTTTCCCATTGGATCTATTTTCTGCCTGCTTGTGAACAAGTTTCAGCTGGACCCCACGGGGCTCCAGCTTGCTGGAGGTCCTTCCTTCCTCACTGCCTGCCCTATGGACCTTGGGCTAGCTGAGCCAGTCCTCACAATTGTGTAACCCAATTCCTTATAATAAATACTGTAATATATTAATAAGAATTAATGTAATACTGTAATACTATAGTATAATCATAATATAAACATTAATATTTATCCTTGATAATATATTATTGATATAATCAAGAAATAACACATTCATATTAATATTTATAATTATTATATAATTTATAATACATAGTTTATAATTTATAATATTTATAATCAACATATGTATCCTACTGGTTTTGCCTCTCTAATTGAACCCTGACTGATACATGTGTCACTTCATGGAAACTGCTCACTTGATGAGACTGAGACCTCCTTCCTGCTAAATTCAACAACTTTCTCAGGGCTTATTTTGCATGATCCTTCCACTAACCATCACCTCTTTTTCATTAAAAAAAAATTTTTTTTAACATCTTTATTGGAGTATAATTGCTTTACATTGTTGTGTTAGTTGCTGCTGTATAACAAAATGAATCAGCTATACGTATACATATATCCCCATATCCCCTCCCTCTTGCGTCTCCCTCCCACCATCCCTATCCCACCCCTCTAGTTGGACACAAAGCATGGAGCTGATCTCCCTGTGCTATGCAGCTGCTTCCTACTAGCTATCTATTTTACATTTGGTAGTGTATATAACCATCACCTCTTTAAATCACTTCTCCTTTAGTTTTGGAAATACCATTCAAGCTCTCTTCCCAGTCTCTCTCTTTCTCTCTCTCTCTCTCTCTCTCCTTCTGGCTCCTCTGGTTCCTCTAACTTTGGTCATTTTCCTAAAAGTATTCATGCCACTTATTATATCTCTTCCTTTTCTCATGCAGGTGGTCTTCAGTCCTCATAGTCTTGACTATACTCAATGCCAATGACTCAAATATGTATCTCTCATTTTCACCATCTTGGAATCTCTATTGCCCAGCCTAGTTTGTGAAAAATGCATTAAAAAGAAGTCCAGTCCCAAGGCTATTTGAATCTTCTGCCCCTTTGGACTCTGGATAAACTGCCTTCATGGTGATGACAATGTTGATCCTACACCACTACCATTTATTGAGCCTTGTTATGTACTGGATGCTATTGAAGGTGCTTTACAAACATGATCCCATTTAATTCTTACGAACATCCTTATGAAGTAGATACTATGATTCCCATTTTTTTTTCTTGTGAGAATCTGAGAATTGGGGAAATATCATGTAACTCGCCTTGGGACCCACAACTGGTAGATGTCAGAGTTAGGATTTTTACCCTTAACTCAAGCCCCAAGCAACTGGCAATATTGCCTTTGTCAGAAGATATGGACAGTGAGGGCATAATCATCAAAGACCATTTAAATTTGTAGGATCTGGCCAAGCATAGCCGTGCTGGGCAGGTAGCTCCATCTCAAAAGCTGGTAGTAGCACTCAAGTGACTATTGAAACCAAGAGAGCCATGGGTCTGCTCTAGCTGGTATAATCACAGGTTTCCTTTGCCCTTGGTTCCTCATGCAGCTTTGCAGATCCCCTGGATGTGATTGTATACACTGAGTCATGGGACAGCCAAATCATTCCCTTGCCAAGCTGTCTGTCTCCAATGATGGACAATAACCCAGCTTCCAGACAATGCTATTGTCTCACTGATACTGCTTTACCCCTCCTGAGCCATGACCTTGACGCCATTGAGTGTCAGTCACACCATGTCTGGCAGACCAATACCCAGCAGGCCAAGGGATTTAGTGATCATTCCTGCTGCTGTCAAGTCAGTGCAGTGTTTTTGTAGAATCATGGTGCTTAAAGCATCCTGCAGCAAAGAGCAGCAGAACATTGATGCCAATAGAAAAAAAAAAAAACTGCCTTCTTCCCCAAACAAGAATTTTTGTCAATTTCTTCTCTTGGCTAAAGCCTTTATGTTTTTGGCACGATGTTTACTTTATGGTCCAGTCATCAAACCCTGGTGTGGCTATGAATAAAGATTATGTTGAATATGAAGAACAAATTACAAAGATGGCTGTGGAAACCTTGCAGATTCCAAAGGAATACGTGCCTGGATGGGAAAACATCTTGGCCGATTCTTCTCTTGGAAGAGAGAGAATAGTATAATTACCTACTGATTCTAGGGACTTTACCTTCTAATTCTCTAAAGAAGGAGAAGTCCTTGATGATATATTTTACATTAACCACTTCCTTTTGTGATACTTTGATGGCTTCAGTTTGCTTAAACACTTATTTCAGCTGATTGTGACTTTATTCTAGTCTTTTCAGAAATCAGTTTTACAAGATCCCTGTATCAATTCCCCCAGCCAGAACAGTGATGACTCCACACCTTCTTTGTATGTTAGTTCAGTGGTTAAGAGGAGCCCTAAAATGGTCTGGGAGTAGGCTTAGCTCCAAATTTAATTGAACTGTGACTCTGCTTTCAGGCAGAACATTCCTTCCTAGAATACAGATCTCAAGATAAGGATAATACCAAACACTACTCCAGCCACTCTCATTTCTCTTGGTTCTTAGGCCCATGCACTCTGGCTCCAGGGAAGATGGCACCAGATATTGTCCGCTGGCTTAAGGTAACTGCTTGTAAGGAATTATCTTCTTCAGACCATTCCAGTAATCTATGAAGCCATCTGTTTCTGGGTGACAGGAGAGAGTAGTGAATGCCAAAGTCAAGAGCCCTTTGCCACCCCTCCTTCACCACCAAATAAGTGCCTTAGTTGGCTGCAACATTTTGTGAGATACCATGTCAATGGATAGGGCATTTGTAGGCCCATCAGTGGGAATGCCAGCAGAAGCACTTTGAGAAATGAAGACAAATGTGTATCTGGGATATATATCTATTCCTGTGAGGACAAATCATTGCCTACTTTGGGGAATGGTGTTTTATTAGGACTCGGAGTTGGTCTCTGATGTTAGAAAGTTGGGCAATCAGTAGTGGCTCTCGCCAAATCAACCTTGGGAATGAGAAGTCCATGTTAAGCTTCCATCTTTGTCTCTATTGCCACTCTCTACATGAGCTCATTGAACAAACACCAATGTTGCTGAGGAAGGACAGTGACCGACAGCCACCTTTCCCACTGTCTATCGAGAGCATTTGCATATCAGTTGCTAAAAACCAGGCGCCAGGAGTAATTATTAATTTGCTTCAATAACAATATCACATCCAAAATCTCAACTGTGATTTCCATAACCACCTCCTTAAGTCTGGGACAATCTACAATTATTATCTAAGACCCATCTGGCTTTTGCACCTGCCAAACAGACTAGTTAAATGGAAATGCAGTAGGTATAATCACCCCTGCACCTCCTAAGTCTCTGATGATGGCATTAGACTTTGCAGTTCCTCCAGGGATGCCACATTACTTTAAGCTGATTATTTTGGGGCTTCTACTTGGCTCTTCCTATCAATATAATCTTCATTCCACACCGTAGGGAACTAATGTGAGTATTCTGCCAGTTGAGTACATCAGTTCTCACTATACTTTTAGGAGTGGGAAAATAACTAGAGGGTGAGAACTGGGTAAGAGGAGACACTTTTACATGCCAAGGATTATCTGTGTCTTATCCCTTTCCCTCTCCTTCCATCGTGGAGGTTATCTACACCCTCCTCAAATATAGGCAACCCAATCACAGAACCTCATTTTAAGAGGCTGTGTCCCAGCGGCACTTCTCTCAGTACTAATTACTATGTAATTCAAGATTCTAGCAGGAAGCAAGTAGTACATTCAAATTGGGGTAATTGGAGAGTGTAATAAAGGGACATTTTACAAAGATGTGGGCAGATTTAATAGAAACCAATAAGGGATAGAGAAGAACAACAGGGTTAACAACAGTGGGAGCACCCCTTGGAACTCAAGGGAGGGAACCTGGAAAGAGCTGTAAACTTCAGCAAGGACTGTAGCCACTGCCAACCTATAACCTAGCGAGGAGGTAGCCAGAGGAATAAATACCTTGACTTCAATGCACTACCGCCTTCCAATGCCCTGCCAGTGTCATCCTTTGGCCCAACTCAATGGGAAGTCAGAGAGTGAGAGGGCCCATTGGTGCAGCCCATATAAGTCATCCTCCCAGGGCACAGAGCAGGATGAAAGGCAAATAATAGATCTGGAAGGGCTAACGGAGTCTATCCAGCACATCATCTTCAGCAAGAGACCCACCCTGAGAACTCTAATATATCAATATGTCCCCAAGCCCTGGAATTCCCCCTCCTCTGTATCTTGCTCTACCTTTTCTTTTCCCATGGCGTCATCAGCATCTACCATATGTGATTTACCTATTTATGATATTTGTGGTAAATTTTCTCAGTATCTCTCTGGTAGAAAGTAAGTTCTCCTAGCATAGATATCTTCATCTGGTTTGTTCCCTGATGCTTCCAAATTACCCAGAACAATGCCTGGCACAAAGTAGGTGTTCAATAAATATATGTTGCTGAATACAAATAATGAGTTGTGGATAATGGGAAAGAGCTAGACAGAGAAGAAGCCAAACCTAAGAGCTGATATATAGTGATAAATCTCTAATCCTCCATAGGTTTTAAAGGGAGGATTTGGGACAAAGCTGAGGTATAGAAAGAGGAGAGAAAGAGGGAGGAAGATTTAATTTATGTCAAGAGGGAAAATTTAATTTATGTCAAGAAAAGAGATAGAGCCAGTGAAGAATTTGGTTGTTGTTCTAGTAAATCTCACAGAAGTATCAATGTATTATTTACCCTAAAGATTAATGAGGAAAAGTGATCAACACTTGAAATGGGCTCACATGGTCCAGTTGATAAACTTGGGTCTCCCCCACCTTGCTCAGAATCTATTTTTCTTCTCTCAGTCTATAGTATTACAGTAGAGGTGGGGGTGAATGGGTCTGAGACTAACTGAGAAGAACTATAACTCCTTCAGGCTCTCAAATCTCTTCCTTCAACCCTAATACATTTATACCATTAAAAAACAGAATTGTATCAAAAAAAGTTTTTAAAAAAGCAGGGGTTGGGCAAACACATTTGTGTTATGATGAGGGTCCAGAGGAGCAAGTTTGGAGCCATCTGTTGCTCTTGCCTGCCTGGCAGCTTTTCCCCCTTCATTTGGTGACAACACCACCTTCTACTTTGGGGAGTGTTATGGACTGAATGGTGTCCTCCCAAAATTCATATGGTGAAGTCCTAACCCTCCAGTGAATCAGAATGCGATTGTATTTGGAGGTAGGGCCTTTAAAGAAGTGTAATTAAGGTTAAATGGGATCAAAGGGTGGAGCTCTAATGCAACAGGACTGGTGTTCTTATAAGAAGAGGAACAGACACCAGAGAGGCCCATACTCAGAGAAGAGGCCATGTGAGAGCGCAGCAAGAAGGTAGCCATCTATAAGTTAAGCAGAGAGGCCTCAGGAGAAACCAAACCTTTCAGCACCTTGATATTAGACTTCCAGCTTCCAGAACTGTGAGAAAATACATTTCTGATGTTTAAGCCACCCAGTTTGTGGCATCTTGTTATAGCAGCCCTAGCAAACTAAAACGGGAGGACTAAAGCTCTCCCATTACTCATGGCATGACAAAATCAACATATGGTTCTTTTTTCCTGATTTTTGAACAAGGGGCCCACATTTCCTTTTTGCACAGGGGCCTGCAAATTACATAGCTGTAAGTTGCAGCTATCCTGTCCATGATTGCCTGGACCATCTCAAGTGGCTTTGGGACGTTTTGGTTGTGAGCTGATGGAGGCAGGAGTGCAGGCTGAGAAGAAGGTACATGAACATCATTGAAAGGGATGCAGGGAGAGAGGAGGGTCTGGAAGGGAGATGATGGCATCAACCAGTGTCCTTTAGTGGTGTAATCATGCAGCCTGCGAGGAACAACAGGGACAGTATCACTAAAGGAGGGATGCTTAATGTAAAAAGGCACGTTCCTCCTTTTAAGCTGTGTGGATAAGAGCAATTCAGGGCTAAGAATTGATGTTGGAGAAAGGTTCTTTTCTCATATGATCGCTGATAACCTCCTCTCTATTACTCGAGCCCAAAACTGGGATATATTTGTACAGAAAAACTGAGAGCTTCCTCTCAGGAAACCCAGGGAACAGTGAGATAGATCGATTGATTTGTCAAGCCCGGGCAGACAGAAACAATTTCCTTGACTAGACTTAGTTAATGCGGATGGCAGTTTCCTTCAACCTCTAATACACCTCATCCTGGGCTTGGACGTGTTCCCAGGAGGATGTCACAGTCTCCCTGGAAGGGTCTGCACTTTTTCTCTAGGCATTTGAAAGAAAGAGGAGGTAACACAGCACAGCAGGAGCCGAGAAAGCTTTTAGCACGAGGTGAGTGTGCCTGTCTCCGTTTAGTGCGTCCAGTCATCCACTGGTGCATCTGAAGCTTTTGTGGGGAAAGAAGGCAAAGAATATGCCAACCAAAGGCTGATTCTTTACACCTGGAGCGTGGGCTCCCCGCCTCTGTCCATTCCATTGAGACACTGGATTGTCAGGAAGCGCGTGAAGACGCAGAGCCTAGCAGCTTGGAACCTCAGTGAACAGGACCCTGATCGCCCTGCTCCTTGCCTCTTCTTCCCCGCACTCACTCTGACCTCACTGATCTTACTGCTTTGAAGGCAGGGAAGAGAAGAGCAGAGAAAACCCCCCACCCATCCTGTACAAATACTCATTTCACTCTTCACATTAAATGCCCCAACCATCTCTACCCTATGCAAGGCGGAGTTCGGGGGAGAGGGCGGTTAGGGCTGAGCACTGCACCACAAGCTTCCCATCTCTAACCTCTCCTTTCCGCGAACATTTCTGACAACCACAAATGGCTTGTAGTTCCCTGTTTCACCTGTTTTCCCCCTCCATGCCTTTATTTATGCTGTCCCCTCTACTGGAACGCCTTCCCTACTTCTTCATTGACTGGTGTTCATCAAATCCATTTCCTCTTCTTCCTGGCCACACAGGTAAGACTATATTTCCCAGCATCCCTTGAGGTCAGCTGTAGCCATGTGACTGGGTTCTGGCCAATAGAATGTGAGCAGAAGTGAGATGTGCCACTTCCAGGCCTGATCTATAAGAACCTCCCAGACAAGATCCTCCAAGCTCTTTCCCTTCTGCAGACTATTGCCAGGGACCACAGTACCTGGAGAACTGAGTGATAAAGGTGATGGGGACACAGGAAGGAAGCAACCTAGGTCCTTTAATCTCCACTTGGAGGAGAACCACCTCCTGATCATCAGAAACACCTATTTTGGAAAGTGAGAAATAGACTTTTATTATGTTCACGGGTTGTTTCAGTAGCCAGTGTTACCATAACTAATACAACTGACTTCTAATAATAGTCTCCCACCTCCTGAGGGTTATAACACAATTGTAACCCAGATATTAGCTGCTCAGATGTCCTCCAGCCAGCATTTCTTAGCATGGGCTTCCTGAAATCCCAGCCTCCTGGCCTTCCTGGGTCCTCACTTGGACTCTTGGACTCTCCCTTGAGTTACAAAGAGGCAAAACCTAAAGATTTAGACCAGTGGCTGGCAAACTATGACCCACAGACGAGATCCAGCCTGCTGCCTGTTTTTGTATAACCCACAAGCTAAGAATGGTGTTTACATGTTTTAATGGTTGGGAAAAACATACAAAGAAGAATAAGATTTCTCGACACAGGAAAATCATGTGAAATTCAAATTTCAATGTCTATAAATAAAATTGAACAGAAACACAGCCTACTCACCCCCTTATGTATTGTCTATGGCTGCTTACACAGTATACTGACAGAGCTGAGTAGTTGCAATGGAGAACAAAGCCTACAATCTTCTTATTTATTTGTTTGTTTGTTTGTTTATTTATTTATTTGCAGGATCTTAGTTCTCCAACCAGGGATCCAACTCGGGCCATGACAGTGAAATTTCCAATTCTTAACCACTGGCCCTCCAGAGAATTCCCAAAGCCTACAGTCTTGACTACCTGGCTCTTTACAGAAGACATTTGCCTGGCTTAGACCTTTCACAAGTAGGAAGGTCCCCATGGACACAAACCCTCTCTCATTTGACTCTGCACCCTCAGCTTTGTCTTCTGCAATGATGCCTGTCTATACCTGCGTTTCCCAAACTCTTCTGCAAGACAGTAATAGGACAGAACACAAATGGTTCTTTAATCTAATGAATTAAATCCTGGGCTCTTTTTTAAAAAATTTTTTTTAACATCTTTATTGGAGTATAATTGCTTTACATTGTTGTGTTAGTTTCTGCTGTATAACAAAGTGAATCAGCTATACATATACATATATCCCTATATTTCCTCCCACTTGCGTCTCCCTCCCACCCTCTCTATCCCACCCCTCTAGGTGGTCACAAAGCACCAAGCTGATCTCCCTGTGCTATGTGGCTGCTTCCCACTAGCTATCTATTTTACATTGAGTAGTGTATATATGTCCATGCTACTCTCTAACCTCTTCCCAGCTTACCCTTCCCCCTTTCCATGCCCTCATGTCCATTCTCTACATCTGTGTCTTTATTCCTGTCCTGCCCCTAGGTTCTTCAGAACCTTTTTTTTTTTTTTTTTTTAGATTCCATATATATGTGTTAGCATACGGTATTTTTTTTCTCTTTCTGACTTACTTCACTCTGTATGACAGCCTCTAGGTCCATCCACCTCACTACAAATAACTCAATTTTGTTTCTTTTTATGGCTGAGTAGTATTCCATTGTATATATGTGCCACATCTTCTTTATCTATTCATCTGTCAATGGACATTTAGGTTGCTTCCATGTCCTGGCTATTGTAAATAGTGCTGCAATGAACATCGTGGTACATGACTCTTTGAATTATGGTTTTCTCAGGGTATGTGCCCAGTAGTGGGATTGCTGGGTCATATGGTAATTCTACTTTTAGTTTTTTAAAGAACCTCCATACCGTTCTCCATAGTGGCTGTATCAATTTACATTCCCACCAACAGTGCAGGAGGGTTCCCTTTTCTCCACACCCTCTCCAGCATTTATTGTTTGTAGATTTTTTGATGATGGCCATTCTGACCGGTGTGAGGTGATACCTCATTGTAGTTTTGATTTGCATTTCTCTAATGATTAGTGATGTTGAGCATCCTTTCATGTGTTTGTTGGCAATCTGTATATCTTCTTTGGAGAAATGTCTATTTAGGTCTTCTGCCCATTTTTGGATTGGGTTGTTTGTTTTTTTGATATTGAGCTGCATGAGCTGCTTGTATATTTTGGAGATTAATCCTTTGTCAGTTGCTTCATTTGCAAATATTTTCTCCCATTCTGAGGGTTGTCTTTCTGTCTTGTTTATGGTTTCCATTGCTGTGCAAAAGCTTTGACGTTTCATTAGGTCCCATTTGTTTATTTTTGTTTTTATTTCCATTTCTCTAGGAGGCGGGTCAAAAAGGACCTTGCTGTGATTTATATCATAGAGTGTTCTGCTTATGTTTTCCTCTAAGAGTTTTATAGTGTCTGGCCTTACATTTAGGTCTTTAATCCATTTTGAGTTTATTTTTGTGTATGTTGTTAAGGAGCGTTCTAATTTCATTCTTTTACATGTAGCTGTCCAGTTTTCCCAGCACCAGTTATTGAAGAGGCTATCTTTTCTCCATTGAATATTCTTGCCTCCTTTATCAAAGATAAGGTGACCATATGTGCGTGGGTTTATCTCTGGGCTTTCTATCCTGTTCCATTGATCTATATTTCTGTTTTTAATCCTGGGCTTTTTAAAAAGCATAAAATTATTTTGTTACTGGAAATGTTTTCAGCTCTTTATATATGCTTTGTGGCCATCCAAATTGGGGATGATTACTCAAGCTTAACATTACTCAAGCTTATTTCATCACTCAACAATGTTTTAAAGAATATCCATTATTCTTTAAAACTATGTTATGTTCCACATAACATAATTTTATCCATGCTACTCTATACCTTTACCAAATATCAAAAAATTGTCTTCTAAGTTGGAGCAAATAAATCCCCCTTTTAGCGAATCCCCTTGGTCATTCACTCCCCTCTTCTGGCACAGAAACTCACTGTGGTTCTTGCTCATGCTGCCCCTTTTCTCACCACGGACATGCTCACTCTTTCTCTCCCTGATCTGTGATCTCATTCCCCTCCCCTACACACACATCACCCCCTCAAAGACATGGGAAGACAGGAATTTTCAAGCTGCAAGTTATAACCCAGCAGTGGGTCATAAAATTGATTTAGAGGGTCAGTGACCAGCATTTTTAAAAAATAATAAAATAAAAGAGGATATAAAATATCAGAGTGCATCTCAACAGTACTTGATGAAATTTTCTTACCTGTTCTGGGTCACAGCATAAAATGTATTTCTTCCTTTGGGTCATCGTTAAAAATGTTTGAAAGCCACTATGCTAAGGTGCAAACAAAATAAAAGAACACAGCAAAGCCTTATAGCTAACATTTGATTAACAGAAATGTTGTACATCTGTCCTACTATTAATTCTTCTCATGTGTTTCCATTTTAAATTGTAAACATAAGGCCCCAAGGACTGCGTCTTTTGAATAACCTCTGTATCTCCTACCCACGACTGTCTGTGGGACTCACTTCCCTACAGAGGCTGCATAAATATTTGTTGTTGATAATGAAATGGAAGTAAAAGCTAATAGGGAAAACTCTTCGGTTTCTACAGCCACTGTCTGTTTAAAGGATGGAAAGTAACCCTCTATGCCTTGTCCACTTCTGCATGGTCTTCCAGAGCCCCCTACACACAACCTAAGATGACCCAAGGGGCAATGCTTCTCCTTTCTTCTGCAGAAAATGCACACACATGGCTCTAAATTCTTCCCATGCTGCCGTCTTCCTACATTCCACTCTCAGCTCTGCCCACTCTTCCTGGGCACCCTACGCTCCAGCCACTGTCTTCAGGAATCCTCCATGCATCCGCATGCAAAGCTTCTCCCTCCACGCTTTCCTCTTACCGAAATCCTTCTTACCTGTACAAGTCTGCATTGCATAGACCTCTGTGAAGCCCCAACACACAGAGTTACTTGCATCCTTTTTTGTGATCCCACAGGACTTGTTCATGCATCTGTACAGCAACAATGGCACTGGATTCTAAGTTCTGATGTGCCTATGGCCTCCTGCTGCCCATTGGCTTCTCCAGGACACAGGCTGTATTTTAATTCATCTCTCAGTTGTCCATGACTGGCATGGCATAGCACAAAGTAGGTACCCAATAATGTTTTCAGTGTGAATGAAAAAGAAGAGATAGTATGAAATATCAAAGGGATGCAAAGTTTACTTATGGGGTAGACTATATTGCTTCCTCCCACCTCCAAGCCCTCTCTAGCACCTGAGAAAAAGCTTGCTTGTCCACAGGTTGCATAACCTTTAGAGCTGTTTGTGAGTGGATGAATGGAGAGCAGATGGGTGCTGGCTTTCCAGGGATCTCAGGTAGAGAACTGTTGCGGCTGCCTCTTCTACATGGACCAACCCTCTTGAGATTTATAGTCAGGGCGCTCTACATGCAAGGGGGAAGTTTTAATTGCTCGTGAAGCTCTATGTGATCACAGATCCAATACAGCTAGTAGGCGGTGATTAGTAACTTGTAGAATTAGCCCAAATGTGAACTTTATAATAGCTGTGAATATTGGAAACTGCAGAATTAAGTAGCTTTTGTTCTGAACTTCCTGCAAGCTTTTCTGTTCAGAGCCATCCCTCTAACATCCCCTGCTCCATCCCCTCATCCAACAACCCCCTTGCCTTTGTTTTCCCCCAGAGTTAGAACACTGTCTCTCTCACCCATCAGCACCCACAGGATGACCTGCAGCTCCCTGCACTTGCTGTGTGATAGTGGCGTTTCATGCCACTGCTGATCAGAGCAATGCCTTCTCTAGGGACCGTCTAATTTCTCTGAGGCTGAAAGAGAGTTCACAATGAGTTGCTCCACCTGAGCCAAAGAAGTTGCTGAAGATTAAAAAGGGGCGAAAGCCACTTTTTAGATTTTACCAGGAAATCCATGCAGAACCATAGAAACACTTACCTTAGTCAGGAAAGCCACACAAACCCCAGAGTAGAAAAAGAAAAGAAACAAAGCCCCTAGGAAGGTCCTGGCCCTCAGCCAGATGTAAAGGGAATGTCACTTGGGACCTTTATTCTCTTTGGGATCTGTGGGTTCCAAAGAAGCAGAACTGAGATTATAAAATTAGTTGTGAGGGGCTGGCCCCAAGCACAGAGGTCAAAAGGCACCAAAGAGGAGAACACCCTACTAGATGCAGGCTGACGATGAATTCATTTCAAGTAAACCCAACCCCCTGGGCAATTCACCACGTGCCAGGGACTGAATTCAGCTGAGGGCTCTGAAGGCGCATTCTACTTGGGTGTTGCAGACAATGCAAAGGCGATAGCTCTACATAATGCTCATCATCTTCCTCCCGGACATGCTTCCGCCTGGCGGCCTTCACCTAGTTCAAGGCATCGCTCTCCATCTCACTGCCTGGGCCAGACGTCCCTCACTCTCACATCCCTCATCAAGTCAGCAAAACCTGAAGACTTCACTCCCTGGATATTTTTAAATCCCTCCCTCTCCAGTAGAACCTCTGAGGTCCTTTGCATGAGCAGCCAGCCCCTAAGCGAGCTGGCCTGTGCCTGACTCTCCAGCCTCAGCTGTCTCAGACCCTCCTTCCTGCTTTGCACCCCATGCTTGGGGCTCTGCAGTCCTGACCTGTGAAGCTTCACGAGAACTGCAACAGCAAACACAATCAGAAGGCAAAAGACAAACAGGGAACAGTGTCTGTAACATATATGAAAGTGCAACGGTTTCCATATATATAATATATATGTGTATATATATATATGTATATGTATATATAAAATATATAAACTGCTCTTACAGATCAGTAAGAAAATACATGAGCAGTCCAAAAAGATAAAGAATACATAAACAAGCATTTTTCAAAAGAAAAATATATGTAGAGAGAATAAACATAAGGGGAAAAGTCCCAACCTCAACAGAAACAAAAGAAATACAAATTAAAACAATGACATATTTTCTGTCTTTGGTGGTGTAGTGAGGAGAGAATAAAGACCTATCCTATGCATCTGATGAAGCCCAACTGTCAAAGAATTTCTCATGGGAAACCTTGCTACCTGAAAAAGTCTTTAAAAAAATGTATATAACACTGACTAAGCAATTACTCTGGTATGATTTTATCCTAAGGAAATAATTAATAGATTGGAAAATGTTTTCACTTTGGGGATGTATAACATAGTGTGGGTTTTAATAAAAAATATATGGAAATAATCCAAAGTTTCAACAATACGGTATTTTTAAAGTAAATTCCATGCAATACGCTGTATGCATTATTTAAAATAGAAGTGTGGACACATAATTGTGGATATGAGACAAATGTTTATTGGTAAATGTAAAGGGAAAACAGTTTATAAAAATGTATGACAGTATTTTTTTATTTAAAAAATTTATAGGCATAAAATACCAGGGAGAGTATGTACTAAACTATAAATATTGGTTATATCTAGAATAGAACTGGTGAGAAAATTGGTGGGGAAGCCCTTCTACATTATTTTCATCTTTGAACAATAAAAATGATTTACTTTTATAATAAAAAGTGGTTAAAAAATAACTCAAACAAAATTGCCAAACTTAATGTTATTTATTACTGAAGGCAAAGACTTGAGCAACTTAATTTTAAAAATAAAGCCAACAATTTACTTCAATCTAGAAGACATTTATTCATGTTCTATGAGCGAGGCTTGGTTTTGTGCTTGGTGTAGGGAGCATGGCATTAAAATGGTAATTCACACAGTTGCTTCAATAAACCTCATGAAATTCCACATCAGGAAAATTCATTTGATTTATGAATCTTGACTATTGTGCCAAAGCTATTTTAGCGTTCATTAAATTAGGTCATATAAAGAAAAACCATTAAAAAAAAAACATTTAAAAATTAAATGATAGCAGTTACACAAATATACATGTGTCAAAACTAACTGAACTGCACATTTAAGATCTGCACATTTTGCTGTGTGAAATCATACCTCGAAATGTGAAGGCAGAAAAATTAAAACATCCATAAAATGACACAAAATATTTTACATTTTTCATCTTGAATTTTGAGTGGATCTCTGATATTGAATCAATTAAAAACCAAACACAGGAGTACTTCCACTTCTGGCTCTGATGGAGTAGAGAGAAAGCCCCTCTTTCTGGCCACCTCTCACTTTCTCCCCACACTTATCTTCTCCACCTGCTTCCCCCAAATTCTCAGACACCCCAGTACTTATACTTTTATTTATGCAAGCTTCTTAGAAAAATGAATCATTTTGCATCATGAGAAACTTCTCAGGCTGACCTGAGAACAAAGCAATCAAAATCACAATAAAATTATACCACAAGTTTTTCCATAAAACTCATTAAGGAGCCATGAGAAAACCAGTACCCCAACCTGTTGTGAAATCCCAGTATAATGTTTAACCAATTTTCTGTCTTTGGATTATTTCCCCACCATTAATTTCGTTTTCCTCACTGACAGTTTCACTTAATTTCTTCAAGGTGATATAATAAAAAAGTGAGATAAAATGTGCCCGTGGTCCTTTAGCCACCCCCTACTGCTCTGTTTCCTGACTTACCAGGGGAGTGCTGACTCTTGCTTTCCCAAGTCCATGGGTACTGGGCTCTCTTCTGCCCACTGCCACTCCCCTCCTCCCGGCCATTCTATCTGCGCTCTAGAATCTGCTGAATTCAGTGGCGAGAGTACTAGGAAGGAGAGAGGAGCCTAGCCCCCTTATTCATACCTGGCCCCTCCCCTCCCACTGCTTTCGGAGCAGTTTTGCACTTGATCGCCCTCTCTCCCAGCCAGAGTTGATGGGTCTAGAGAAGGCAAATGAGTCCTTTCATGGAGAATTATAACTGAGTTGGAGAGAAACTTGGCTCTGCAACATGTAAACTCAGGCGCTCTTGGTGGTTTTCAGGGCTGAACATGGGAAGGGAAGATAGCCCAAAGCCAAAGGGAAGAATGAAGGGGAGGCTCAGAGAAAAACGGCGAGGATACTGTTCTGGATTTCTTATAGTTCCTGGTCCTATGCCTTCCTAAGGCCCTGTGGCTTCTCTGCCCTTGGCATCCATGAGCTTCTGTAATACCCTTCCGCTGAAATTTAGGTTTCACTCAAGCTGGTTCCCACGGATTCCTGTAACTTATAACCAGAAGAGCCTAAGGAAGGTGCCAGGCTTCTGTAGCTCAGCTTCATGGCCTCGGAGAGCCTCACTCCCTGTAAGAGGTGAGCACATTCCCTGCCCCCAGTAACTGCACCGCCCCCCTCACAGAAGCCCCCCTGCTGCCTGAGCTGAGCTAGCCACCTTTGGCTCTGTGCTCCCTGGCTCTCCTGGCATAATTCTTCCACGGCCTTTAGTCCTTCAGCCTGTGGTCACTCACAAGCCTGAACTAATTGATCTTATTCAAGGGCAAGGACTGGGTCCCCCCATTACAAACCCCTTCATTCTTGTTATCATTGCCATGTTAACTGGGGTCAGAAATTGCACACACTGCCAGCTGTTGTGAATGAGATACAGCTTCCTTATTTTCTTCTAATGATGGAATCTTCCTTTCATCCTGTGGATAATGTGCATTGAGGTCACACTTTAAACGTGCCAATGAGTAAAATCTCAGTCTCTGTGAGTTTCAATTATCTTTCTGGGGTGATCAGGCCTGTTGGATAAACACTCAACCTTCCAGATCCCCCTACCTTCTCCTTTTCAAGATGGCATCTGGGTGTGAGGAAATGAGATTTCAGGGTGGTGGGAAAGAAACTGGGGAATTCTAATTCAGACCTCCTCCCTTGCAGACCTGCTGCATCCCACATTTTAGTCTGCCACAGTCACCTCATGCACCTGAGAGATTCCTGTGATGGGGTCCTCTCACAGTCCCAAACAGCAAGCAGGGTGAAAACCTCTCTGCTCCCGGCTGCCCCCACAATCTTTCTAACATCTAGGACCCTCAGTTTGGCTGGAGGGAGAGAAGTTGTATTATATATGTCTGACTGCTTGGTCACCTATCTCTGCTGTCCTTCTCCTCTACTTTGCTGGCTCAGAAGGGACAGGCTTCCCCTTCTCCTTTTTGTCTGATCTGAAACCCTCTTGTGTCATTTTCTTCTACTTACCTAGGCCAGTAAATCTCAAGGCCTGGCTGCCCTAGGCAAAGGGTCCCTGGAAGGAGTTACATGCTAAATTCTCTAGGTTTCAATCAATATGAAATCTGCAGGACAGTTAAGAGTTAGAGATTACCAAAAATAAAAATAAAAACATGCTCAGCTAGTACTAAATGAATGATGAAAGAATGGATGAATGAATTTCTACCAAACAACCTAGAGAAAATCTTGATATATCCAAACACTAGTACACTAGTAGAGAGAAATAAAACTTTCACTGTGACTTTCGATATCAAGCATTATTCTGTCACACTTTGCAGCTAAAAATAATAGCACTTTCATATAATATCTCATCTGGCAGTTGTAAGAATCAAGTAAAGAAGAAGAGAGAGAAAGTGCTGTGAAGCTCATTTTACAGAGGGAGAAACTGAGGTTCAGATTGCATCAAGATGCACAAGCAACACAAGGTAAGCAGACTTCCAGTTAACTTTCTCTTCACCTGTGTATGACATGGCACCATAGTAATTATTGATTGATATAAAGTTACTTGTGAGATGTATATCTAATAATACAGAGCTAACCCTTGTTTATTTGGGGAATGCTTATCCAGAATATCAAACTATTCTGAACATAGATGACAAACTACAGAGGCTTTAAGGTCAAAATAGATGCCACAGTAAAACCTTTAAAGATCATATGGTCCCTGTGACTTCCCTGGTGGCGCAGTGGTTAAGAATCCACCTGTCAATGCAGGGGACACGGGTTCGAGCCCTGGTCCGGGAAGATCCCACATCTTGCAGAGCAACTAAGCCTGTGTGCCACAACTACTGAGCCTGCACTGTAGAGCCCATGAGCCATAACTACTGAGCCCGCATGACACAGCTCCTGAAGCCTGCGTGCCTAGAGCCTGTGCTCTGCAACAAGAGAAGCCACCGCAATGAGAAGCCCACGCATCGCAGCAAAGAGTAGCCCCTGCTCACCACAACTAGAGAAAGCCCGTGCACAGCAACAGAGACTCAACACAGCCAAAAAATAAAAATAAAATAAAATTAGAAAAACAAAGATCATGTGGTCCTTTGATAGATTTCCTTGAGCTCTCATTCAAAGCCTATTTTCTCTTTTTTAAAAGTGAATCATAATTTGTTTGGTTTTCAGCCCACAAAAGAATGAAGGTATCAAATGAGAGCAAGGAAGCATGTACACTGTAAGAAGTGAGGGAGGAGACAAAAAGACTATGAGAAGCATACACAAGAACTGTGAAGGCATAGCCATCTAGAGTCAGCCAGTGAGGAGAAACAACCACATTCACTTGGGCAAACTCCAGGCACCTTATAGTCCAGATGTTTTAGGGGACAGAGCACAAGTGGGTTCCTCAGGAAGGTTGATCTTGCTTCTACTTTACCTCTTTGTTCTTTTTGAATGACATAGTCAATGATTGTATTAGTTCCTTATTGCTGCTGTAACAAATTACAACAAACGGTAGCTTAAAATAACACAAATTTATTGTCTTACAGTTCTGAAGCTCAGAAATCCAAACTGAGTTTTGCAGTTTAAACTGAAAGTGTTGGCAGAGCTGCATTTCTTGTGAAGGTTCTTGGGGAGAATCTGTTTCCTTGCCTTTCCAGCTTTTAGAGGCTGCTTGCATTCTTGGTTTGTGACCCCTTCTTCACATCACTCCAACCTTTGCTTCCATTGTCACATCTCCTACTCTTACTTTGCCCTTTGGCCTCTCTCTTATAAGGACTCTCGTAATATGTTGGGCCTATTCAGGTAGTCCAGAGTAATCTCCCTAGTTCAAGATCTCTAACTTAATCACATCTGCAAAATCTCTTTTGCCATGTAAGGTAACATATTCCCAGATTAGGACATGAACATCTTTGGAGGGCCATTATCCAGGCTACCACACTGAAAAATGAATTTCATAACCAATTCTAAATTAATGTCACCATTTCATCCTCTGAATGTATTGCCTCATGGCAGGGAAAAGGGAGGCAACCCAGTACCTGTTCTCCGAATGGCCAAGATAAGGTGTTCAGCAGATATTACGAAAGGCAAAAAGAGGAATACAAACTGAAATAAAAGAGCTTGCTCAAATATGTAAAGTAAATATACAAAAGAACTTTGGCTTTACTGTTACAAACCGGAAAGAAGAAATGAAAGCCAGTATATGGCATCTGGAGTGGGGAAAGATCAGCCCTTGGGCTGGGGTTTCCCACGCATTGCCTCATGACAGCAGCCAGACGCAGGGCTGATTTTGGCTCTGATGCTCTTGCTCAACAGTAAGAACTTATGTCATGATGCTAATATGGAAATAGGGGTGCCCCAAACTTTACACAATTTCTCAATCCAAGGGGATAAGTTTAAAGAGGAAAATGTCAGTTCATGGGTATTTCACATCTGTGGAATACGGAATGAGAAGTTGAGAAAAGTAAGAGCTTCCAAACCATGAGTTCTTCACCTAGGATCCATGAACCCCCAGAAAATAAATAAATGGGTTTCAAGGATCCATGATGTTTTAAAATTCACAAGTACAAATTAGTGTGTTTGTATATGTGCTTTTTTCCCAGGAAGCGGATCCATAGCTTTCATCAGATTCCCAAAAGGATCGGTGAGTCTATAAAATAGAAGATATTTTATATCAGGTGATCAATAAGGAATAGAGAAAAGGCCTCATGTCATTAATTACTCATACAAGAAGTAGTTTCATTTTATCTATGAAATGTACTTATAAGTCAACATAGGAACTGATCTATGCAAACTCTAGAGCTCTGCCTCAGCACCCGCTCAAGGACAGAGTAATACAAAGAATGCCAGCTTCCTGCCCCGTGGAACTGTTAGGTTCGTGAGTTTCCCAAGGAGGGGCTTTCCATACAGCTGCCTGTTCTATCATGTGATTGAATAATGACAAAAAGCAAAAGTGATTTAACTATATTTAAATAAACTGAAATGTCAGGTGGCACTTCGAGTCCACAGAATGTAAACTCAGAGAGGGTGGGAATCTTTGTTAGTTTTCTTAACTTGATGGCTACAACCTTGCCTGGCCATAAGAAGGTCAATAATAGGTGATCAAGAAATATGCATTGAATTAAAGAATCAATAAAGAGTTTTCTAGAACTCTATGAATACTGTGAGTCCAATTATATTAGGCTGATTTTTTTTTTTAACATCTTCATTGGAGTATAATTGCTTTACAATGGTGTGTTAGTTTCTGCTTTATAACGAAATGAATCAGCTATACATATACATATATCCCAATATCTCCTCCCTCTTGCATCTTCCTCCCACCCTCCCTATCCCACACCTCTGGTGGTCACAAACCACCGAGCTGATCTCCCTGTGCTATGTGGCTGCTTCCCACTAGCTATCTATTTTACGTTTGGTAGTGTATATATGTCCATGCCACTCTCTCTATTCGTCTGAGCTTCCCCTTACCATTCCCCGTGTCCTCAAGTCCATTCTCTATGTCTGCATCTTTATTCCTGTCCTGCACCTAGGTTCTTCAGAACCATTTTTTGGTTTTGTTTTGTTTTACATTCCATATATATGTGCTAGCATACAGTATTTATTTTTCTCTTTCTGACTTACTTCACTCTGAATGACAGTCTCTAGGTCCATCCACCTCACTACAAATAACAATTTTGTTTCTTTTTATGGCTGAGTAATATTCCATTGTATACATGTGCCACATCTTCTTTATTCATTCATCTGTCAATGGACACTTAGGTTGCTTCCATGTTCTGGCTATTGTAAATAGAGGTACAGTGAACATTGTGCTACATGACTCTTTTTGAATTATGGTTTTCTCAGGGTATATGTCCTGTAGTGGGATTGCTGGGTGTTATGGTAGTTCTATTTTTAGTTTTTTAAGGAACCTCCATGCTGTTCTGCATAGTGGCTATATCAATTTACATTCCAACCAACAGTGCAAGACGGTTACCTTTTCTCCACACCCTCTCCAGCATTTATGTTTGTAGACTTTTTGATGATGGCCATTCTGACTGGTGTGTGGTGATACCTCATTGTAGTTTTGATTTGCATTTCTCTAATGATTAGTGATGTTGAGCATCCTTTCATGTGTTTCTTGGCAATTGGTATATCTTCTTTGGAGAAATGTCTATTTAGGTCTTCTGCCCATTCTTGGATTGGGTTGTTTGTTTTTTTAATATTGAGCTGCATGAGCTGTTTATGTATTTGGGAGATTAATCCTTTGTCCGTTGATTCGTTTGAAAATATTTTCTCTCATTCTGAGGGTTGTCTTTTCGTCTTGTTTGTAGTTTCCTTTGCTATGCAAAAGCTTTTAAGTTTCATTAGGTTCCATTTGTTTATTTTTGTTTTTATTTCCATTACTCTAGGAGGTGGATCAAAAAAGATCTTGCTGTGATTTATGTCAAAGAGTGTTCTTCCTATGTTTTCCTCTAAGAGTTTTAGAGTGTCTGGTCTTACATTTAGGTGTCTAATCCATTTTGAGTTTATTTTTGTGTATGGTGTTAGGGAGTGTTCTAATTTCATTCTTTTACATGTAGCTGTCCAGTTTGTCCAACACCTCTATTGAAGAGGCTGTCTTTTCTCCATTGTATAACCTTGCCTCCTTTGTCATAGATTAGTTGACCATATGTGTGTGTGTTTATCTCTGGGCTTTCTATGCTGTTCTATTGATCTATATTTCTGTTTTTGTGCCAGTACCATACTGTCTTGATTACTGTAGCTTTGTAGTATAGTCTGAAGTCTGGGAGCCTGATTCCTCCAGCTCCATTTTTCTTTCTCAAGATTGCTTTGGCTATTCGGGGTCTTTTGTGTTTCCATACAGATTGTGAAATTTTTGTTCTAGTTCTGTGAAAAATGCCATTGGTAGTTTGATAGGGATTGCAATGAATCTGTAGATTGCTCTGGGTAGTATAGTCATTTTCACAAAGTTGATTCTTCCAGTACAAGAACATGGTATATCTGTCCATCTGTTTGTATCAACTTTAGTTTCTTTCATCAGTGTCTTATAGTTTTCTGCATACAGGTTTTTTACCTCCCTACATAGGTTTATTCCTAGGTATTTTATTCTTTTTGTTGCAGTGGTAAATGGGAGTGTTTCCTTAATTTCTCTTTCAGAGTTTTCATCACTAGTGTATAAGAATGCAAGAGATTTCTGTGCATTAATTTTGTATCCTGCTACTTTACCAAATTCCTTGATTACCTCTAGTAGTTCTCTGGTAGCATCTTTAGGATTCTCTATGTATAGTATCATGTCATCTGCAAACAGTGACAGCTTTACTTCTTCTTTTTTGAGTTGGATTCCTTTTATTTCTTTTTCTTCTCTGATTGCTGTGGCTAAAACTTCCAAAACTATGCTGAATAATAGTGGTGAGAGTGGGCAACCTTGTCTCATTCCTGATCTTAGAGGAAATGGTTTCAGTTTTTCACCATTGAGAATGATGTTGGATGTGGGTTTGTCATATATGGCCTTTATTATGTTGAGGTAAGTTCCCTCTATGCCTACTTTCTGGAGAGTTTTTTTATCATAAATGGGTGTTGAATTTTGTCAAAAGCTTTTTCTGCCTCTATTGAGATGATCATATGATTTTTCTCCTTCAACTGGTTAATATGGTGTATCACGTTGATTGATTTGCATATATTGAAGAATCCTTGCATTCCTGGGATAAACCCGACTTGATCATAGTGTATGATCCTATTAATGTGCTGTTGGATTCTGCTTGCTAGTATTTTGTTGAGGATTTTTGCATCTATGTTCATCAGTGATATTGGCCTGTAGTTTTCTTTCTTTGTGACATCTTTGTCTGGTTTTGGTATCAGGGTGATGGTGCTCTCATAGAATGAGTTGGGGAGTGTTCCTCCCTCTGCTATATTTTGGAAGGGTTTGAGGATAGGTGTTAGCTCTTCTGTAAATGTTTGATAAGATTCGCCTGTGAAGCCATCTGGTCCTGGGCTTTTGTTTGCTGGAAGACTTTTAAGCACAGTTTCAATATCAGTGCTTGTGATCGGTCTGTTTATATTTTCTATTTCTTCCTGATTCAGTCTCGGAAGACTGTGCCTTTCTAAAAATTTGTCCATTTCTTCCAGGTTGTCCATTTTATTGGCATATAATTGCTTGCAGTAATCTCTCATGATTCTTTGTATTTCTTCAGTGTCAGTTTTTACTTCTCCTTTTTCATTTCTAATTCTATTGATTTGAGTCTTCTCCCTTTTTTTCTTGATGAGTCTGGCTAATGGTTTATCAATTTTGTGTATCTTCTCAAAGAACCAGCTTTTAATTTTATTGATCTTTGCTATTGTTCCCTCCATTTCTCTTTCCTTTATTTCTGATCTGATATTTATGATTTCTTTACTTCTACTAACTTTGGGGTTTTTTGTTCTTCTTTCTCTAATTGCTTAGGCATAAAGTTAGGTTATTTTTGAGATGTTTCTTGTTTCTTGAGGTAGGATTGTATTGCTATAAACTTCCCTCTTAGAACTGCTTTTGCTGCATCCCAAAGGTTTTGGGTCATCGTGTTTTCCTTGTCTTTTGTTTCTAGGTATTTTTTTGATTTCCTGTTTGATTTCTTCAGTGATCTCTTGGTTATTTAGTAGTGTATTGTTTAGCCTCCATGTGTTTGTATTTTTTACAGATCTTTTCTGTAATTGATATCTAGTCTCATAGCGTTGTGGTCAGAAAATATACTTGATATGATTTCAATTTTCTTAAATTTACTGAGGTTTGATTTGTGACCCAAGATGTGATCTGTCCTGGAAAATGTTCCATGAGCACTTGAGAAAAAAGTGTATTCTGTTGTTTTTGGATGGAATGTCCTATAAATATCAATTAAGTCCATCTTGTTTAATGTATCATTTAAAGCTTGTGTTTCCTTATTTATTTTCACTTTGGGTGATCTGTCCATTGGTGAAAGGAGGGTGTTAAAGTCCCCTACTATGATTGTGTTACTGTTGATTTCCCCTTTTATGGCTGTCAGCATTTGCCTTATGTATTGAGGTGCTGCTATGTTGGCTGCATAAATATTTACAATTGTTATATCTTCTTCTTGGATTGATCCCTTGATCACTATGTAGTGTCCTTCTTTGTCTCTTGTAATAGTCTTTATTTTAAAGTCTATTTTGTCTGATATGAGATTGCTACTCCAGCTTTCTTTTGATTTCCATTTGCATGGAATATCTTTTTCCAACCCCTCACTTTCAGTCTGTATGTGTCCCTAGGTCTGAAGTGGGTCTCTTATAGATAGCATATATACAGGTCTTGTTTTTGTATCCATTCAGCCAGTCTCTATCTTTTGGTTGGAGCATTTAATCCATTTAAATTTAAGGTAGTTATCAATATATATGTTCCTATTACCATTTTCTTAATTGTTTTGGGTTTGTTATTGTAGGTCTTTCCTTCTCTTGTGTTTCCTGCCTTGAGAAGTTCCTTTAGCATTTGTTGTAAAACTGGTTTGGTGGTGCTGAATTCTCTTAGCTTTTGCTTATCTATAAAGGCTTTAATTTCTCCATCGAATCCGAATGAGATCCTTGCTGGGTAGAGTAATCTTGGTTGTAGGTTTTTCCCTTTCATCAATGTAAATATGTCCTGTCACTCCCTTCGGTCTTTCAGAGTTTCTGCTGAAAGATCAGCTGTTAACCTTATGGCGATTCCCTTGTATGTTATTTGTTGCTTTTCCCTTGCTGTGTTTAATATTTTTTCTGTGTATTTAATTTTTGATAGTTTGATTAATATGTGTCTTGGCGTGTTTCTCCTTGGATTTATCCTGTATGGGACTCTGTGCTTCCTGGACTTGATGGAGTATTTCCTTTCCTATAGTAGGGAAGCTTTCAACTATAATCTCTTCAAATATTTTCTCAGTCCCTTTCTTTTTCTCTTCTTTTTTGGGACCCCTATAATTTGAATGTTGGTGTGTTTGATGTTGTCCCAGAGGTCTCTGAGACTGTCCTCAATTCTCTTCGTTCTTTTTTCTTTATTCTGCTCTGCGGTAGTTATTTCCACTCTTTTATCTTCTTCTTTTATTGTCACTTATCTGTTCTTCTGCCTCAGTTATTGTGCTATTGAATTCTTCTAGAGAATTTTTAATTTCATTTATTGTGTTGTTCCTCATTTTTTGTTTACTCTTTAGTTCTTCTAGGTCCTTGTTAAACATTTCTTGTATTTTCTCCATTCTATTTCCAAGATTTTGGATCATCTTTACTATCATTACTCTGAATTCTTTTTCAAGTAGACTGCCTATTTCCTCTTCATTTGTTTGGTCTGGTGGGTTTTTACCTTGCTCCTTCATCTGCTGTGTGTTTCTCTGTCTTCTCATTTTGCTTAACTTACTCTGTTTGGGGTCTCCTTTTCGCAGGCTCCAGGTTCATAGTTCCTGTTGTTTTTGGTGTCTGCCCTCAGTGGGTGAGGTTGGTTCAGTGCTTGTGTAGGTTTCCTGGTGGAGGGGACTGGTGCCTGTATTTGATGGGTGGGACTGGATCTTGTCTTTCTGGTGGGCAGAGCCGTATCTGGTGGTGTATTTTGGGGTGTCTGTAAACTTAATATGATTTTAGGCAGCCTCTCTGGTAATGGGTGGGGTTGTGTTCCTGTCTTGCTAGTTGTTTGGCATGGGGTGTCCAGCACTGTAGCTTGCTGGTCGTTGAGTGGAGCTGGGTCGTAGCATTGAGATGGAGATCTCTGGGAGAACTTTCACCATTTGATATTACATGGAGCTGGGAAGTTCTGGTGGGCCAATGTCCTGATCTCAGCTCTCCCACCTCAGAGGCACAGACCTGATGCCCAGCCAGAGCACCAAGACCCTGTCAGCCACACGGCTCAGAAGAAAAGGGAGAGAAAAAAAGAAGAAAAAAATTATAAAATAAAATAAAGTTATTAAAATTAAAAAAAATTATTAAGAATAAAAAATTTTAAAGTCATGAAAAAATGAAAGAAGGGAAGAAGAAAGCAACCAAACCAATAAACAAATCCACCTATGATAAGTTCTAAAAAGTATACTAAAAAAAAAAAAAAAAGGAGAGACAAAACTCTAGGACAAATGCTAAAAACAAAGCTGTACAGACAAAATCACACAAAGAAGCATACACATACACACTCACAAAAAGAGAAAAAGGAAAAAAAATATATATCTATATATATATAAAAAAGGAAGAGAGTAACCAAATCAATAAACAAATCTACCAATGATAATAAGCTCTAAATGCTAAACTAAGATAAACATAAAACCAGAAACAAATTAGAGATGCAGAAAGCAAACTCCAAGTTTACAGTTGCTCCCAAACTCCAGTGCCTCAATTTTGAGATGATTCGTTGTCTATTCAGGTATTCCAGAGATGCAGGGTACATAAAGTTGATTGTGGAGATTTAATCCGCTGCTCCTGAGGCTACTGGGAGAAATTTCCCTTTCTCTTCTTTGTTCGCACAGCTCCCAGGTTTCAGCTTTGGATTTGGCCCCTCCTCTACGAGTAGGTCACCTGAGGGCATCTGTTCTTCGCTCAGACAGGACAGGGTTAAAGGAGCAGCTGATTAGGGGGCTCTGGCTCACTCGGGCCGGGGGAGGGAGGGGTATGGAATGAGGGGTGAGCCTGCGGCGGCAGAGGCCAGTGTGACATTGCAGCAGCCTGAGGCGCGCCTTGCGTTCTCCCAGGGAAGTTGCCCCTGGATCACGGGACCCTGGCAGTGGCGGGCTGCACAGGCTCTCGGGAGGGGAGCTGTGGAGAGTGACCTGTGCTTGCACACAGGCTTCTTGGTGGCTGCAGCAGCAGCCTTAGCGTCTCACGCCCGTTTCTGGGGTCCACGCTGATAGCCGCGGCTCGCACTCGTCTCTGGAGCTTGTTTAGGTGGTGCTCTGAATCCCCTCTTCTCGCGCACCCCGAAACAATGGTCTCTTGCCTCTTAGGCAGGTACAGATTTTTTCCCGGACCCCTCTCGGCTAGCTGTGGCGCACTAGCCCCCTTCAGGCTGTGTTCGCACCGCCAACCCCAGTACTCTCCCTGGAGTCTGACCTCTGAAGCCCGAGCCTCAGTTCCCAGCCCCCACCCGCCCCGGCGGGTGAGCAGACAAGCCTCTCGGGCTGGTGAGTGCTGGTCGGCACCCATCTTCTGTGCAGGAATCTCTCCGCTTTGCTCTCTGCACCACTGTTGCTGAGCTCTCCTCTGTGGCTCTGTAGCTTCCCCCCTCCACCACCCCCCATCTCTGCCAGTGAGGGGGCTTCCTAGTGTGTGGAAACTTTTCCTCCTTCACAGCTCCCTCCCAGAGGTGCAAATCCCATCCCTATTCTTTTGTCTCGTTTTTCCTTTTTTCTTTTGCCCTACCCAGGTACGTGGGGAATTTCTTGCCTTTTGGGAAGTCTGAGGTCTTCTGCCAGCATTCAGTAGGTGTTCTGTAGGAGTTGTTCCACATGTAGATGTATTTCTGATGTATTTGTGGGGAGGAAGGTGCTCTCCAAGTCTTACTCCTCCGCCATCTTGAAGGTCTCCTAGGCTGACTTTTAAATTTCTTTTACCACTAATAAATTTATTTCGTTTTATTAAAAGCCACATATTGGCATTAAATCAAAAAGTTTCATATTTTATTATAATTGTTTTCATTCTGAATGCCTGAAAGCTGTTCATTGAAAAATTTCGTCTTTCATCAAAGCAGTATTTCCTTATTTTTTATTAAAATTTACATATGAAATAAAATGGGGAGAAAGGGCCACTACCTGATTCTTTGCATTCATAATCATGTAATTTAGGACCTCTGACTCCATAGAAATTAAAGATCTAAGTTTCAGAGCTAACAATGGGCAGGATGAAAGCTTCTGCTGTTGCTGGTTGAGAATGAACTATTTCCCTGCATGGTGGAATTCAGGGATGTCCTTCATCGTGCTGTGTGTTAGTTGGATTGTCTTTGGTATAGCTGGTTTAAGCGTGGCACAGATCATTTCCACATGGGTATCTTGAGTCAGGCTGGCCTTCTAAACCCACAGGTCTGTTTTAAAGTCTGAGCACTTTCTCACATCAAAGAGCAGAAGGGAAGTTTCTGAATCAAAAACTAAGTGGATTTCTTATCTCATGGCCTGCAACCATAAGGTGTGCTAACATCCTGGGAGAGATGTCTCACCGGAGCTTTTAAAAAGAGGCACCGGCTGGGTGCTTTACCTTCATTGGTCAGTTTGCAGGGAGATGCCTTCAAAGGAGCCATGTTAACAGGAAACACCCAGTTAGATGGTCCCATTCTTTTTGGCTTGTATACTGGGAAGGTAGATGCATTGCTGCTACAGAGCAGTGAGGAGGTGGTATCTCCAGAGAGGCTAAACCACTCCTAAAATGTATTCCAGCAAAGCAGGGAAAACCAGGGTAGCAAATGGTCTAATTAATGGCCTTCAAGAGTCTAGTCCCAGGAGAAGATAGAGGGATGAGGGTCTGAAGAAGGGTGACTCTTGGTCAGAGCACACTGGGCAGGTCTGCAGTCTGCAGAGAAATCAACTTTGCCATCTTATTACAAAAACCATGACAAACTGGAGGAAATTGCCTGACTCTAGACTTCACCTCCTGACAACATAACACTCTCACTTCTTGTTTTCTCTCTACACAGTTGTGGGACTGCATCTCAAATTCTAACTTGGATGCTTGGCCCTTATTGCATTCTTTGCTTATCTGATTCCACAGCATTTGCACTAAGGTTTAGTACTAAACCCCAAATTTACTGTCTTTAATGCTTTTCCTTTTGCATAATAGTCCTGAGAGCATTTTTAAAAATATCTTCATCTGTTTCACTGTACTGCCATAATATATCTTTAAATTTTTCATAAAATTTTTATAATATCTTAAAATTTTTTGCCTTTTGCTTGCTCCTTTCTTTCCCCCATGATCATTTATTGAACACCTGCCATGAGTCAGGTGCATATTCTACGGTGATGGAGCTAAATAACTTGGATGCTGATGTCGTCAGCCCAATGTGGGGGTGGGGGGGAATCAGGTGCCCACACTAATGGTCATGCCACAGAGGCAAGGGCCAGTGGAGGCTTGCCTGAAGTGTCCTGGGAGCACTGAGGATGGAGCAAACACTTGTGCTTGGCAAGGGACACAGAAGGCTTTTGAGAAGAGGAGAACTTGAACAAAAAGAAGTTGTCCTGGAGACAAATACTCTTATCAGGAGAAGGATATTTCAGGCAGAATGACAGCTCATGCAAAGACACTGAGGCATGAACAGCTGGGCATGTCTGGGGACATCACTGGTAATTTGGTGCCACCAGAACATAGGGCACATGGGAAAGTGATTAGAAATGTGGCTGGAGGGATGAAGTCTCCAGACGATGAGAAGCCTTGTGGGCCCTTCCAAGGAATTCACTCTTTATTTGGTGGGCCATAGGGAGCTTTGATGGGTTGTAAGCATCAGGGTAATATGATCTATTGTGTTTTTGACTAAGATTGCTATTTTTCTTCAACTCTAATTGTAGCTTTAATTGTACTCCCTGTATCTTTCTTTTTCTTTAAAGCCCATAATATTTATTCTGGTTATTTATTTTCCAAAACCTATAAAAGTATATTCATCCCCACCCTCTCTTCCCTTCCATCACCCTCCCATTGGAAGCACTTGGCAGGAGTTTGGATGTGGATTTGCATACAACATTTTAAGCACTTGCTCTGTGCCAGGCACCGTGTAAAGCAATTGCATGATCTTCTCTCCTCTCCCCTTACTGTCTGTCCACTAACCCTTTTTTTTTTTTTTTAAACTTTAGGTTTATGTATTTATTTATTTATTTATTTATTTATGTATGGCTGTGTTGGGTCTTCGTTTCTGTGCTAGGGCTTTCTCTAGTTGCGGCAAGCAGGGGCCACTCTTCATCGTGGTGCGCGGGCCTCTCATTATCGCGGCCTCTCTTGTTGCGGAGCACAGGCTCCAGACGCGCAGGCTCAGTAATTGTGGCTCACGGGCCTAGCTGCTCTGCGGCATGTGGGATCCTCCCAGACCAGGGCTCGAACCCGTATCCCCTGCATTGGCAGGCAGATTCTCAACCACTGCGCCACCAGGGAAGCCCTGTCCACTAACTCTTAACACAATGGCTGGGAATATCGGGGAGAGAGCTTTGACCAAATGAAGAACTCCAAAGAAGCCTGTAATATACTGCTCTGAGCTCACCCTGTTCATCTGGGGCTCGTGCAGTAAAATAGTGTTCACTCAGCTCAAGGCAAGTTCTTAAGGTGACCTTATGTTTAGCCACTTCACCTCTCAGACCATTTGACCATGACTGCTCTAGTCTTCTGCAACTGCAATGTCCCGTACCTTCCACGCACACCTTGAAGCTGCTTTTTAGCCTTTTGTTCACAGTTAGTTTGAAGCTTAGTGCATTTTACTTAGGCTTCCTCCATGAAAATATCCCCAGAAGAGATTTAACTAATCCATATTTTTTAATATAGTGGCAAACTCCCCAGTAAGTCAGGACCTTGTCTTATTCACGATAGTCCCCTGATCACAGGTTAGCCTGTCTCATTTCAGTCTCAGCTGTGATATTGGTTTTTGCCAATTTGTGTTTCCATGAGCTGTCCAGGACAAGAGTTGGAGAGAAAAGTGTCTTTAGGGAGCATCTGCTGCCCATGATTCAAAGAAAACCCCACTGGGAAGAATAGGACAGGCCAGTGTGCCTCATTCCACCTTCCAAAAACTCATAATGCAAGGTAATCTTACATATTCAATTCAGAAAGAAAAATATTCACATGTATTTATGTATAATATACATGGTAGACAGTTGCCTCCCAATATTCTATTTCTCCTTCTGTCTAGAACGCTGATTTTTAGCAGAGCATATTGCCATCAGAATAAGTGATGGCAGCTTTCCTTAGTTAGGAGTGGTCATATGACTCTATTTCCCAGCATCCCTTGTAGCCAGGTGTGGCCACTGAGATGTATGCAGAAGTGTTGGGAGATTTTGGGGAAGAAGCTCTTTATAAGGAAAGGTGTGAATTTCACTAGCCGTCTTCTGCTTTCTTCTACTGCTGGCTTGGAAGATAGACATGATGGCTGGAGCTCTAGCAGCTATTTTAGCCATCTAAGGTCTAAAATTTTCTGTCCTACTAGTTATAGGGTAGTAGGACAGAAAATAAAAAGCTTTGGCACCTGAAGACACCATGGGACAACAATAACAGCCTTAAACTGCCTACCCTGGACTTCTTTTATCTTCTTTTTTAAAAACGAATAAAAGAATGAATGAATGAGCTTCAAGCTTATTTCAGCTATGTTTATTTTATTTTGTTCCATATGTGCATTCAAACTCAAGTTTACACATTGGAGATCTAAGTAAAAGTAGTTTAAGTCTACCTTCCTCCCAGTCTATAGCATACAGGAGTCTAAAGCATATGAGAATCAATCTATGATTGATATATGAGAGTCCAAAGCCCTCACCAAGATACCTGTGAATCCCTGAGCATGTAAATTCCTAGTCCCTCAGCTTCTGGAGTTGTTATTACCTGTGCCTCCTTTGCTCTGCCCTGCTCTGATCCAAACATGAAACTCATTTCCTCATTGATTTCCACAAGAATCCATTCAGGATCTTGGCAAAGTATCATCTCTCACATGGCACAGCAAACAACTTACTGATCTATATTGAACTTCCTATTAGCTCAGGTCTTTTCGCCACCCCACTTCCCAGCACTTCTCTCTTGGCGCTTCAGCCAGGAAGACCCCAGTGTCTCATTTGATCCTGCTTCTCCCTTCTCTGCTCCTACTTCCTTCCTTTTACATCCAAATTCTACTGCCTCACTTATAAAAAGCAGTCCATGTGCCACAGCTCCTCTACCCAAATTTACTCTCAGGTGCCCGGCAGACAAAAGAAATTTTATTTAATAGAATTCACTCTCCGAAGAAGGCAGTTGTATTTGTAAATGGCATACCTTTGCCAGTGAGTGTGAACGTAGCTCTAAAAATTTTAAGAACCTCAGAGTGCACGAAGGAGTGGGTGGGGTTTATGGGGAGCAGGAAAGGAGTGTTGGAGCAAAGATCCGCCTGTGTGTCTGGGTCATTCTGCATCCTTGCCATTGCTACATTGTTAACACATTGAGGATCACTGGTTTATTTCCTGGTGGGTGTCTCTTCCTGCTGGAAACTACCAGTGTACCTCTTGGGAGGTGGGTTTCCACATTCTTTCTCACCATGTGGTTATTTCCTACATTACATCTGCAAGTTCCTCTCCTACCAGTGGTAATACGCATGGGTGGCCACTCCTCTGGGGTGTTCTGAATTTCTACTTTGTATCTACTTAAGTGCATTACTAAAATGGACATTCCTTTAAAGATTCCGAGAAAATATATAAAGCAAAACATGTTAAAATTCTAATACTTGAGAAGGATAGTGTTAATTCATTGTTAGCTTTAAATTTACCTAACATTTACTGTTAGGTTTTTTTTCATTCATGTTGTCTCTTTAATCCTCATAATTTCCCTGTAATATTGGCATCATATACCCCATTTTGTAGTTAAATAAACTAATACCCAGAGAGGTGGATCAGCTTGCCCAAGGACACACAATTAGTAAGTGACGAAACCATGATGAAGATGAAAGTTCCCCTGATCCTAAGCCCAGAACTCTTTTAATTAGCCGACATGCACCCCTGTCATGGATTAATTTACCGTTTCCCTAGCAGAGAGCAGAGACAGGAGGTAGAATAAATAAGCCCTGACTGGGGAGGAGGGGTCAGCAAAGGATCTGGGCTTGGTGTGAACCAAGGGTCACCGCAGAGAATCCTGGGAAGCCAGAAGCAAGGGGAGGGGGGAGGGATCCTTGGTGTCCGGAAGAGGAGGAAGTCAAAGAGAAGAGGCGCTTTTGAGAGAGCACCAGATTTTACAATATCTCGTCACCCAGGTCAGTTTTTTTTGTTTTTTGTTTTTTGTTTTTCTGATTAAGGAACTTGCTGTGAATGAGATGGTTGAGGCCAATGCAGTTCAAAAAACAGTCAGGAAGCATATTCCAACAGAACAAGCCAGAACCACCGGTGTAACATCTGAGAATTATAAACCCTCAGCCTTCTGTAGCAGCTGGACAGACTGTGATTTGAATCGAAACTCTCCGAGTGAAGTAAGTAACAAAATGCTCCAAGGAAGAAATCTCATTTCCCAAAAGCAGATTTTGAGAAACTCAGAATTGGAGCATGTGACACAGGTGTCCTCAAGGGACATCGTACAGGGTCCAACAAGTCGTTAGAAACCATTGGCAGGTCCGGGGCCTTTCAGCAAGTTGTACAGGGATTCTAACAGGTCATGTGCACCCAGTGCTCCAGGAGCACAGGCAGCCCTGTCGGGGAGATGAGACTAGGCGGTCTGAACGATGCCTGCGCAAACAGTAGGAGCCCTGCACCTTCGCCTCAGCCACCGGAGGGAGGGTTTGTTAGTGGTGCACGGGCTCACGCACTCCCTTCAGCATCAGTTAGCGAAATCACTTCCTGACTTCTGTGTTCTTCTTTTGACCCTGCCAAGTAAGAACTCACCTTTCAAGCATGAAAGTCACTTCCATTTAGGGAAAACTTACTATATGTCAAATACTACCATGACATTCCCCGACAGCTGAAGAATCTCAGCCCTGGAAATGGTAAGGGGCTGGCTCAGTGCTGTACAGCTAAGCCGGGGGTTCCCAGGGCAGCCAGCCCCGCCCGAAGCCCCAGCATCTCAGGCTGCCTCAGGACCGCCGTCCCTGGGGTGCTTCTGGGGGTAACTACCTGGGTCACGCACACATGACCAAGGGCCTAAAACTTGCACACAGACTAACAGTGAGAAATGCCTCTCACCCTGAGGTGTCCCAGTCCTGCTCGCAGCTATAGACGTAGACCAGGAGACCCTCAGGAGGCCCAGAGCCGGGGCCAGATGCTTTTGCCGAAGCTGTGTGAAGATTCCTCACCCACCTATGGGTTAACAAACTAAACTCTGCTCCTGGAGGGCTGCCCTGCACACAGACGGTGTTCGATAAATGCAGCCTTCAGTAAATGCAGCCAGTGTCATTGTCCTATACCTTGGCCTGCAACTACCATAGGCGTCTTAGAATTCTCTCGAAATCTGGCCTGGGGTGCAGATTTCATCATACTCCTGCTGGGATAATAACCAAAGCTTTGATTTACCAAATCTTCTTGCTGGGCACACTGCTTTATACCATGAATACATCATCTATTTTAGTCCTTCCAGCAACCCGACAAATATTATTATAATTCCAATATAAATGAGGAAGTAGAAGAAAGTATAGAAAGGTTCCATCACTGGTCTAATACATGACTCAGAAGTGAACCATGGATAGGATAGTTGAACATGTGTCTTTTTGTCTTTGCAGTCAGTGCTATTAATAACTCTATTATCCTGCCTGCCGAGGAATTCTCTGGAAGTTCTCTAGGCCCTGACCCCTCTGTTGGTCCTGGTGACCTCCAGAGCTTCCCTTGGCCACAGGGTCAGAGACCTTGTGAAACAGCAGTACAGCCTCAAAGGAAGCCACGGGTCCATAGTGACCAAGGACATCCATGGCATTCACTGGCCCAACCAGTGTTGGACCCTTAAGTAGGGAAATATTCTGGTGTGTGATATCTCTGCTGCAGATTCAGAGATCTGACAAATTGGCGTTTGTTAAGCTAATGCTTACCCAAGAAGTCTTCAAACCATAAAAATCGGTATTTCCTACATCCTGGAAAGAATACAACTCTAAAATTCTACCTGCTGTTTAAAATGCTATTCCTTAAGTAAAAGCAGGAGGAGGAGAAGAAATGTCTACCAATTTTGATAGCTTTTATAATATTTTATAAAGTTTATGATAAGCTTTTCTCAGAGCCTAAACAGGGAGAATATTAATTGCATGATTCCCCAGGCTTATCTAGATTGCGGCCCTTTGCCCCACTCTCCTTATCTCGTCAGAGAATGGCTTGTGACTTTGCTGTACCCTATTTTAGAACAAAGCATTTAGATTATATGTCTTTTCTCTATCTATGATCTGGTTTAGTTTTCAGTTTGTTTGTTTGTTTGTTTGTTTCTTGGAAAAATAGCATTCAATTTTCATCTTCAAAGTAGAAAATCAGTCTCTTAAAAATGAACAAATCTTTCACAGGTGAGGGATGTAAACAGACTTTGAAATTCTGGAGAAAAGAGGTGCATCGTGCACAGCCAAGTAAATATAAATTGGTTAATTTCAGCTCATCTTTTTTCTTATTAGATTGAAAATCCAGCCATGCTGACTGCCCCATTACTGTCCCACTGTTCATTTTCTGAACACCAATGAATGGCCTTGGGAAAACTTGACCCCTCAAGGAATAATTCAACTTCTCCAGAGGAAAATAACTACTTGACCAGAATATTCTTTAACAACAAAATAAGGAGCCCAACCTCACCATATAAAACTGTTTAGAGCAAAACTAAATAACTTCTGAATACAACGGATTATAATTTCTACAGCCTGTGAACACTGCTGATCAAATTGCTAAAGGCTGCTGTTTTTGTGGTTGAGGTTTCCTTCTTCAGTTTTACTTTTAATTTAGTTTTGTTTTGCAAGAATGAAAGAGGAAGGGCCGCCTAACCAGGCCGCGGGACGATTCCAGCAAGCCTCGATTTTCCTGGGGTTCACAGCCACAGACTTCAGCCAGCAAGTGCAGAAGCGCTTGTTTCTGCCCCAGCTGCAACCTGGGTTTTTCCTTGTCTTGCAGTTTGTAGCTTAGAAGAACGGTGTGCAAGGGACTCCAGCTCTTCCCAGACCCAGGCCAGTGTGGCTCTCTCTCAGGGTTCTGCCATAGTGAAAGATGTGTATGTGAGTGTGGTGTGTGTGTGTGTCAGAGAACGAAAGAGAAGGGGAGAGAGGCTGATCGATTCTTCGGCCCCAACTTAAGCATCCCTTAGTCGGCTGCTTCTGTCCCCAGGCTGGTGTCTTCTGGTGCAGTAGCTCCGAGATGAAGTCACCCTGGAAAATCCTTATGGCCACTCCTCTGTTCTTTCTCCTGACCCTTCACACCTTGGCCTCTCCAGCCTATGACCACCAGCGCGGCACCAGACGCTCCAATGGCCAAGTCTGTATAGGTACGTAAATATTCTGTGTATTTTTAATGTGGATATCATGGGGTCAAATCCTTGTCTTGCATAGTAAATCACCTATTTAATGACATCCATAGCTATAAGATTCCAAGTAAGACACCAATAACCTTACCAGCGTAGAAAAGTTTTGCTTCTTAGAATAAGTGTTCACACTACATGCACATATGTGGGTATAGAAGCATGCTATATAGTTGCTAGTTTGAATTAAAAGTCTTCCACCTCATTGGTGATTGGAATTTTTTCCCCCTGGATGGGCAAGTATAAAAGCCTGAAATTCTTACCGCCTTTCGGGACAATAGGCAGCATTACACGGTAGAAGGAAGATGGACTTTGACCTTTGAATTGCTGCCACCTCCTCCCCCTCTGCTCTGTCCCTTACAGTCTGAAACTTTGAGCAACTTACTTAACACTTCCATGCCTCTGTGTTCTTATGGATGAAACGAGGCTTATAATACCCACTTCATGGGGATGTTGTGAGAACTGAGATCATGCGTGTAAATTTCTGGTATTTGCACACAGTAAGGATTCAACAATCTTAGTTTTCTTCCTTCTCTCAGTGAGTCCAGAGATGGCAATAAAAGGACAGTCACCTGGAAACATTGAACTTTGACTGAGATATGGCTCTTTCACTTATGTTTTGTTGAAGTATTTTACTTCAAAGTAGTTGTTGTTGTTTGGTGTTTTGGGTTTTGTTTTTCGTTTTGGGGGGGGTTTGTTTTTTTTTTTTTTGTTTTTTTGGAGAGGAGTAAAAGTAGGGTAAGACCTTTGATATTCGTGTTATACCTGGAGATTCCTGAATGGGGCCAAGGGCTTTCACTGGGTCAGTCCATGGAGCCAAGGATTCTCAGAAGTCTGAGTAGTAATTATTCAATGAGCAGATCGCAAAATAAAATCCTGGTTTAAGAAGCCAGAAAAAGAACTCGAGGGATAAGTATGGTGGCCATCTCTTACAAATGAAAAGTTTGGATACAGATTATGATACATATGAATTATTTCTGGAGACAGTACAGAAAAATATCTGAATTAGTCCTATTTCCTGAAAAACCATGATTTCCAGTCATTATACATGTTAAGGAACGCATCTCTGGTTTCAAGGTCTTCTTTTAAATTAAAACCTTAAGACCCAGATTCCCTGCGAATCTATTCTCCACAGGCCCGGAAGCAGAGGTCTGTGGCCCCATTGGAGCCATGCCTGGGAGGTTATCCCCACCCACTATTTGGTTCCATCAGATAATTATTTGCCACCTTCTATTTTCTCAAAACAAACACCTAAAACTTGTCAAGTAGAAATGCACTTGAGAAAGGCTTAAGTGGAATCAGTTCTACTTCTAGGATGGTTGCATCATCTGAGATACTTGGCCCTCCACCCCTATAAAGTAGACATGAGGTACTCATTCCCTTCCCTGCCCCATTCCCACTGAGGCATAGAGAATTAGAAGGAGGTGTTGAGGGGATTCTAGGATGCGGTTGTTCTGGTTATCTATTACTGCATAACAAATTTTTAAATAACCATTTTGTCATACCATGATCTTGTGGGTCAAGTGTGCACTTCAGCACCAACACGCCCAGCAGCTGTGGGGATTGGAAGTGTCTCCTGAAAGGGGACCTGGGAGCGCTCTTAGTCACTGGCCAAATGTGGAAGTGTCTTAGGAAGCAGCGAAGTAAGCTTACTCGCAGCTGGTGGTAAGAGGAAGAGCCTCATGGAAGGGGTGGGGGAAGAGGAGGAATTGTCGTTTGGACTTCTGTTAATCCCAACAACTTTCAAACGAAAAGCAGGACTGTATGCCTTCCAACTCATTGGCTCCCATAATCCAGAGTTTGCATGTAAGAGGTCAACCCACACAGGGATGGACTCTTCTTCTGGCTGTCATCTAACATCCTGGCAGAGAGAATCTGGGCTAAGTCTTTAGCTCACTGAACAAGAGGCAGGGGAGAGTGAGGAGAGCTCCCAGTGCAGATGTGGCTGCCAGGGTCACGGAGGGAGGGGGCAGCTCTCACAGAAGTGGGAACTCTTGTGACTGGAGAGATACTCCACAAGGAGCCACTGTAGAAGTTATTGAGTGATTGAGCCAACATCCCCATCATAAACAAACAACCCCAGCTCCTATGCCAAGAGGAACCTTTGCAGTGGGCAACCAACCAGCAGATCTGGAGGGCATGGCCTTGAACATATTCCAAAATCAGAACTAAGCTATGCAAAGCCCCAGTGGCCTGTTTCCCAATTTACCATAATTCCTTTGCACTGAACTGTACGTTCATTTGATCACTAAGTAAACTCTGATTCTACTGTGCTGGAGCAGCCAGGGCCTCTATCTGCCACTTTTCAAATGTTATGAAATCAATAACAAGCCATGCTCATTTTTGCAAAACATTATTTTCTTTACATGGGTGATTTAGGGGCAAAGTAATCCTTATGTTTCTAAGTCATTGACATTTAAATTAATTCACTGAATTTTGGGGTTTTTTTTTTTTGAGGAAGCTTTTTATTTATTTATTTATTTATTTTTGGCTGTGTTGGGTCTTCGTTTCTGTGCGAGGGCTTTCTCTAGTTGCGGTGAGCGGGGGCCACTCTTCATCGCGGTGCGCGGGCCTCTCACTACCGCGGCCTCTCTTGTTGCGGAGCACAGGCTCCAGACGCGCAGGCTCAGTAGTTGTGGCTCATGGGCCTAGTTGCTTTGCGGCATGTGGGATCCTCCCAGACCAGGGCTTGAACCCGTGTCCCCTGCGTTAGCAGGCAGATTCTCAACCACTGTGCCACCAGGGAAGCCCTCGAGGAAGCTTTTTAAAGCGCTTAAAAAAAAATTTTATTTTCCCTCATTCATGTTTGGTTAAATATACAAAATACCTTCAGAGTCCGATAAAACCTCCTCCCCCCCGAACCACATCACACACACAGTGGTCAGAGATGACTTTATAGTTTGAAAGATAAAGGGGAAGACGTGATCCTAAGCTTTCAACCAGCATGAATGGTAAAATGACAATGTCGCTGACAAAAATAGGAAAGATTTAGACAGAGCCAGCAGAGAAGGTTGAAAATTTATGATCACAATTTACATGTACAGAAATTTCATTTTCTCTATTTCTTATATCTGAACACTTGTTCATAAGCCACCACCATTGCTGCTGAGGGCAGAAAACATTTCATCTTTCCACTCATGTGTTTAAATTTAGTCTCCTCTGGATAATTCAGGGCTCTCTTCTTTCTCCCCTGTCTGAGGGTTGCTCTCAGTCCTTGGGGAAGGCTTGTGTATCACCCTGACATGGTTCTCGGCCCTCAGAACTCCCACAGTGAAGTGTCGTGGCTGGTGCAGCTCATGGGCTGGTCTCAACAGAATCCACGGTCACTCCGTGCTGACAAGCTGCTCACCTCCACCCTCGCGGGCCCTGCAGACCCTTGAGGTGTAGCCAGATGCCCACTGGTTCCCAGCTGCAGCTGCAGCCCTCTGCACTTTGTCCCTCACTCTTCACACTTCCCCTCTCCTTGATCCCCTACTTTTATTTTTAGATTATCACAGAATTTAATGCCAACCTTGGCACAGATGGTAGGTTTCTGATCATCTCAATTTTCACTAAACTCACCTTTGTCTTTTTTTTTTTTTTTTTCCTGGATTGTTCTGGGGCATAACCCTGAAGAGAAGGACCACAAAGGCACTCTAGAGAGAGGTCCACAACTCTGTGAAAGGTCCCAAAGTGAGCAAAACCAAAAGAATCCAAGTGGACAGTATGCTTTTCCTTAAGGAGAAAGTGAAAAATTTCTTTTTTGGAGGGAAGGGGTGGGCAGTAAACTAGATCATAGTTTAAATGTACTATGAGAAAGAGGGAAAAAAAAAGAATGTTGCAAAGCATTAAGCAGAGTAAAATCCCCATAAAATTATATATAATGTGCCTATCTCTCTATTTATATAGCTGTCTTCCCAGATAGGATGAACAGCAAAATGCCAATAGTTGTTGTATGGTTATCTATGAGTGAGGAGGTTACAAATGATTTGTAATCTCTTTTCAGTGCATTTCTGAATTTTCCACATTTTCTAGATGAGCTTGCAAAAACAATAGTAAGACATGGTGGTTAAGAGCAAAAGAGCTTAAGCTCTGGGGTCAGACTGCCTGGATTGGAATCCTGGCTCTGCCACCTCTGTACATATGTGACATTAAGGGCACAGTTTCACCCTCTGTACCTTGTGTCCCCTATCTGTAAGATGAGATTACATGGGGCCTGCATCCTTGGGTGGTGTGGAGGGCTAATGAATAAATACACATGAAGGACTTAGAACTGTACTTGGTACATACTAAGTACCCAAAGGGGTTGTGATTATGTATTCTTTTGGAAATCAGGAAAAAAAATATTGAAAATAAACTATGGAAGTCCTGCATTTAAACCTATCATAAGACAAAGAGGCCTGAGTAAACTGAATAATTACATGTGAATCTACATCTTATGTAAATACAAATTCTCAAATCTTGGATATCTGAAGGGAAGATTCACTTATGAAAAAAGATTTCATAGTGTATTAGCTTTCTATTGCTGTGTAATAAATTGCCACACATTCATCAGTTTAAAACAACATAAATTTATTATCTCACGGTTTCTGCACATGAGAAGTCTGGACATAATATAACCGGGTTCTCTGCTCAGGCTGAAACACAAGATGAAATACAAGGCTGAAATCGAGATGTCACATGGGGCTGCATGTGATGTGAGACTCAGGTTCTCTTGCAAGTTCACTAGTGGTTGGCAGAATTCAGGTTCTTGGATTTGCAGGGCTGAGGTCCCATGTGCTTGCGAGCTGTCAGCCAGGATCATTCTCAGCTCTGAGAGGCTGCCCCTTTGCAAAGGAAGTTAATAACGTAGCTATTTCTTTCTTGTTTAAGAACAGCTGGAGCAAACTCTCTACATTTAAAGGGCCCGCCCGATTATGTTGGGTCCACCCAGGATAACCTTGAGTAACTCAAAGTAAACTAACTAGAGTCCTTAATTACATATGCAAAATCTCTCTTATCATAGAACATAACAGGATCACAGAAGTGATATCCAATCACATTCACAGGTTCTGCCCTCACTCAGGGGAGGGGATTAAGTAAGGCCTCTGCATCAGGAGACAGTAATCTTATCATTCTGCCTACCACTCATAGAAATGCTTTAAAAAGAAAAAGTCTTCAAACTAAACACCAGATAGTATTGCAAAAGAGAATTGATGTGACTTGGTCCCAAAGTGATTCACCAAATAGGCACGACTATATAGTAGAAATTCATAGATGAAGAGTAAGCTGTGGGTTGAAGCGTTTTTTGTTTTGTTTTGTTTTTGAGGGAGAGGGGCTTGATATTCAAGATTTTTCTTCTGGCCTTCACACTCAGAATTTGGAAAGGAAAACAAATTACTCCACTACCATACCCTTTCTCTCATAAAGTAGTTGTTTTTCAATGTTAGTATAGAGGACAAAGTCCCCATCTGAATCTTTCCCTGGACAAAGTCCACCTAAGACCAAGCATAAAACTGGAAAGACTGTCACAAGCAACCATTTCAGGACACTAAAAATCAACCAATGGCACACAATGAATTAAGGAATGTTTATTCTTGAAAAACTGCTTGAACTTTAGGAAGAACAGTAAGACTCTGACCTTTTTGCCTGAGGCTGCTCTATCTACACTTGCCCTCAGCTTAGTGAGAACAGTAGTTTCATCACTGTGAAACTGGCTGCAAAAACCAGTAAGTCTACTGCTAATGGGGCGGACTTGATTCAACCAGGATTCAAAGATCCCTGGTTTTGTTGGCTAAAAGTGATGGACTCCATTGGGAATTAACAAGGAGAAACTGCAGCTTTGCTAACTCAGAGTTTTGGTCCTAGATTGGACAATGAAGATCAGCCAGAAATTTAACAGGGAGACCCTGGTAATGTGAACAATATAGAAGGGCTAAGATGAGGTCTCCATACACCCCTGATTGATTGGGAAACTGTACATGTGTTGGGAAGACCTGAAAGAGCCTAAGAAAAGTGAAAACTGAGGGAGACTTGAGAACTAGATGCAACCTTGAATGTATTCACCAACCCATTTGAATACATATCCTTTCTTTCATAAAATATAAGAGGAAGACTTCCCAGATCATTCTGTGTTTTACACTAATACCAAATCCAGACAAAGACATCACAGGAAAGAAAATAACAGATCAATATCCTTTGTGAACACAGATGCAAAAATCCTTAATAAAATATTAACAAACTGAATCCCGCAACATGCAAAATGGATTATACACCATGACCAAGTGGGGTTTATCCTAGGAATACATGGTTGTTTTAACATCTGAAAGTCAATTAATAGGATATACCAAATTAGTAGAACAGAGGCTATAACTACATTATCATCCCAATAGAAATAGAAAAATTATTTGGCAAAATCCATCACTCACCCATGTTAAAACCTCTCAACAAGTTATGAAAGAAAAAGGAACTTCCTCAACTTGATAAAGGACTTCTATGAAACCCTGCAGATAACGTCATACTTAATGATGGAAGATTGAATGCTTTCCACCGAAAATCAGAAACATGGTAGGGATGTCCACTCTCACCACTTGTAGTTAACACTGTTTTGAAGATTCTATTCAGTTTAATAAAGAAAGAAAAATAATAAAGACATGTGAATTGGAAAGGAATAAGTAAAACTGTCTTTATTTTCAGACAACATGTTCCTGAATGTAGAGAATCCTAAGATATTTACAATAAAACTACCAGAATTAATAAGAGAGTTTAACAAGGTCCCAGGATTCAAGATTAATATAAAAAATCAATTATATTTATTTATATTAACAACAAACATTGAAGAACTGAAATTAAGAAAACAACTCCATTCACAATATAATAAAAATCCTAAGGAATAAATTTAACAAAAGAAATGCAATTACTCTACATAGAAAACTACAAAACATTGCTGAGAGAAATTAAAGGATGCTTTATAGAAATGGATCCCACTAATGGATCAGAAGACTCAATAATGTTAAGATTGCAATGCTCCCCACATTGATCTATAGACTAAACACTGTTCCATTCAAAATTGTAACATCCTTTTTTTAGTAGAAATTGGCAAGCTGATCCTAAAATTTATATGGAAATGAAAAGAAGCCAGAATAGACAAAACTTTTGAAGAACACGGTTGGAGAACTAACACTATCTGATTCCTTACTTCAAATCACACACAATTATTAACTCAAAATAGATCATAGACCTCAAGGTAAAAGCTAAAGCTAAAAACTTCTAGAAAAAGTGCAAGAGAAAAATCTGTGTGACTTTGGATTGGACAAAGACTCTTAGATATGACATCAAAAGAACTATACAAAAAGAAAAAAATTGATAACATGTACTTTATTAAATTTAAACACTGTTCCGCACAAAACATCATTAGAAAGTGAAAAGGATATTGGGAAACAATATTCACAAATCATATAGACTTCAGTATAGCAATGATTATTTTAATTAACATGACTGATAATTTTCACTTTGAAAATTCAAAATTTTAATGTATGCAGTGTATGCAGTGTGACACTCAGCAGTGTATAAACTTCAAGGTTCAACAGATCTGGATTGGAATTACCAGCGAGCCAGTGAGCAGCTGAATCCCTGCTTATCTGAAAGGCCTTAGATATATTGCTTAAGCTCTCTGAGCCTCATATTTTTCATCTGTAAAATGGGAAGTAACAATCTCATGAGGGTGCTGTGAGGATTAAATGAGATATAGTTTGTGAAAACACCTAGCAGAGAGCTGCAAGAACAAAGGTCCAAAGGTCTTTTCATGTTTTCCTAAAATTTATTGAGGTAGAAGTAAACATTAAAAAGCTTACTCAATGATAAATTGTTTGATAAAATACAATTTATTGGGGTTTTTTTCTAGTTATAAAAGAATATATAATTTTTATAGAGATCTTTAAAAATACAGAATATTTTTAAAGAATAAAATCAACTGTAATCCCAAAACTCAGATGATCACTACTGATATTTGGGTATATTTCCTTTCAAAACCATCTAGGTTTATATTTATAGAGTTTGGATCTTGTTTCAATTGTTTTGTTTAACTTCTAAGTTTGAATTGTTAAGTAGACAATCTAAAATTAAACATCTTTTTCTTTCAAAAAAATATTTGTAAGAAATTTGGCAGTAGTAAGCCTTTGCTGGCAGGTAGGAACTTTTCAAGTTAGCAGGTAAATTTGTGGATAAAAATGATTGGGCATAGTCTAAGATTATTTTTCTATCTATGCACCTATCTATCCATTTATTCATCATCTGTCTACCCTTCTTTCTATTCATCCATCTATTCATTCATCCATCCACCCACTCACCCAATCATCCATCTTTTTCTTTTCATCCATCCTCTATCTATCTTAGAATTCAAATATAGAAGTAAATGGAAAAATAAAGTCATACTTTTTCTGAAAGAAAATCTGATTGGTTAATTTCTTTGATAATAAGATCTGACTGCTATTTAGGTTTATACAGAGGACATTTTTCATGGTTTGAATGAACTAAATCTGCAGCTCCAACATTTGACAAAAATATCTATGAAGTATGCAGTAAGATAAAGAATTTTACTTAAAATATTGTATAGGTAAAAGTGTGTTGAAAAGAACAATATTTCAACTTGCCAGTTCTTTCTAAGTATATTAGGTTTGAACAAGGCCTCACTCAATGAAATTGTAGTAGGTAAAATTAAAAGATAAGTCTTTTTTTTTTTTTTTAATATTTATTTATTTATTTATTTATGGCTGTGTTGGGTCTTTGTTTCTGTGCGAGGGCTTTCTCTAGTTGTGGCAAGTGGGGGCCACTCTTCATCGCGGTGCGCGGGCCTCTCATTATCGCGGCCTCTCTTGTTGCGGAGCACAAGCTCCAGACGCGCAGGCTCAGTAATTGTGGCTCACGGGCCTAGTTGCTCCGCGGCATGTGGGATCTTCCCAGGCCAGGGCTCGAACCCGTGTCCCCTGCATTGGCAGGCAGACTCTCAACCACTGCGCCACCAGGGAAGCCCAAGATAAATCTTAGTAAAACTTTTTTTTTTTTTAATATTTCTCAGAAATTGAGAAAGTGAAAGACTCCATTGATTGGGTAACAAACGTTTTTGCAAGGCAGGTGGTTTCTAGTTCTTTGCTTCCAACACAATTGAAGGGAGACAAATAATTTTCAATGATAGATCACTCTCAGATTTTTGACATTTAACTTAGAAGGAGTTAAAGAATTGAGTGACATCGCCATATCAAAAGTCCTTCCATTCTCATTATTTAAGTAAGCATGTTTCCTCAGAACTTACCTCTTTAAAAATGAAAAATAAAAACATTGGGGTTAGCAGATGTAAGCTTTTATGTATAGAATGGATAAACAACAAGGTCCTACCATATAGCACAAAAATTATGTTCGATATCCTATGATAAACAATAATAGAAAAGTATATATTAAAAAAAGAATATATATGTATAACTGAATCACTTTGCTGTACAGCAGTAATTAACACAACACTATAAGTCAACTAAACTTCAATTAAATAAAAGGAAAAGAAAAAAAGAAAAAGAAAAACAAACATGATACTTGACATGAACCTTGTTTATTTACATGAATAAGTAATATTTTTTTACAGATATAGGTACTAATTTAAAGAGCCCAACCATCTCATTAAGAGATTTAATTCCAAGAAAATTTTGCCTTTATTATTTAGAAACTGTTTATCAAATTGACAATACATATTGCTTAGATAAGTTAATTTTACTAATAAAGAAAAATCTATCCAGAAGAATTTTAAAGTACTTCTAGGGTTTTATTCATAAGAAATTAAAGTTTTTATTTAAATTTTATACATATTTTTAGTGTTAAGAAATATAATAGTGTGAAAAAATACTTCCAACCATAAAAATACATTACATTGGGATAAAACTCTAGTGGAAGAAAAATTCAATGAAGTAGATTTTTATTGAAATATGAATTCAAGGAGAGGAATTATCAATGTAAAATTTTCACTGTGAAAGAAGAATTTGATCATATATTTTTTTAAGTAGATGAGAGTTGGTATAAGTCACTATAATATTTAGATTCCTTTAGAAACATATAGAAGACTAACGTAATATTTCTATTGTAATATTTACAATCTTCCTGGAATTTTGCAACTAATGAAATTGATATCCATTAATATTTTAACATCCATTAAAATGTAGAAGCATACATAGTTTTTCAAAGTTCTTTTGAGGGTTCAGAGCAAAATGTTTGAAAACCATTGGTTTGCACTGTAGAGCATGAAGCCATTGCTCTGTAATCTGACCTTCAAGGCTTTTCATGTTCTAACACCTTCCTAACTCTCATTCTTCCTTTCCCATGCAGCCTGGGCTCTAGTCCTGGCCAACTCTTCTCCTTCTCACATCCAAGTCTTTAGAAATGCTACTACTCTCTTCCTGAAGGCCTTTCCTGCCTTTTTTCTTTCGACAGGTTCCTCCCATCAAGAGAAAAACAAATACCGTATGCTAACACATATATATGGAATCTAAAAAAAATTTAAAAAAAAGAAAATGGTCAGAAGAACCTAGGGGCAAGATGGGAATAAAGATGCAGACCTACTAGAGAATGGACTTGAGGATATGGGGAGGGGGAAGGGTAAGCTGGGACAAAGAGAGAGTGGCATGGACATATATACACTACCAAACATAAAATAGATAGCTAGTGGGAAGCAGCCGCATAGCACAGGGAGATCAGCTTGGTGCTTTGTGACCACCTAGAGGGGTGGGATAGGGAGGGTGGGAGGGAGATGCAAGAGGGAAGAGATATGGGGACATATGTATATGTATAACTGATTCACTTTGTTATAAAGCAGAAACTGACACACCTTTGTAAAGCAATTATACTCTAATAAAGATGTTAAAAAAAAAAAAAAAAGAGTCAGCTCTTCCAGGAAACTGTCACTGCTTACCCAAGGCAGTGACAGTTTCCTAGTTTCTTCCTCCTCTGTGCTCCCAAAGCACTAACAGGTCCCTCCACCAAGCACTTACAGGTTACAATGACTAGACTGTTTTTCTAATCCTCAGTGTTCCCTACTGCTCTGTGGCTTCTCTTATTCTCCTTTGGGTCCTCAATCTTCTGAGCACATAGTGGGTGCTAGTAAGGATGTGTTGAGTAACAGGATGGAATGGCTCCCTGTGTCTTCACTCTCATTTTTTTATTTTTAATTTTTTATATATTTCTAAATTAGCCAAGCCCACCTTTCTGTGTTTCTCAGCACAGTCTGCTAATTTTCTCTTGTTGCTTTTGCTTGGGCTCTGCTCTCCCATGGATGCCCTTAGCCTTGTTCTCATCAGTAATTGTCCAATATAGTGCCTCTCTCACTGCCAGTGTTCTCGGGAGAGCTGGCAGTTTGGAACTCACTGAGCATTTTCTCAGAAAAGCAATGTTCCAGGTGATGGTTGGGTTGGGACACAGAGCCTAATCTGCCCAAATATATTGAAAATAAGAGATGTCTGCAATAAAACAAAATTCAACCGTAGAAAACTAAAAAGATTGTTGATAATACAACATGTTTTTCAAAAATAAGTTTCTGAGCTTCTATTTTAAAGGGTCATGGAGAATACGTCTTTGCCCTGTGGTGGTCTCGGTAGGTGGGATAGAAACTAACATTTGTTAGACATCTGCTCCTTGCCAGGCACCATGTGCATTTTATGTGTTGTATCATTTAATCGTCACAACACTTTGCCAGGTGTTTCAGATAGCCTTTGTTGAATTACAAGCCACTCCACACTTACACAACAATCATTTATTAGCTCACAATCCTGTGCGTTGGCATTTTTTGACTGGGCAGTGTTGGGTGGCCCTTTAGCTGATCTCAGCTAGGCTCACTTCTGCTGCTGCACTCAAGTTGGTAGATGGTGGAATGAGAGGGGCTGGATATCTGGAATGGCCTCGTTCACGAATCTGGTAGTTGACATACTGTTACTGGGGTCTCCCTTCATGTAGCCTCTCCAGCAGGCTAGCTCAAGCTCATGGCTGTGAAGGTCTAAAAGGGCAAAAGGGAAGATGCAAGGCCTCTTGAGGTCTAGGTTTGGATCTGACATGCTCTCATTTCTATGTTCTACTGATCAAAGCAAGGTCACAAGGCCAGATTCAAAGCCTGGAAAATAGATATCACCTCTTCATGGGAGGAAGTATAAAAAGTCTGTGGCTATTTTTAATGTACCACACAAGAGGGCTTTATTACTCTATTCTGTGGGTACCAAAATCTGGGTTCAGAGAGTTTAACCATCCTCCCAAATACAGCAAGTCATAAGTAATAGAAGCAAGATTTGAACCCAGGTCTGTCTGAACCACAAATTCTTCAGTCTCTGCTGTACCATAACTTCTCCCTTCTCTTTCCTCCCTTCCACTCTCTTTTCTTCTCCTACCCACTCTCCCATGTCCAGACTGAGAGGAGGATGCAGAAGAAAAAGTGAAGTTGCAGTGTTCATACCTGGGCTGTGTGCTACCATCTCTGGCTTGATAACTAATATTTTAGGGAAACAAAGCTGGCTGTAGGACCATTTTGGGTTATTGTTTTCCTACCTTTCTTTCTTATTTCCTTTTCTCTTCACCAACATGAGAAAGGTCTGGGATAAAAGTTGTTGATTAGAATTACAATATATAAAACTATATCCTCTGCTTCCACCCGATTAGCGAAATCTGAGAACAGAATTTAGGTGTTTGTGGAGGGGCATTGGGTGGGGAGAGAGGGGTCAGATGGGGAATGCACTTGATAATGTCATACTGGTCCAACAGGGGTGCAGGGGCCCAAATCCAGGTGTGGTGTGACTCTAAAACCTGTGCTCTACGCTTCTCTAGGGCCCAAACCAGAAACAAGAGTCATCCTTGATTCTCACATTTCTCATCAATTTATTAATAAATCCAATCGGGTCAGCCTCCATAACAGATTCCAGATTTGTCCATTTTCCTCTATCCCCACTGCCACTCATTACTCTATCCAATCAGCGATCACCTCTCTCCAGGACCAAAATAGCCTCCTTCTTCATCTCTCCGCCCCCAAGATCCTTCCTCCTCATAACAGCCAGCATGATATTTTAAAGACACAGATCTCATAGCAGCAGCCCTCTCCACAAAGCCCATTCACAGTTTCCCATTCCTCTCAGGTTGAATCCCTACCTCCTTTGCCATCTACAAAACCCACAGCCCTGACCTCCACCTATGCCTGCACCTCATCCCCTAATGTCAGGTTTTCCCAGTCTCATTGCCATAAGGTAGGCACCAGCTCCTCCTACCTACAAAGCCTGCCCAGCTCCTCGCCCTGCTTGCTCCTTTCCATTATATGAGCCCTTTTTGTGTGTGTTCTTCAGAGAAGCCTTCTCTCTCTATCAGCTCTAGTTAGTGTTTATACCACCTCGTCCTCGTTGCCCTCTGTTACTTCACCTTGTTCCTTTTCTTCATAGTACCTAAAATTATTTATAATTGCATGCGTGCTTACATGTTTATAATCACTTTTCCCTAATAGAGTATGATCTCTGAGAGGGCAGGAATCATATCTGTTTGTTCTCGGCGTGTACTCACAGCTCAGCATGGTGCCGGGACTCAATACATACTGTGTTCCAGTCCCAGCTCCCCTGCTCACTAGCTACGTAATTGGCAAGGCATCTAACCTCTCTGAGCCTCCGATTGCTGGTCTATACAATAATAAGAACAGTAATTCCTACATCTGTGAGTTGTTCAGAAGTTTGAATGAGATGATAATGTATGCAAAACCCTTTGAAATCTGCAGAGAACATTCTAGCCATGTGATGAATTATTTATGCCCTGACTCAGGGTCAAAAATGGAGTGTAGTCATGCCGACCCTGGTTCTGACAACTGCTAGGTACTTTCAAGGCTTCTCAATGAAGTGTAGGCTTCAGACAAATGAGAAATCTACTAGACTGCTCTCTGCAGTTGGCTGAATTTCCAGCCAGCACAGATATGATTATAATTAGAGTTTCAAGAGTTCTATTTCATTTCAAAAGGATTCCGTGGTACAGTCTGCAGTCTACCTGAGATGTGTGTCTAGAAGCAGATTCCTGTGGCAGGTGTTTTTATTCTGGCCTATTTGCTTCTTTTCCTACAATATCAAGGGTGTCTGTTTCTATTATACTCATTATTTTCAGTTGCCAGGTGAGAAGAGATTTTCCATATGGGAGATTTCAGATGGTGACCACTGAGCAAAATACGTAGTTCTCACCCACTCTCATCACTTCCTGATTGAACAGTTGCTTGGACAAACTTGCTTTAGCAGACCCAGGCCTTTTATTAGCAGCCAGAGAATAGTCTATAATGGGAGGAATTACTCTGCCCATGCATTTCTCCAAGGAAAAACATTTTTTTAGCCTGTCAAGACAGTAAAAGCTCCTATTAGAAACTATAGCAAGGTCAATTTCTCCATTCTTGCTGCTAAAGGATTCAGGACGCACCTCACTGCAGACCCTAAATTAACAATCCAATGGGAGTTGAGCTCGCTGGAAATGGGCAGGGATGTCCAAGTGAGCAGGACTCAAATCAAAGCTGAGCCCAACATGGGCGTTTACATATTTCAAGCCCCATTACCTGCTTTTCTGCCGGGTCCTTTTGATCATAATAACTCTTCACTAGGCAGAGTGGCGATAGTGGCAAGATCCACCCAATCTTCAGAGACAGGCTGACTTTTTTTTGTTCCTTTTTATTTATCTAATGATTTCCAGTTTTAGCCAGCAGTGCTAAGGAGCCACAAAAGTCATGAGTCCTTGTTGGGATTGCTCTGAGTGAAAGAAAAGCCCATATCTGTAAGTACAAAGAAGCAGGTTGGTCTCAAGCAGCACAATTCTCTTTGCATTCATCCTTCCACTCCAAGGATGAAAATAAATACATACATACCTGTGTTTCAAGTCCATTCTGGTGCCAAATGCTGCAACTCATTGATAAGACTCCATATGAAGTGATTGCTATTCAAGATCTCAACCCAATCTCCACCGCGTTCTTCTTTGATCCTGAGCTGCACATCATGACCATTTGCTATAGAATCTGCTGGTTGACTTAAGAGAGGGCGCTGGTTGTTTCACACCAGGATGAAAAGTGGAGGCTTTTCCTGTATTGAGATGGAACAAAGAGTAAACAATGTCATCAGTGAGATGACTGAGCCAGAACACAAATTCAGTTGCATCCATTAACCGTTGCCTATGGAGGTCCCCAGCAAGTGACAACTGAAGTGTCCCTCGGTTGGTTCTCCAGTCAGTTGGCTACGAGTCAGCCAGCATCTCTTATCTCCTTCCTCCAAACCAGGCTCTTATGTCAGGCACTCAAAGTTAGAGATACTAAGACCCCATTCCTGCCCTCAAGGAACTTATGCTCTAACCCTAAGCTCTTAAAAAGAGGTTCCAGAAGGGTAGGTAACTTGTTCAAAGTTACACCATTTTAAGTGACTGATCCAGTATTTGAACCTTGTTTAAAAAAGAAAAGTTTATTTTTTATTCCAAAGCTTCTCCCTTTTCAACTATACCACATTGCATCCTCTTGTCACATTGTAGTATAATTACTTATAATTATTTTCAATTGCAGTTATTAAAATGTATTTAGCTCCACCTAACTTAGCAGGTGATTAGCAGGGACATAAGTCAAGGTGTAATAGTGCATTATAAATGTTGAAAATATTCCCATATATTAAACATATTTTATCTATTTAAAATAAAAGTGAAATTGGTTTATCTCTGGGTGATTTAAGTGATGTTTATCTTTTTTACACTGTTGTGTATCTTAAAATTTTTCTGAAATGAGATTGCATTGTATCTATCTTTTTTGAAAAGTTATTTTTAAAATAAAACAAAATATATATGAAAATGCTTTTTAGGCTGTAAAGTGCTAATAAGTATCAGCTACTGAATTCATTGCAATGTAATAAAACCCTCAATGCATGGATCAGGTTAAAAGCACATCCAATCAACCTTGGTAACTGATGTTGATAAATGTCCCAGAAGTAGGTGCTCCCAGAGCAGTAAGACTATGGTATCAAGATCAAACTATCTCAGATTTGGTGAGCCCAGCTTTGCCCAACTTTACCAGAGGGTACAGAACAAACGAGGCCAGAGCCTGGTCAGGTGTTGCAGTGTCTAGAAAGGTGGAAATCTCTCCCTCTTTGTTGGCAATCTCTCATTTTATGGGAGGTTTAAAGAAATGCCCAATTGTACTATTCACATCTGTTATCAGCCACTTTCCCTCAAGGATTCCTAGTGGGAATTTGGTTTTAATGACACTGCATGTGAACTTGGGTCCCCAGCTCCTTGAGCAGGTGGATAATAGTGAGCTTAATTCTGGGCCAGGCACTCTGGAACTTCTTTACTTTGGATGTAATCCTTCTTTTGCCTCCTTAGAAACCAACCTCTGCCAATAAGTACTACTCCTCCTATCCAAATGAAGCCTAACAATTTCTTCTCAGGCTCACTGATCTTTGACCAACCAACCCCTTGTGTATAGAAGAGTCCCCTCCCTTTGGACAAAGGAGGTTTGGGCTTCCCTAGAGGTTTAGGAGATCAAGGCTGGTGATAGAAACTTCCAGGGGTATTAGCCTAGCAGTTCTGAGCCTTCACACTTATCATACATCAAAGTAGCTTAAGGAATATATTCCTAATTTAATCCAAGGTTCCTTCTAGACACTTATTATATTGGTACATGCTTTCAAGCAGAGTGCTTTATAGTTGGGAGGTAAAATAATATTTTACAATAGTGTATGATTTCAAAGGCACCTTCACTTGCACTTTTATTTCATTTAATCATCACAGCAGCCCTTTGGGACACTTATTTACTTTGCAGTGAGGAAAACAAGGCTTAGAAAGGATGGGTGGTAAATCCAAGGTTCAAGGGCAAGACTCAAACCTAGGTCTTCTGACTCCAAATATTGGGCAATTTCTGCTGCTTTTCTACAACTAAAAATCTGACCCTAGGTCACGGGCTGAGAATGTGTAGGGTGAGAATGATCTTACTCACAGTGAAGCTATCGTGCAGAAGGGAAGGAGAGGGGACAGGAAAGGAACCACTTTCCACTGAGCTTCTCCTCAGTGCTGGCTGTCTTCCATGCACTATCTCCTGTAAATGTCTTCCGTGCGCTATCTCCCCATTTACAGGAGATAGTGATGGAAAAGAAATGGAAATAAAGCAAGATTCAATTACTTCCCCGAAGTCACATAGCTTACAAGTGACAAAGGTAAGCTGATAACCAGTCTTTCTGACCCCCAAATACACAATCTTCTTACCACACTTCATATTTCACTACAACTCTGTGCATTTACACACATGGTCGATTATAAAAAGCATGACAAAGAAAAGTTCTCTGTTTTAGAAAGGTTCGTGTTTTTAAGAACACACATATATCCCCTTTCTTTCCCCCAACCCTCCAGCACAGCTTTCCATGTGACATGGCTGACTTCTGCTCCCTTGCAGGGTGTGTGCTGGTGGTGTCTGTGATTGAACAGCTTGCTCAAGTTCACAACTCAACGGTCCAGACCTCAATGGAGAGACTGTGCAGCTACTTGCCTGGTAAATACAGAAAGACTCACTTGGCTGTGGGTCTGCGTTTTTTCTCATTCATGAGCCATCATGAGGGAGTTTATACCCTACATGTGCTTACAGAGGAGAATCTGATTGTGTTATTTCTGTGAGTTGATATTCTTATGGAGCTCATAGAAATTAAAAGGAAGACACAAAAAAATACTTGAGGCAATTTTTTTCCCCTGACATTCATTTTCTCTCATGGCAGAATGAGATTGTTGTGGACATTTAGGGAATAAAATGTAGACTGGCCGATTGTTGTTTTATGTGTCACATTTATGATTTGCCCACCTGGTGTTCATGGCCTTAAGTACCAAGAAGGTCAAAATTATGAATAATGAATAAGTTTCAATGATTTATGTTAATTTAACCACATACATATTCTCAGATGCAAGCACCTCCTTTCTAACACAGAGCTTTATTTAGGCTGAGGAGACAATGGATCTTAAAACTCCAAATGGAAAAATAATCTGTGGACATTCCATTGATTTGAACTGGATCTCTATAAAATCCTTTACACATCCTGCAAAAGAGGGAAATGATTGGTGGTTTAAACAAATTGTATAGTTTTTTACACTCTCAGCAGAAAGAAAATATTGATGCTATTTCTCTTATAGAATACTGTTAGGTGTACAATCACAATGAATAAACTTCTTTGAGAGTCAAATTTTCATTCACTTAATGTTAAGGAACTAATTCTTCAAAGATGCCTACATTATTATTTTTAAGTAAGGTAGTTGGACTCATGACGATTTTATATTTGATTTAACAGATGTTGTGTCAATGGCGTCAAAACATTTTCGGAAAATTTATTGCATGCAGTCTCAATGTATGCTCATAAGCTCATTTTTTTAGAATTCAAAAATAAAGACTGGGAAAGGATAATACACAAATACATGTGTTTGCAATGTCCCAGTTTGACCGTTGCTAAGATTTTGACATATTTTCACAGAATTAGAAGGTAACAAATAGACTTGAAACGCCCTTTGGCTTCCCCCACTCCCAGTTACATTTTCCTACCACCTCCCTAGATGGAACCACTCCTAGGAGCTTGATGGGCATTGGGTTTGGCAAATTTTATACTTTTACAGTCACTTGTATGAATCCATAGACTATGTGTAGTATTGTCTGTGGATAATTTTTAACCTTTTCTTGGTAAAAGGAAACAAATTAAAAAACACACGCAAAATAAATGTAGAGCTTTACCAGTTGTTGAAAGGTGAACACCCTTGTAAACATAGCCCAGGTCAAGAAGGAACAAATAGGTAGCTGCTCCAAAAGTCCCATCCACATGCCTCAACCCATCATAAATTCCTCCTCCCCCCTAAAAAAACAACATCCTGAAGGTTACTATAATCATTTCCTTGTATTGCTTTATAGCTTTATCACCCAACTGCATATCTCCAGACACCATAGTCTTGCCCAGTTTTTAAATTTTTGATGTGTCTTTTAAGTCGATTTTAATCTACCAGTTTCCTTTCCATCCCTTCTAGCTGTGGAATCTGCCGTGTAGATTTCTGCATTTTCCTGATGGCATCCCTGTGGTATGATTGAATATGTTTCTCTGTGCTCTGTATTTCCTGAAAATTGGCAGCTAGATCCAGAGGCTTGATGAGACTCCAGTTTGATTTCTTTGGCAAGGCTATAAGTGATGGTGTTTTCTTTCATCAGGAGGCCATCATAAGTGGTTTTCTCTTTTTTATTTTTGTGATACTAACAGCTGTTGATGCTCTATGACTAGGTCTATTAGTTCATTGGAGGTTGCAAAATGGTGCTATTCTAATCTATCAGTTATATTTCCTTTAGTAGTTGAAATATATTAGACACAGTTTCCTTCATCATCATCATAGTTTAGGGATGTTTTTCCCCACAGTTCCTAATGGTACTATTATTCATTCTAAGAAAGGCAGGATAAATGCTTGATTCTTTTGTTTTACTTGCCAGTTTTCAAATAACTCATTGCCTTTGTAGTATCATCCCAAAGAAGTCACTTGGTTTTCTTTAAAGTATCATTATGAACTCATGAATTTATACACATTTGATGAGTTTCAGACTACTTCAATTATTATCCCTTTAAAGCTCAAATTCTCTCATCTTTGACCAGTAGGAACTTCTTCAAGTTTGCTCCTGGGTCCTTTTGACATAAGTCTAAGTAGTCTTTGTAGCTTCCTCACTAACTAGTGTGACAAGTTGTTCCAGCCTGTCTTGTACATTTCCAACCCCAGGCTTGAAATCAGTCATTTCTCTTAGAAGCTCTAGTTTCTTTTAGTGGGAAATAGTATTAAGACCATGATCTGGGTGCATAGGAATGTCATTGCTACTCAGTTGGTCCTTCTTTCTAGACTTCTTCCGTTGACAGTGATAGAAAATATACATATATACATTTACATATATTATTTTAATATAAAGTATATGAGTTCATTCTGACACTTCAAATTCAAATTCAGGACTGTAGGAGTTTTTTTCTTAGTTTCTTCTGTATCATATCTGTATCTTCTTCTTTCCACACTCAAAGTTCTAACTCTCAAGGACAGGGAGATTGATAGAATTAAAATATCTCATAATTACTCATTTACCTATCCTTCTTTACACATATGACAGCCTCAGGACGTCAAGCCTAACACTACTACTATTAATATATTTTATAATCATTGAGAGCGGTTAAAAATTGTTTTTTGAATATGCTTTTCCCATTTCTCCACCCTTTTCAATCATTGTACTGTATTATTTGAGTATATGGCCATTACGTACAATATATACATTCCCTTTTCATCTTCATTTAGTTTTAGTTCCATCAGCAACTGTAAGATTGATGTTCACCACCAGCCCTTATGCAGATGTCTCTCTAGTCGAGTTGCTGTCTAAAGTTCATTCCTCAGGAATGACTCATGGGAACAATATTCCCTGAATTCTTGCATGTTGATAACAAGCTGGCTTGTCCTTTATGTTAGAAAGTCAGTGTTTTTCCGGATATAAAAATCCTTGGCAGGGACTTCCCTGACAGTCCAGTGGTTAAGGCTCCGCACTTCCATTGCAGGGGGTTCGGGTTCAATCCCTGGTCAGGGAACTAGGATCCCACATGCCACAGAGTGTGGCCAAAAAAAAAAAAAACCTTGGCACAATTTCTTTCCCTAAGTGTCTTAAATATGTTATTTAAAAGCCTAATGATAATCTAATTTTCTTTTTCTTATAAGTCACTTGCTGTTTTTGCCTAGTTCAAAGGATTTTTTTTTCTTCTATAAAATTTAGTCATCTAACTAGACTATGGCTTGGTGTCGGCTGTTGTATATTGATGTTCTCAGGCATGCAGTGTGCTCTTATTCTCTCATTTTGAAACTAATATGTGGCTTCAAATACATTTTTTATAATTTCAGGAAAGTTTTTAGTATTTGGTCAGTTTCCTTGATTTGGTTTTCTTTGTCAGGGATTTCTATAACCATATTTTAAATCTTTGCCTGTATTCACGATTTTGCCTATCTCTTGAATGAATACTTTTTATCACTTCAATTATTTTTTATCTTGAAAGTTTTCCTCTTTTCCATATTCTATTTCTCTTAGAACGTCAGCTATTGTATTCCCTTCTTCTTGTGTTCATTCTAATTTAGATTTCATTACTTTTATAATCTTGTATTCTTCCCTGAGTTCTTTTATTCCATACCTGAGTTTTTCCAATTCTGATTTCTGTTGTTCTTTCATGTCTTATACCATTTTATTAATGCTTCTCACTCATTTTGAAATACTGTTATGTTTTAATCCTTTTTTTGGCATGATTTTCTGGCATGTTTTTGCTATCTGTAAGGATGTGATTCTGTTCCTTATTCTTTTTTTTTTTTCTTATAATAACTTTGTATGGGAGTTGACCTAGATACATATCTGTTGCTCATTTTTATGTGAAATTAGTTTTCAAAAACTCTTAGAAAGAGAAGTGGCTCAGGGTAGCTTCTCCAAATGTACAGAACTCCTTCTTCCATTGTTTTTGTGTAGTGTTAAAAAGTAAGTAAATAAACACATGGCTGCTTGCATCTTGAAATTTTCTGATTCTGTCCCTCTGCACACTTTTACCTGGATTTTCTCTTTACTTTGCTTCTATCCAACTCAATTTTGATTCCAAACCCACTAGTTTCCCCTCAGTGTGGGCCCTGTCCTGGAAGGGAGGTCTGGTAGGTCAGTTTCTAGAACTTGTAAATGCCTGACCACTCAAACCCTTTAGTCCTTACAACCTTGAGTCCTTTGCACTCATCTGCTACTGCAGTGGGCAAAACCCCTCCCAGTTTCAGCTGATGTTCTTCATTGGCCCACCATACTTTGTCATCAATACCTGTGGGCTATTTTGGAGATTCTGCTATTCATCCCTTTGCTTCCCTTTACTTTCTCCCATACTGATGTTGATAACCCTTAAGTCCCATGATTGTGAGTGGTTTATCGTTGTCTTAATTGTATTCTGGGAATCGTGGAGATATCTAGTTTTGTTGTAAGTATTGTCCATGGGGTTTTGGTTTTCCTATCTAGAAGCTCTATTTTTTTTTTTTTTTTTTTTGTAGAGATTCAGTGAAATTCCAAAACTCTGCTGCCTCCACCATCATCTTTCCAGAATCCTCCCTTGTGGGGACTGTAGTTTTACATCAATGTTTACTGTATATACCACTCTGCAACTTCTGCTTTTCACTCACCATTATGTTTTTGAGATCTATATGTGTCAAGACATATATAGACTTAGGTCAGGCCTCTTAATTACTCTATAGTCCTTCACCATATAAATGTCCCATATTTTATTTATCCATCCCCATTTTTATTGGACATTCAAAATCTATTATAAACCTTACTTTATATTTTCACATCTCTGAATTAGAGAAAGAAGAAAATGTTATTACCATTTTACAAAAAGGAAGAAAAATTAAAAAGTCATAATCATCATTAAGACTTGTTTTGATTGTTGTCATTTCTGTGTAATAGACCACACTGACAGATATCACCATTTTTACCTTGAGTTTGATTTTCTCTTTTTAAGCAAAGTTGTGTTGTTCAAAGATGAAAGGCTGAGTAAAAATCTTATTTCTCAGATGATCCTGTCCCAGTGTACCAGCAAAATACAAAACAACATGAACCAAGATTGCTGGTGTTCAAGGTTCCACCTTGGCTCCTTTTGACTCATAACAGAAAATTTTAGAGTCTGCTGAGGTAAAATGAGAGGTTGAAAATCAGATGGTGGTAAAATAGAAGCTAGCACTTTGCCAAGGGAAGGAAAGTTGGTATTTCAGTTTTTCAGTGGAGGGTTACCTTTTTTTTTTTTTACAAATACGATTCTTTATTTATTTTTTTTTTGAAAGAAGGTTGTTCTTTTTCACTTTATTTTTATTATTATTATTTTTTAATTAATTAATTTATTTATTTATTTTTGGCTGTGTTGTGTCTTCGTTTCTGTGCGAGGGCTTTCTCTAGTTGTGGCAAGTGGGGACCACTCTTCATCGCGGTGCGCAGGCCTCTCACTATTGTGGCGTCTCTCGTTGTGGAGCACAGGCTCCAGATGCGCAGGCTCAGTAATTGTGGCTCACAGGCCTAGTTGCTCCGCGGCATGTGGGATCTTCCCAGACCAGGGCTCGAACCCGTGTCCCCTGTATTAGCAGGCAGATTCTCAACTGCTGCGCCACCAGGGAAGCCCGAGGGTTACCTTTTAATTGGAGGAATTTCAAAGGATTTATAAGGCTATTTGGAGTTATTTTCATTTTATTAATTAATATTCACCTCTAGATAGAAATAAAGTACTCAGTTTGGATTAAAGGCTCTTTCACCTGACAGACATAAGGGCAGGGTTGGCGTTACTGTTTCCATTTTGTGGATATGAAAGAGTGCACAGAATGGTCACGTGAATTGTATAGGGTGACAAAGATAGTCTGACCCTTAGCTAAAGATTTCTCCTTCTAGAAAACATAATAGGCCTGGTCCACAGTGACTGCCTGCACCCAGTATTGCCTTCTGTCTGGTGAGAATGGGAGAGAGGGGAAGTCAAAATATGCACAGCAACAAACAGTTATTATTTTAAAAATTATTTTTAAGTAGTACTGCTTTTATCTCCAAAGCTAAACAAGTATATAAAACATAACCTTAGCAGAGAAACCGTGCAAGCAACATTCTTGAGAATAATCACTCAGTAAATCATGCGGGCCTTTCCGATGCCTGGGAAGACAATGTTTTTTGGAATTGTGCAAAGTATTTCTGACCTTCAGTTTTACCCCACTGCATTTGCCTCTGGCTCTCATTAGTAAACACCTTGGAAGAATCTCAGAATTGTTAATGGAAAAATGATTAATGGAATCATTCTCACCAGGGGTCAGTAGACTCATATGCCCTCAGAGTCTTGCTAGAACTTCACTTTCTTGGGTCACCTGTGCAGAAATCTTATCTCCATGGAGTATGATAGTTAAAAACTCATGTCGTCTTAAAATGAGGAAGGCAGCTCTCCTCACATTCTGTAGGTTCTGAAAATCTACATGCAGCCCAGAACACATAGCTACAAAACTATCTCAGTGGTCAGTTCACCTCACTGTGCTGCAAATTTCTAATCAGCAGTTAGTGTATACCTGAGGTAGATGAGGCATCAAATAAAATGTCCTAAGTATGTTGAAATGCATACTACAAATAGTTTGGGCTTTTGGGGTAGAAGACTTTAATCTCTTACTGAACCACTGTGCTCTTGGGCAAGCCTTACCTCTCTAAACCTCAAAGTTCCTTCCCATAGAATGAGGGTAAAAATAACCACCCCCTCAAAAGTTTCTTATGAGAAACGAAGTGATGATAAACATAAGAGTGACTTACAACTTGGGATGTTCTAGGTTTTATTTACACCCACACATGTGGATACACCTATTGTTCCTTTTTTAACCTTCCTTTGCCCTGGGGAATGACCATACTTTTTTTTTCCCTATGCTGTTCCAAGTCCTTTTGATTCTGTAGAAATTAAATGCTCTTGTACTTTCCTGGTCACGGGCAAGGTTTAACTGTATACATTTTACATCAGATAGGTTACTAGCACTATGTTAGTGCCGGTCTTTTCTTCAGTTGTAGCAGTAACAGGATACCATCTGATCATGGCTGACTGGGCCCTGTCTGGCTTTTTCTAGAGAATTTGCCTCTCTCTGCTCTGCACCCTTCTGTGTTGACCTAGAGTTTAGCTCTCAGAGGCCCATCTCTTGTCCCACATTAGCCCATCTCTGCAGGAGCCTCTCATTCTTAACCATCACAGAATCTGTTTGAGAAAACTGATTGTTCAGATGGCCCTGCACAGAGGGTGAGGAGAACATTGCTGCCACTTACTTCAACTTGAGCAAAATAATGTTCTATAAAAAATACACACACATGCAAACACCTCTTATTTTACCAGAAAAAAGAAAAATGTTCTCTGCCTTTCAGGCAGCACTGCAAGTATATCAAAGAACACCCTGGTGTCGATTTTTAAATTGCTCTGCTCTCTGCTAAACTAGTTTTACATTAACAATACTAGAAACTCATTTCCAAAGTGCTTTGCAAGTTCATGTAATTTTGAATGTCGCTTACATAATCCTCCAAGCTTCCAAGACAGTGAAGGGAACTGAACTGAATCCTACTCCTACATTGTTCAGATGAGGAAAGTGAAATCCAGAAGGGGAGGCAACCTGACCAAGGTCAGAAGCCAGTTAGCTGGTGCTGAAACCCTGGTGTCTGAGACTTGGGACCTCAGAGCTTTTTTGACACCCATAAAGAGGAGCACCCAAGGGGTGCAGTTTTTATTTTATAACAGTTGAATTGATATTTAATTCACATGCCATACAATTCACTCATTTAAAGTGTATAATTCAGTGGTTTTTAGTATATTTACAGAGTTTTGCATCCATTGACACCATGAATTTTAGAACATTTTCATTATACCAGAAAGGACCTCCATGCCCCTTAGCCATCACCTCCCAAACATCCATTCTCCCCAGCGCTAAGCAACCACTAATCGACTTTATGCCTCTGTGAATTTGCCTATTCTAGGCATTTCATGTAAATGGAATCGTAGAAATATGTTTCTTTCACTCAGCATAATGTATTTAAGTTCATCCATGTTGCAGCATGTATCAGGAAGTCATTACTCTTTATAGCTGAATAATATCTTGTTGTGTGTAGAAAGCCCATTCTGTTCATCCACTCAGTAGTTAATAGCCATTTGGGTAGAGGTATTTCCACTTCTTCGTTATTTTATATAATTCCTCTATGAACATTCATGTATACGTTTTTGTGTGAGTATAAATATTTGAATTCTTTTGGGCCTAGAAGTGGGCTTATTGGCTCACATAGTAACTCAATATTTAACCATTAGAGGAACTGTCAGACTGTTTACCAAAGTTGCTGTACCATTTTATACACCCACCAGCAGAATATGAGGATTCTGATTTCTCCACATCCTCATCAATACTTGTTATTATCCGTCATTTTTTTTTAATGAGAGTAACCGCCTCTTTATTTTATGAATTTATTTATTTTATTTATTTATTTTTGGCCTCATTGGGTCTTCATTGCTGCACACGAGCTTTCTCTAGTTGTGGTGAGCAGGGGTTACTCTTCATTGTGGTGCACGGGCTTCTCATTGCAGTGGCTTCTCTTGTTGCAGAGCACGGGCTCTAGGTGTGCGGGCTTCAGTAGTTGTGGCACTTGGGCTCAGTAGTTGTGGCTCACGGGCTTAGTTGCTCAACAGCATGTGGGATCTTCCCAGACCAGGGCTTGAACCTGTGTCCCCTGCATTGGCAGGTGGATTCTCAACCACTGCACCCCCAGGGAAACCCTTATCTGTATTTTTATTCTCACATATCATCGTGGGTGTCAAGTTGTATCTCACTGTGGTTTTTATTTACATTTCCTTTAATAGCTGATGATGTTGACTATCTTTTCATGTGCTTATTGGCTATTTGTATAACTTCTTTGGAGAATATCTATTCAGATGATTTTTGAAAACGTTTGGTACAATTCACCAGTGAAGCTATCTGGTCCTGGGCTTTTCTTTATGGGACATTTTTGATTACTAATTTAATCTCTTGTTGTATGTCTATTAAGATTGTATATTTATTCTTGAGTCAGTTTTGGTAGTTTGCCTTTCATTTGTTGCCATGCAGATGTCATAGTATTTCCTTATCGTTCTTTTTATTTCTGTAAGGTCAATAGTAATGTGAGATTAGTTTTAAGTTCCTACTTCAAAAGCATAATGTGTTTGAAGTCTCATGCTTTATTGCAAAAAAAGTCCCATGAAACTATCTATTTTAATATAAAAGTAATATTTACATTATTTACCATTGAGTAAAATTGAAGTACCAGAGAGTTTTCCCATATTTATCCTGTTGTTTCACTACCCTATTCTCCAAGCAACTGGTAGCCCAGTTTGAGGTAAGTATGACAAGAAAAATTTTTCTCAGGGAGGGTTTCCCATCTGTCCCCAGGACAGTCCATCCATCCTAACCATGGAAAAGTCCTCCATAGAATTACCAGGGTTCCACAGTCAGCTGACAAACTGGAGAAACAGGACCAGAGATTTAACAGGTTTCCTTGTCCAAACAGACCAATCCATAAAGCCTTCCTGTACTTTCATAACATGGGAAGCAGGAGAAGGAGGTTGTCTAGGCCATGGGTTTGCATATGTGTGTGTGTGTGTGTGTGTGTGTGTTTCTCTGGTGTAGATGGCAATGCAGAGACACCTGTGACAGTTAGTAGCCTTTTATGTCTGGAATACCAACAGCAAAAATTAAATAGCCAAAGTAAAGTCTTTTTTCCCCAAATGAACATCAGAGAAGAATATTTTCAACAAAGCAATATTTCAGATTATTTACTTTAAAGCAAGTCCTGTTTCTGTCATCATCAACAAATGAGATCCTTACCAACATTCAGACATTCCCTGTTGTACAAAAGAAAATGAGACTCCAGAATTTAACCGTATTTTTATCAAAAATTAGTGGTCTTTAACATCTACAGTAAACAAAGTGCCATTTACATAAACCTGAGATGGAAATGATATTTTCATGGGTATATTAACTATAACATTTCTCCCAAACCTTTACAATTAATCACTTGAATTAATAATAAATTAAGCACTTAGCTTCAGTTCCTAGTAAAGATCATTATTAACTCGTGTGTTAAATTCATCATAATGAAAAATAATTTATTTCCCCTGATTTTTCTTAGAAAAACTGTTCTTGAAGACCACCTGCTATTTAGTGGTAGGCATATTTGGACCAGACATCATAAAACTGTGAGTATGCCAGCACATTAATTTGATTTGTTTGCTGGGACGTGATGGGGGGGAAGCAGGAAAACTGGGAGGTAGCTGGCTCCATTTCCAGTTGGATGTACTTTTTGTAAAAGGGCGTAACCTCTATCCAGTTCTTGTTCATAGTGGAAAATTCAAACCTGACTCAGATCCTTTGTGATCCTAGGCAAAGGCTCCCTTTGAATTACAGTGTGGCAACCTGGCTCAGTTTCTCTCCAAGAGGCTTTCAGAAGGAATTTCACCAATAATGCCAACAAATGACAAGATCCTAGTGACTGGACATGGGATTTTGACCCTTTCTCCTGAGCTTGACCTACACTCCCTCCTGGGTTCTCGGGCCACGTGCTTCTCAGGTTCTTTCCTTCTCTCCTCCCACCTGCTGGTTTCCTGGCCTTCTCTCCAGCCCCACCCCTCAAGATCCTGTATGTGCGCCATTATCATTATCTGTCTGCTTCCTTTCTTTCTTTTCTCTTTTTTGAGCTCAGAGCACTGGATCAGATAAATCATATTCCTGTTCATGGCACTTTCTCATCAAGGATTCATACATGGCTTTCTTGTATTTCTTATTTAGTTATTTACCTAGTTACTTTGAATACTGTAATTAGCTTCCAAATTACCTCCCAAGGCAAATTCTAGGTCCTTGACAATAACTTACCCTAACCACATGGTCCTTCTCTTCATTCTCAAGCTTTTCTCCACCCGAGTAATAAATCCCATGTTTATCTTGCTCTTGTTTCCTTTTTCTATAGTCTTTATATATATGTATATTTTTATTAATATGATAAATTATAATCATAAAAATAATATATGCTAATACAATAAATAATTATTAATATATTTATTTTATATATTCCTTTAAAGCATATTTTAAAATTCTGGTTATTTCTTTACTTTATGAAGAGAGTATCACATTGTTCATAATCTTTGGGGACTTAGCACTTACATTTGTATGTCTAAGATTCATCCACAGATTTGTGTCACTGCTGTAGTTCATGCACTCTGACTGCACACAATATTCCATTGTGTCTCTACAAGAGTCTATTTCTTCACTCTCCCATTGACGGGTGTTTGGGTTGTTTTCTGGTTTTGCACTGTTCACGTGTGGCACTTGTGAACAGTGCTACTGTGAACATTCTTACATGTTCCTATTTTATATGCCTAATATTAGCCTCAGAGCAGAGTGGCTCAGAGAAGCTAACCCCACAGAAGGGTAGCCTGCAGTTACAGAATTCTAAAGACAAAAGGAACTTAAAATGATACAGACCAGAGGGATGATCAGTGTTCCATCGTGCTGTGCACCTGCCTCTATTTATATTGCCCTCCCTCTACTGTGGTCAGTGATTTTTCATGAGCCCTGGACTGGGAGTTTTTGGAAGGCAGGGACCCCTTCTTCTTAGCTCATATCTCTATTACTGCCACTGCCTCCTAATAGGACCCCAGCCCTGCAGGATTGCCCATTGCCTTGCAAGTCCATAATCCACATTCTAGCTGGCTAGATAGCTTTTTAATGCAAAACTAATTATGGCAATCTCCAACATAAAATTTTCACAGCCTTTGCAGGATTCCTTAGTCCCCTATACAAAGCTCTTTATGAACTGACCCCTGAGGACATTTTCAGACTCATCCCTGGCTGCTCCACAGCACACCATGCTCCAAACCACTTGTAATTCTCCCCACACATGAGAAGGTTTTTGCCTCAGGACCTTTGCATGAGCTGTTCGCTCAGCTTGGCACATCCAAAACCTGTACCCCAAACAAATCTTACTTCTCTGGACCTCAGCTCCAGGGTCACTTCCTCTGGAAGCTTTCCTGACCCTCCCTAGGCTAAGATAGATACCCCCAACACACACACACAGACTCACACACATTCTTCTTATCCTGTGCAAACCCCTAGCACAGCACTTATCATGTCTGTTTGTACTTTAATTCTCCATTTACTTTTTTGAGTTGCTAACTAGATTGAAAGACTTCTGAGGACTAAGACTACATTTATTCATCTTAAGCAAAATACTGAATATGTGGAAGGAAGGAAGGAAGGAAGGAAGGGTGGGAGGAAGGGGAAGCAGGGAGCTTTGTATCTCCAGGGCTTGGTGCAATACTTGAGCATAGAAAGCCTTTAGTAAACATTTGTTAAATTGATTCATTCTTTATAAAAATAAAATTATCACTACAGATGAACTAAAGAAAAGAAAACAATTTAGCCTATTCAATGAATCTGTTTACACACCTAGTCTGAGCCAGGTGCTCTGGGGGAAACATCAGCTTGGCCAGAGAGGTTTTCCTGGGCCTAGATCAGGGAACCAGAGAAGTAAGTGGAAAACAGTCACAGAAGCCAAAGAGGGCAGTACACACAGATATGCAAAAGGGATGTCAGAGATTAGCTACCAAGTGTGCTGGGAGTAATAGGGAAGTGGCCTGAGTTCACTGGGAAACCCAATGCTCTTCTGTAGCTGGCTAGAGGGCGCTGAGTGCAAGAGCCAGTTAAGCATGGGATCAAAGAGAGGACAGACAGACACTGTACTAGATAACTACAGGTGTGGACTGTACAAGAGACAGTCCCCACCTCAAATAACTATAAGTGGACACAGGGTGTTGAGAAAAAATGGACCTGGCAAGCCACTGAAAGAGGCTGAATAGGTGGTGGGGAGGGGAAGAAAGTTTTTCCTTTGAGAGTCATAAGATGACTAATTCTCATTAGTATGGGGGAGGCCACTTTGAAGAAAGATAGATATAATAAATGATCCCCCTTTGTGGTTGCGTCCACTATTAGTTTTGTTTGTGTGTAATTTTCCAGGACCCATATTAGTTGTTTGCTGATAGCAATTTCTCTTCCTATGGTGGCCTCTTCTTACAGCTTATTTTAATCAATCACATGCAGTTCTGGGCTGATGTAGACCCTGAACATGACAACCTTATGATTTAGTTTTACCTGAATTTCAGGCTTCCAATACTAAATGTGTTTCCTAACCCAGAGGGCATCCCTCCTCATTATTTCACAGGTCAATTCTCAATGATTCATGGACTAATTATTCAGCAACTACATTTCCTACCCACAGGCGAACCACAGGATGTTGTTAGGAAGTGGGACACCTGAGTACTCGGGCATTCATTAGCCCAAGAACCTGGGTCAGGCAGGGCGGGGCTACTTCCGGGAGCAACCACGCCTAGCCAGTGACCACGTGCTCGGTCTTCCTTGTCTTGACTTCTGTTGTGCCAGAGGTTGCCATAGCAAAGCTGATGCTGGTCTTCTGTTCATCTCACCTTGCTTCATGGTATCTATTTATGCTCTCAATCATAAAATCTTATATTCCAAACTTAGGGGCTTTCAGAAATCAGGAGAGGCCTAAACTACTAACATGTTTAGAAGAAAAATGCAAAACAGGGTTTAAAACAATTTTGGTACAACTTAAATGTAATTAACATATTTTTAAATAGCAAAAATATAAAGTACAATAATACAACTGAGCCATTGACAAGGTAATGACAAGATTTATAGAAATGATTAAATTCCTAGTACACTCTAAAGAGTGTGGTCCAGAAGTGAGATAAAAGTGTTAAGTCATATGAGGAAGATCTTCTTTCAATGTTGTGAGTGTATCTCTGTGGCTATATATTAATGTATAAATTCTCCTTTGAAAGTGATGTCAAAGGTCTAAATCTGAGAGCTTTCTTGTGTGAAAGGCCCTGCCCTTGCTCCCTGCCATAGGCTATCACTCTACCTGTCTGTTCAAACTTAACCCTGACCGTGCTCCCTTCTTTTGATTTATGATGATGCCAATCATCAGCATTGACCTCCTTCTACCATGATCCTAATTAAACTTGTTAATTAGCTCTGCCGAATGTGTTGAAGCTTCCTCCCCACATGACTCACTCCTGTACAACTCTGTTACCTGTAAAGGTAGTAAAGGATATAAATTGAAATGTGACCATTTTGATCTTATTTGCAGCTCCAGGGAAAAGAAGGCAATGTTGGATGGGAATAGTTATTAAGGGTTTGGAGATTTCCTAAGGATTTCACAAATTATGTATAGCCTAGGCCTTCTATCCCAAGGTTGGTTAAGAGCACACATGCTACTTTGCCACTTCTTTGCATCTTGCACATTGTCATGGTCTTACACTTGTCTGGATGTATGAGGCTCAGCACTTTCTATTCTTGTCCAAAGGAGTGCTTCTCAATTCCAGTCTTTTGATGATAAAGCTCTGATCTTAGAGGACTGGGGAGGGAAACCACATACCCAGTTCCCCTCTTCAATTTTTCAGTTCAGAGAACACAAGTCTCACTCTCTGAATGAGGGGCCCCCATCCCCACTCCCATATTCAAGTTCGCTTACTTGAAATTTTGCTCTGTTTGCAGGGGAAAGAGAATAGATCTTGGACACTATATGATGAATTGGCTCTGGTGGTTCTGAATTGCCACAGATGGGATATTGGCCTTAGGTTGGAAAAAAAAAAAGATTAAGCAGAGCCTTATTTATTACCCTCCTGAGTCCACAAAGTACCAGATCCCCCCAAAGACAGCAGTCATCAATTAAATAAATGAACCATTAAGTTGAGAACAGATGTGTGAAAACAGCCGCCCTCTCCTGATTTACTGACCCTTGGTAGACATTACTTTGGTAATGGACCTTGTGTGTCACAAACTGCTTGTCCCACAGCTTAGTTACCTTTAAGTTACCTTCCCCTCCACCTCCTATGAAGGAACCCTGGGGCCAAGCAGATGACTCTCATGATGAGCTCGCTTTCCTGTCTTAACTCAGATGCTCACAAAAAGCTGAAAAGCCGTCTAGCCAGTCACATTGTTAGTCTCATTCAGCTGGAATGAAATTTGAAAGCCATGATCCCAGCCTATGTTTTCACATACTAGTGACCATCAAAATATTTTCTCTTTTTTTAATTGAAGTATAGTTGATTTACAATATTGTCTTAGTTTCAGGGGTACAGCAAAGTGATTGGGTTATACATATATTCTTTTTTATTATTTTCCATTATAGTTTATTACGAGATATTGAATATAGTTCCCTATGCTACACAGTAAAATCTTGTTGTTGATCTGTTTTATGTATGGTAGTGTGTATCTGTTAATCCCATATTCCTAATTTATCCCTCCCCCTTCCCCTTTGGTAACCATAAGTTTCTTTTCTATGTCCGTGAGTCTATTTCTGTTTTGTATATAAGTCCATTTGTACTATTTTTTAGATTCCACATATAAGTGGTATCATATAACATTTGTCTTTCTCTCTCTGACTTACTTCACTTAGTATGATAATCTCTAGGTCCATCCATGTTGCAGCAAATGGCATTATTTCATCCTTTTTTATGGCATTGTTTAATTCTTTTTTATTCCATTGTGTATGTGTGTGTCTATATATATAGACACACACACACACACACACACACACATATATCACATCTTCTTTATCCATTCACCTGTTGATAGACACTTAGGTTGCTTCCATGTCTTGGCTATTCTAAATAGTGCTGCTATTAACATTGGGGTGCATGTGTCTTTTCAAATTAGAGTTTTCATCTTTTCCTGATACATGCCCAGGAATGGGATTCCTGGATCACATCAAAATATTTAAAGATCTCTGAGATGGGCTCTCTTTCTCCGATAGGCTTTTCATTAATATTGGGACAGTTCTTTCTGCAAGAAGGTTCATGATATAAATTAAGACTCAAGGCCCCTCCTAGCACTTTTTGCTTGGCAGTCCAAAGTTAAGGTTATTAGAGCTTTTAAAGATGTTTCAATGTTCAGCAACTATTAAAAGTGCTACTTATGCACACTAAGTGAAACCAGGATGCGTTTCTGTTTTATTTTGTTTTGTTTGCACCTTGCTTTTGTTTTACCTCTCTAAATCTTGTTTTTTATTCTGCATGTCCAGGTAGAAAACTCCCTTGGAGGAGTGGACAACCTAATGGAGGGTTGATGGAATGGTTATTGGAGAAATAAAGCAGAAACAGGAATGAAGCCAGGGAGAAGATCCAATGACTTGCATCCAGGCCCTGGTCACAGGGCCAAGCATTGCCAAGCTCACCAGTGCTTCTCAAGGGCTGGCCCATGCATGGGCTGTGACTGCATTCAGTCAAAAAAAGCAAAAAAACAGAAACAACTTAACTTTGCTTGTGAAGTAGAAGGAAGAGGAAGAGGAAGAGGGTCAGGGAGAGAAGAATGGTGGTAGTGATTGTAGTAGCTGTAGAGATAGTCACTGTAATAGTTGGAGGGGGAGGGTGTTAGAGTAGATTTATTACAAGGGCACCTAAAGCATGTCATGGAACTTAAAGGCAGGAAAATATCCAGGCTTCAGACAGAGCTGGAAACAGGACTGGGAAGCCACCAGGAACAGAGTCTTCCTCACTGCACACATTGGGTTCTGCCCCCTGAACCCCATCCTACAGACTAGCTTTCCAAATGCTCTGTCCTCATGGCAGGAAATGACATTACAGTCCCCAGTCACTATAGCTCCTGCTATTCTTGGAACAGCCCAGAATGAAGTCAGACTTTTTAATGCCAATTCCAAATTTCCCTGAGAGAGAATCTGATTGGTCCTACTTGAATTGCAGTCTAATGAGGACCAATCAACTGGCAGGAGATATGAAGTATATGCACAGTTGCCAGGAACCCACCCCTACAGGTGAAGGGGGACAGTTAAGTGATCATGTGAGTTGAGAAGAAACCCCTCAAAATAGCTTCTAGAATTTATAACTGTCCTTCCAAGATTAGTCTCTAGATATTACCAATGTATGTTTCTGGAGTCTTTGTTTTTATTGTTTTGATTTGAGTTTGAATCAGTAGTTTACTTGGAAAAGTTACTCTAAGTCCACACATGACTTGTTCCTTCATTTGAAGCAGCACATTATACTCATCCTTCTTGGTTTAAGAGTATTGGGGGTGGCATGTAGAAAATGAATATGCAAGGTTTGTTTTAACCCCTTCAAACCTAGACATAAACCAAAATGTTTGAAGAGCACTATCCTTACACCATACTCAGGGGAAAAAGTCAAATATAAACATATTTACTTTAAAAGAAAAAGAGGTGATTTGGATTATATCTAAGAAAATAATTTTAGGTGTTTAAGGCTATATCAAAGATTTTTTGCTATAAGGCTCAGCAAACATTAAAATGTTGTTCTGGGGCTTCCCTGGTGGTGCAGTGGTTGAGAGTCTGCCTGCCAGTGCGGGGGACACAGGTTCGAGCCCTGGTCTGGGAAGATCCCACATGCCTCCGGGCAACTGAGCCCGTGAGCCACAACTACTGAGCCTACGCTCTAGAGCCCGTGAGCCACAATTACTGAGCCCACGTGCCACAACTACTGAAGCCCCTGCACCTAGAGCTCGTGCTCCACAACAAGAGAAGCCACAGCAATGAGAAGCCCACGCACCACAGCGAAGAGTAGCCCCCAATCGTCTTAACTAGAGAAAGCCTGCGCGCAGCAACAAAGAGCCAACACAGCCAAAAATAAATAAATTTAAAAAAATAATGTTGTTCCCGTGAAATTACACCCCTGTCCATTTTTCCTTTCTCAATTTTATTTGCGGCTTCTCCTGAAAAGCATCACAGTGCCCGTGTGAGAGGCCGGCTCACAGCCCAGTGCTGTGAGCCCCCTCTCCCCACCTCCAGGACCTTATTCTAAAAGTAGGAGAGAGCAAGTGGCAGGAAATCGTTATGATCCAGCAGCTGCATGGAACTGGACTCAAAGGCCATACTAGAATCCATTCTGGGAACTGACCTTCTTTTGAAATAGCTTTTGTTTCCTAATGCCTGAGAGCTTTTAAATATCCTTTGTTTTGCCCTATTTCCCTCCAGGCTCAGAGCTGATGTGAATGCTGATGTGGTGTGTCACACCCTGGAGTTTTGTAAACAGGACCCTGGCCAACCCTTGTGTCACCTCTATCCCCTTCCCAAGGTGAGTGCTTTTTCGTTCTGAATGTCAGATTACGGTGATATGCAAGCCCTTTGGAAATCTGGTAAAGGGAGGTTCAGCTTCACTGGCTCAGTGGTTTGGGGACAGGGACCGGCAAAATGACATTTTCCATTACATCACCTGGAATAATATTCCCAAACTTCAGCTTAGATCCCTCCCCCATGCCACCAAAGAATGTCTTTGTTGTTTATTTTAGACTGTAATCTAGAGCTGGGGCGGCAGTACATAGGAAATCTGACCAGCCAAGGTGAGAAGAGGTTAAATCCCTCTCCACCCCTTAAAAATCAAGCAAGTTACTTTTATAGAGTGACCAACTCATGCAGTTTGCCCAGGACTTTCCTGGTATAAGCACTTGGAAGTCCCACATCCTGGGAAAACTTGGGCAGTTGTTCCCCCTAGTCTAAGCTTTATTGTTCTCACCCATAAAATCGGTCTAACAAAATACCTAAAATACCTCCCTCATAGATTTGTTGGGGGAAGTAGGTGAACTAATATACATAAAATGCTTAGCACAATACCTGCTGCATAAATAAGTATTAATAAAAATGGTAGCTAATATAATTATTACCAATATCATTATTATTCAGAGGTAGCTCTTCAGAATACCGTGTGTGCATTATATCATGTTGGACAATTTTTTTATTTTTATTTATTTATTTTTTTAATATTTATTTATGTATTTATTTTTTGGCTGCTTCGGGTCTTAGTTGCGGCACATGGGATCTTTCATTGCGGCGTGTGGGCTCTTCATTGCAGTGCATGGACTTCTCTCTAGTTGTGGCGCACAGGCTTATTAGTTGCGGTGCGAGGGCTCTCTAGTTGTGGCATGTGGGCTCAGTAGTTGCAGTGTGTGGGCTTAGTTGCCCTGTGGCATGTGGGACCTTAGTTCCCTGACCAGGGATCGAACCGGCATCCCCTGCATTGCAAGACAGATTCTTAACCACTGGACCACCAGGGAAGTCCTGACAATTCTGAATTGGAATGCAGATGGAGACAGACTAATGTGGACACAATTTCCTGCTCGTGCTATGAATAAGAGTATGATATTAGACCTGGTTAGGCCTCAAAATAATGATTTTCAGAAACTTCTATAAAATAAAATAAAACAAAATAAGTAAAATAAAATTCTATGTCCCCTTTCCCAGAATTATAGTCTTTCTATATATAACACAACAGGTTTCTGTTTTATTTGTAATTTCCTTTTTATTCTTATTGAAATAAAGTCATTTTAACACTTTTTGGCCTAACCAATGAACACGATTTGGGTTACAGGTAATATTAAATATCATAAGGCTGTCTCCTTGAGCAGGAAGAAAGAGATGCAAATACCTGGGGTACATGTGCGTTTCATGCTACCTCGATAATTGACTAAGCGCCAGTTAAATTTCCCTTAATTCTACCTGAGAAGATGTGGTCTCCACTGATTTCTAGAAGGGTTAATTTTCATTAAAAAAATTTTTTTCCATGTATTCAAATAGCATGCGAATATAATAATATTCACTGTTTGATAATGTACAGAAATAACGTGTCTCTATGTACAAAGGCAAGTGATATGGGTTTTTGTGATTTCCTTAAATAACATCATTTTATATATTTCCACACTCACAGCTATACATAGTCACAAAATGTTCAACTTTAAACTATCCCATTTAAAATGACATTCTTTATTTTTATACTCTGTAGAATTTATACTCGAAATAGCATTTCCTTGTCCTCCCATCACCACCCCCTTTTCAATTCCCAACTTGGGAACATTTCGACCATCCTTTCTGGCTGGGAGGAAGTTGGAGGATTTCATCTCAGAAATGTTCAGCTTCCACCCCAGCTGGGCGTGCTCCCTGGTCCCTCCACCATCCTCCTCAAATCCCATCGCCAGCCTCCATCTCTACGGAGGACACAGAAAAGAGGGGCAGTTGGTGCAAATGTGGACAGCTTCATCCTCTTCTGCCTCCACAATTTCCTTTAATAGCAATAACTGATATTTACTGAGCATTCACTGTGCTTACTCTTCATCCTGTCTAGTCCCCCAAATAGCCCCAGCATGGAAGCACCATGATGACCCCTTTTCTAAGACTGAGGAAACTGAGGGTTAAAAAGGTTACGGAACTTGCTGAAAGTCACTCCCCTGAGAAAGACCAGAATTGGGATTCACATCCCTGTCCTTTGCTCAGAGAGGTTGGTTGGTCTCTTAACCTTTGTGTCAGTGTTTTTTGAAAATCCCCTCGGGGTATCTCTTCACAGTAGTCAACTGAAATCCCACCACCAGAAATAACCAATATTAAAATATTAGCTATTTTCCTTTTAATTTTTAAATAAATTATATTAATTTCTTTGAGAGTTATGATAATGTTATATGTACAAATTTTTATCCTACTCTTCCCCCTTAACATTACATTTTGAGTGTGCATTATTTTAAATGGTACATATCAGACCTACTTTTCATTCCCATGGCACACAAATTACACCTACAAAGCAGGTGTGAATTAGTAGTAAAGATACAGATATAATTTCCAGCCTGTCAGAGCCTTCCTCCTGACCCTTCCAATCAATAACCACCCCCCCAATATAGCCACTACTCTGAAATCTACCACCACAGATTTGTTCATTTATATAAAGTTCTACTCTTGAATTTCATGTAAATGGAAGAATACAGTATATTCTTCTTTGTGTCTGGTTTCTTTTGTCTGTGAGAGTCATCTGTGTTATTACAAGTAACAGTATCATTGCATGAAGTTTTCACACAATCATCTTTTGATGTTACTCCTGCTATAGCTTCCCAACTAGTTCAACCAAATCTGCTCTTGACTTCTTTCCAATAAATTTTCCATCCGGATGCCAGAAATGTCTTTCTATAAGATAGATATGATCTTGTCCACCCCAAAATCTTTGCCTGAAGGATGAGGAAGCCATCCCTGACTTCTTTTACACACTTTTCTTGTCAAAGCTCCTGTAGGTTCTTTCTTTGAACTTGCCTTGTCTTGAATGATATACCTGCATGATCATCTGTGAGTCTCTCCCACTAGGCTATAACCTCCAGGAGGTCAGATTCTATCTTGTTCATCTCTGTATACCCAATGTCTAGGATGGTGCCTTATACATAACAAAGAAATATTTGTTGAATGAATAAATGAAGTGCCACTAGTTTCTCATTTGCATTGCTGATGGAAATTCTAATTGTCCTTACTTCATGGCCACACTAATTTTCCTGTTGCATACCTCTAATCATATTATTTCCCGCAACCTATGACCTCCATTGCCTGCACAATTAAGTACACATTTTCACTTAGCATTTTAGGATTCTCAAAAAGCCTTCCTGGACCTCTACTATTATCCTTGTGTAGCTCATGCTGTAGCCAAAAAGGAGTGATTGGCTCCCCCTTGAACCCACCTCAACCTTCCCAACCCTGCACCTTTGTTCTTAATCATTCCTTCTACCCAGAATGCCCTGTCAACACCAAGGCCATCCTTCTAGCTCATCTCATTGTCACCTTCTCTGTAAAATAACTCTTAATCCTCTCCACAAAATGTTAACTCTCCTCTCAACCATCAGCATGAAATACCTTTTCGAGTACTACAATGTGCCCGTACTTTTCTAAATGTTTCATGTATGTTAATCATTCAGTCTTATGAAATAAGCATTGTTGTCATCCACACGTTATAGATGAGGAAAGGGAGTCACAGAGATATTAAGTTTACATAGATTTCCTTATTAGAATGTAAATATATCAGGCAGCAGCTCTGCATCTTGCCCATCTTTGTCGCCTCCATCTTGCCAGGCACATACGTGGTACGTGAGTAATGTACCAGGCACTGCACTTTACATACGTGATCTCATTTAGCAGTGCTCTTGGGGGTGTACTGATTTTGCAGATGAGGAAACTGAGACTAAAAGATAAGGAGTTTGCCTAGGTTACACAGCTAGTAAGGGGCAAGGAGAGGATTCAGCCCTGGGTCTGTTTGTCCTTAAAGCCCAAGTTCTTACCACTGTGCTCTGTGCCTCACTGATACCCCTGGGGTACTGGTATTCTGAGTCAAACCACTGCTCCTGGGCGAGCTAGTTCCTCACAAGCAGGACTCTGCACCCTCAGTGTCCTGCTTTTCATGTGTTTCAGATTCCGGTAAAATGTAGTATGATGCAAGCCATCGTCCCTGCGAAATGCATGCTATGGAGTAGAGGGACAAAGGGGTCTCTCTGCTCCAGGGGCTTGCAGGGGCGAAGCCCCGCAGTGCAGAGCAACAGGTGCCTGACTTTAGTGAGGCCAAAAGCGAAAGGTGGGACAGCATGTAGGGACGGCAACGAACCCGTGTTCATTATCTACAGCAAAGCTGAAATTCCAGCCCACTTCTCGCCAGTCCTTTAGTCACATCTTCAAATCCTTCTCTACCATGCGCTCAAAAATGACAAACTCCTTCCATCATTAATTGAAGCAAGAAACACTCTACAGTGTTCAGCGGGCACGAGGAGAATGGAGTGGGAATAGGCGGAGTGGAGGGGAGAGGAGGACAAGACAAGGAGAAAGGAGAGAGGAGGGGAGGAGAGAGAAGAGGAGAGGAAAAAGAAAATTGCAGACTGTGTTGTAAAGACCACCCAGATGGTTTTGTGTTACCTGCTTCGGGGGGATTATTTATAGCGTTCCTCCTCTCATCTGCACACAAAGCAAGGCCCTGCCTGCTGCCAGTGTGTGTCTGTGTGTGCATGTGCATGAGCACGATCCTGACACCACAGCTGTCCAGCTGAAAACTGGATGTGGTTTCTTCATGTGTGCCCTGTTGCTTTAAACCTCTCATTTTTAGATCAGAGGGTTACCATGTACGAGCCCCGATTGGGCCCGGGGCAGCCTGGAGCCTCCACAGTTTTATGCTGCTCCCTCCTGGGTCCCTGAAATCTGAGATCTCCAAGCAGACTCTGTGGCTTTGAACCGATCTCCTTCCTCACCACCCCTGAGCTGGAGGGACGGGCCGTATTTACCAACATCTCTAAGGCATAGTCAAGGCTTACTTCACACCACTTTGATCCACATTACAAGAGAATTATGTTCAGAATGTGTGCGCTAGTGGAGATAGATTCTTCTATTTCCCTGGGGCCTCCAACCCATTTAAACGACTGCAAAAGAGACCTGCTGCCTTAGGAAAGCAATCCAGATTTTGCAACAGCTTTTCCCACAGTAAATCCGATTTCTGCAGGAATCAAAAGCTCTCCAGTGCTGAGTGTGTGGGCGTGTGTGCATGTACACGGAATTCGTGTTTCCCTGGAATCAAACTACCAGGAAGCTGACATAAATGGGTTTGGAAAGGAGAAAGTTAGCACTTTTTATGAGAAAGTGACACAGGACAAATTCTTGTTCAACTGAGGAATAAACAATCTGACCTCAGGAATTTATATTTTTTAAACATTAAGTGTCAGATAAAATATCTGGTGTCTCTTTTAATGGGAGGTAATAGGGTTTAGGAAAAAATTATAGATGGACAGGAAATTTAACATTTTCTAAGATTCATTAATCACTAAATTTCCTTCTGTACAATGGACAGTGCCCTTCCGTTCATAATGATGTGCTTAGCTCCGTGAGCTTGCAATGTGCTTTACCGTTTAATCGCCCCCAAACTCCGTTTTTTTTTAAATAAGATTTTTATTTTGGAATAATTTCAGGTTTACAAAAAAGTTGTGAAGATTCCATAGAGAGTACACCCTCACCCAAGTTCAGTTTCCCCTAATGTTAACATTTTAACATTATTTGGTCAAAACTAAAGAAGCCAACATTACCCTTGTACGTGACTAGTAACCAGACTTGATTTGGATTTCACCGGTTTTTCCGTTAATGTCCTTCCTCTGTTCCAGGATCTAATCCAGGACACACGTTGCATTTAGGGTCTCCCTAGTCTCCTCTAGTCTATGATGGGTTTTCAATATTTCCTTGCTTTTCATGACCTTGACAGTTTTCAGGAGTACTGGTTAAGTATGTTCATTAAATGTCCCTCAAATTGGGATTTGTTTGATGTTTTTATATTGATTAGGCAGAGTCTTTTTTTTTTTGTGGAAGGAACGCCACAGAGGTTAAGTGCCCTTCTCATCACATTTTATCAGGGGTACCTGATACCCACATGACATCCAGGGGGACGTTAACCTTGATCACTTTGTTGAGGTGGTGTTTGCCAGGCTTCCTCATGGGAAAGTCACTATTTTTCCCTTTTCCTTTTCTCTGTTCTTTAGAACTGGATCACTAAGTCCAAACCACACTCAATAGGATGGGGGCTCTAAGCTTACCTCCTGGAGAAGGGAGTATATTATTTGGAATTCTTCTGCAAAGATATATCTCTCCTTCCCTTTTTATGTATTCATTTATTCATTTATGTCAATATAGACTTGTGTATATGTATTTCATACTTTGAGTTATAATTCAGTACTATGTTACTTATTTTCTTGCTCAGATTTTTTCAGCTTTGGCCACTGGGAGCTCTTTCGGATTGCCCTGGGTCCTTTTGACACAGCTCCATTCCATTCCTTTTTTTTTTTCTTTTCTTGTTGTCTTTCTTTCTTTCTTCCTTTCTTCATTCCTTCTTTTTTTCCTTTCTTTCTTTAGAATTTCCTTACTTTCTGGTAATGCCAGATGACCCAGCATCATCTTGTATTTTTCCTGCCCCAATCCTACAATCCACCATTTTCGAAGGAGACCTGGTTCCTTTTATTGGAGAATGGTGTTTAGAAACTGAGATCTGGTTTCTGGGTGTGCCTGTTGTTACTAGGATGACATTGCTTCTAGATCCTCCTAGAGGAGAGTTTAGTAAAGTATATTTGTATGTATGTAACCCATGAATCTACCCATCTGTGTGTGTGTGTGTGTGTGTGCGTGGACATGAGTTCATACTGATGTCTCCAACTTTAGTATAGTATCACAGGGCCAAACTCTATTTTATAGGTATAGTTATCAAACATATTTTACATCTGAGGCTTAAGGTCTTGACCCAGGTCTCATACCTAGTGAGTAGAACCTGAACTCAACCTGCAACTCTTCACATCAGCACACCTGTGTTTGACATAAATTATGAAGCACATTCAGAGTAGCCAGTCCTCAGTGTCAGAAAGTAAACACAGCTCTGGTTTTAGCTTTAATGAAATATTATGAAGAGCTTAATTTCCAAGAACCTTGCACAAGTATCCCAACTTTCTCATTACCAGTTAAATCATATAGTCAGTCACTCACATAGTCAGTCACGCCTCAGCAAACATTTCTCGAGCACTTACTGTGTGCCAGCCCCGCTGCGAGGCACCCTGAGTAAGCTATCTCTTTTAACCATCACAAATCTGCAGGACAGATATGATTCCCCCATTTTATTTATAAATAAGTCCACTGAGACCTAGAGGATTAAAAGACTTGCCTAAAGTCCTGTAGCTTCTACAGAATGATTCTGTTTTCTTCTTTCCGGCAGCAAATATTTATAGAGAATGAATTATGTAGGACAGTATTCCAGCAAATGAGGCAGGCAATCGCGATGCAAAGAGTGATTCTAGGCAGGGAGACCAACTTGGAAACAAGCTATGATGAAGAGACAAGTGTTCCAACAGCGGGTGCAGAGAGGAACAGAAAACTCAGCAGAGAAGGGCTGGGCCCTCCCTGGGAAGGAGTGGAGGTGACTGTCTTCAAGGTGGAGTACGTGTTGACGTGGCACTCCCGGACTTGCCTGCCTCAGCGCCTTGTTCTTGGGCCCTTTGCCCAGAACCCTTCCAGTTCTCTGCACAGTCAGCACCTTCTCCTCCTTCAGCTTTCTGTTGAAGTGTCCCCTCCTCACAGGGGCCTTCCCCGAACCGCGCATCTGAAGAAGGTCTCCTTTGTGCTCTCACATAACACTTTGTTTCTTTCATAGCGCTTGAGGGCAGGGACCATGTCTTTCTTGCTCACCATCATGTTTCCAGGACTGTGCAATGCCTGCCACAGTGTAGGTGCTTCATAACATTTGTTAAATGAAAGATAAGATGGCAAGGGCAGTTCTGAACATGTATTTGCTTTACTTCCTCTCTTGTGAGGATTTATCTGGTCTCAATGGAATATACCAGAGTAAAAGGTTTAGCTTATTTTAGAATGTGAAGCCGTTTTCAGAAATATGTGTGGAGTCCCACCTCGGTGCATCTGGTTCAGTATTTCTGGGGGGAGCCTATGCACTTGTACAAAGCTTCTGATGAGCATTGAAGGGTGAGAAGAGTTGGCTCAAGCCTGAAAGCTGCCATCAACAAGCCAGAAAGTATTGTCTCTCCTCCTGCTACTGGCTTTTTCTTTGTCATCTGGTAGCTTCCCAGACACCCAAAGTCACGTGTCTCCACTTATCCCCTAGCATTATCCTTGGTTCCTTGATTTCTGCCCCTTTTCTCATGGATTCATTAACAAACTCCGTTTATGGGTTTCTAGTCTCCAGTCCCCTGGGAATAAGGCCTCATAGAAGGGCTGAGGGAACTGGAGGTTTTAGAAATAATCTATTTAGAGTTCACTCCTTTTTTATGGATTTTCTCATAACAGTATGCTAATTGGGCAAGGTTGCACTGAAATTATCTACACCCAAGGAAGAAAATGAGGATACCTATTAACCTGCTCAGGTCTCTCCCATTCCAAAAATTAAATATAAAAATAAACCTCCCAGAACCCCCATTCCTCTCCAGCTACAATCAAATTTCTCTGCTGCCTTTAATTGAGGGGCAGTTCAATAGGGTGGTTATGAGCACAGGTCTTAGAGCCAGACCACCTGGGCTCAAAGCCTGGCTTCATTTCTTACTCTGTCTCTCCTGAAGCAAGTTGCTCAATCACTCTGGGCCTCAGTTTCTTCATCTATAAAATGGTGATGGTACTCAGACTTCATACGGTTGTTATGAATATTTAACAATTTAATATATATCTCTACATGTATTTATACGCATACATACATATATGTGTGTACGTGTATTGTCTGAGGGGGGAGGGGATTGAGTTTTAGGACAGTGCTTTGCTTATAATAAGTACTAATAAGTGTTAGCAGCAGCAGCAGCAGAATCCAGCAACTTTTTAGAAGAGGAGAGCTTTTCTTCACCTCCCATTTGCTTCTCAAGCTACTGAAGGCTGGCCTCTAGCTCCATCACGCTAATGAAACACCTCTCCTTAAGGCCACCAATGACCTCCTAAACATCAAATCCAAAAACCTTCTTATCCATCATCTGCTGCGTTTGACACTGCTTGCCACTCCCTTCCCGAAACTCCTCTGCCCTTTCCTGGTTCTCTTTGCACTACTCTGTCCCTTTGAGGGTTACTCTTCCCTTCCTAAGCACCAGGACCCACCCAGCCAAGACTCTGCTCACTCTGGGCTTTCTCCCTGAGTGATTATAGGCAAGACAGCCTGGTGGCTAAGCACAGAGATTCAGATGCCAGCCTGAGGGCGTCAGTGACCCTGGCTCCACCACGTACTTGCTGAGTGATTTGAGATATATCACCTAACTTCCTTGTGTTTCTTCATATGTTAAATGGGGAATATAGTAGAGCCTACCTCCAAGGGCTAATGTGAGGGTTACATAAATTAATATGTGTGAAAATTCTTAGAAGAGTGACTGATCATCATAAACATACAGAATGTTTGCTCTTGTAAGCCTCACAAATAAAGCTCAAGACTTCACTCAGAGCTTCTGCCAGTGCATACAGCTTCCAGATAAATATCCTCATTTGTAAGTCCCAAAGATGCCTTGAACATAACATGTCAGAAACTGGACTATTATCTTTTCCCCACATCAGCTATTCCTCCCATATTCCAGATCTCAGTTTTGAAACCACCTTTCACCCGCCTAAATGGTTCTTTCTAGTCTATCCCCCTTCTCCATCCTCAATTCCACCTGCCTAATTCAGGGGCTTATCATTTCTAGGATGGAGTACTGCAACAACTTTGTAACTGATATCTCTACCTCCACCCTTGAAATCCTCAAATCCAGGCACCAAAGTGATGTTTCCAAACGCAAGTCAGACCATGTCCCCTTTCCTGCTTAAATCCCTCAGAGCCATCCATCAAGGTCAGGACGAAGTCTGAGTTCCACTAGCTAACCTGTTCCTACCTACCCAGCCTTGTTCTTGGAGAAACTGCCTTATCTATTTCTCTCCAGCAGCTCAACACTTCTTATCATTTCCATCACATCCTGCTGAGTCTCACCTCCCAGCCTTGCTCTATTTCCCCCTGTACCTATAATATACCCTTTCCCTGAGTCATCCTTTAAGACCCAGCTCAGTTGTCACCTTCTGCAAGAAACCATCTGACACTCGTGCTCCCACTCCAGTGAGGATTAGACTCCCTTCTGCATTGTCCCCAAGATACCATGTCCTAACAGCTATCATTGCACTTCCGCTGTTGCATTTGAGTCATTAGTTTAAGTGTCTGGCTCTATGAGACTGACTGCTGGACTACGAGTTGTAAAGCTGGGACTATTCCTGAGCCAGCTCTCTCCCCCCACTGCCTGGTATGGGTATAGGAGGCTGGCACACTACTTGTGCCCGATAAATGTGTATTGAATGAATGGGCTTACATTTGAACCCAGTTCTTTCTATAAAATAGGACAGCAATGCCTTCATAATATCCCTTCTCTCTACATTCCTTCCCAGCACTTGCTGGAGTCTGTACTCCCAGTGCATCTTCTTTTTTATCTTTTTTACAGACCCAACCTAAGCCTTAAGATGTCTTGATCCCATTTTTTTAACAATAAAATATTTTTTAATTAAAAAAAAAAGATGTCTTGATCCATCTATCTAGACTTGGGCCTTTCCTGCCACTAATCTTCCAGATGACTCATCATGGGCATCCACTCTGTCCTTTCCAGTTCTCCACTCTGACCAAGGCCATAGTTACCTCCCAGAAATGCATCTCTGCATTATTCCCCTACTGAGACAGCCTAGAGTTCATTATAATAGGAGCCTCAAACTTGAATAGTTTTGGAGGCATATTCTCAGAGGCTACCACAGTTCTTGGAATCAAGTATATGTTCAATAAATGGTGATTGTTATTAATAAAATGAATTAATGAATGAGCAGTGAGGTCGAATTGGCAAGAGGATTGGAGTTTAGCATCTCCCCTTTAAAACCAAACTGTTCTCTAGTAACCATCAATTATTCCTTTGTTCTTGTTCAAGAAAAATAATCTCTGATCCCGAGCTCCATTTTGTTCAACAAGGTGTGTGTGTGTGTGTGTGTGTGTGTGTGTGTGTGTGTGTGTGTGTGTGTGTGTGTTTGGGTAAATTTCTTTAACCTATCTGTGTTATGACTTGGCTTTTTTGTGGCAGGTACATAGAAAATAAAAATGATTAAGCATTCTCAGTTTAACAGCATCTCTGTGCCAAACAAGGAAAGGAAATTGCTTCCTCTGTCATCATGGTTACATTGGAGCCTCCAAGGCTACTACCATGGACAACTCTAGCAAAATAGTAGCTCAAAACCTGAACTAAATAGAAAAAATTAAGCTTCTCTTCTCCTTCAGTTGTCTGGTCAACCTACCCAGCTTGTATTTGCTCTTCTCCTGTTCTCCACCCTAACTCTGTATAGTATGTGAGTGTTTTCTCACAAATCCAGGCCTACGAGAAAACAAATTATTAAGTAAGAAAGAAGCCATTTGTGTGATCATCAGAGTTTTAGGTTAAGGAAATTTCCTTCTTGAGTGATGGCTATTCTTCAGCTGTGACTTGGCAAATCATTAGAAAATCAAATGTTATTTTTGAAGGGAACAAACATCCGAGAAAGAATAACCTATAGCTTTGGAACATTTTTTGTGTACCTTGATATTCTGGAAGACTTAATAAAGTTTTCCAGATTACCTCACTTAATAAACTCATAGCTGTGTCTGGAAGACAACCATATCTATGATAACTGAGGCCAGAAATGGTACTAAGGTGAAAAGAGCCTTGGCTAAAACTGATAGGCTTTCAAGGCATGGACAGTCATTCTCTTAGTCTCATAATATACATTTACTAAGCCCCTATGTATGATAGGTACACATTCGGGGCTGAAAAATAAAAGGCAATTGACAACCACAATCTGAGTGGCTATAACATACCAAAAGCTGGACTAAGTACTTATCATACATCATCTGAAATCCTCCAACACAATTGCGAAGTTATTCCATTATCCCAATTTTATAGATGAGAAATCAAAATTCAAGTAAATTGTTGGTTGTGGAGTTGTTTACTTGACAATATTTCTAAGGTTCCTCTTTAAACATCTCAGGAAATTATGAGCAGTAAGGTAAATTACAGGGGAATATAGCCATCTAGATGCAAAAAAGTCAGCTTAAAAGCTTAAACTGGAACAGAATATAGTGTCTAAAAATAAACTCAAATGCATATGAGATTCTTGTTTTTGATAAAAAAGATAGCCTTTCAAATCAGTGGCAAAACACTGGTTTATTCAGTAAATGGGTGGGATTAAAGACTAGCCATCCAGGGAATAAAATTTAAGCTAGGTGTTCATCTATTCCTTATAGCAAAATAAATCCCAAATAAATTAAGGGTTGAATCATAAAGAATGGAACCATAAAAGAAGAAAAACCTGAGCAATTTTATTCATAATTTACCCAAAGTCACAAAGGGAAATATGAATACATCTAACTTATAAAAACCTGGCATAGGGCTTCCCTGGTGGCGCAGTGGTTGAGAGTCTGCCTGCCAATGCAGGGGACATGGGTTCGAGCCCTGGTCCGGGAAGATCCCACATGCCGCAGAGCAGCTGGGCCCGTGAGCCACAATTACTGAGCCTGCGCGTCTGGAGCCTGTGCTCCGCGGCAGGAGAGGCCGCGATAGTGAGAGGCCCGCACACTGCGATGAAGAGTGGCCCCCACTTGCCACAACTGGAGAAAGCCCTCGCACAGAAACGAAGACCCAACACAGCCATAAATAAAAGTAAATAAATAAAATAAAATAAATAAATAAATAAAAAAAACCCCTGGCATACACAAAGTCAAAAGACAAATGGCAAACTGGGAAATGTTTTTGTAATATGCCACACTATGAATTATTTTCTCCATGATTCAAAGAGCTCTTACAAAATCAAAAAGAAAAAACAGAGCAAAGGCTGCAAAAAAAATTGGTCTATAGAAGAAGAAGATCAAGGGGCCAAAAATGATGAGGGGATATGATGATCCTATTCTCATAATTAAAAAAGTGAAAACTAAATGAGATTCCATCTACCTCTTACGTATTTTGCCTCTGCAAAACTCTCTGAAGTTCATTAGACAAGAAATTATCACAGAAACAGACAGGCTGTAAATATCAGAGACCACTAAATTAAATTGCTCCCTGAAGACTTGAAGGTTTAAAACTCTAACAGAACTTAGAACAGCATTTAACACCATACTTGGATGTATAGTCTGCCATTCAATCATTTCTCCCAGCATTTCAAAGGATTTGACAGACATTCCAAGCCGTATTTTGGTTTAAGTCTATACTTGGAATCTTGGAGAATGTATCTACTCAGACTTATTTAAAGTCTTATTTGGGGGTCATTAAGCTCTTAGCGATCCCAAGAATCTTCAGTGGATAGCACTAACAATTCAAATGTTAAGTTACCCTTGACTTCTGATAAGTAGAAGAAATCAGATAATTCCAAGGAAGGTACTTACTTATACGGTATTCAAATTTGGAAATGTTTCTTGCCTGCTTTTGAGAAGTTAAAAAATAACGACAACCATATATCTCTTGAGAATATGCTTTTTTCCCTTAGCTCAAGAAAAGCTAATGACCCTATTGAATTTGAAAAGTTCTAAAAGATACTTTGAGTTTTAAAATTTTAATCATTGGTCTCTCAGCTTCCGCTCTTGGCCCTTATCTTACCTAATTAATCACCCACATCTGAGCTCAGATCAGAAGTCATTTCTTCTAAGAAGTTTTCCTTGATGCTCCAAGTTAAGTTAGGTCCTCTAGGATTCCTCTTCTTTCATGGCATTCCATGCTTCCAGAACTTATCACAATTGTAATTAAACAGTTGTACAATAAGATAAATAACTGTAAAATTATTATTTAACGTCTGCTCCTTCTGTTAACATGTAAGCTCCATGAAAGCAGATAATCTGGCTGATTTATTTCTCAAGTTCCCTGTGACTTCCCCAAAGCCCAGCACATTTCACTGCGTATAGTAATTGCTCAATAAATATTTGTTCAATGAGCAGTATTGTATAGAGAATAATGGCCTCCCCAAAGCGGTCCACATCCTAGTCCTCAGAATCTGTGAATATTACCTTACATGGCAAAAAAGATTTTGCAAGCATGATTAAGTTAAGGATCTATAGATGGAGAGATTATCCTGAATCATCTGGATGAGCCCAATGTAATCACAAGGGTCCTTATAAGAGAAAGGCAGGAGGATCAGCATGGGAGAAGAAAATGTGACAACAGACGTATTGGTGAGAGTGATGAGGCCATCAGCCAAGGAAAATGTGCAGCTGCTAGAAACCGAAGAGGCAAGAAACAGATTCTCCCCCTGGAAAGTACAGAGGGAACCAGCCCTGCTGACACATGATTTTAGCCTCCTAAGACTCATTTAGGACTTCTGGCCTCCAGAGCTATAAAAGAATAAATTTGTGGGGACTTCCCTGGTGGTCCAGTGGTTAAGACTCTGTGCTTCCACTGCAGAGGGCACGGGTTCGATCTCTGCTCAGGGAACTAAAGATCCCACAGGCCGAGTGGCATGGCCAAAAAAAAAAAGAATAAATTTGTGTTGTTTTTAAGCTACTAAATTTGTGGTAATCTGTTACGGCAACAGTAGGAAACTAAGATGAGGAAATTGATTAATTGTGTAACATAAGGCAAGACTGATCTAGGAACCTGAACGCAAATACAATAACAGTAAAAAATTAGAATAGTATGTTACAAAGAACTTGACCCAAGACAACCCAAGGACTGAACCACACCCACTATCTGACAAACCCAATTATTTGCCAGAAATCATGTGTTTAAAGAGTAGGACAATATCAAATAATAAGAAAAGCCCATGGAGTCCAGCCATGGAGAACTTGGGCACATGCCCAGATACTAGGGAAGAAACTGTCAAAATGAAACAAAATTCATCGTGAAGCCTTGGACAATTCACTTAAACAGTACTGGGTTGTGGACTTCTCAACTATAAAGTAAGGTTAAGAACTGTTCGTTCCTACCTTGCTGAGTAGGTATATGGTATATACAGTGCCTGATAGAGAACTTGACACATAGAAGAACCTCTGTAAGTATGTAGTGATGATGGCAGTGGCGGTGGTTATAGTAAAATCAATGAATAATGTCAGGAAAAGTTGTGGGGTGGGAATAGTGTTATTTAAATTAAGACTTTTTTTTAAAAATAGGTATTTCCTATAGAGAAGGATAAAAGCAGTGTGACTAAATGTACTGATGATACTAATAGCTCCACAATGCAGAATTGGTCCAGGAGAAGGAAAGGAGGAAATTTAGCTAATGGTAAAATATGTATGAAGAAAAGACATTTAGTGATATAAGAGAATGCATTCAAAAGTGGTGGTGTTTTCTGTTACTTTTACAGTTCTTTCTTTCTCTCTCTCTCTTTTTTTTTTGGTCTCCGGAAGAAGAAAATGACATGAACTGACTTCATTTTTTCCCACGTATCTTAAAGTCATAAAGCTGGGAAATGTGGGAACATGAAAATCAAATTGGGCTTTGGTAGAGCTAAACCCTATGTATTGGAAAGTAGCCACTGTAGGTTATGGTGGAATGCACATAAAATAATAAACCAGCAAATTCCAGCCAGACATGCCACTATTTGATAAAAACTTAATGAGCAAAAGCATCATGGGTATATGCTGCTGTGTGCTCTGATGATCAAGCAAAGGGTTGACCTTTCCCCTTTTGTAGACTGCTAGGGAACCGTGTCATGTTGTCCCTGGAATTTTCCAAGTCCTTGAATAAAGAAATGCAATATACATATCCATGGTTCTTTGGGTTATAAGACTCTAGGCTGAGGGCTTATATCTCTGTAAGCCTGTGTGATGGCTTCCTCTGCAATTCACTCATGAGAGTGTTAAATAGACTCTGAAGGGGATTTGAAACTGGAATAAGGAAACATTGCAATCAAAGGGAGAAAATAATGAGAAGCTGAAAAGATTTGACCATAACAAATTGCAGGATCAAATGAGAACTTCCAGAACCAAGCCCCTCATTGTGGATGGAGAATCTGCTTATGCCTCAGATGATTGCTCTCAGTGAGTCAGAAACATCATTACAGCTTCCAGCTAGGAGAGTTTTATATCCAGCTCACAATCTATTCCCCAACTTTCTCTCCAACCACTGATTACAGTTGCACCCTCCATTCTGAAGTTGTAATTTTTCAGAAGATGGAAGTGTGGTCTTCGTACTTTAGAAACAATGGCTTAAACGCTATATAACGGACAGTGAAAAGGTTACCAAGGAGAGAGAGCAATTATCTTCATTTTCACGTTGCTTACAATTTGCCCCCTTTGCCTGTCATTAAGACAAGCAAACAAAATTAGCTTTAACAAATGTCTTTGAGTCCTTCCATCCAATTTTACAGATAGAAAGCAGACACTCAGAGGTTACATAATTTAACCATGCCATCTGCAAGCAGAGCTGGTGGTTCAGGTCTCTGGACTCCAGCACCTTTCCCACCATTGCCACGCTATTTTCCAAGAAGGAAGTATGCCTGAAATTTTAATACAAGCCAGATAATATGACTCATGAGGTCACTAAGGCTCAGGGGAATGGCAAGTGTAGCTCCCATGGAGTGTGGATGACTTAATGCAGAGAATCACACGGTTGGGAAAGAGCTCTGGCTCTGTATGCCAAGCACCTACGCAAATGTGTAGAAATTCATGTAACCCAGGGACAAGCGTAGCTGTAAGCATATGACTGATAATGAAAGGAGAAAGAAATATTCATTCAGCCAGTCATTTCTCTGTAATCATTCATTCTATTCATTCATTTCACAAGTACTTATTAAGTATCTATGTCGTGCCATGAATTATATATTAGGGTTGTAATAGTGAATGACACATAATCCTTCTCATCAAGGGTTTTATAACTTGGAAGAGAAGATTGACAGCAAACTGTGATAAGACTACAATGTAGAAAGTGTTAAGTAATAATTACTATTGTCCCTATTTTATAGATGAGGTAACTGAGTCTTAGAGTGGATACATAACTTGCCCAAAGTCACAGAGCCAATAAGTGACACAGTCCAGGTTCAATTCAGACCTGTTTGACACAAAAATCCTTGCTTTTACTCCCGCTCTGGGAGATGTTAATAGGTGTGCTAGGAAAGAAAATTGTTGTTGTTTTAAGTTTTAAAAGTTTGGGAAATCTGTAAACTAAATGTCCTGCTGGGAGAGCCACAGCACATATTAGCATATTCAAGGGTTTGAGCCACTTTGTGGTAAGAATACTATTTAGAAAGGCATTTCCCAAACATTCAAATGTTTCAGCCAAAGCACACTGCACTGTATTGACAACAATGGGAAAACATGCAGAGAATGTAGTGCGCAGGGGATGCTCCAGAACTCAACACAATGTCCCTCGACTTTTCAGGAGCATTGGTGAATTGGACAGGACACCTTCACAAAGTGGGCCTTCTCAGGTTCTGTGATGTTAAAGAATTGACTTCTGGTACACTCAGGAGTGAAGGAAATAAAGAAAAATCGTATTTTTAGGCATGAGTTTCTACAGGGAATAATTTTTAGTGATGGGTTTCTCTGCTATCAATTATAGCAGCAGTAGATTTGAAAATTACAGAAAGTGCCTTTTGTTCATGTGGTACTTTGACAACAGTGACAGGTTCCACAAAGGAGAAAGCCCCTGGGACGTGAAATGATTTCAGACGTGAGTTTCTTATTGTCAAAGAGCAGGCATTTATGAGGGGTTTTGAGGGTGGGGAGAAGATCTCTGATCTACTCCAGATCTTTTCTAGAAGTTTATTAGGACAGGCTGTTCCTCACCCCCAAAGTTCATGGCGTAAGTTGATTTACAAATGGAGCAAGGTTTGAACGAAGCCATCCCCGTGGACTTGACTGCCCCCTGAAGGCAGTAAGCACATAAATAACTCCAGCAGAAGGCAGACCAGAAGAGTTAAGGGAGAAGGACAAAAGGGCTTTGAGGCCATTTCTGTTAGGTACAAAGACAAATATAGGAAGCTCCGCTGCTTATAATTTTTTATCAGATAGTGGCGTGTTGGGCCTTTGGGTGGAATTTGCTGGTCTATTATTATAGCTGCTTTCCACTGTATCCTACAGTGGCTATTTTTCAATACATAGGATTCAGCTTTACCAAAGCATTTTTTAAAAGCACTTAACGATTTTTTTTTTTTAAATGTTGGTATTAGTGCACTTAAACTGTGGGAGACAGTGGTGCTCTGGTCAAGCCAAGACCAGATAAATCTGCCCTCAGCATTCCAGGGAGGACCCCAAAAGCAGCAATTGTGCCCAGCACTAAAGGGATCAGAAGGCATTTGGTGAAGCCCTTGTCGCTTCTTCTTCTTTTTTTTTTTTTTTGCTTGTCTTTATCCCTCACTAAACATTGATCTCCCCTGAGAACTGAGCTGGATTAAAATCAAATCAGTTATCTCAAGGAGATCCAAGTGGCCTCTCCTAAAAAGACATTGCCAACGCCCTCTCTCTGCTTCATCTCACTTCTGTTTACTGTATTTACTGTACTAGTTCCTGGTGTCTCCCTGCCAGCCCAGAAACTATGGGAAGGCAGGCGTGTCTGTTCACCCCCAGATCTCCAGGGTCCTCACCACATCCCTGAGCTGGGAACAAATCATTTTCTTTTTCAATAAGAAACAGGGAAACATGTATTGAGTTCTTTTTTTAAAAAAGCATGTATTGCTGAATTTGTGCTCATTATTGAATATTTAAAAAACACAGAAAAGAACCAAAAGGAAAAGTTATCAACAACAGTTATTATGGCATATTTCTTTGCAGAATTTTTTTTTTGTATGTGTAAAATCTGATAGCCTGTTTTTTCCTTGCTTAGCACAATATCATAAATGTTTTCTTTTACTTTTATTTCTGTATCTATTGAGCACCTACTATGTAGCAGGAACTGTGCTAGGCCCTGTAGATGCTTGAGATGGACCTTAAAATGCAAAGGGGTATTTCCAAAGCAGAGAAGTAGGAGACCCATAATTAAGGCAGAGGAACTCCACCTTCAATATTGTGGACAATGAACTTTAAGCTAACAAGGGCAGCCAAAAAGGACACCATAATAGAAATTTGCAGCTAGATCTTGTGTCTTATAATGACCCTACCAGAAATACTTACTTGATACAATAGGAAATTTGCCAGGATTTATCAAAATTCCAGAAAAGGACAAAATTGCAGTCAGTAAGGTCAGTTTTTGAATGGGGCCATTTCCTAAGCAGTCTTTCTGTTAAAGACATCGATGTTTTAAAAATGAGGATTGTAATGAACTGTCTTGGCCCTGCTGCCAGCCAATCAGAATGGACCCTGGGTACCATGTTGGATCGAGGTCTGAAGATGCCCACCAGACTGTACCATGACATTGGCCCCTACGTTGACTGATCACAGGGAGGTCTGGGGAGTCCTAAGGAGAGGCTGGATGGCCAAGGCAGTGATGGGGGGCACTCAGGGACTCAGGGACACAACTGCTCACCAACTGGAACAGTAGTGTTTCAATGGTTTAAGAAGCATACACTGTACAAGGGCATCCTGGCCACAAGACCTACCTGGAGAGCAACTTCTTTTCTCAAGTTGCTAACGTGTGCTCTTAGATGTCCGCGGGCCTGCTGCCTCTGACACAAGAGCTGTGGTTTGCCATCCTTTGAACTTGAGCAGGTGGAATATGATTTGGGGCAGACACTAGGGACAGGGGTTCAGAGCCAGCCCATGGGGGGCAAGCTGCAGCTGGCTCTGCCCCCCCCCTCCTTCCTAAAGAAACTCCTGGAAAATTCACTCTAACCCAGGCTCCCACTGAGCAGTCACACCTCCACTCATGCACACACAACGTGGCTGAGGTCTTCAGAACACACGGGGCTTCATGGTGGAGGAAGGCATCTCCCAGGGTGAAGAACACGCAAAATGGTCATGTAGGGACTCAAGTCCTGAACATCCACGAGCAGCAAAGGCCAGCACCTCCCAAGAGGTCTCTCCTGCTGACCAGCCAGCTCCAAGTCCTATCCCAGTACCTGTATTTTCTGCTTAGGTGCAGGGACAACGTTCCCAGTTACCTGGACTGAGAACTATGGCACTCTCCCTGAACCTCAGCTTCCCTACTGATTTGGGTGAGGGGATAGCTGGGGCTGAAAGACAGTTTTCCAATCAAACTACCAATGACTGAGCAGGGGCTATCAGGGTAGGCCTTCGACTAGAGGCCTGACATGATGTCCTGTAATCCTCACAGCACCCTATGAGGTCAGTAGCTATAATTCCCACATTGCAGATAATGAAAATAGGGCTTTCTTATATGTCAAGGAATTCTGGGGATACTGAGGGGCTCAGAATATAACTTGCTAAAGGATTCACAGCTAGTCAGCAGCAGAGCTGGAGTTTGAACACAGGCATGTAAACCATCACCCAAGTTCTATTAGGGTCACACAGGAGACAGCCTGAGGAGGAAGATGGCAGGGTCAGCACATTTGAGGAGGGGGGACAAAAGCTCTGGGAAAGAGTGCTGGGAGCGAATACTTCCCCTCCCCCACCCCCTGACCCAGGTTACTTTTCTCCCAACCCTCCCACAAATACACAGATATGGAGCTCCACAACAAAAGTTATTGGTAATAACTAGCTAACCCTTTATACTTGCAACATAAACTCAGAAGATGCCCTTGGATGCTCTAGAAACGGGGATGTCAAAGCAGGAGAAGAGGAGGTGAACAATAGGTGGAGTCAGCTCGAATGGCAGCTGTCATCTGTTCTTCTGTCCCGCAGCACAAGGCACTCAGGTCGTCTGTCGACAGCCTCCTGCCCTGAGGCTTTCAGATCCAAAAACAAGTTACTGAGTTTAGCACAGCGGGCAGGAAGACAGAGGTTCAGATGGCATCTCTGTCAGACACTGGCTCTGAGATCTTCAGACAGTTTCTTAGCTTTTCTGCATCTTAATTTCCTCATCTGTAAAAAGGTCATATATCTCAGAGTTGCTGTGAAGATTAAATAAGACAACATTTGTGAAGTGCTTAGCGTGGCATCTGGCACAGTGCAAATCCCTTAATAAAGAGAGTTATTAACATGAAATTGCTTTCTTGTGAATTATTTTATCAGAAATTTATGGAATAATTCCTTTATTGCTAGGTTACGAACTTAAAAAAACCTAACTTTGGAAAACACGGTGAAAGGAAAGATGAGACACAAGTTGTAATATTGTCTAACTTCATTTTTATAGGAGACATGGAAATTGACACTAGAGAAGGCAAGACAGATTGTCAAGAAATCCCCAACTCTGGTAAGCAACCAACGGGGAGAATGCCAGCGTTTTCCTCGGCACGTTCACCTCCAAAGGTCAGGGGCTACCCCGGACGCAAACCCACAACACAACACGCCACGGTTGAATTGGGTTTGAGTAGGAATATGAGCCCCTTCCTCTTCTTTCTCCTCTCTTCTCTCTGGGGCAGCGTTTCTCAACTCCGGTTGTGGGCACTGTCCTGGGCATTGTAGGATGTTAGCAGCATTCCCCCCCCCAATAGATGCCAGCACCCCCCCCCCAATAGTCGTGACAGCCAAAAATGTCTCCTGGCATTGCCAAATATCCTCTGGTACTCACTGTTGAGAACTGCTGCCCTCCGGTAGACCATATTGGAGGAGGCTGTATCCTCCTACTCCTCCACTTTCTATATATGTGATGTAAGCTGAGCCTCAGTTTCCCTATCAGTGAGGTAGGGACAATATCAGTGTTCCTTTCTCAAAGCAAGGATGTCAGGACTAAGAGAGCTGATGTGTGTGGGGTGTCTGGTATCATGCCTGGACTTATCAAGCACTCTATATATGCCAGCTAAAATCGTCACCATTATTATTCTTTTCCTCTAATTTTTCCTCTTTGCAATCATAGTTTCATTCAACAGAATGCCTAGTTCAAACCAGTTATCATTAAGTCAAGTATTTGACTTGGGCCCTGGTGGCCAATCAGCCCCAGTTGAAGAGGAAGCAGAAAGGTAAACCTTTAAAGAACAGTGTCTCCCTAATGCTAGCAGTCCTGGCAGGAAGGAAGCATTCATCAGAGATGAGAGGGCATGGCCTTCGTCCTTGGCTTCTCCCTGCTGGCCCTGATTCAATACACTCAAAGTAGTATTGATTTGGCAACATGGAAATAAAGGGGAGGAAAATTCCTCATGGCTTGGTTTGTCAGACTTAGCAAATAAAAACAGAGGATGCCCAATTAAATTTGAATTTCAAATCAATAATGAATAATTATTTAGTATAAGTATGTCCGGTATAATATTTTATTTGGCAACCCTACTTGTGTGGGGCACATGGGTTTTGATGTACAAGGCTGATACATCTTGGATGACAGTATGCAGGCATTTCTGCACAATTGATTAATCAATCACAATGCCTGCATCTCCAATTATTATTTAATTCAGTGAGTAATTAAAGGCCAGCCATAGCTGGTTCAGCTAATCTGCTTAAGTTATTGATTAAGAAACTGAAACATCACATGAAACCCTTTACCATCACCTTCAGAACTCTAAACAGACTGGAGAATAATACCGTTTTTCTCTTATTCTTCTCAACATGCATCTAAAAACTTATTCTCAGGGCATTGTTTACTTCACTAGTACAAACTGCCTTGGCATTAACTCAAAGGCTAATTAGGATTTTACAATTTTTCATTTCTGTCACCAGAATTGTGAGCATAATTCATGGGGCAGGATTCCATTCATGACTTGCGAGAAGCCAAAAAAAAAAAAAAAATCAACTGAACAATTCACCAATTAAAAAAAAAAACTCCTCAAAAACCTCCTCCAATTTATTTACTCTCTAGATTAAAGCTATCAGGGAAAAAATAATCAGGAAATGCAAATAAGCATCTCTGAAAAACTGCTCAGAAGATATTGGCTGCAATTAACTCCATTGTGATGGCTGATGTAACTGCTGACCTAGCCAGAATGCGGAGAGAAATACAGAGTAGGTTGCATGTCATTTCAGCACAGCCTGTCAGATGGAGAATCCAGACTGGGGAAGAATTCAGTGTTACTAAAGGGAATGGAATGTTCCAGAGAAGATCTGCATCTCAAGGAGGTCCCGAGAGGCTCTTCAGGGGGGTCTTCATGGATTTGGCAGAACACTAAACATCTGAGGGTTTAGAACACCTGAGTCATGGCATCAATTTATTTAATTATCACAAAAACTCCTACAAAGTAGATAGCATATTTCTGTTATCAACCCCGTTTTACAGAGGAGAGGACTAAGGATGAGAGGTTAAGTAATTCCCTCACTCCACATAGCTAATAAGTGAGAAACCCATCATTTACATCCAGATTTAGCTTCTTCCAAGTTTCTACCCCTTCCACTATTCCAATAGCTCTCAACCAGAGCTCCTCAGTACTGAATTTCAGGAAGCACCATTCACATCACAGGCTATGTGAATATTAGAATCTTGTAGTGCACAACCTATACTGCTGTACGTGATGGCCCTGATTTCCAACCTACCTACTCAACAGAACCATCTGGAAAGCCTTTAAAAATTGCTGCTGTTCAAACTTGCCCCAAGTAAAATAATCCAAGTTAAATTCAAGTAAGATAATACACAACAATGGTTTAAAAGCACTTCATCACACAGAAATTCAATCTTAAGTTGGCTGTGTACAGAAGAGATGTTATGCTCCCCCTTTGACCCTCTATTTACCCATTCACCTCATGCCATTTATTCAACCCCTGTTTGTTGTTCTGTATTCATGTAACATCCTGGGGTGGGAAAGCTCCAGATGCAAGCAGAAGCTGGTTAAATAGATGGCTAAATAAAGATGCTGCCTGACTCCTGTGCCCAGGGACAGCCCAGATTTGAGACTTTCATTTTAGATGGGATTACATGCAGTCAGATGTGATGTTTTAAATCCATTGCTGAGTTAATAACAGCCCACATTCTGCCTCTGTCTAGTAAGGTTTGAATTGAAAGGAAGGGGCTGTCAAATGTGCAAGTGAGGACCTCAGCACTGTTGCTCTGTGTCCATCTAAGTTCCCTTTGCAGGTTTGTAAGAAGAGGTTAGTCCTTCCCATACTGTGCGATGAAAAGGCTGCATGATCACACAGAATGAATTCTGGGGGTCCCTGGACAAGTTGCATCATCTGTTGCCCACATCCTAGATCTAATTTGTGCACAATGAATGTCAAAGACAGCTGCAGCCTTCAGGCTGAATTTTGACAGTGAACAGCTGTGCAATTATAACGTCTTATTCCATTGTACCCCTTGTATAGTAATTATCAGGCTGTCATATAAATTTTTTGATGTATTGGTTATCATCAGTGTTAAAATCTACATTGCCATTACGTTAATTAGACCAAGACCTTCAGACTAAAGTAAATATTAAAAGAAGTAGCTCACACATTCAAATGCAGTCTGACTCTGGTTCTTAGAATGTGTCTCTTTCCAAATTGCCACCAATGTTGTGGTATAATTGCACTCTGGTGTTTATTTTACAGTGTATCTACACTGCTCATCTCACTCAGTTACCAGGTCTCTAACCACCCCTCCTTTGCACCACCATCCTCCTCCTCCCACCTCACGTCTGTGGTTCCCAACCAGGGGCAATGTTGTCCTCCCTCCTCCTCTCCTGGAAACGTTGGCAACATCTGGAGACATTTGGGGGCTGCTGGCATATAGTGGCTAGATGCCAGATATTCTGCTAAACATCCTACAATGCACAGGACAGCCCACAACAAAGAATTATTCAGGGCCAAATGGCAGTAGTGCTGAGGTTAGAAACCCCGGGATCACGTCTCAGATCCTTATCTGCCAACAGGTCTCTCTGTCCCATATTGCTTCCTCGAGGCCTTCATGTCACCTGCAGAGATATCTTTCCAAAATACAAATGTGATCCCTCTGCTTAAGACCTTCCAGGATTCCCCACTGTCCTCAAGATAGCGTGTAGTGCAGTGTCCTAGGCTTGTCCTAATGTCTCCCTCCTTCCACGGTTCACCGTGTTCTCCCAGTTCCTTATACTCCAGCCAGGTTGAAATGTTTGGCGGTCCCCCAAGACGCCAGCCCTGCTCACGTGCCCACAGCACTGCGAGGGTGCTCCCTCTACCAGCGGCCGTGCTTTGCCAGCTTTGGCGTGTACTCCAGCCACCTGGGACCTTGTTAAACTGCAGATTCTGATTCAGCAGGTCAACTGAATCTGGGGCCAGAGACTTTAGTCCTGAAAGTTCCCAGATGGCCTCAGTGCTCCTGGTTTGTGATCACGCTTTCATCAGCTAGAACCTAGAGCAGTGCTTCTCAAACCTCAGTGAGCACCAGAATGAATGGGAGGCTGTGAAAACACAGATTCCTGGGACCTACCCCAGACTTTCCAATTTACTAGACTTGGGGGGAGCCCCTGAATTACATTTGTAACAAGTCTGCAAGCTGCACTTGGAGTTGAAAAGCATAGAGCATCTGTCTCTTCCTTCCCACCTGCCTCCTATCTGATTTCTGGGTCCTTGCCTGCCTCCTCCTCCAGTTCCCAGAAAGCCATATTCATGCCTGGACCACCACAGACGTCACAGAGCATGCTAAGAGCTGGGCTATTCACCCCGATGCTCCGCTAGACAGTAAGCTGCATGACAACAAGGACAGTCTTTTCTGTCTCCAAATCTTGCATGCTAATCAGCGTTGTTCCTCATCCTAGAAAGTTGGGCAAGCATCCTGAAGATCGTTAAAAACCTCATTTGTAACCAGAAAAGGTTACCTGTTCACCTTTGTTAGCGTCAAAGTATTACCAACGCTGTTAATACCACTCACAGCCATCTGAAGGACTTTCTGGGCTAGAGGGAATCACTACAGGTTTCCCCGCTATCCAAAAGTAGAGCATTCCTATGAAGTCTTTCCTCAGGCAAAGAAGCAATTACCTTAGGACACATCTTGCTAACAGATGCACAAGATAAATTGAGATCAAGCACAGAGGCTCACAGACACAGTTCAAAGCTATGGTGGCCTGATGCTGAGATGCTCAGTGTCGTTTCTGGGGAAGGAGCTGGGCAGTGCCCTTCTCACTGTTCAGGGTGCTCGATGCCTCTCCACTGGCTCCTGCAGAACAAACAATGAATGTTATTTTTGCTTTTTGCATTTTTTTTTTGTGAGAGCAAAAAACTTCTTTGGATTTCTTTCAGTTTGTGAGTAAGTAGTAACCTAGGTCTTTCATAGATGCAAAGTGGTGTGAAGCAAACTTTTGAAAAGCGAACTATCTCTCCCTTTGTTGATAAATGCTGGTTCCTTACTTTTTCTACCCTGTTGATTTTTTCTTTTGTCTGAGAAAAGCATCAAGGGAACTGCAATCTTTCTAAAATCATTACTTAGTAAAAAGCCAGGGCTTTTAATTTATCCCACAGCTAGAGTCTTTTGGAAACTGCTGTCTGAAATCCCGTTGTTCAGGAAGCTTTGAGGGGCTTCATCTACACACCCCTCCTTCCCCTACCCCGCCTCCCCCAGGGAAGGGACCTTCCTTCTTCCTTCTTCCTAAGCCAGTGTCTCTCCTGTTAGTCTTTATTTTATCTCATAACAGGAAGGAATTATTTTATTTGAAAACAGTCTTTATTTTCAAATCCTTTTTTAAAGCCACTGAGAACAGGGAGGAGAGGAACGTTGTCTGAGTAGAATGGACCAAGGTGGGCCAGACCCTTTTGGGAAGAGGAGGAAAAGAGATGAAGGTGGGAGTAGCTGAGGGAGAAGGGGAAGCCTTCAGGCGGAGGAGCCAGCATGAACAAAGGCACACCGGTGGAATGAATATGGAGCGTGGAAACAGGAACAAGAGGTAAATTTAGTTAAGTAAAATGGCCCAGATTCCGGAGAAAGAAGAGTCCAGAAATCCAAACTGTGGAGCCAAGAGGAGAGGAAGGGCCTTTAGAAGTTGGAAAATCATCCCTTGAACTAAACAGCTCTTTCTGTTTTTGTTTTTCTCTCCAGGCATATTCCAGAAGTGGTTCTGATATTTGTTCACTCCCATTTTTGGCCAAGATCTGTCAGAGGATTAAATCGTACGTATACAAGTTCTCCTTCCTAAGCACTGGCAGGGGATAGCATCTTTGGTTGTCCCTGTTTTCTAATGACTAAAATGATCTTCAAGTTAAAAGGCATCTTTCTGAAGGTGAAAGTGTTTCTTGCTCATGACTTGTACAGAAACTGGAAGACAAATTAGCTCAGAACAAATCATTTTGGAAATATACTGAATACCAGCATCTTTGAACCTCCAACCTGACTTACTTCCCCGGACGGAAATGCAGCCTGCCTGCCAGTGAGATTGTGAGAGTGGCTCAGTGCATGCTCGCGCCGCACCTGGGGACAGGACACCTCCTCCTTGCTGTGTAAGATATACAGACAAGGCTGGCCACCTGTTATGGCAGGGACTCTTTGAGCATCTTTAGAGCAAGGCACTCACAAGGCTGGAAAAGGACCATATTTTCACAGAGCCCAACCTATTACCTAGAAAATCTAGCTCTGCTATGTATGAACAGGATTCCTAATACAGAGACACTGTCCAAAGTTCCCAAGTCCTCCTGTCTCCGTTTAAAAGCCCGTGCTCCCTCCAGCGGCACTCTGAGTCTGAGGTTATGCTGGGTGTTATAGTAATCACTGTCCAAAACATTAAAGGATGCAACAGTCCTGAGAGGCACGTTGGACTAAGAGGCAAAATAGCATAGGTCCACCTTCCACTCGGCTGCTTCCCGTGTGACTGTGGCAGACGCAGCTGCCAGGTAGTGTATGGCACTGTTCCGGGGTCCAGATGCTGAACTTTCAAGGCACTTCTGCACTGAGTTCTCACAATTCCATGAAGTAGGGATTGTCATTATTTCCATTTCGCAGAGAAGGAAACTGAGTCTTACAGAAGTAACTCCTCCCAGCCATGAGGACCCAAGATACACCCCCAGGTATACTGGACCCCACTTGTTCTTTGGAAACATCCACTTTCTTGACTCTTGTGCAATGCTGCCTCTTGAGCCAACTTTGAAGACTTGAGCCACTTAATGTCTCTGAGTTTCAGTTTCCCCACGTCTAAACTCAAGCTATAGACCCATTTGGAAAGTTTTAAAAATGCAGACTCCTTGGCCTGAGACCTGGTGGGACAGCGTGGCATGTTCCTAGGTTCCTGGTTGACTGTGTCCTCCCTAGCGCGCTCACATACTATTTCAGGAGCCAGACCACAGATGCTACATGTACAGATGATGCTTTAATGACTCAAAATAATGTTCCTTCACTGTGAGACATTCACAGAGACCACTCCGTCTGCCCTGGCCCCTGTTGCTTGTATTCTCACTCTCCCATAGGCCGTTCCTATCACTTGAGTGCATTCTGGTCCAGCCTGGCTCTCATGGTGAGGAGTTAGAGGGAAGAACTCCCCAGGGGTGAGAGTCAGGCTGAACATCTGGACTGAGAGGCTGTATTGGTTTCCCAAGGCTTCTGTAATAAAATACCACAAGCTAGGTGGCTTGAAACAACGTAAATGTATTGTCTCCCAGTTCTGGAGGCTGGAAGTCGGAAAGCAAGATGTTGGCCAGATCCCTCTGAGATTCCCTCGGGGACTCTGGGTCGAATCCTTCCTTGCCTCTTAGCTTCTGGGGGTGCCCGTCCATCCTTGGCAACCCTGGGCTTGCAGCTGTGTCATTCCAGTCTCTGCTTCCCTCTTCTTATATAGCCATCTTCCCTGTGTGTCTGTTTTTCCTTTTGCAACCAGTCATATTGGATTAGGGTCCACACTTATGGCCTCCTCTTAACTCAATAACATCTGCAAAGACCCTTTTTCCAAGTAAGTTCACATTCACAGGGAGCAGGGGTTAGAACTTCAACATATCTTTTTGGTGAACACGGTTCAACCCACAATAGAGGCACTTTTCCTACGTTCCTCCATCCTTCATCTCATGAGCTTCATGGACGCTAAACGCATTGAACATCCCCCGTCTGCTTTGAAAGTATCTCAGGAGAGGAGGCGGCTGTGCATCTGACCCACATTCAGAGCCTCTTAGGGATCCAAGAGTTTTAAAACTTTTCCTGGTTCATCTGCCCACATAAGCTCCTGCAAGCCAACTGTGCAAAGTGCGGACCTGGATCCTGGAACAGTCATCAATCCCGCTTTTCATGAATAGAAGTGGAGGCAGAGACCCTCAGGACATGAGGAGTAGAGGGGAAATATCGGACATGAAAGAAAGTGCGGGGGGCTAAGATGCAGCCAGGTCCCAAGCCCCCGACCGTTTCATCATGTTAGCTCTTGTTGAATCGAGACCCCTGTCTCCTCCTTGCTGAAAGCACCATTGCATTTTCTGTGTCAAACCAAACGTGGGCCCTCAGGGCCTAAAACGGCAACTCTTCAATTGAACCTCCTTTGAAAACCTGAATTCAAGAGCATCTGTGGCCAGGGATTTTCCTGGCCCAATTTCAAAGGGAAATTTTTTCATGAAAAAGCAAAAGCAGTATGTTTTTCTTCTTTCTAAAAATCACTGTGCTTCTAGTATAATTCGTACCAAGTCACTAATTATTCAGTGCTGCGTGGTTTATAAAGCACATTTAAATGCAGCCTCGTTTATTCTTTAAAACAACCTGTGGCTCAGTAATAATAATGACAAGTAAAAGTTATCTGATACTGTCTCTGCACCAGGAACTCTTATAAATGCAACCCTGTTAGACAGACAACAGTTTTTTGGTCCCCTTTTTAAAGATGTAAAGCCGTGTGTCCAAGGTCACAGAGCTAGTCATGGATAAATATGATGTTTGAACCCAGCAGCCTGGTTATAAAGGTCAGGCTCAGAGCCACAGCATTGCCTGTCCCTTGACTCGGAGCCTCACTTTCAGATGAGCAAGTCGGTTCTAGTTTATTTAATGCTTGACCCACTAGCACAGTCAGCAGGTGGTAGAGACAAAGACCTATGTGTCTTCTGTTACATAATCCTTCCCTAAAATCCCCTCCAGTAAGAATGCCTTTCTGGCTCTGTGCCTCTCTTGTCCCCATCCTGTTTGGTCTAATGCCTTCAAAATGCAATGGAGGTGTCTCCACCCGTGGGAAGTTTTCCAGCTCGCAGCCTAGCTTCGGTCGCTTGGCCAGCCTCCTCCGTACTCCACGCTCACTGGTGCCTTCTCCTGCACCCTCTTCTTCTCTGGCTGCTTCCCCATCAGTCTCCCACACCCACCGACAGCTCTTGGAGAGCGGGGATACCATTTCTTGGTAAACTTTCTATCCCTGCGTTCCTACCACAGTGCTTAGTTTTAGTAGAGACTCTGCAGAAACAAGGGAATCAATAAAGAAAAAGCACTGCTTTATTAGAAAAACAAATGTTTAGGATACCAGGCTACTACCATGGGGCAACCAAGTTTTTGGTTGTTGTTTTGTTTTGATCAGAATTCACAGTGCCTATATACTGCCTATTTTCTTTTCTTTTTTTTTTTTTAATTTTTTTTTTAAACTTTGGGTTTGTTTGTTTGTTTATTTATTTATTTATTTATTTATTTATTTATTTATTTATTTATGGCTGTGTTGGGTCTTCGTTTCTGTGCGAGGGCTTTCTCCAGTTGCGACGAGCGGGGGCCACTCTTCATCGCGGTGCGCGGGCCTCTCACTATTGCGGCCTCTCTTGTTGCGGAGCACAGGCTCCAGACGCGCAGGCTCAGTAATTGTGGCTCACAGGCCTAGTTGCTCCGCGGCATGTGGGATCCTCCCAGACCAGGGCTCGAACCCGTGTCCCCTGCATTGGCAGGCAGATTCTCAACCACTGCGCCACCAGGGAAGCCCTACTGCCTATTTTCTATTGTAGCAGTGGTAGGACAGGAGGGTCCCCTCTTCATAATTTATTCTTTCTATTGAATTTCCAAATGCATGAACCCACATATGTATTATTTCACGTAAATTCACACAGACTATCTTTTTCTACGTTAACTGTGCTTTTAATTCATCATTCTTTGCTTTTTTTCATTTGTTCCTACTTGCCCCTGCCCTGCTCTTTCCACCCACATCGTCCCTGTCCCCACCACAAGGTGAGCCGTGTAAACACGTCAGGATGTGTCCTTCCATGGTTTTCTCTGCTCTCATTTTATCTTACAGGGATGCACGTAACACACCCACACGCATGTGAAACAGAGTCACGCTGGTCCTGGGACTCAAATATGAGGCAGATACACATGGAAACTTTATTCCCCCTAGTTTTCTTTTGTTGTAATGCCCCAGTTTCATGACATAATTTTAGGCACTTTACACTTGAATAGCTCACCATTATGTAACGAATGCCATTCAGCTGCGATCACAATTGCTCCCTGGGTCAAGCCTGCTAGCCCAACCCCAGACAGTCATAAGGCAGGAGCAGCAAGCAGGTGATTAGCTGCACCAGCCAACGTGGTAACTGGGGTTCTAGGTATTTTCACCGTAAGTTTCTCTGCCTTAGACAGCTTTGCTGCCACAAATATTTTTGCCACGTAACTAATTAGCCATGATTTTGCTGTAAGGGATAAAACAATGAAAAATAAAAGAGAGACATTAAGAAGGACATCATGAAACATGAAAAATGAATTACAAAATTAAAGAGACTTTATTGCTAAATACAAAATATCTGAATATATTTAAAGTGTGTGTATATTTCATGGCAATACTGCGCAAATGACTGATCCTATTTAGTGACTTGTACATAAGCACTTGTCTTCCAGGTCTTTCAATCTTAGTATTTTACACACTGTTTTTTCTTGTTGATTCTTCTCCTCATTTGGCATCACACTTTTTCTTTTTTGCTAAGATTTCTTCCTCCGTTAGGAGAGGTATCAGTTTCCAAATACTAGGATGCATGTTTATACCTAAGCTTTGTATTGCGTTGTGAAAGCCTCTACACTGTTGTGTGTTCTTGGCATCTTGTAACATGTCTGTTGATAAACATTCCAAAGTTCTATGGGAAATGCGAGTTCAAATCTGCAACTTTCAGGCCCTCAACCTCTTTCTCCTCCATTGTAGTGTGCTTCAAAATCAGAAACCAGCTCTTGGGGCAAATCATCATCTGTCATGATTTTTGTATGATATATATCAAAACAAACTATCAACCAGTCATTTTATGGCAAAATTGTCTTATGGCCAATTAGTTATGCAGTGAAAATGTTTACAGCAAAAATGCTTGCTGCAAAGGTGCTTACAGTAAAAATACCTAAAAATAATGGACACGCCTAACTGGACAGAACATTGTGTGGCTGGGAACCTGAAAATCTGAAGAGAGTCCATGGATTGGATTCGAGATGTCTCCAGAAACTAAAATGTCATAAGAGCAGACACCTGATTCCTGTTTGCCCAATCCTAGAAACCATCCTTGGAATAACTGTTAGCATTGCACATAATAATGAAATGAGCTAATATTTTGTGAGTACTTATCACATGCTTGGCACAGGTCTTCCTTGCTTCACATGTAACAACACTATTAGTCTTTGCAACAGCCCTAGGAAGCAGGTACTGACACTGGCCCTGTTTACAAATGAGGTAACAGATATACAAACAGATTAAATAATTTGCCCAAAGTTACATACCAAGTAGACGGCAGACCTGGGATTCAAATCCAAGGAGTCTAATTTCAGAACCTAGAGCTATGTTAAGGGGCTTCCCATACTTTTCCTTCCCACTAAAACACCCACACCCATCACCCAATTACTTGCTTTGAAAATGCTTTCTCATCCTTTAGCTTTCACCTTAAGATCACCTCCCTCCCTGTATAGAGTTAGAAATGTTTTCCCTCTGGGTGCACAACCCTCTTATAGAATTTTCTCCATAGCACTGTGGTTATCTGTTGATGCCTTGTTTTCCCTCACCCATCATTAAGCTCTTCTAGCATAGGAAATGTATCTTATATTTAGCCCTAATATCTCATATGATTCCTGGCACATGCAAGGACTTCAAAAATGGCTGTGGAATGAATGAATGAATGAATGAATGAATATTTCAGCATACAACCAGATACCTGTAAGGATACACAAGGTATCAAGTTTAGATACAATTTTGCAGAAGTAATAGTAGTGAAAGTCAACAATGCTTTATCCAAAACAGAGCCAGATGTGATTTGGAATTCAGAATTTCCCAGATTTTAAGAAAGTAACATACGGTGCATATACCACAACTCACCTAACACTCCCAGCACCTCCTAATCAAACAAATTTATATATCAGCAATGAAATATATGGATAGTCACACTAAATAGGGTATAGCTTATGAATTGCCTTAGACCAGTTTGGGTGAAGTTTTGCCACCAAATGTGTTAGCTGCAAAGTTGAAAATAAGAAACAAGTCTTGGTGTTCAGACCTGTTTGGATTTTGGGGCTATGAATAAGGGATTGTGGAGTTTATGTAAATTGCAATTTATGTGACTTATGATGACCAATCTACCCTCTCGTGTCTAGAATGTATGGTTTTGGTTCGTCACTTTGAGCCTTTAAAATAAGCAGGTAAAGGTTAATTTAATGAACTAACTTTCTAATTCTAGAGACAACTCATTGTTCCTTCCTTCAAGGACAAACTCTCATCCCCGAGATGGCAAAGGTGGAAAGGGGTAGCTTTGTCATCCTCAGTGAGACCCTTCACCCAGAACCTTTTCTCACACTGAAAATATGGCTCTTTGGGTCTGTTCGTCCTCTCTCTCTCCATCTCCCTCTCCCTCTGTGTCTTTCCTCCTTTTCTCATCTAGAAACATAAAATATCTATCCAAGAGGTCAAATATGTACATGGGAGAAAATACCTAGTCTTACAGGAGATGTCATCTCCCAAGAGGTCTATTAATGTGGTCTTGTGGTGGGTCCGCCACCTCAGAGCTCATAAGCCAGGCTCCACACCACCAATTAGGCACCATGCTGGCTCTGGCTGAATTCACATGACTTGAGACTCTCAGAACTGCTGAGAAGCTCTTGATTCAAAAGACCATTTACTAAATCCTATAAAGGGTCGTGTTACTCCCTCTATATTCTAGGCTCCAAGAATAACCTCACCCTGCCATATGACAGCACTTCCCTGCTACTCTGTAAGTGATTTTCCTAGAGGGCAACAGTGTTTGCCTTTGGAAGCTGGGAGAAGTCTGGTAGTGAGATCTCAGGGGAAATCCTCACTCAGCGGAGGTATCCATGGTTTTGACATGAATTGCTTGGTCATCAATCACATCAGAGCCCTTGGTTCCCCAGGCTCTTGAATGGGAGTGACAACTAAATTATCAGATTCTCAGAATAAGTGGTTTAAAAGAGGAGAATCTTAAGAAAAGAGTTCCATCACAGAATGTGTAAAATGTGTAAAATCTGTAGTACTGAGCTCGTTGACTGGACCAAAAATGTAGGTTCTTTCCTGAGGACCTCAACAGCCATATCCCATGCCCTCTAAAACTTGAGTTCATTATATTTTACCTCCCCATATAGGCCAACTAAAAAGTCAGAGAGAAAATAGTTCTGTTGAGTGGAGAGCAGGGATGAGCAAAGTTTGGCTGGTACTCTTCATTTTATTTTTATTTTATTTTTAAAATTTTTATTTAGGTCCTTAATTTTATTTTTAGAATGGAGTTCTGTCACATAAACTCAACACAGCCATATCTAAAAATGTCTCTATTTGTTTTCACAAACACCATTTGTTTTTTCTTAGCTCACCAGGTGTTTTGTTTTTTTCTTCTAGGGCTATACAAAATTCTTTACCATTCAAAGATGTAGATTCAGACAAATACAGTGTTTTCCCAGTAAGTACCGTTAAGACTAACCAGATGTTTGCTAAATATTGCGTCGCTTCCTATAAATTTCTTTCCTTTAATAAGACAAGATTGAATGCCATTTGAATGTATTATTAATTTGATAATACACCATTTTACGATGTTTACAGACTTTTTGGTATCTTACTAATACATGAACCATCAAAGTGGATCTTAGTCCTAGACTGTTTTCGTTTCCTGATGCCATTCCCAGCTGGAATTCTCCATGGGGATAACAGTTATCTTGAAATGTGTTGGGAATTATTTTCAAAATTCTTAAACGTATTTTAACTTACTTTTTTAAAGTGTGTGTGTGTGTTTATGTCTGTGTACGCATGTTAGATTTAGAACAGTTAGGATGTCAGAATGTTCTCTGCGAAATTCAGCAAGCAAGCAACAGATGTCACAAACTCTCCAAAGTAGGTGGGATCTCAAATACTCTACCTGGGAATGTGAGAAATAAAAACATTGTTTGACATTATCATGACTCTTGATTCTTTCAAATCAGACATGTCAAAAATATAATAAATCCACACAACTAACCAGTTTGGCTAGAGGTTTTTTAAATTATCCAGCAAAATGATTAATCACTGGACCAAATAAACCAATTGTTTTGGAGACTTTGATAGAGAAAGCTCAGGGAGTTGGATGGTCCTGCTCTTTGTGGAAGTGCACATAGACACATACACATGAACACACATGTACACAGACACGTGTATAAAACATGCATTCACATAACAACCCATGTGAATGCACACGTGCCCACATACATGCACATTCACACACATGCACCCCCATACGCTCACATATTAGCATGCACCCAACACATATACACACACGTACACACTCACATACACACACACTTCATCTGTGATTGGCCCTGGTACCATATTACGTTTCACCTCACACAGGAGGTCTTAGCATATCATCTTAATTTTCTTAGTGATCTCTAGTGTTCCTAGACTGCATTTGGATTTAAAATGGCAGATGTCAGTACCCCTCAGACAGCTCTGATTGGCCTTCACTGTGGATAACGTCAAAGCAGAACTGACCCTTCCTGTGTGTGCTCTTCAATTTCAGACACTGCGGGGCTCTCACTGGCGAGGGAGAGACTGTAACGACAGCAACAAGATGGCATACCCAGGCAGAAGGTAACGGTCTCTGCTGGTCACTGATGTTGAAAATTACCTTCTGAAAAGGAGGCAGAAGGCATAATTATCTCCCCCAGCCTAGGGGATTCATGCTTACAGAGAGGAGGGACCTCCATCTCCTAATTGAAGTAAAGCTCAATGAAAAAACAGTGTTTCTTTATTCATTTGCCCAAAAAATGCTCATCGAGTGTTGCCAAGCACTCTGTATCATGTTGGGTGGTAAACAAATAGAAATAGGCCTCCTCTCTAGGAGTTTACAGTCTAGTGGGAGAAACAAGTGAGTAGACAGGTTATTGTGGACGTTTATCCAGCCTCCTGCATGAGTTCTACAGGCAGCCCTGGGCCCAGAAAGAGTAGCCTCTTCCTCAGGAGGAGGGCGAGGCGGGCAGAGAGTAGAGCGCAGGTCACATTTTAGTCCCAGGCTGATGTTCAGTCAATCACATCTCAGACTTCAAACTGGGTATGCCAGCCTCCATCTTAGCTGTGACTACAGTGATGAAGCATTAACCAGATGTTTGGGAATTTAGAGGCATAACTTTAATGGTGTCACCTGTCTAAATGAAATGGACTGCAGATGTGTTCATTATTCTCATCGGTATCATTCCACAACAATACCGCCCATGAATATAGTCAATTGTGAAAAGACTGCACTTGGTCCACAGTTCCCAGCAAACATCCAAAGCCAAGAGAATGGCAAAGAGGTCAAGTGAGGCTTCTGTGTGCCACAACACACAATGGTGTGTGGCACTTTTCCCTGAAGAAACTGTTGTCTATCAAAGACACTTGGTGTAGCACTCATTCATTCATTCCTTCATTTGTGAAGCTGACATTCAGAGTGATGAATACATGCCAAAGACCAATGTTGACGTTTTCTTCACAGGCCAGACAACTGGGATACACATCAGGATTCAAACTGTAATGGCATTTGGGTAAGCGACTAAATTCAAACTTAACCCTGTTCTCTTGCTTTCCGCCCTCCTTAAAAGCCCCTTGCCTGTTTGCTTCAGTCAGACCTAAGGAAGAAGATGGTAGGCTACAGCAACTCTTTTTCTGCTGTTTGGAAGAGAGGCATAGAATCCAATCACATGTGAAGAATGTCCATGATGTAATGAGAGTTGAGGCTGTCTCTGTCACAGCCACTATAAGTCTCGCTTAAGCTCGGTCACATCTAATCCCTTTATTCTGTTTGGAACAGTGTGGAATTAAATGGAGAGTGGTGTATAGCAAAGTTTTACAGCAACCCAAACAGCTATTAGAGCAAACCGCATGCTGTCACTGTTTCATTGCAGCAATTTTTTTCTATTTCATAAGGCTAGTCAGGCAGAATGGAAGTTACCTGCAGTTACCCCACTACCCACATCCTGAGGCATCTAATGCTGGTGCCCCGGTTCCCTATGAATAATAAATTAGCAGCTTCCAGGTAGAGAAAAGGGAAGGAAAGAGAAAAGCCAAACACTTAATCTTAGCACGGCAATGGCAGCAGACCCAATTTTGTGAGGTCTTGAGCTTACAGGATTTGAGGGGTCCTCATGAAGAAAAAGAATACCAAATACAAATACAAAATCAAGAATAAAAGTATAATTAATTAGAACAATAAAAGAAATCTTAACAAATTCCTGGAGTCTTGGAAATTCAGGTCCCTTTCTTCTGAGATCTCTGTTCCAATTTACCAGGAGTGCTTATGTAGAAATATTGTTCTGAGTGCAGCCTGGCTCCTCTCCACCTAAAACACTCTATAGCTCCCAGCTGCTCCCAGCACTCACACAGGCAGGGATCGTACAAACCAGGAGCCTTGAAGTTTAAGATTCCCCAGCTTCAAGATAAGTTGCCTCTGAATGGTTGCCTAATTTGTCTGCTTGGATGAAGAGGAGAAAGTTTCTGTAAATAGTTTCCTCTCTCCAGGACACTGACAGTCCATTTCTTCTGAGATATGGAGAGCAAGACAGATTGTATCCTGGTATAGCCCTACCCACCCACCCTATCATCAGTCACACTGCCTTTTCATGAGGAGGGGAAGACATGTCCCCTAGATCTTAAGATGTCAAGATGTCAAGACCCCCAAAGCAACTCTTGTTCGACAAAGTCAAGCTTAGTTGTCATGTTGGAGGACATGGGGGGTTATTAGTGTGTGAAGTTGCTGTCTTGGTTCCATGACCCCATCCCTGCCTCTGACATGGGATCCCACCTACATAAGGAAGGCCAATAAGAGACTGTGCTAGACCAGCGGAAATCCACCAGGAGCCCAGGGAGCCAAGACTCAGAGTTTATCGTCAGTAATAGGAGAAAGACACATGACCTTCATACCTATCCCTTTCCATGGAGGAAAAATGACTCACAGATCACAAAATCATAAACTCAGAGAGGGCTTTACAATCACTAAGTCCAACATTTCCCAAACTGTGTCCAAGAACTCCAGTGTTGAGTGGGAGGTTAAGAGGTAAGGGAGGAGGGGCGCTATAGCAAAGTTTGGAAAGTACTGGGTCAAATAAGCCTGAACAGTTCACTTTACTTCCGAATTTCTCAGCATCTTTAATGTTTTAATGCACGTTGGGAGTCCCCAAGACCAAGAGAGTGAACACACTGTTTCCAGTACATCTCTGACCATCAGGTTCTTTCTTCCTAGAATACTGTTTATACCATTAAGATCTAGTGGAATGCCAGTGCTCTCCAGACCAGAGTTTGGCAAACAAAAGAAAACAAAAAAAAACAAAAACAAATTATATATATATATATTTTAACTTTTTTAAAGTTATCCAGACTCTGCTCGAACCTTCCAAGGACCAGCTGCTCCACTAATGCACAGACTTAGCTTTAAGTGTTAGGAAGTGCCCTCAGCTGGGGTAACTCCGTCCCACTCACAGGCTCAACCTCACTTCTGGGCTTCTCAGTCTCATCATATCAACATTTGGAATAATTCTTTATGTTTCGGGCTGCCTTGTAAATTGTATGATGGTCAGTAGCACCCCTGCCTCTCCCCACTAAATGCCGGTAGCTCCCCCTCCCCCCATTGTAACAACCAAAGATGTCTCCAGGCATTGCCAAATGTCCCTCCGGATGGCTGTGGGGCAGGGGGAGGGGATGCCTCAAAATCAGCCCTGTTGAGAATCTCTGCTCTAGAAGCATCAACCCTTAGGCACTGGAGGTGTCAGGGCACTTAGAGCTCCAACTCAGAGACTGCTGAACCCACTCTGCCCCTGTGTCCCGGTCACTGAATGGACCCTCAGTGCTCCCTCCGGGTGATACTACCAGCACTCAGAGCCCTGCCTTGCATCCTTCTGAACAAGATGGTCCAGTCTCTGGATCTCCCCTTATTCCTGCCCCCAGTTCCTTAAAGCCCAATTCACTTACCTAGGATGTTGCTATGTTGGATTAAGGGCTCAAGAGACTTTAAAGGATTTTATCCATTGATTTGTTTTTGTGCTTTTAAAGCCATTTGGGAAGGATTTCGTGTTTGTGTCTCATAAATTTAAAAGCAAGCTGCTAATTTCATCATTTCTCTTAAAGGGTGTTGATCCAAAAGATGGAATTCCATACGAGAAGAAATTCTGTGAAGGTATGAATTGTAAAAGTCAGTGTACTTATTCCAATAGAAGATTCTTTTCTAGTCTGGGTCAGATTGAAGCAAACAGACCATCCAAGTGAGGAAGTGCCTGATGCTACAACATAATGTTGACCAATTTACATTTATTTTTTATTATTATTTTTTAATTAATTAATTTTATTTATTTATTTATGGCTGTGCTGGGTCTTCGTTTCTGTGCGAGGGCTTTCTCTAGTTGTGGCAAGCGGGGGCCACTCTTCATCGCGGTGCGCGGGCCTCTCACTATCGTGGCCTCTCTTGTTGCGGAGCACAGGCTCCAGACGCGCAGGCTCAGTAATTATGGCTCACGGACCCAGCTGCTCTGTGGCATGTGGGATCTTCCCAGACCAGGGCTCGAACCCGTGTCCCCTGCATTAACAGGCAGATTCTCAACCACTGCGCCACCAGGGAAGCCCCCAATTTACATTTATTTTCGTGACAAATTAGAAAATGACATGAAAAAGATTATAGAAAAATGAGGCAGAATCAAGACAAAGCAAAGCTGAATTTGTTTAATTGATTCCTTTTTTGGGGAATTGGAAACTTTAATGATAATATTAGAAAAGGCTGTAAGATAGATAACAGGGTAACCGAAATCCAGCACTTCTCCAAATAAGAAAATAAGTGGAGGTGATAATTTTCAGTCTTCTTTGTGTCCTCCTCAATACACTATAATGTCAGACGTCTAGACTTGTACTGACAGAGTCCTTGTGTCAACTGGGCTAAGACTCATATCTGGGTGACTTGAGGAAGACCTCCAAGCAATAGCCATTGAGAGTTCCCAAAAATACCTGAGGAAAAGCTCTGTATTCTAAATGCCCAATGCCACATACACCTGGGCTACCAGTGTTCTTAGGAGGAACCTATTACCACCCACATAGTACTGAAAACATGGTCCTGGTGATGCCCAAAGAGTCTCAAACAAGACCCTATGGTAGCGTCACTGTTTTATGTTTAGACAATGCTTTCCCCTAACATTTAGAAGCATTTCATTCATTCATTCATTCATTCAACAGATATTTCCTGAACACCTATTCCTATTATGCACCAAGGGCTATACTTGGCTCTGAGTTTTTATGGGCAGACGTGATACAGTCCTTGCCCTCAATCAGCTTAAAGTCTAATTGTCTGTAAGCTATTAGAAGGATAGGATGGAGGTAGAAAGTGTAAGGACCCGACACATAGTAATGCAGTTTAGAAATGCTTGTTGGATGAATAAAGGAATGCATTAACAAATAGACAAATGAATAAGTAAACTCAGATCTAAGTGAAATCCTGGTGTGAGGCTCTGGGTTCACTGTGGGAAGCCTCTTGGATTCCCCAAATCCCAACCCCTCCTCAATGTCCTGGGCCTTCTCAGTCCCCATTTGTGTGGCCAAGTGCTAGCTGTCACAAAGTCCCGAGATAGGGAGCCGCTGGAGTGAGGCTGGGCCATCCTCGGCTTGATTTGGGGCCTTTGGAGGTGGAGGAAGTAGGCTCTCCTCTCTGACTCTGAGAAGCACTGATTGATTCTTTCAGGATCTTAAGGGATTTGGAAGAGTTCGTGCATCACCCATGGATGAATGATTCATGTAGATGGGCCTTAGAATCAGATTAAGTGATTCTTAACCTCCAAACATATAGGGCTGCATAGGGATTTTCTCTCTCCATCTCCCCACTAATCAGCCATAATTGTCCATCCAGTGCTTTTGTATATATAGATTAAGGACATTAAAAGACCATAACATCTTTGAAAAAAATCAAAATTGCTCCATGAGATTACTAATTCCTAAAGTGGATATTAACAGAAATGAGTGTGTTTTCCAAGAAAGCAATTTTCAGAACCAAAATTTAGGGCATATTTCTGAGTTCAGATAAAGTTTTGATGCTTTTATTCATCTATCATTCACTCAAGATGTTGCACAGGAGTTTGTTTTATGCTGAGCTAGGAAGGACACCTGCATCTATACAGCTTAGCTGGTAGTTTCAATGGCCTGGAAATCTCATTCAGCTCCCAAATGCTATGCCCCTCACTCTCCAACACTCAAAAAGTGGCAATGCATCACTGTTACGACGCTCTATGCACAGAATACACACCAGGGTATGTGCTCACCTAACTACCCAATCTGGAGGCTCCAAACTACTTGAGTGCATAAATAATGCAAATAAATTGTGCCACCTAGGTTCACAGCCCAGGGGAATCATTTTGCTGGGAGACTCAGCTGGGGCTCATTTTCACATCCCTCCCGATTGGATCACAGCTTCACAGATGTCTTTGGTAAGTAATTTTGGCAGTAATCATGCGGGATGTGCTGGCCTCTGTGTTTGTTTCCCCCTTGCTCTCTATAAATGTGATGCCAGTTCCAAACAGGTGCAGATTTCCCTTCTCAGCACAATCTGCCATCAAAGGCATATCCACAGCCATTTCAGTTCAGTTCAGTTCAAACACTGTGATAAGAACAACAGACTCATAACAAGAGCTATCTCATCCATTAGAAAAGGAGGATGGTGCCCCTGCCGGATGGAAAGGACACTTGGGCATAGTGGGGAAGCCCTTGTTGTACGGCCACCTCGGGATGTAGTTCTCTCTTCAACCTCCTATAAAATGAAAACGCTGATCCAGGGAAGTTAAACTGCAAGAATTATACATTCTTCTTTGATCCCTTTTCTCACACTGAAGAAATCAGACACGAACCTGAATACTCTCTTATGGAACCTCTCCCAAGTTCTAAAACTGGGCAAACACAGACCTCCCTTGTAAGGATGAGCAAACAGAGAAGCATTTGAACATAGAAAAAATGTTCATGGTCTCCAAAGAAAAGAACTCTTGAAAAAAGCTTCCTACAGGAAAGTGAATTTTGTAAGAGATTAAATCCAGATTCTCAACAATAGTGTGAGGAGATTATACTCATGAAAAAGGAACAATCTGAGGTTAGGGAAGACTACTTTTAGGTGAAACAATAATGGCCTGATGTAAAAATGCGATGGCCATACTGACTAGCAAGTTGGACAATGTAAAAAACAGGGTGAGAAAACCAGTCAGCCAAATTCTGGAACTTACATAAGAGACATATAGGATAGGTCCTGGAGATTGAATAGGAAACCCAGGGGAAGAGAACACATCAGACAGAGAGGAAGTGGTGACCAAATAAACATCAAAAGATAATTTTCTTGAGTTGAAGAAATCCTTGACTTTAATCCAAAACCCCACTGAACTCCAGAGAATATAAAAGAGACTCTACTCATCATGTCTTGCTTTTCCATTATATTCCAAATATAAAGAAAAATTTTGCAATCATTCAGCCCAACAAACAACCAGGACACATACTAGGAGGAAAAATCCTTTTGACATCAGACTTATCTTTCAATAATAAATTTCAGAAAATAGTGGAACAGCCTCTACAACATTTTGAGGATAGTGTGTCAAAAATGCTCCAGCTGCCAAGATACAGTTCCTACATGAAGGCCACAACATATTCTCAGTCATTCAAAGATTCAGAAAATATAACAGATTTATGCTTTCCTGAAAAAGATTATTTTAAGAATTATTCCAATCTCTCTGAGCATGGTATTATAAAAGCAAGGCCAAAAAAAAACTATTACTAGATTTAATTACATGAAATCTTCAAATGTATACAATGTCCAAAAATTCATAAAATTAAAAGACAAATGAAAAACTAGAGCAATATTTATAACATATAAGACAAGATTTAAATTCTCTAATAACAAAGAGTTCCCGCATATCAATAAAGAAAAAACAATTTAATTTTTTAATGATCAAGAACATGACCAATAGGGGCTTCCCTGGTGGCGCAGTGGTTGAGAATCTGCCTGCTAATGCAGGGGACACGGGTTCGAGCCCTGGTCTGGGAAGATCCCACATACCGCAGAGCGACTAGGCCCATGAGCCACAATTGCTGAGCCTGCGCGTCTGGAGCCTGTGCTCCGCAACAAGAGAGGCCGCGACAGTGAGAGGTCTGTGTACCGCGATGAAGAGTGACCCCCGCTTGCCGCAACTAGAGAAAGCCCTCACACAGAAACGAAGACCCAGCACAGCCATAAATAAAAAAAAAAAAAAAAAAAGAACATGACCAATAAATATAAAAACAGTTTCATCTTCAGTAGTAATCAAAGAAAAACAAATTAAAACAACAATGAGGTATCATCTATCATCTGTCAAATAAGCAAAGGTTAACAAGTGATAAAGGCCTACTTTTAGCAAGAATATGGTGAAAGGGATATGTTCCTTCACCACTAATGAGAGTTTAAGTTGCTAGAACTTCTCTGGCAGGCAACTTGACAATATGTATAAAGTGACGTTATAGCGTTTGTGATTTTAACAAGTAATTCTGCTTCTGAAAATTTCTCTTTAAAACTAAGCAGTCATTTGCTCAAGAATCTATGTACATGAGTATTTATACTCATGTATAAAACGAAGAGTTATTTATAAGAGCAAAAATGAAAAAAGAAATTTAAAAAAAAATAGGGGATTGGGGTGGAGTCAAGATGGCATACTAGGAGGATGCGGAATTTGCGACTTCTCACAACTACGGCACCTACCAGGCACCGGTGGGGAACCACAGACACCTAAGGGGTTAGGAGGAACCCCCAGCAACCGGTGATCTCTCCTTTTGGCTTGTTGCCCCCCCCCCTTTTTTTTCTTTTTTCTGCTTTGGTTTTATTTTACCTTGTTGCAGTTGTTTCAATTATAGTTTTATTTTTCCTAATATATTTTTTATCTTTCTAATTTTATTTTGTTTGTTATTCTTTGATATTGTACTGCTCCTTTCTTCCTTTTTTTTTTTTACCATGCCACAAAGCTTGCGGGATCTTGGTTCCCAGGCCAGAGGCTGGGCCGGAGCTCCTGTGTTGGGAGCTCCAAGTCCAAACCGCTGGACTAACAGAGAACCTCAGACTCCAGGGAATATCAACTGGGGTGAGGCCTCCCAGAGGTCCTCATCTCAGCACCAAAACCCAGCTCTATCTAACTGCCTGCAAACTCCAATGCTGGACGTCTCAGGCCAAACAACCAGTAAGACAGGAATACAGCACCACCCATCAAAAAAAAAAAAAAAAAAGAAAAGAAAGAAATGACAAAAAAATATGTTACAGATGAAAGAGCAAGGCAAAAACCTACAAGACCAAATAAATGAAGATGAAATAGGCAAGCTACCTGAAAAAGAATTCAGAGTAATGATAGTAAACATGATCCAAAATCTCAGAAACAGAATGGAGAAGACACAAGAAACATTTAACAAGGATATAGAAGAACTAAAGAGCAAACAAACAATGATGAACAACAAAATTACTGAAATTAAAAATACTCTAGAAGGAATCAATAACAGAATAACTGAGGCAGAAGAAAAGATAAGTGAGCTGGAAGATAAAATGGTGGAAATAACTGCCAGGGAGCCAAATAAAGAAAAAAGAATGAAAATAATTGAGGACAGTCTCAGAGACCTCTGGGACAACATTAAACGCACCAACATTTGAATTATAGGGGTCCCAGAAGAAGAAGAGAAAAAGAAAGAGTCTGAGAAAATATTTGAAGAGATTATAGTAGAAAACTTCCCTAACATGGGAAAGGAAAGAGTCAATCAAGTCCAGGAAGCACAGAGAGTACCATACAGGATGAACCCAAAGAGAAACACGCTGAAACACATATTAATCAAACTATCAAAAATTAAATACACAGAAAAAATATTAAAAGCAGCAAGAGAAAAGCAACAAATAACATACAAGGGAATCCCCATAAGGTTAACAGCTGATTTTTCAGCAGAAACTCTGCAAGCCAGAAAGGAGTGGCAGGACATATTTAAAGTGATGGAAGGGAAAAACCTACAACCAAGATTACTCTACCCAGCAAGGATCTCATTCAGATTTGACGGAGAAATTAAAACCTTTCCAGACAAGCAAAAGCTAAGAGAATTCAGCACCACCAAACCAGCTTTATAACAAAATGCTAAAGGAACATCTCTAGGCAGGAAACACAAGAGAAGGAAAAGACCTACAATAACAAACCTAAAACAATTAAGAAAATGATAATAGGAACATACATATTGATAATTACCTGAAATGTAAATGGATTAAATGCTCCAATCAAAAGACATAGACTGGCTGAATGGAAACAAAGAAGACCTGTATATATGCTGTCTACAAGAGACCCACTTCAGACCTAGGGACACATACAGACTGAAAGTGAGGGGATGGAAAAAGATATTGCATGCAAATGGAAATCAGAAGAAAGCTGGAGTGGCAATTCTCATATCAGACAAAATAGACTTTAAAATAAAGACTATTACAAGAGACAAAGAAGGACACTACATAATGATCAAGGGATCAATCGAAGAAGAAGTTATAACAATTGTAAATATTTATGCACCCAACACAGGGGCACCTCAATACATAAGGCAAATGCTAACAGCCATAAAAGGGGAAATCAACACTAACACAATAATAGTAGGGGACTTTAACACCCCACTGTCACCAATGGACAGATCATCCAAAATGAAAATAAATAAGGAAACACAAGCTTTAAATGATACATTAAACAAGATGGACTTAATTGATATTTATAGGACATTCCATCCAAAACAACAGAATACACTTCTCAAGTGCTCATGGAATATTCTCCAGGAGAGATCATATCTTGGGTCACAAATCAAGCCTTGGTAAATTTAAGAAAATTGAAATCATACCAAGTATCTTTTCCAACCACAATACTATGAGACTAGATATCAACAGCACATTAAAAGGATCATACACTATGATCAAGTGGTGTTTATCCCAGGAATGCAAGGATTCTTCAATATGTGCAAATCAATGTGATAAACCATATTAACAAATTGAAGGGGAAAAACCATATGATCATCTCAATAGATGCAGAAAAAACTTTTGACAAAATTCAGCACCCATTTATGATAAAAAACTCTCCAGAAAGTAGGCATAGAGGGAACTACCTCAACATAATAAAGGCTGTATATGACAAACCCACAGCCAACATCTTTCTCAATGGTGAAAAACTGAAACCATTTCCTCTAAGATCAGGAATGAGACAAGGTTGCCTACTCTCACCAATATTATTCAACATAGTTTTGGAAGTTTTAGCCACAGCAATCAGAGAAGAAAAAGAAATAAAAGGAATCCAAATCCAAAAAGAAGAAGGAAAGCTGTCACTGTTTGCAGATGACATGATACTATACATAGAGAATCCTAAAGATGCTACCAGAGAACTACTAGAGCTAATCAATGAATTTGGTAATGTAGCAGGATATAAAATTAATGCACAGAAATCTCTTGCATTCCTATACACTAATGATGAAAAATCTGAAAGAGAAATTAAGGAAACACTCCCACTTACTACTGCAACAAAAAGAATAAAATACCTGGGAATAAACCTACCTAAGGAGACAAAAGACCTGTATGCAGAAAACTATAAGACACTGATGAAAGAAATTAAAGATGATACAAACAGATGGAGAGATATACTATGTTCTTGGATTGGAAGAATCAACATTGTGAAAATGACTATACTGCCCAAAGGAATCTACAGGTTCAATGCAATCCCTATCAAACTATCAATGGCATTTCTCCCAGAAGTAGAACAAAAAATTGCACAATTTGTATGGAAACACAAAAGACCCTGAATAGCCAAAACAATCTTGAGAAAGAAAAATGGAGCTGGAGGAATCAGGCTCCTGGACTTCAGAGTATACTACAAAGCTACAGTAATCAAGACAGTATGGTACTGTCAGAAAAACAGAAATATAGATGAATGGAACAGGATAGAAAGCCCAGAGATAAACCCACGCACATATGGTCACCTTATCTTTGATAAAGGAGGCAAGAGTATACAATGGAGAAAAGATGGCCTCTTCAATAAGTGGTGCTGGGAAAACTGGACAGCTACATGTAAAAGAATGAAATTAGAACACTTCCTAACACCATACAAAAAAATAAACTCAAAGTGGATTAAAGACCTAAATGTAAGGCCAGACACTCTAAAACTCTTAGAGGAAAACATAGCCAGAACACTCTTTGACATAAATCACAGCAAGATCCTTTTTGACCCGCCTCCTAGAGTACTGGAAATAAAAATAACCAAATGGGACCTAATGAAACTTAAAAGCTTTTGCACAGCAATGGAAACCATAAACAAGACGAAAAGACAACCTTCAGAGTGGGAGAAAATATTTGCAAATGAAGTAACTGACAAAGGATTAATCTCCAAAATATACAAGCAGCTCATGCAGCTCAATATCCAAAAAACAAACAACCCAATCCAAAAACGGGCAGAAGAGCTAAATAGACATTTCTCCAATAAAGATATACAAATTGCCAATGAACACATGAAAAGATGCTCAACATCACTAATCATCAGAGAAATACAAATCAAAACTACAATGAGGTATCACCTCACACAGGTCAGAATGGCCATCATCAAAAAATCTACAAACAATAAATGCTAGAGAGGGTGTGGAGAAAAGGGAACCATCTTGCACTGTTGGTTGGAATGTAAATTGATCCATCCACTATGGAGAACAGTATAGAGCTTCCTTAAAAAGCCAAAGATAGAACTACCATATGACCCAGCAATCCCACTACTGGACATATACCCTGAGAAAACCATAATTCAAAAAGAGTCATGTACCACAATGTTCACTGCAGCACTATTTACAATAGCCAGGACATGGAAACAACCTAAGCGTCCATCGACAGATGAAAGGATAAAGAAGATGTGGCACGTATATACAAAGGAATGTTACTCAGCCATAAAAAGAAACGAAATTGAGTTATTTGTAGTGAGGTGGATGTACCTAGAGTCTATCATACAGAGTGAAGTAAGTCAGAAAGAGAAAAACAAATACCATATGCTAACACATATATATGGAATCAAAAAAAAAAGTGATTCTGATGAACCTAGGGGCAGGACAGGAATAAAGATGCAGACGTAGAGAATGGACTTGAGGACATGGGGAGGGGGAAGGGTTAGCTGGGACAAAGTGAGAGAGTAGCATTGACATATATACACTACCAAATGTAAAATAGATAGCTAGTGGGAAGTAGCTGCGTGGCACAGGGAGATCAGCTCGGTGTTTTGCGACCACCTAGAGAGGTGGGATAAGGAGGGTGGGAGGGAGACGCAAGAGGAGGGGATATGGGGATATACGTATGCATATAGCTGATTCACTTTGTTATACAGCCAAAACTAACACAATACTGTAAAGCAGTTATACTCCAATAAAGATGTTTAAAAAAATAGGGGATTAGATATTTTAAAATATATTGCATCCACAAAATGAAATATTATGCAACTGTTAATAACATATTATAGACCCATTTCTTAGCAAGAAAATATGTTTATGCTAATTTGTTAGGTGGCAAAACCAGGTTACAAGATAGTAATATATGGGCCAGTTTTTATGAACATATGTGTGTTCATGTGTACAGACAAAGAAAATAATTTGAAGGTTGTAGATCAGTATGTTAACTTTGGACTCTAGAATTCTGGATAACTTTTTTCTAATTTGTCTTCAATGAATTTTTGTTATGTATGTACCAAATATTTGAAGGATTGTTTTGTTTGGTTTTTAAGCAAATAGCTAAGGAAACCAGCTAAAGAATACTAAAGCATTACTTTTTTAACCTTCATAAAAGCCCTCTGGGGTAGGTGTTATTACAACATAGCCTCACTTTCCAGACAAGTACTCAGAAATGTTGAGTAGATAGCCTTAGGTCACACAGCTAAGAGGTGCAGAACCACTTCCTGTCAGTATCATCTTGAACAAACCACCTAACCAGAAACTCTGTAGATGATGAAGGAAGGCCATGTGCTTCAGTGAGCTAAGGTCTGTGAAAATGCTTTGGAAACTGTATGTTGGATTCAAACCAGACAAAAGTAGATTGACACACAGCTCACACAGTGCAGTGGTGGTAGCTAACCAAGCTGGTCGATGTCCTCATGCTTGACCTTCCTATTCCGCACCTGGCCTCTGGAGGCGGAGGTGAGGGGTGCCTCTCGCTTTAGGGTTCCCTTGGGGAGGACAGCCTCTCACTGGAGCTGGCAGCTCTCTCTGCAGTGTGCTAAGTCTCTGAGGAAGAGAAAGACCCATTGAGAAGACGCTTTAAAGAAATCATTCCCACAAGCCCAGTAGCCAGCCCCATCCTGGAACCCAGACAATTGGAATTTGGATTGTAGCAATTTTTTATTTGCTATTTGCAACAACAAATGAATTGAAATAACTGCAGATCAGCAGTTGTTGGTTTGGGTTTGGGTTATTTCCCACCCCACACCCATCCCTTTTTGGCAGTAAATTAGTAGTTCAGAAAAATGACTATGAGAATGGCAATGAGGAACCCATATCGGGCATAATGGTAATTGGGATTCATTAGTTTCATCAATATGTCAGTAATGCTATTGATGGTAGAGACAACGCTACAGTTTTAGTGTTAGTTTGTCATCTATTTCAAGCCTTTGATGTTCTAGGATTCTTAAAATATCTCTCCAGGTTAACATTCCTCTCCAAGCTAAAAGTTAGCCTGGGCACTCCCAGCCTGGGCCAATTCTGTGGGATACCATTTGATAAGAATGAAAGATGGGACAAGAAGAATAAAAGACAGAGATTTTGCTCAGAAAGTTGATGTTGAAAATGAAGATTTATCACTGAGTTATTGTCAAAATAATGCTGTATACACCACCCAAATCTCAATGACTTAAAACAATTGTCATTTCTTCTCACTTACACAGCTGTTCTAGGCTGGGCTCTGTTAGTCTTCGCTCCAAGCTGAAGCTTGGGTCCAGGTCTGCTCCACGTGTCTCTCATTTTTCCTTGGTTGGGCAATCTATCCAGAGCATGCACTTTTCATGATAATGTCAGAAATGCAAGAGGGCAAGACCCTCACACAAACATATTTGCTGCATCATGTCTGCCATCAACCCATAAGCAAAGCAACTCACATGGCCAAGACCAATAGGGAAGGAAGTAATCTGCCCAAAGTGAAAGAGGGAAGAGAGGGAATGTTTGCTCTGTTGCTTTTATCTAATCAGATATGTTAAATATTCAGTGGAGAAAAATAAGCAAATACAGAAATTATGAAGAAATTATTCAAATTTCCCTCATGCTACCACCCAGAGAGAATCATTTTAACATTTTGGAGTATCAGATTTGTTTTGAAATATTCTTTTAATATTCTTCTTATTGGGGAAAAAAGAAGATATAAAGTCAACATTAGAACCAATTATGAGAATATTAAAAAAAATTACCCCCACTATCTTAAACTTTTCTCTTCCCCAGTACTCTACCCTCACTACGCATACACACACACACACACACACACACACTATGTAGTCACAAGAATAGCAAGTAAGCAATTGGCAATGCTCCTTTTTTTAAAAATTAGTACTAATCATAATCATTTTTCCACATTGCTACTTAGTCTTTTTACTCATTATATCTGTCAGTGTTACATACTATCCTTTTCAGTGTACAAGCCATAATCCACGACTGGATATTAAGCTGATTCATGGTTTCATTTTCTGGCCAGTATAGATCATACTCCTTTTTTTTTTACTTACTATTTTTTATTGAAGTAACATCAGTTTATAACATTATATATGCTTCATATGTACAACATTATATTGCAACTTCTGTATACACTACAGTGTGTTCACCACCAAAAATTTAGTTTCTATCTATCATCATACAGTTGAACCCCTTTACCCAGTGCCCAGCGGCAGGTGCATGGATAAAGAAGATGTGGCACATATATACAGTGAAATATTACTCAGCCATAAAAAGAAACGAAATTGAGTTATTTGTAGTGAGGTGGATGGACCTAGAGTCTGTCATACAGAGTGAAGTAAGTCAGAAAGAGAAAAACAAATACCATATGCTAACACATATATATGGAATCTAAAAAAAAAAAAATGGTTCTGATGAACATAAGGGCAGGACAGGAATAAAGACGCAGGCATAGAGAATGGACTTGAGGACACAGGGAGGGGGGAGGGTAAGCTGGGACAAAGTGAGAGAGTAGCATTGACATATATACACTACCAAATGTAAAATAGATAGCTAGTGGGAAGCAGCCACATAGCACGGGGAGATCAGCTCGGTGCTTTGTGACCACCTAGAGAGATGGGATAGGGAGGGTGGGAGGGAGATGCAAGAGGGAGGGGATATGGGGATATATGTATACGTATAGCTGATTCACTTTGTTATACAGCAGAAACTAACACAACATTGTAAAGCAATTATACTCCAATAAAGATGTTAAAAAAAAAAAGAAAAGAAATGGAAGCATAGAGAACTTAAGGATCCTGCCCAAGATCAATCAGATAATAAAGATCAAAACCATGATTTGGGAAAAAAAAAGAAGATGTGGTATATATATACAATGGAATACTACCCAGCCATAAAAATAAAAAGATGAAATCTTGCCATTAGCCACAACATGGATGGACCTTGAGGGTATTAGGCTAAATGAAATAAGTCAGATGGAAAAAAACAAATACCGTATGAGTTCACTCATATATGGAATATTTTTTAAATGCTCCTTTTTAAAAAAGACTTCCAGTTTTTAAAACTTATTATCTATAGAGTCTCTTCATTTGCACAGAGAATCAGGTTAGGTATAAGTACCATGCCTAGTGGACACCCATGATGTATGTTGAGCTCAGATGTCTCCTGTTTTGGTTATTTGGCTTTTAATGTTTGTAAGCAAAATATCACTAAATCCTAACCCAGGACCTACCATGTGCCAAACCCTGTGATAGGAGCTAATGACACAGAGGTGAAGAGGATGGAAAGAGCCCAGGTCCTCAGAGAGTTTCAGGCCTTGTGGGGAAAGCAAATAGGCAATTCCAGAGTGTGAGCTGCTGTGATGCACACGTGCTTCCCAAACTGGGAGGAAGAAGGCACCGGAGGCATCCGTCCCAGCAGACCTAGGAAGGAGTGTCTTAGGGGCTGAAAGAGCACGTGCAAAGGCTCACAAGTAAGAGGGTGCAGAGTTATGAGAAGTTTGGTGGGGCTGAACTGACATTGATCCAGCACAAGGTCTGAATGTAAGAGAAGAGCCTAGGAAGGTGCATAGGAGCTGATCTCAGAGGACCTCAAAGTCACATTAAGGAACTCAGAGTTTATCCTGAAGGCAATAGGAAGCCGTCAAAGGGGTTTAAACTAAGAAATAGCAGCAGTCTGACTTGAATTTCAGAAAAATCACCCTGGTTTCAATGGGCAGGATGGATTACATGGGTGGGGGGCGTGGGGGAGGAAGGGGGAGCAGGCAAGAAACTCAGCTAGGAGTTTGTTATTATTCTAGTAAAAGTGTCCTAAGCTAGAAGAGTACATTGGGAAGAAAAGAAATGGACAAACTCAGAAGTTATCTAGAATCAACCATGGATATGTAGTTTTCTCACACCCTGCCTGCTCTGTGGACTTTACGTCCAGTTTCTGAATAGACCACCCTCCTCCAGCCAGATATCTCAGGCTGCGGTTAACCCAGGGCTGTTCCCAGCACCCTTGCATCTGGGGAGGCTGCCTGGACTTCATCTCCCCAGTGCATATCTTCCCTGCAGGGTCTAAGCCAGGCTTTGGAGACTCTACTGGAAGAGTCTGCCCTCCTACAAAACTTCTGGTACTTCTGGTTCCTCTGCACCAAACTCCCCTAACCCTAGCAGTTGTGGTGGACTTATAATTTATTGCCCAAACTTGAGAGAAGAGGGATCATTACTGTTAATTATGTGAGGACAATAGGCATTAACCCAGACCGGCCCAGACATATTGGGATATACAGCCACCCTACTGATGGCACAGAAGCCATTTGTGAAACTGACACCATGAGCCCAGAGGGGAATTTCAAGCCCCTAAATTATCTCTGTATAAAATAATCTTGGACTTTGAATCAGACATACCTGTGCTCAAATCCTGGCTTAGCCACTTATCTTTACTTATTTTCTCTGAGCTTTAATTTCCTTGTGTATAAAATATAAATAATGATAGATATTTCATTAGAAATTTGGGATGATTTTGTAACAGATGTTAAAAACTGGACTATTTATTTCTACCTAACTTTCAAGTGAGACCCTAAGACAATGTGAGCCAACTAGTCCCACCTTCCACAGTCAAATATTAGAAGGACTTCAGCAGGACCTGCAGAAGAAGGGAGTGAAAACCATTTCTGCAACCTGTAGCTTGAGGCTGGGAATCGCTAGTGGCAGTATGGCAGTGGGGCTCGCTGTCCCCATGGGGGAAGGGCAGGATGCTTTCCTTACTGTAGGAGGCCACTAAGAGACTTAGACAGGTGTCCTCGGAGACTGGGGTCAAAAAAGCTGGAGTCTGACACTCCTGTGAGTAATGTAAGTGTTGTGACTGAGTCATCAGGACAGAAAGAGTGTGTGTCCTGGGGCAAGGATATGGACCCCAGGAAGGGAGAGCCAACCTGGGCCATTGAAAATCCTGGAGAGGATTGCCTGGATTTGACCTCAATGTGGGGATTAAACTCCAGATGACCAGGGGCTGGAGCATGAAACTTAAGTGACTAGTGAGGGTGAAGGGAATGTACCAACTCCACAATGGGATTTATTAATTCATTAGAAAATAACAATAAGAAACACATTAACATAAATAACATATTTTTATAACAACTTTATTTCCTGAAACAAAAAAAGTATAGGCTAAAATAATAGCATTCTTTTCTACTTTTGTGAATCTCCTTGATATCTGGATAGAAGACAGCTAAATTCCCCTATCTGCTTCTGCCTTCAATCTACTTCTGTATCCATGTATGTGGCCTCTTGAAAACTCCATTGTACCCTTATGAGTGAATTAAAATAAAAAAGATAAATCAAGTTTTAGTATTATGATGATAATAGTGATTTCATGAACACTCTCTGAGGGTCTCAAAGATCCTCAGGGGTCCCCAGACTTTGAGAACCACTGCCACAGCGTTTTCCCACTGCCTCCAATGTCCAAACTTTGAGGATTTACAAAAGAAAGATGTGGTTGTGGGGTACGGCAGTGTAGTTTTCAAAATTCTTCACATGTCAGGGAAGAGCTTGCACTCTAAGACAGACCGCTGCAGGGCAAAATGGGGAAGCCATCAGCATGGTGTGGGCTACTCCCTCAACCAAAGTACTTCTGCAGCACATCGGAACATGTGAGGTTCCCCAAGAGAGCATCTCTGCCCATCAGACTCTCCTCAGTCCTCACTCTGCCCACAGGTTCCCTTATTTGAGAGCCTTTTAGTGATGTCACTGCAAAGAGAGAAAGCCTCCAATATTTTGGCTAATTCAGCATGTGGAACCCTTTTAAACTGGGTTTCTTGTCACTGTCAGAGTCACCATTTATGAGGGGTCAGTCAGGAAAATGAAAGCATTCCAACAGAGGGGATTTAATATAGGGAATTGGCTACCCTGGTAGATTTAACACAGGGAACTGATTACACAGGTATTAGAACAAAAAGGGGGATGCTGAAGTTATCAGAGATTAATCATTGCAAAAAGCAGCTGCTGACTGCAGGGCTAAGGAACAACAAGGAGGAAGAGGTATTACCAGAAGCTAGAGGGGGGGGTGCAGCTGGTGTTTGGACTATTGCACAGCCTGTACTCTGACTGCCGAGGGCACACAAACCAGCTGCTACTGAACCACTGAGGAGTGTGGAGAGGAGCTGGAAGTAGCACAGAAGGCTGGAGGCTGGAAGCTGCTGGGGGATGCCGACCTCAACTAGACACCAGAAAATAGTTCCTCCTCTCCTTCTCTCACCCCCACTTGCCCATCTCCCACCTGCACCTCTCACTGGCAGAGAGACTCAGAGGAATCTGGGAAGTGTAGTTTGCAGTGTCCAACTCCATAGCACAGAGCAGAGATTAGAGGGGTGGGCTTGGAGCCCAGAGGCTGTTGGTGTTTACCCAGCACATGCCGCTCAAACCCTTTCAGATCAAGTCTGGAATCAGTTCCAGCCAGCACTGGGCACCAGAAAGCAAAGATGTCCAAGGGCATTGAAGTGCAGCAGAAATCTTATGTGTTGGCTCAAGGTTGGGTAACTGAAGGGAAACAGCTGTCAGAGGCCAGTGCTGATTACTCAACCTCATGGGCCCTGTGGAATCAGAGGCCTGGTTGGTGGTCAGCATGGCCTCAACCCAGTAATGCTCGTTTCTTTAGGTCCTTATTAACCTGGGACCTGCCTCACCCAGGGAGCACGCACACTGGTTGCTATTCACTTAATGCCAGATCGTCCCCTCCTCAACTGCCTTTAGGAATCCTTCCCAAAATGACAGAAGAGGGCAACAGCCAGAAGCTGTCTTTTAAAATGAAGCTGTGTGACCTTTCTCCAACCTGTTCAGCAGAAAGAGGTTCTGAATTTGGATTCTGTACCACTGACTGTGAAACTTGAAAGAACCTGCTGACCCCTAACCTCACCCTATAATCCCTCCACGATCTCGTGTTCCAGGAGGAATAGTAATGGGACCACCTCTTCCAAAGTGAACATTTGGCTGGGTGGTCTTTCTCAGGGTCTGACCATCGCGATGCATATTATCAACCAAGACCCTTCAGGAACCCCCAGCGTGTTTGGTGCCATTCCTTTGCTGCACCAAGTAGTAAATCATATTCTGGGAAGAGCAGTAAGTGCTGTAGAAAAACAAGTATTCATTGTTCATAATAGGCCATTCTGCCCTTTATGAGACTAGTCAACATGTCTTTGCTTTTGTCTCCCTATAAGGCAGAAAACACTCCTGCAGATACATCACCCCATCCCAACTGTGCCCATCGAAAAGGAATTCACAGTCTTGGGTATCTTTCCTGCACCAGCCCCCCTCCCCTCCTGCTCATGCCATCCTCTAGTTAAAGCATTGCGGCACCCGAGAGGCCTGTTTACAGCTAATTAGATTAGGAGTGTGTTCATCTGGAAAGATATCTGTAGTTCAATAAAGAGAGTGTGAAGAATCACCCTCGTGGTTCCACAGAAACTAAGGGTTCTGAGCCTCTCTCTGCCCTCTTCCTCCTTAAAAACACCTTAGCATCTCTCCAAGATGTCCTTAGCAGTCAGGTTCAAAATGAGCTTCCCATATCACACAGAAGACCTCAACTTAGAAAGGTTTCAACAAAAAACAAAGAGCAAATCTGAAAACACTTTCATGCTGTCTTATTTTTTTTTCTTTCAAAGGAAAAACAATGACTGCTTGAGTTGTTTTGTTGCAGAAGAAGGGGAGGTAGAGAGATCATCAAGGCCAGCAGTAGATGCTGCCCTCCTGCCTCTTCCCCATCTGCTTGAAAATTACTTCCAAAATATTAAATGCTGCATTTCACTGAACCAGAATTGCATGTCGAGTTGTGGGGAGGCAGACAGGAAGGAAGGAGAAGTGATTCTGAAATACAATTTCCCAAATGTTTATTTTGCTAGCAAAGGCTGTTGCCTGTACTATTATAAAATCTTAGCACGACCCCTGGCAAGCTGTTGTCTGTAGGGTAAGTAGGCACAGATTGAATTTTGCGCTGTGTCAAGGGCAAAATGTATCCTTAATCTGGCTGCAGAAAATGCATATTCACCTGAGAGCAAAGCGGCTCCTATCTTTCAAGCCCCTATGCATTTTTTTCCTCTCTTTGAGATGATTTTGTAAATCAGCCTAGGCTACTCTTTATTAGCCCACAGGTGGCACAGGCAGTATCTGAGCTCTCACTCTGCCTCTCACTAACCCGCCCTGCCTCCGCCCTCTGGATTTAGCAGTGAGGATAAAGCTTCCATTAAGCATAAAGGCTGATTTTCATGGTGCATAATAAAATATGGAAATTCTATCTCTGCTAACGTCATGTCAACTCCAGAAATATTAAGAGTTAGAGTATTTCTTTATTATTTTTTCCGATGAGGAAAAGCTGTTGTTTAGTAAAACTGGACAAAATTACATTTTCTGCTCCTCAGACATCTTGCAGGCTGGCAGATTAAAGATGTTAGACAATGAAGAGAGAAGCCCCAATCCTAGTTATTTCTCATTTATTCTGTCAGAAAAAGAGAGTTGTGTGCCCCATGGTGAATCCTTTTCTCCAACAGCAATCAGGCCACAAGAGACAGAATGTTATTGTGTTCCCTTTCCCTGTTCACGGGCACAGGCCAGACGGGCTGTTGTCGAGTCCTGATCAATTCAATGCCCTTTTCTTCTTGCTCAAGGTGAGCATCTGGGTCTCTTACCTGCCAGCAAAGTCAGGGGCTCTTGCAGGCTCATTCTTCTGAAAACAGCAGTGATCTTAGCCCTCACTGACTTCTGCAAGAATTAAAAAGACATAAACACTGGTTGTTATGAAAAGCTACAAGAGGAAATTATTTTAAGCTCCATACTTCTGAAAGGCATTTATAATTACTCAGCCCACATGCCTGTTCCCCCAGCACATTAGATAGACATCTCCGCATAGAGAGGTAGTGAGTCAGTAAACACCTGTGCAATCCAGTGTGTTGCTAAGACCAGAGAACAATCTCTTGCCCCCTACTTAATTATATCTACCATTTTGCTACACTCTCCCTCAAGTTCCTCAGCCATAAAATAGGTTTCATGGAAGTGACTCTTCATAGGGGGACATTTAGAATCTCAAATCAGTTGGCTTGTGGGAAGAGGACAATCCTAGCATTTAAAAATAATTTTGGATAGTTGGAATTGATTGCTACATATCATTCATTCATTGGTTCCTTCAACTAGTTCCCTCCATGCCACTCCTGCGGGAATGATGAGGACAGCAATTACCCAGCCCAGCCCTTGCCAAGGTCTGGGGGTCAAGACTGGCTTCTGTGTGATTTCCTGGGGATTTCCTACTTAAGGCAATGACTGGAGGACTGGTCAGAGGTAGGAGCTAAACCATCATTCCTAGAGGGAAATTATGAAATACAAGGTCCAAAGATTCCAGAAGCAGAAATTGAGGACAGCATCACCAAGAATTTAAAGCCTAATTGATAAAGAACCCAAAGGTAAATAGATCAAGAAGAACCAGAGTATATATACACAATGGAATATTACTCAGCCATAAAAAAGGATGAAATCATGCTATTTGCAGCAACATAGATGGACCTAGAGATTATCATACTAAGTGGAGTAAGTCAGAGAAAGACAAATATCACATGATATCACTTATATGTGGAATCTAAAAAATGATATAAATGAACTTATTTACAAAACAGAAATAGACTCACAGACATAGAAAACAAACTTATGGTTACCAAAGGGGATGGGGGGGCATAAATTAGGAGTTTGGGATTAACATATACAAACTACTATATGTAAAATAGATAAACAACAGGACCTATTGTATAGCACAGAGAGCTATATTCAATATCTTGTAATACCCTATAATGGAAAAGAATCTGAAAAAGAATATATATGTGTATATATGTATATGTATGTATGTATGTATGTATAACTGAATCACTTTGCTGCACACCTGAAACTAGCACAGCATTGTAAATTAACTATAATTCAATTTTTTAAAAAAGAAGAACCAAAGAGGTCATGCTCTCATGTTCATAACATATTAGCAAGAAGGGAGGGTAGGTCAGCACTTCTTAAAGGACTAATTATTAATCAAGCAGGGTATAGACTCAGCTGCTGTGAAAGAAAGAATCTCCAAATTAGTGACTTAAGATGGAAATGTGCTGTCATCTCATATAATAAGGTGTGACGAGAGTCGGAGGAGGGTACCTCACAGAGGAAGTTCAGGGCAGTCAAGGTCAGCATTTAGCTAATTCTTGACTGATGAGTAGCAAGTGATCAATAAAGACAGTGAAGGAAGAGCAAGAGCTTGTGACGAGCCTGGAGGTCTGAGGGGCTGCAGGTGGTTGAGTGGTGGGAGAGACGGGACCGGGAGAAGAGGCTGGGGCACTTGGTGGTGCCACATGGTGGATGACGTTGAATAGCGGCAGTAGCCTGTAGAGCGGCCTTTCCCAAACTTGGCCGGTCACTGCAGCTATTTAGGGCACTTCTTAAAAATAAGAATTCTAGGGCCCCACCACAAACCTACCCAAACAGGATCCATATTTTAAAGAACCTCCCCACGAGATTCTGGGATACACCGCTGAAGACTGCAGCACTAACTCAAGTTGGAAGGATAGAAAGAGCAAGGTTTTGTGACAGCTTCTTGGTAGCAGGTGAAACAGAGGAGAGAAAGAAACTGAGATCATTTTTATGAGTGAGATAGTGGGTTGGAGAGCCCAGCTCAGGCCTGGTCATTAGGTGGTCCAGTAACGGATTCCCATGTCCTCACCTCTGTAGCTTGACTGTGGACTTTGGGCTTCTTCTAGAATCTAAGCCTGGATTTTACCTCTCAAAGGAAAACTACCCCCGCCTCAGACAAACAGCAGCCCTACTGCTTCAGGAATGACTAAACCTTAGCAAAATCCAATGATGGTATCTCGAGTAGACTTTTATGATAAGCACCCTTTGTTGCCCGTTTCTGGCCCTTAGAGGAGTTTTTTTTCTGTTTGTGAAAGAATTTTTTTCATTGGTCCCATGAAAGATTGATTTGTGAACATGACATTTTTTAAAAATATTGACTGATTGATTGATTGATTTGGTTGCACCGGGTCTTAGTTGAGGCAGGCGGGCTCACATTTTAAACTCTTGTTTTCTCACTTTTATGAATTTGGATACAGTTCTCCAATCCCTCTGGAAATGATGATGGAAGGAATTGAATTTGTAGAAAAAGTCCAACTACACAATGCATTTTCACTGGATATGGGGCAGTTAGATAAAAGCATCCCTCCACTCATTCATTGAATAAATAAATCATGGGGTTAGAGATGAACTAGTAAATAATAGAAAAAGGAAAAGGAAAAGACTAAGAGGAGCTGACAAGGTAAAAATAAAAAAAAAATAAAAAGAGCTATTTTCAGGCAAAATGATGAAAGATTGTTGCCTGCCATTCTGTCCTCTTTATATTTACTGGTCATATTTGCTAGAATTCTTTATTTGACTTTATCTTCTCTGCTCCATAAGTTTTTGGACTGGCATAGGGTCAAAGATGAAATACTATACCTTTTCCCTGAAAATCACTTATTTAGCTCAAGTTGAAGTTTAAATGTGCATTGAATAGACATCATCCCTGGAGCTGAGCAGTTACTGTTACTGATCTGCTTGTATGTACTATGTTGTAGGCTGCTGAATTTAGAGGTAATTTGTTACATAGCAATAGATAACTGGTAAATTTTGTGTTTGGGGTTGGGCGGAGTGGGGGAGTTTGTTGGTCTTCCTTGTATATAATATGATGGATTTAGCCTTGTGTTTTTACATATGGCATAGCCAATGCTTAAACTCTTTTTCCCTACCCCTCTTCCACTGGCTCCATCTTACTAACCTTACAGGACTTACACTGGATAACATTTCTTTCAAGATTCCTTCCCCAAATCTCCACATGTGGAATAGGTATCTTTTCTATTACCCTGGACTTCTTATCAATACCACTAATAGCTAACTTTTATTGAGCACTTACAATTCTAAACTTTAGGCACAGATTATCTTTTCTAATCCTCTCAACCACCCAATGATATAGGTGCTGTTATTTGTCCATTCTATAGATAAGAAACTGAGTGAGACACAGAGGAGTTAAAGAAAGTCTTCCAGGTTACTCAGCTGAGAAGTGTTTATTTTCTGTGCCCCTCTAGACTGTGAGCTCCACGAATAAGGCACAGTGGTCAACAGAATGCCAGTCTGGCACTTGCTGTGTTTCTCAGTCTCCTTCTCTCTCTCTCTCTCTCTCTCTGTATGTAATGAATTATAGGGCCACAGGGACCTCAACAGCAGACTCGTCTCACTGCACATGAGTTGCTAAAGTTTACAAATCTAACTCAGAGTTACATTATGTTCTTAAAGTTGTCTATATCAAAGCATTAGCTGAGTGAACAGTGCTGCCTGGTCTACTTAAGCCTGAGATTACAGAGGCAGAAACCTGATGATTTGTTCTCTCCTTGTTCCCCCAGAACTTCTTCTGCCAGGCCCCGCTGGAAGATAAACCTCCAGAGCAGCAGAGTGCACTGTTCTCTGTGGCTACCTTTCCCCAGCATGTGTCAGGCCCTGGGAATGTGAGTGGGGTGTGTGTGTAGGTGTCTGTGTAGGGTCCACATATCATTTCAGTACTTATCCCCAGAACACTCATTCTGCATTCTTTATAAATTATGCATGGCTTCCATAAAAGAGAAACACAGAGGAGGAAAAGTTGCAGACAACTCTAGAGATATCTATAGGCTTCTGAACTTCTTACCCGAAGCAGTGTCTGAGAGACCGTCCCCTCAGCAGGCAATCAGGAAACCTCATTTTCAAAAACTAGCAAACCCAGCTTAGCCAATGTTGTGATTCCAGGAGATCTGGCAGCTTAAGGGAAAAGCAAGGACCAGATACAATAGGGCTATCAAAAGCTGAGCTTATGAGGACCCCTGTCTGCTCCAAGCCTCTCCTTTCTTAGTTCCACCAGAACCTGGGTTCAAATCCCAGCACCACTGTTTACCGGCTCTGTGACTTTGGCAAGTTATCCAAATTCCCTCTAAGTGCTCTTCTCAATAGTTTTTCTGGGCCCTGATGCCCAATGTAAGGGATTCTTCCACCAACAGAAAATACAGAAATCCTCCGTGGACCAGAATGAGTGATGGGAGGTGCCACCTTAAAAGGGCCTTTTTCAGTATCTCTGATTGGGTTGAGGCATGGTCATTTAATTTACTGCTGTTTGTATGAGACCTGGGTACTTGTTCTTTTTTTTTTTTTTTAATTTATTTATTTTTGGCTGCGTTGAGTCTTTGTTGCTGCGCACAGGCTTTCTCTAGTTGCAGCAAGTGGGGTCTACACTTCGTTGCGGTGCACGGCCTTCTCATTGTGGTGGCTTCTCTTGTTGCGGAGCACTGGCTCTAGGCACGGGCTTCGGTAGTTGTGGCACGTGGGCTCAGTAGTTGTGGCTCATGGGCTCTAGAGCCCAGGCTCATTAGTTGCTGCACACGGGCTTAGTTGCTCTGTGGCATGTGGGATCTTCCCAGACCAGGGCTCGAACCTGTGTCCCCTGCATTGACAGGCAGATTCTTAACCACTGTGCCACCAGGGAAGCCATAGACCTGTGTACTTCTTCTTTTCTAAGAGGTAATATCCAGCTTCTGATACACAGTGGTTGCTCAAAAAGTGATTACACAAAAAATGGTATACACTTGCCAATTATGACATAAAACATTTTTATGTCATTGATAAAATCAGAAGAAAACTTGAAGCAATGCAGTAGTTGATTTAATACTCATTGAGTTTCTGATGCTCTTTACAAGTCTGGAAAATGTTTCTTGGTAAATATAAAGTCTTTCCACATATGCACATTTAAGGTACATTTAAGATGAGTTTCCTGAGAACATAAATGCTTAAGAAGAATAAGCAGGAGCTCATGAGGGAGATCTTAATTTGCATATTTCCTGCCTTAAATACCTGAAATATCTTGAGTATAATGTTGCTTAAATAAGGCTTTTAGTGTTTAATGTGATATGACTTAAACATTCTCTTTTTGCTAAGGTCTATAAAACCTTTGGCTGTTACTTCTCATTTTTAGCTACCAAATTTCCTAAGGAAGAACAAATATGTTGAGGCTTCCATTTGTCTGCTCAAGTCTTTTCTATTATCTGGCAATAAACTTTATTCTTCTTAAAACCTGGGACAATCCACTTGGAAAGGGAGAGACTAGGTGATCCATCCTAAACATGATGCTTTACATAGTGTAGGCCTTGTGCCTGTCAACCTGCTTCTCTCACTGTCTTTTGGTCCTCCCAACAGTCTTATTGAAGTAGATAGGATATAATGAGAGACGTCAGAGCTGGAACGCTGGTAAAGCTACATTTTCCTTGATTTTGCACAGTTAGTAGTAGTAAAACCTTGCCATAACACCATAAGTGATGTCGAAAATATTTAACCAGGAAAACACAAATTTGCGTTATTTCAAGGTCAATCAAATAACCAGGATACACCTATGCAGTTTACCTTCCTGGGCCTTCTAGGGCTAAAACTATGGAATGCAAACCCACCCTGATCCCAGCTATAATTCAGCACCTGGTAGGGATGATTCCACAGATGGTGAGGGCTTCTTGAAGAGCAAAGGGTCCAGGATTCTCCCAGGTAGTTGAGACCATTTCTTCAGGTTGATCCAGAGAGATTGAGCTGGGAGAATGCTGGGGACATGGAGACCCCACTTCTCAAGACAGGGTGGCTGGCCATTTCCTCACTGGTCCTACCCCTTTCTCAACATCTTTTCTTCCCCCACCAGGGAGATAAATTTTTTTTACCCAACCCTGATTGAGAACGGGGGCTGCATGAAGTATGGAACCTATTTCCAGAGTGTCATATCCAAACCATGAAATTTTACTGTATTTGTAGAGCCAGACATAGAAGTCAGATCTCCTAATTCCTAGAGCAGAGCCCTTTCCCCACTTTGCTGGCACACTTCAGAACTACCATCCCCGCCATTATTATTCCAGGCTGCAGAGGGTATCAGACACACCTTCCTATGTCAGCAGAGTTCTTGCCTAACAACTTCTTCTGAAAGAGAGAGCAGACCCACCCAGAATCAGAAGCCCAGTTCCAAACCCAGTTTCCCAAATCTGGGCTTGTCATTGTGCGGATGACTGAGAAAAATGTGAGAGGGTGGTGTGGGGGAGTGTTGTATCGTTCTTTTAAGTTTTAACATGTTTTTACAGGTTGCTAACTTACTTAACACAGCTCATAAATTCTGCCTGCATCTCACAAACCACTTGCTTGCTCACTATCTCGACTTACCACATCTTATGATTTTTATCTATTCTATTTGTTTTTCTTGTCTTCTCCAGCAGAATTGAATATTCTCAAATCCTACAGCAAGCACACATTATAAGCAGAAAGGCCTAGGGAAAAAAAATAAGATAAACAAACAGAGAAAACATTTGATTTATAGTGCCAGGAGGAACAAAAACTAAAAGAGAGTTCCTGCTCAAAACTCCACCACGGTAATGTGGTGGGTGCTTCTTGCTAAGGGGGAACAAAGTGCCAGTCACTGGAATTGCATGGTGCTCTGAGACTTACTGGGAGCCTCCTTTCCATGAGTTTGTTGCTGCTCCTTTGACGGGGATAAATCATAACAAATACAGATGCATCCCAAGAAGCCGTCCTTCCCAACCACCTCCCATCCACTTCCAGCACCTACTGTGCTGGAAATCACACTTGGGATAAGAATAAGGCTGGAGACCTTGGGATTGACATGTGCAAGGGGGAGGTGATTGAGGAAAGCGGAGTGAAGGAAGCTCACAGAGCCATGGAAAAGAGTGCAAGGCACCATGGGATAACCAGTGCATGTGGAATATATTTATTATATGACTTAGTTTGAGAAGTCAGCATAATAGAAGGGTTTATATCTTGGACCCCTGAATCATAAGAACTATAAGCAAATTGTCCAATTCAGGCCATGTCCTCATTTTCTAGGGCTGCCACAGCAAAGAACCACAAACTGGGTGACTTAAAACCAAGGAAATTTATTCTCATAGTTTTGGAAGTTGGAAGGTGGAGATCAAGATGTCAGCAGGATGGTTCCTCCTGAGGGATCTGAGAGAGATTCTGTTCCATGCCTCTTTTCTAGCTTCTCTTCTTCTGCTTCTTATAAGAACCCCTAATCATATTGGACTAGGAACCCTTCCTACTCCAACCTCATCTTCACTTAACTAATTACATCTGCAATGACCCAATTACAAATAAAGTCACATTCTGAGATGTTGATGGTTAGGCCTTTAACCCAACTTTTGGGGGAACGCATTCAATTAGTAGCAGTCCAAAACTGAGAAATACAAATTTTATTTTATTTCTTTTGAGTACTCATTCTCTATATGATACTAGGAACGATCACACACTCTGAAGCAGGAAGAATGAGTAGATTCCATTATATATTATATACATATAAATAATACAAAGTGTTAAGAGTGGTTATCTCATAATAGTTATCTCTTAAGGAGAGGTGATGGGGGACTTTCACTTCCACATTGTATATTACTGTAATGTTTGAATTTTTATAAGAAGCATGTACTACTTTGTAATCAGAAAAAACAATAAAGATACATTTTTGAATGGTTAAGGAGAGAGAAATGTGGCTTTTCCTTCCCTCACAGCCTCCATATTCAGATTCTCTCTAGGAGACAAGGTAAGGATGATCATGGGTGAGAAAGTGAGCAGGGGGCAGGACCGTAGGCCATTTGAAAAGTCGTATTCAGTGCTACAATTGCTTTGATGTGATTTGTCTTAGGCATTATCTTTCATTTCTTTTTCATTTTAAAATAAGATTGAAGGTGGACTCAAGGCTTTCATGTTCATCCAAAGGGGGCATGGGTTTTCAAGGTTGAGAAACACAGAGCACATGAAGGAGATGACATTATTTCCTGAAATAAACTGCTTCCTGCAGCCAGGCACTGAGGTTTCCTGTCAGCCAAGGCAAAAAGGGATCATTGGCTTTCCGAGATTTTATCCAAACTGGGATTCCCAGGTAAAATACAGGACACCCACTTAAATTTGAATTTAGATACACAACAAATAATTTTTAAAGTATAAGTATGTTCCAAATATTGTCCAGGACATACTAATACTAAAAATTATTCCCTGTTTAATTTCAATTCAACTTTCTGCATATTCCTTTTTTTAAACTGTGGTGAAATACACATAACATGAAATTGGCCATCTTAACATTTTTAAACGTACAGTTCAGTAGTGTTAAGTATATTCATACTGTTATACAACCAACGTCCAGAACTTTTCATCTTGCAAAACTGAAACTCTATACCCATTAAATAGCAACTCCCCATTTCCTCTCCCCCCAATCCCTGTCAATTACCATACTACTTAATGTCTCTGTGAATTTGACTACTCTTGATAGCTCATACAAATAGAATCATGCAGTATTTGTCTTTTTGTGACTGGCTTCTTTCACTTGGCATAATTTCCTCAAGGTTCATCCATGTTGTAGCATGTGTCAGAATTTCCATCTTTTTTAAGACTGAATAGTATTCTGCTGAATGTATATACCACATTTTGTTTATAGAAACTCAAATTTCACTGAGCATCTGTATTTTTATTTGCTAAATCTGGCAACCCTATTCTGAACACATCAATCTAGATAAGCTTTTTCTAGGAATTAGACCAGAGGGGAGGAGGAACAATCAGGAGACACAGCTGGCAACATTTTTCTTCTGTGATTTTGCACAAGTCATAGAATGTGGTTCAAAGGAATTCTAATTTTGTCAACACTCTATGTCAGGAGTTCTTGAGCAGGAGCCTATGCAAGAGTTGCAGGAGTTCTGTGAACCCCTTGAAATCACAGGCCATGTTGAGTATATGTGCATCTTCGTGAAGAAAGGAACCACAATTAGATTTTTCAAAGGTGTCTGAGGACCCCCCTCCCACCCAAGGAGGTCAGGAGGCACCATCCTAATGACTGAAGGCATAGCTTTGAACTCAGGGAAGGCATATTTGCTGGAGGCTTGGGTATTATTATTTTCCGGACAATCAATTTTCTGATTATCTAGCCTTAGAAATGGAGAAAATCTCAGAAATTAAAGAGTGGAAAGTTTACTTGTCTACTGAAGCACCTCTCTCAAATGAGGGATGAATATGAGCTGCCATGCGTTCTACATTTTTCCCAGGAGCTGAATGGAAGCCAGTTCATGAATGATGCTGATCTTTGTGAATTTTCTGATGATGGTTAACCTTAAGAGGTATATGCTTTAAATGCAAAGGCCCTTAAAGAAAGAGATTAAGAAAGAGAGTGAGAGAGAGGCAGACAGACCACAATGCCTGAGCAATAATCTTACTCCTTATAGAAAACAAGTGATCATTTTGATAATTACTACTTTATTTTTCCTTTAGAAATCCTTCTTCAATTTACCAACAGCTCTTACCAATGAGCTCGACTGGCCCCAACTCTCTGGCGCTACTGGATTTCTGGACTCCACTAGCGGGTATGTATGTTTGCACACCCTCAAACATTTCAATATGTCTATGTAAGGAAACAACAGGAGATGAGATTTGTCCCCAAGATGTTGAAATGAGAATTATTAGAAATTGCTTCTGGAACATGAGTGGCATACAACAAACCCACCACTGACATAGAGTCTACCGTGTGGTAGGGCATTATGCAAATTAGACTTTACCCCTGCTTGAAAGGAGTGGGTTTTCCTGCTCAGGGGCTCTAGAGTTGACCTCTGATGAAAAATACTCAAGCACATCACTGAATTTTTCTGACTCAAGAGACAAAGAAGTTTACTTGCTTATATATTCTCATATATTAACATTTTAAAAGGCAGCAGGCAGTTCTATTTTTAGTTTTTTAAGGAACCTCCGTACTGTTCTCCATAGTGGCTGTATCAATTTACATTCCCACCAACAGTGCAAGAGTGTTCCCTTTTCTCCACACCCTCTCCAGCATTTATTGTTTGTAGATTTTTTGATGATGGCCATTCTGGTGTGAGATGATATCGCACTGTAGTTTTGATTTGCATTTCTCTAGTGATTAATGATGTTGAGCATTCTTTCATGTGTTTGTTGGCAATCTGTATATCTTCTTTGGAGAAATGTCTATTTAGGTCTTCTGCCCATTTTTGAATTGGGTTGTTTGTTTTTTTGATATTGAGCTGCATGAGCTGTTAAAAAAAAAAAAAAAAAAAAAGGCAACAGGCAAGTCTCAAGGTCCTAGAATCATCCTGGCTTTAATGCTCTGCAGTTGAAAGTAGAGAAGATGCATGGTGAGTCTGAGTGACACACAAGCCCAGTGTGCTGGGTGTGATTGAGTGTTGTCTCGGGGCCTGGGGACAGCCATTTAGAGTTTGAGCACCCCATTTTTTAATTTAATAGAGGACATCGCATATCATGAATAATTTATTCTTATCTTTACTCACTCATTTTTAAAATACTTATTAAATACTTACTACCTAATAAGGCACAGATGCTGTAGCTATTTCAAAGATAAATAAGGCTCATCCTGTCTCTGCAGTCAACTATAATCAAGGAGGGCAGATGAGAGAAATGTGCAAACAATGTGAATACGAGTTAGATGTGCCAAAAGACAACTGTCAACACAGAGCTACAGGGGTCAATAATGGAAGAAGAATTCATGGAAATGGTCAACAGCAACCTCCTTTTGGGGTGTTTGGCCAGGGGCTCAAACCTGAAAGGATTTAGGAGATGGGGGCAATGAAAAAGGTAGAGAAAAAGCTAGAAAAGATAACCAAACTTCAGGAAATGGCGCTCATATTTATGTAGAAATCATAATTTCCCTTATATTCGTGAATATAAGGGAAAGTAAGAGAAATGTGTTTTCAAGTTTAGGTGTAGATTTTCAAGTTTAATCATGTAAAAAAAATTAGGTCAGTCCTTGTCATTAGTGTAACAGTACTTACAGTGTGATTAATAGAGATAGTAGGAAGTAACCTTCATAGGCATTCCCTACATACCAAACACTGTACTGAGTGTTATTTAGAGGTTTTCTCATTTCATCTCTTTGTGAGGTGGGTGGTATTATTTTCTGCATTTCAAAGTTGAGGAATCTAAGGGCTAAGTAGATAGGCTAAGAAACTTGACCAAGGCCACAGGTGAATAAGAAGTGGTAGGATCCGCCATCATGGAACCTTGTGAATAATGGAACCAGAGAATAATCTGGTGAGCCAAGGCACTCCTAGCTCACAACTTCCAACTTTTATGTGCTGTTTTTATTCTACCTGTGGGAACGCGACCCCCTTTAGCCATTGTCCCTTTGTTTGAGTGTAGCTCTAGGATGAGGAAATGACCAAGAACCAAAGATGCCCTCCCCACGTGAAGAGGTGGCATGCATTGTTTCAGACGTTGATCATGTGCCCATTGTCCCTTCTTAGGGCCCCCATACTCCCAGTGGTCTGGGGCCTCTGACACCCTTCCACAGGCCCTCTTTCCCCAGCTGCAGTTGCTGTGGTCTTTGTCACCTGGAACACGTCCAGAGATAGCCTGGCTAAGGCAGCATTCAGGACAACAGTCTTGTTTATCTCCCCACTGTCAATATCAAAATTGAGAAAGTATTATTTAAGTACCTCCACGCAATCCAGCTATCTATGTATAAGAGTACTTGGAAATTTCTCTAAATCCAGGCTTTTATGACAAACAAAAAGAATTAGTTATGAATGAGAAATGGACACAGTTTACCATACTTTTAATGGAAGCTTAAATTTACATATGAACCCCACCTTTTGACCTAAAGCCTCATGAAGTTGCCGTTGAAGAAATACTAGTCTGATGTTTAAAATTAATTGTTAAATAGTTTAAACCTTCACTGGAGACACTCAAAGAATGAAAGGGTAATCCATTCCCATGCGCAGCTAAAATGATGAAAACTTGTTTCCTCATCTTTTTCCACTTACAGCTCATACCCACCAATAGTTGCCCCACATGTCCTAAATCCAATTTTCCTAAAATCTCTACCCAAACTTAGCACCTGCTCCCAAGCAGACTCTGTTCAGTTGTTTTCAGTTTTTGTTGGGCGGTGGCAGCGGGAGCCAGTGTCCCTCTTTCTTTTCTACCTCTATTCTGTCCTCAGACCAGGGGGTTCCTCCTTTATCAATGTGAAATCCTGCTAGCTCTCCAGTACTATTGCAGTTTCCACCCATCATCCTATCAGAACCCAGAAGGCAGACAGATCTTCCTTAGGAGAAAGGCAGCGGGGGGAAAAGGGAGAGGAAAAGTTGTAAGTCATCAGACACAAATGGTTTATAATTCTTATGAGGGCTATGCAGAGAGATTCTGACCACACGGCACGAAGGAAGGAACCGTCTAGGTGCAGCTTACGTGAAAATCATCTCTATCGTGAGCTAGTCTATGCTGACATAGCACCTTCTTGTATTAGGCTCTGTACTGCTATTTACAAAACAGTCTGCTATGCAACTTGCTCAGTGTTGACTCTAAGCATTATCCTTACCAGCTGTATTTCTAAGGAGATGCACGCCTCAGCTGGTTGGCCACCTGCCCTGCAGGGTATTTTTTCTCTATGCTTTTGTGGGCCCAAGTTATCTAGTTATCTCTCTCTTAGTGGTCTTTTGCCACCTGTTTCTGTGTACTGTGCCTGTGTTCTCTGCCATTTAGCGGGAATGGAGAAGACTATATTTAACTCCTTTGGATAGAAAAGGAAATTCTCTGTCTGGAATCAGTTGCAATGGATCCCCCATTAAGCAAAAACACAGCAGCATGACAGTCCCTGTGTGTCACCATCCAGTATGTCCCTTGTAGCAGTAGCTCCTATTAAACTGTCTCATATACTCTCATGTAAATTATATCTGCAGATAACCTGTGCTAGGCCAGTCTCCTTAAAAGAACAAAGAGTTATCAAGTGTGTAACAATTACTAAAGAGAGATTGGCATAGGATGGGGGTCCTCTTCTGGTGGAATCAGGAGAATAAATAGAACATTGACCTAGAGGAAGTGTTTGCAAGAGATGTGGCAGCTGCCATAGGCATTTTGAGCAAATGTCCCTTTGAGTCCAAATGCTTATCAACATGGGACAGAATTTATGGATTTCTCTATTCAACTGGATCTCTAGAAAGTGCCTCCTATTATCTGTGATCAGCCTCGTGCTTTGGGTATTAACAGTGTTCTTTGGATATGTACCTTTGAAAGCAAAAGTTTGGAAGAGAAGATGGTTGCTTTCCTTTCCTTCTTCCATTATGCCCTCCACCCCCTCAAAATTTAGTATCTCCTATATGAGATGAATATAACTCTAATTGAAATTACATGCATGTATTAAAAGACAAACATAACCGCTTAGTTTTACAAATCTTTACATCCTTCAGTTGAGTCAACATTAATGAAATCTGTTCTCTTGGCTCTCAGGCTTCAGAAAATTCAAAAAGTTATATCCCTTAAAACCATGTGCTTTCTGAAAGAAATTGAGTAGTTCAAAGGCAAAAACAAAAAACAAAAAGCCCTCTGTGAGGTTGGCAGCTTGGGGCCTGGGACCCTGACAATAGGGAGAACTCTAACAATAAGTGAGAAGAAAAAAGTATTCTTTAAAGATTAAAAATAGTTATTTGTGTTCAGATCACTTTCAAAAGTAATTAATTTAACAGGAAAATCCTATTTAGGTTAAAGAAGCCAAGGCCCAGTAACCCATGTAGAAAGAATGTAGAAGGATAAAAAACAATACCAAAACTTCAGGAAGGAAGAACTTCTTGTTTAAAAGCAATACATAAATAGATAAGGGAGATTAAGAGGTACAGACCTCTAGCTGCAAAATAAATGAGTCTCAGGAATGAAGTGTACAGTGTGGGAAATATAGGCAATAACTATGTAACATCTTTGTATGGCGATAGATGGTAACTAGACTTATGGTGATCATTTTGAAATGCATAAAAATATCGAATCACTATGTTGTGTATCAGGAACTAACAGAGTGTTATAGGTCAATTATACTTCAAAAACAAACAAACAAACTCATAGAAAAAGATCAGATTTGTGGTTACCAGAGGGTAGGGGGAGGGGGAATTGGATGAAGACAATCAAAAGGTACAAAGGTACAAACTTACAGTTATAAGATAAATGAGTACTAGGGATGTAATGTACGAAATGATAAACATAATTAACACTACTACACATTATATATGACAGTTGTTAAGAGAATAAACCCTAAGAATTCTCATCACAAGGAAAATAATTTTTTTATGCTGTATCTATAAGAGATGATGGCTGTTCATTGAACTTATTATGATAATCATTTCATGATGGATGTAAGTCAAATCAATATGCAGTACACCTTAAGCTTATATGGTGATGTGTGTCAGTTATATCTCAATGAAACTGGAAGAGCAAAATGCAACATCTAAAATTCCAGAGCACTGTGAGTCTGTGTGGTAGAGTAGGAAGAAGTCTGTGTTTACAGGTGAAAGGGTTCTGGTTCTGTGTGGCTGTTAGGTGGAACATTTAGCATCCCTGGACTTCATTTATATGATGAAGTGGAGTTGCACCTGCCGATCTCTGAAGTTCTCCCGATATTCGAGTTTGGTTGTTGTAGGGCAACATGATGTTCAAGTCCACATCCTACTTTATGCTGCTGCTTGATTTAGAAGCATTAGGGAAAACTGCTGGAGAGAGATGCTCCTGCTTCTCTCCACCAAATATGCTTTCTCCAACCCTTAACTAGCCGTGCCTTGAGAAAAGATATGACTAAGTTTATGGGTCAGAGCCTGAAATATTCTAGGAACCATGTTTCTCTAGGGCCAGGGATACTGTGCAATAGAATTCAAGCTCATACATAGTAAGCCCTGCATTAGGTGTTTGACCAGCTTATTAGCTAAAGTGGTTCTCCATTATAATCCTTTATGCATACTATTTCTTCCAAACGACCCCAAGAGAGGGAAACAGGTGACTCCAAATCCTTAACAGAAATAACCACCTGAACCCAGTGCCTCTAACCTGAGAATTTATGATTATCCAAATCCCCTTCTGAAAGTGAGGCCAGGAGTCGGTCCAGTCAGTGGAGTTCTGCCTGCCGGGGCTAAATGATAGAGAAGTTCTTCAAAGCTGGGAGGAAGAGCAGGGCAACAGACACAACTTAAAAAAAAATAAAGTAAGCCTGCAGTTAGCCTTAAAAAGTCAGGAAAGCCAAAAGAACCAAAAACAATGACCAAAGTTACCATATCAAGCTAGAGAGTTAAGAGTGAGACCAGTGGGACCAACATAAGTGGGTGCAAACTACATGGAATTTTCTGGAGTAACTGTTGTTCCCTTTGCTTCTGACTTAAATTTGCTATTTGGGGCCAGAAACAGAGCAAACGCTTAGAAAGAAATAGACAAAGCCATTGTTATAAGTGGCACAGTAATGCTATTCAAGGACATTTAAACACACATCTTTGATGAGAGGTGTCCTAGAATCTGAGTGTTAGAGGTTATCTATTCTCTCCAACCCAATAGACATTATATGAGAGAACAGTTTTGAAAAGCAGTGTATAACTCCAAACCAAGTCACTTGGGGCATTAAAAACATAAAATTGGAGAGAAGGGATTTGCAGCTAACATTTGCTAACCTAATTTCCTGTTTAAAAAAAAAAAAAGACATGTAAGTACGAAGCACTAATAGGCTTAATAACCTTATTAAAACCATTATTCAAAAATTACATGTGGGGCTTCCCTGGTGGCGCAGTGGTTGAGAGTCTGCCTGCCAATGCAGGGGACACGGGTTCGAACCCTGGTCTTCGGGGATCCCACATGCCGCGGAGCAACTGGGCCCATGAGCCACAGTTACTGAGCCTGCGCGTCTGGAGCCTGTGCTCCGCAACAAGAGAGGCCGCGACAGTGAGAGGCCCGCGCACCGCGATGAAGAGTGGTCCCTGCTTGCCGCAACTAGAGAAAACCCTCGCACAGAAACGAAGACCGAACACAGCCATAAAATAAATAAAAATAAATACATTAAAAAAAAAAAGAAATATATTTCATAAAAAAAAATTACATGTGATATAATTACAAACGATTAGACATCTTATAATTATACTTTGCAAAACAAATAATTAGCCAAAGAGTTGGTCATTTTGAGGTTGGGTGAGGCTGATTGGAGTGAGAGATAGTCTACATCAGTGATTCTCCAAGTGTGGTCCATGGACCCCTGGGGGTGGGTCTCTAAGACTTTTTCAGGGGGTCCACAGGATAAAACTATTTCACAACAATGCTAAAACAGTAGTTACCTTTTGCACTGTGTAGCCGTTTGAACTGATGGTGAAAAAGCAATGGTGGGTAAAAAACTACTGACATCTGAGCATGAATCAAAGCAGTAGCACCAAACTATATTAGTAGTCACTGTGGTCTTCACCTCCACACCTCCTGGATTAAAAAAGAGGGGATATCTTCCCTTGAAAGTGTCACCTATAAGGTAGAAAAAAAATTATTAATTTTATTAAAGTAAGTACATAATTTTTAATAATTTCATCTGATGAAACGGGAAGTATGCATAGGGCACTTCTGCTGCATAACAAAATATGATGGTTATCCTAAGGAAAAGCACTTGTGTGAGAGAGTTGAGAACTGAATTAGTCAGTTTTTCATGGAACACCTTTCTTACTGAAGAAGACTGGAAAACAAATTATAGTTATTTAGACTTGGATATATGGCAGGTATTATATCTAAAATGAATGCAATGAGCTTGTCACTTCAAGGAAAACAACTGACAGTATTGATTACCAATCATAAAATTTGAGCTTTCAGAGAAAATTTAGAATTTTTGAAAAGTTGTATCTTCTACTATAAACTTGACAGCTTCCTAATACTCCAAGTCCTTTCCAATGAGATACGTGGTGCTTGCAACAAGTATGATTTTTCAATATTGTATTATAAGATGCATCAACATTTGGAATATCTGCATAACTCAGTAAACCAATATTTTCTAAATGACCAGTTTGTGATATATGAAATCATGCCTGGGTGAAAGATCCATTCAAAGTACAAGCTAGTTCAATGCACTTGAATGCAACATCATGCAAAAAGTCCATTTCAGATTCCATATTGCAACTAATCAGCCTTTAAGAAACAACTGCTTGCTGAGTTTTGGTGTAGAATCAAAGAAGGCTATCGGTTGTTATCTAAAAAGGATATTAAAATGTTATTCACTTTCCACCTAAATGTATACTTAAGACAAGATTTTCGTCATATAATTCCATTAAAAGAACATATCACAACAGACAATGCAGAAGCAGATGTGAGAACCTAGCTGTCTTCTATTGGCATTAAGTCAGACATTGAAGAGATTTGCAGAATGGTAAAATGATGCTTTTCTTCTCACTAATTGGGGGAAGGGTTGGAAAATATTTTTTTTTCAGAAAACAAATATTTCATTTATGTTAACATGTAATGGGCTTATTATTTTAAATGATTAATAATTAAATGATCTTTCAAATGTCTAAGTTTTAAGTTCCAGTATATAAATATTGACAGCTATAACTCACATAAACAAAAGCTCTCTGGTTTCTTCAATAATTTTAAAAACATAAAGTGGTCCTGAGAGAAAAAAATTGAGAATTTCTGTTACAGGGAGTGAGTGTAGAAAAGAGATGTGGCTGAGGAGAGTGGCTGGGGGATGCCAACATGTAGAGGTTAGGGAAGAGAAGGAACAGCCCTCAAAGAGGAAAGAAAACTAGAAGCATTTAGTGTCCTGGAGGCCAAGTGAAGAAAGTGTTTCCAAAGGAGAAGTGCCCATCAGCCAGATGGTGCCTGAGGAAGAGGAAGATGAGAACTGAGAAGGACCACTGGGTGTCCAGACAGTGATCACGGGGACACTTTGACCAGAAACGTTTCAGTGGGGCGGAGATGGAAGTCTGATTGGAGAGAGTAGGTTCAGGAGATGATGAAGTAAATGCAGGTGAGCATACACAACTCATAGCGAGTTTTACTATCAAAGGGAGCAGAGAAGTGAGGTGATAGCCGATGGGGAATAAAAGATGAGGGAGACATTTTTAGATGAGAAATCCTGCAGCATGCTTGTGGAGTTAGGAAGAGCCAAAAGAGGGAGAAAGGTGGACAAAGGAAGGAACAGGTCTTAGACAAGGCAAGAAGGGATGGAATGCAGGCGCAGGGAGGCGCTGCCTGGGGCAGGAAGGACCACCTGGAGACACCGACTGCTAGCCCAGGACTCTTCCTGCCGTGTACTGACAAATCTCTCCACTGCGGTGATGTCCCCTTTGACCCTACTTAGTTTTTTTTTTTTTGACCCTACTTAGTTTTTAATTTTATTTTTTAATTTATTCAAATCATGAATACATTTCTATTTTACAAAACATACTGAGCTATGTAATGTAAAAAGCCAAAGCCCTTTCCCAATTTCATTCCCTTTCTCAGAAGAAAGTCCCATTATCAATTTAGTGTGGTTTCTTACAGACCCTTTCTATGTATCTGTACATAAAGAAGTAAATGCTTTGTTGGGGTTTTCCTGTAAATGACATCATACTATGCATAACATACTATAAATTAATGCTTTAACAATACTTCTTGAAACACTTTCCATTCTTGTGCAGAATGGTATTTCATAGTATGGTTGTTTTATTCTCCTACTGATGGACAGTCAACTTAATTCCAAATCCTCATTAATTCCAATAATGCTGTAATGAACATTCTATGGTTCTCTTTATGACTACATGTGAGGATGTCTTTAGAAAAAAATTACTGGATCAGAATGTATACATTTTTAATTTTTTATAATCCTTCCAAAAAGGCTATACCAATTTACAGTCCCACAAATATCGTATAAGAATACTTGTTTCCCCACACCTTTGTCAATACCGGATATTGACAAATATCTTCTTAATTTTTTTCTGATCTAACAAAAATATTTTATTGCTCTTCTAATATGTAACCTCTTGATTACTAGTGAGTTTGAAAATTTTTCATAGGCATTGAACCTCAGCTTTGTCTTACCCAGTTACCCCCATTCACGCTTCAACAACCACCAGTCAGGGGTCAGTTCCTTTTGACGGCCTCTCCATACTAACCCCCTGATATAGTAACTAATCTGACTATACGATTCTCTCCAGTGCTCCTATTTTGCCCGTTCAATACCAATGTCATCTCACTTGTCATAACTGTAATTTGACGGGTGCAGAGAAGGAGTGTAAATTTGTCAGACAGTTTACTCACTGTCTCCCCACTCCACCCACCCCGTACCAGACTCTGAGCATCTCGAGTGCCAGAATTCGGCTTGACTTCACTCTGGAGCCCTAGCCCCTGGCACAGAGTGTGGCACCATAGTAGGTACTCAATAAAAGAATCACTAAGTTTATAATGACATCACTTTATATTTGCAGAGTGTGGTACTATCTACAAACCTCCTTCCCTTGCATTTACTCAGATTGCCTAAATCAAATCAGATTTGCAGGAATTAACATTTCAGGGAAAACACCAGGAACATGGGAGGAGGAGTATAAACAGCATGAATCTGATCACCAGCTGCATAACGGGACGCATATAAAAATAAATCAGTGTAACTTAAGCCTTTGGACTTCTAAGTGGGTTCGATCATAAATATGCTACAAGAAATTAGCAAATTCATCACAATATTAAAATAACTGCACAGTCAACAAATTGGAGAAAATAAGTTTAAAGTAAAATTATCAATTCAGTAGTCAGGTAGAAAGAGTAAAACAAAGGAGAGATCTGCTATTTGGTCAATAATAGATAAATTAAGCATTGATGTGAATTTTTGTCAAGAATGATATAATTTTACAGCAATCTAGATTGATCAGAGTAAATGTACAACCTCCAAATTTTTCTAGTAGAATTCTTGTAACCAACTGAACTTGAGATTTTAGGCCATCTCATAAAGCTCAAATATAGATCACAGAGATAGTTCATCAATATTCTTCAAAAACTGTTCTGTGAAACGCTGGTTCCACAAGATGTTAAAAGGTATTATGTACACTTTTTAAAAAGATTCCTAGGTCAAATAAGTTTTGGAAATGCTGGTTTAAATAAAGGGAAACAGTTTTATTCAGTGTAAGGCTTATCAGAGTCTTCAATAACCCCCAAAACTTTGTATAGCTCCAAGATATAATATGAAACATTTCTTAAACTAATCTGACCACAGAACCATGTAGAATGTGTGTCTGTTTTATGAGAAAAATACGTCTCAAGAAACTAGTGTTGCACAGAGCATCCTTTGAGAAATACTTTTGCGATTACTAAAACAATCTTCTTCTATGCCACAAATGATCTTTTCAGATTTGTAAGCATCCACAGGCTTAAATCCCTCAGTTTTATCACAGTTTAAAGTTTACCCTGATACAGTGGCCTAGAATCAAATCTGAGGCTGGCAAAAGCCAGGATGGAGAGAGTTATAATGCCACAAGCTCAGAGAAGGGCAGAGGAAGGAATCTTAGTGGAAAGTTAACAGGTAAGAAGCCTTGTGTGAGTACAGCAGCTTATGAATTATTGAACACGATGCCCCTGAAGTCTATTTCCCTCTACTATTTTGCTGCTCCAAATTCAAAATCTATCATGCTGTCTTGCTAATCTTTTCATGTCTGAACTCCTGGGACCTCCTCTGCAGTCATCCTCACCCTGCAAGCCCCCCTGCATAATTAGTCCATTGCCAGGCTCTTTGAATACACAACGAGTCATAGTCTGCATGTTTATCTCTCTCTGAGGCTGAAATCTTGCTTCTCCTGTGATGTGATGCAGTGAATTAGGGGTTACACAGGGCTCTGGGATGTGGCTAGTATCAAAGAGCTAGAAGGAATTTTAAAAGTTCTTTAATCCATCTCCCTGGCCCCATGGTGGCCTGACCTCCATCCACATCGGAAAGAAAATTATCCACCCTTGTCTTAAAACTTCCTAGCAGTAGAGGTCCCTGAATAAAGTCTGTCTAGTCTCTAAATTATCCAACTTTATCCCAATCCACTCCCCTGTCCTAACCCTTCACATCAAATGTTACCATTTATCTCTCACTTACCTTCCAAGCCCCAGTCTTTTTTGTGTGACTAATTCCCATTCAGCTTCACAGGGTCTCAGAATTTATACCCAAACTAGCTGTGCTGCTAAAGAGAGTCAGAAATAGACTCAGAAACAGGACCTGATACATCACTGTTGCTTGAATAATATTTCACTCGGTTTATTCCAAAAAACCCCTGATATGCTAAGCCCTTTGGGAAACTGTTATGTTGCCTCTCTCCAAGTGGGTTCTGCTTGGAATCAACATAGGAGGTGATAATTTTTTCAATTTTAAAACAACCCTTTTAATTTGTCTGCATTATTCTTGAGGCTTGTTCTTAATTTTACTCTTTCTTTTGTTTTGTTTTTCTTTCAGCCATAGCGAAACGAGAGAGGGGGGTGGTCATTAGAAAGCTCTCAGAGAAAGTGGTTTTTGTATTACCTGAGCCCATGTTGGGGAAAGCAACTAGTAGACATTCTGAGATTTATCTGTTTTGAATTTTGGTATTAGAAATCAAAATATGACTACTGTGTCCTCAGTGAAAGGGCTATACGTCCCAGGCCCTACAATAGATGGAGCTGATCAAACTGGGAATTTAATATGGTGAACCTCCAAGCCTACTCTCAATGCTGAGGGCACCCCAGCTTAGACACTGGGGAATGTGTGAGGAAGAGAACTTTCAAACACTCCTTCTCTGCACCCCTCAAATTACAGGACTAAAGCTATTACCTCTTCTACTCACCTGTTGGACTGGGTTTTGATGCACGACAGAGGAAAAAGAGAAATAAAGATCATAAAGGAAACTGGAGTCCAAGTAGGGAAAGGGGAGTGAGAAGAGGGGAATTTGAAACCAGAATGGTGATCACCATTAACCTTACTATGCGTGGTGACCTCAGTTTAGCCTATTAATTCAAGTTTCACTGACCCTGTATGTAAATAACTTTCTATTAAGCAATCTCCTCCATTTATAGGCATCTCAAATATTGTATTACAAGCTTCTCAACATATTGTACTGATCCCTCTATCTTCTCAGAATTCCTGAGCACTGCATGAGAAATTCAATTCCTAAGATTTATAAGAGAGGTTATGTATTGAGAATGGGGATGAAAGAAAATAGTAACTTTTTAGGTGAAATAGTTTCTAGTACTTAGTATTACAAAACCTTAATCCCAAAATTCTAGATGCTATTTCTGCTCAGAAATAGTAATGGAGCTATTTGCTTATTGATAAAGATTTCTATGTTCTTTCTGTAACGTGTGACTAGCTGTATCTATAATATTAATATCCACACTGTTTACTCTCCATGAGCAGGTCAAGAGCAAAACAATATTTCAGTACATAGATTCCATTTTTAGAATGATCAAAAATACCTTTCTGGCTAAATATTGGTAACAATTACTTTCCCAAAGGAAAATAACCCCTCTTTATTGACTGTGAAATTATTTTAGTATTGAACTCAGATCTAATGTCCATTTCCTATCTGCTTTTTCAAAATATAATAAAATAGTCAAGGCAGAGGGCATAGATGATGCAGTGTATAAAGTATTCATTTCAGCCTTCTGGGTAAGATAGCAGATTGAACAAAGCATTTACTTCTCTTCCTTGAGAAACCCCACTAAAATGACAGTAAACGAATTTGTCCACAAGGACAAAGAGAACAGGAAGAGCCAACGGCCACAAAATGTTGGAAGCCAGAAAGCAGAAGGACAAGTGGTAACTGACTTAGTCTATTCAAGAAAGTTGCATCCTAAACTAGGAGGAGGGACGGCTGAGAAGCAACCCAGTCTACACCGCAGAACCCCAGAGGCCTTGGGAACTGGCTCTGTATGGTAGCTCTAGAAATGAAAGTGAGGCTAAAAACAAGTCTTGGTTGAAAGATTATTGAAGAAGTAGTTAGATCCTCGGATCTCTTCCCCTCCCTTATTCTGATATAAGACTAGGGTTTCTTCTCTGGAGATGCTAAAATCAAGAGCTTCTGGACTGGAAGACAGCAGACAAGGGGAGGTAGGAGCATTGTGCTAAAACACAAGCATGCTGAATCTGAAGTCCACCCACCCCTGGACCCAGAGGGCTGGCAACCCAGCTGGAGACTAGAAGACCCTTCTCTGGGGAATCTGCACATCCTAAGAGGAAAGCCCCAAAGACTCGGACAGCAGGGGTTCCCTGAGAAAGGCCCAGCCAGCCCACCCTCTAGTAAGGGCCACAGACAAAAAGCCACACCCAGCAGGCCCACTTTCCAATCAGCTTTTGAGTTTTCAACTAGTTTCCACTTTTACACATAAGCCAACAACCCACGATCATCAGATATCTGAGACCAACCTCGATGGTGAAAAACAATACAAAAACAAAGAGAAAAACAACTTCAAGATAACAGAGACAATGCTCCAGGGGGAAATTTTTTTTAACTTTAATTAATATCCTACTTATAAAAATAACTAAAATGATATCTTCAAAAAAGTAAGAGGAGATATTACATTCATGAAATAAAAACATTATACTAAAATTAAAGAAATATTCAGAGACCAAAAAAGATCATTGGAAGATTATACTAACGACATAAGATGAATTTCATGGATGTATTGAAAAATCATGTTGAGGATATCATCCAGAAAATAGAGCAAAAGACAAAGAGATGGAAACTAAGACAGAAAAACTAGGAAAATTAGAGGGCCAGTCTAGGTGACCCAGTATCCAAATAATAGGAGTTCTAAGAAAGGAAGAAATCATCAATGGAATAATTCAAGAACACCTCTCAGAACTGAGTGACATGAATTTTTCCAGGTTGAAAGGGTGTCTAACACTGAATGGAAATAGAACCACACCACCTTGTCATCATGACACTTCAGAACACTTGGAACAGATGCTACTCAGGTTCTCAAAGGATTGAGGCACAGAATGGCTTCAGACAACAACACAGGTAGGTCAGGATCCAATGGATCGATTCCTTCAAACTTATGAGGGAAAACGATATTAATCCAGAATTCTATAAGCATCTGTTCTGGACATCGATTGTTGTATAAAAAGTACTCCAAAGTTTAGTGGCTTAAAACAAGGCATTTTTATACCTCACAGTTTGGGAGGTCAGGAATTCAGGCAGAGCTTGGCTGGCCAATTCTTCCTCTCCATGTAATATTGACCATGGACACGACAGTATTCACTTAGTGCTGGGCTGGAGGGTCCAAGATGGCTTCACTCACACGAAGTGGGTGCCTGACAAGGGGTGACCAGAAGGCTGGGTTAAGCTGGATCTCTTTTCCTTTCCAGGTAGGGCTTTTTTTTTTTTAATAAACTTTAATTTTTGAGCAGTTTTAGGTTTACAGAAAAAATGAGCAGAAAGTACTGAGAGTTCCCATATACTCCCTCATCTCCTCAATTCCCCCTATTATTAACATCTCACATTAGTGTGGTTGATTTGTTATAAATGAAGAGCCAACATTGATACATTATTCTTAACTGAAGTCCATAGTTTACATTAGGGTTTATTCTTTGTGTTGTGCATTCTATGGGTTTTGACAAATGCATAATGACATATATCCACCATTACAGTATTGTACAGATTAGTTTCACTGCCCTAAAAAGCCCCTGTACTCCACCTATTGATACCCCCCCCCCCTTAACCCCTGGAAACCACTGATCTTTTTATTGTCTCCATGTTTTGCCTTTTCCAGAATGTCACATAGTTGGAATCATACAGTATGTAGCCTTTTCAGACTGGCTTCTTTTACTTAGCAATATGCACTTAAGCTTCCTCTATGTCTCTTCATGGCGTAATAGCTCACTTCCTTTTATTGCTGAATAATAGTCCTTTGTATGGGTGTACCACGGTTTGTTTATCTATTCACCTATTGAAGGACATCTTTGTTGCTTCCACTATAGGGCCTTTTTAACATGGTGTCTCCAGAAAGACAGTCAGACTTCTTAGGTGGTGGACCAGGGCTCCAAGAGACCAAAGTTGCCAAGAATCTTAAAAGCCAGGCCAAAACTGGCATAGTGTCACTTCCACCATATCTTTTTGGTCAAAGAAGTAACAAGGCTTCCCTGGTGGTGCAGTGGTTGAGAATCTACCTGCCAGTGCAGGGGACTCGGGTTCGAGCCCTGGTCTGGGAAGATCCCACATGCCGCGGAGCAACTAGGCCCGTGAGGCACAACTACTGAGCCTGCACGTCTGGAGCCTGTGCTCCACAACAAGAGAGGCCGCGATAGTGAGAGGCCCGCGCACCGCAATGAAGAGTGGCCCCCACTTGCCGCAAATAGAAAGCCCTCGCACAGAAACGAAGACCCAACACAGCCATAAATAAATAAATAAATAAATAAATAAATAAATAAAGTTAAAAAAACAAAAAACAAAGAAACCTCAGTTAGCCAGAATCTTCATATATACCCTTTAAGCATTAAAACTCTATTTAAAAAAAAAAAAAAAAAAAAAGAAGTAACGACAGCCAAGATTTAAGGGTAGGGGTGTCAAAGATTATGAGGCTATTCTTAAATCTACCACACCAGTCAACAAGAGGCAAACAGATAATTCTGGAGACCCATTTCCTCTTTCCTATTGGTACTTAACAAGAAGCTGATTCATCCTGTTTGGAACTCCTCCTTTTTAACAAAACAGTTACCTGTCCCTGAAATTTATTATTCTTATTATATAGCGACTTATAAACACCAGAAACTGCTTTCCCTAAAAATATATAGGGTGTCCCATATGTGTCCAGTCTAGCTATGTCCTGTCTAAGACACTTTTCTATGAGATAATGAGAGTTCAGGGACCAGGTGAACACTGCTACTTCTCTACTTGAAGTTCGTCCCCAACAAGTCCTATTAACCCTTATTTGTGTTTGTATTTATGGTGCAAGCTGTGTTTCCGGGCCCGCCCTACACCTCACCAGCAATACCTCACCACCCTACACCTCACTAAGTCAAAAATAAAAACATTTTCAGATGCTAAAAAAAGTAATGTTACTTCACACACATCCTTCAAACATTACGTAAAAGTACTCTCCATCAAAAATAAGAAAAATGTGGTCTTCCAGGAAATAGGATATTTAACAAGTCAGGAAGAGGTGAAAAGAATCCCCAGGATATGAAAAAGGAGGCTCCCAGGATATCTGCTCTGCAGCAGAGTGAGAGGGCAACAAGTCCTGATTAAGCAGGGCAAGAGGATCCAGGAGAGATTTCCACAAGAAGATGAAATTAACAAACTATCTGATATATCAGAGCATATTGAAAAGAGATCAAACAACCGTAAAAAAATTTGAGGGTGAATTGATGATAAACACTTAAGAAAATTAAACAAAGAAACAAAGGCAGCTATTAACTCCAGGGAAATGAAAGCCTTGTGAAGAGAAGAAAAAGCAATCATAGATCTGTTGTGAATAGCTAAATCCTCCTCTTGATAGTGGGAAGTGAATAGATAATGCCAAAGACTAAAAATCAAGAAGGAGCCTTGAAAGTATGTTATTTAGAGATAAGAAAGAAAATACGAAAAGACTCAGTCAAATAAGGTTGAAGTTAATTGCCTCTGGGAATGGAGACATGGGGAGGAATGGGGAGTGTGAGCTTGCTGTTTATCACTACAAGTCTTATAGACGAAAATAGTTCAGCTATTTTGTTCTGTAAGGCTCACCACTTCAAGTCTTTGCTCACATCCACCTTTTCAATAAGCCTTGTTCTGACCACTCTAATCCTAGCTCCCCTGCCTCCCTTTTTTCCATAGCATTTACTGTCTTCTAGCCTGCTCCATAATTTGCCTATTCATGATGTTTAGTGGGGTTTTTTCCCTGCCAGAATGTCAACGACACAGGGGCAGGGATCTTCGTCTTTTTCATTTACCAGTAGGACCCAGGTGCCTCGAATAGTGCGTGGAACATAGTAAGGCTCAATAAACATTATTCAAGTAAAATGAATTTGATTTTTAAAACTGTGTGCATGGGTAGCTTTGATTTTAAATAGTAAAATAGGGCTTCCCTGGTGGCACAGTGGTTGAGAATCTGCCTGCCAATGCAGGGGACACGGGTTCGAGCCCTGGTCTGGGAAGATCCCACATGCCGCGGAGCAATTAGGCCCATGAGCCACAGCTACTGAGCCTGCGCGTCTGGAGCCTGTGCTCCGCAACAAGAGAGGCCGCGATAGTGAGAAGCCTGAGCACCGCGATGAAGAGTGGCCCCCGCTTGCCACGACTAGAGAAAGCCCTCGCACAGAAACGAAGACCCAACACAGCCATAAATAAATAAATAAATTAATTTTTTTTAAAAAAGTAAAATAAATCACTCACCCCAAAACTCTACCACAAAGCAAAAATTCCATAATTAAAATATTGTTCAGAGATCTTGGTCTTCTATTAAGAAATGTTACTAGTAGTTTCTTTTTTTGGGGGGGGGGGTTAATTGAAGTATAGTTGATTACAGTGTTGTGTTAGTTTCTTTATTACATTCTTTTCCCTTATAAGTTATTACAAAATAACTTATAAGAGAAAAGAGTGTGCTATACAGTAGGTCCTTGTTGGTTATCTATTTTATATATAGTAGTGTGTACATGTTAATCCCAAACTCTTAATTTATCCCTCCCTCCCCCTTTCCCCTTTGGTAACCACAAGTTTGTTTTCTATTATTATTAGTTTCCTCAGACTTCAGAAAGAACAATACTTACAGTGCATTCTTTCTTTTTTTTTTTAATTAATTAATTTTATTTTTGGCTGTGTTGGGTCTTCGTTTCTGTGTGAGGGCTTTTTCTAGTTGCGGCGAGCGGGGGCCACTCTTCATCACGGTGCATGGGCCTCTTACTGTCGCGGCCTCTCGTTGTGGAGCACAAGCTCCAGACGCGCAGGCTCAGTAGTTGTGGCTCACGGGCCTAGTTGCTCCGCAGCATGTGGGATCTTCCCAGACCAGGGTTCAAACCCGTGTCCCCTGCATTGGCAGGCAGATTCTCAACCACTGTGCCACCAGGGAAGCCCTACAGTGTATTCTAAGTGCCCAAACCTGAAGCACTGAGACAGTAGGCAAGCACTATAATACAATGAGTGAGACTTACATAACACTTATAAATAAATGGTGATTTATGTAAGGTTGTGAGATATGAAGTTTATTATAATGAAGAGAAGATAAAATACATTTGAGGAATAATCAAATATATCTGAGTTTAATTATTATTCATTAGTTTATACCTGGTCTTGTTTCAAAACGGATTTTAGGAAGCCTATAAAAGTTTAGTGAACATAACATTAAATTCCATTTAAATTAAATTAAAGTTTGGCAAAAGAAGATAGAAAATCAAAGATGGGACAAAGAGAAGCCAATAAAGTGACTTAAAATATGTGCAATTACAGCCTGATGCTGGTTGAAAATTTGTCTCTAAAATCTGTGTCCATTAGTATTAGATTCAGCTATAGGTAACGGAGAAACTCAATGTATGGGTGGTTTAAATAAGATGACAGATGAGTTTATTTCTCTCACATGTGCAGTCCAGGTCTGATATGGGAGCTCAACTCCACTGGTCCTCAGGGATCCAGGGCCCTTCCAGCTCACGCCTCTGCTTTCTCAGTGTAGAACTTATCCCCAGAGTCCAAGATGACAGCATTCCTATTGTGGGCAGCAGAATGGAGAAAAAGGACTAAGCAAGGGTCACCTGCCAATTGTTTCCTGAGAAACATTCCCAGAAACTGTCACTGGATACTTCTCCTTCCATCTTATTGTCCAGAATTTAGTGAAGTGGCCACTCCTAGCTGCAAGGGAAGCTGAGTAAAGCAGTCATCATTTGGGGCAGACACATGTCCTACTGAAACTTCTATTACAATGGATGAAGGGGGAGAAATGGATCTGAAAGACAACAGGAGTGTCTGCCACAGCTTCACAGCAACCAAAAGAAGAAAGGGAACATGGTCAGGTTCAAAATAACCGAGTTGTTAAAAATGACCAGTTGCTCAAGAGACTTACAGCAGCTCTTGGTTAAAAGGTTAGAAAGGGATGACTGGAAGTCTTCATAAAAAAAAGAAAAAGTTTGATCTTATCACATCAGTGCAACCCGTTTTGTAGAACTGTTTCTTATAACAACTCCTAATGATGTATTGACAGTTTAGAGAAAATGTGCCTGCAGAGATTTGATTTTCTGAGTTCATTTTCACATTTAAAAAGTCATAATAAAACCATGTTTCTTTTAACTCCATCATGTGAATGTCCTGACATTAAATATACACGTATATATTTCTTTCAGAGTGAAAGAAAACTCCATTTACCTTCGTTTACGGAAAAGAAACCACTGCAATCACAGGGACTACCAGAACATTTCAAGAAATGGTATGTAGTGTTCCATTTAAACTTTCACCAATGTGCCTTTAATGTTTGGTTTTATTTCAGAGGATTAGATAATAAACACAGAATAAAATGAACAGTCCCCCTTTTCAATACCATTTCCTTTTCTGAGAGAGGGGCCCTTTTAAAGCCTTTTACCCATAGCAAAAGAGAACAAGACAAGATGCCGTTAAGGTAGAGACCACGGGGGCACCTTAGTCATCCAACAGTAAAGCTCTAGAAAGGCCAAGGTGCAGGGCATCAAGGCTCAGGAGGCAAGACCTAAGTGAGCATTTGCAGAACAAGGGCTGAGCGAAATCAAGGTCACTGCAAAGACCCTGCCATCCCTTATGGTGCAAAGTCTCCCACATTTCTACTGGGGTTGGAGTTTTAAGAAAAATAGCTAAGAGTTTGTGGCTGAAATCCCCCAAAGCCATTTTAAAAAGGAATGTGTTTTCAGGGTATTGTCTCCATCAGCTTCCCATGTTTCCCAGACATCTGTGTCTTCTGGGCTTGTTTCTTACCTGTGTGGTTCTCACCTCCCACCTTGGACCCAGATTCAGTCCACAAGATTTTGATGAAACTCCTGCTTGATAAACCATGGGCTGGCTAGTACCTAATGAGCTGCCAAGTAATGTTTTGTGACACATAATGCAGAAATGGCAAACACTTAGTCTGTGTGTTGCCACTCCATCTTCCGAAGTCTGGGGAAGATATTAACTAACCCACCTTGGCACTCTTGTCCGCTATTCTGCTTCAGCGATTCTCACAACACATCACACCTGACAATCATCATCAACAGATTAGACTTGGCACATAAAGTTAAACCTATTTGCCATCCCTATGCCATCTCTTATCAACAGAGTATTAAGGAATTTTCCAAGCAGTACAAGTTTTATCTAAGTATATGACCTACAAATAATGTATTGTTTATCATATATATCCTACACAGAACAAATGTTCTATTCTAAGGACAACATAGTTTTATTCTTACTAATAAAATAATAGCTGATTGTTGATCTCTTACCAAATGCTAAGAACAATTTATGTATAATATTTCTCCTAATCCTTTCAACAAATTATAAAGCAAGTATTTATTATATTACATATTATATTACTTCAATTCTAAGATATCATTGATTGTATTAGCTCTGGAGAGTGTTAATGGTGGAAAAAGGAAAGAAAAATGGCAATGTACACATTGATTGCAGCGCTCAACCCAGTATCAAATGTATTAAAATACGTTTCTCAGAATTGGGAATTTGTAATGATATCTACACTGTTACCGCTGAGAAAACAGAGGCATAGAGAGAACCAAGAGCCCTGTCCAGATCACAGAAATAGAAAGTTGCAGAGCCGGAATTTGTACCCAGCTTATCTCACTCCACTCAGACACCAACAACGATAATACAGTCACTGGTCTATGATCCGAGATTGACCCACAGAAAGAAATCAGCCTTGTCTCTCTGCGTATGAACATGACCAACAATTTATTGGAAAGTTGTCATGCAACCTGGCTAAGAATCATCATAGACACAAAGTGAATACTGACCCTTTATTGCTCTCTCTCTTTTCCTTTTATGAGATATCCAAACAGTCCCAGTGCTGTCAGAATCTCTCTGCCGGTATAGACTGTAAAAACAAAGAACCCAAAAACACCATGTGGAATATTATGCAGCTCTAGGAAATGAGGGCTAAAAGTCCATATATTTTTATTTAGAAAGACAAAACACCGCCAAAAGAAAAATTAGCATATAAAATTGGATAGTATAATTTAATTTCTACTATATTTTTAAAAGAAAAGAAAAAACTAGCTGTACATAATAAAATTGGTAGAAAATACACCAAAATCATTATGTTTGATAAATTATGGGTGATTGCTTTCATTTTTTTTAATATTTCTGTTTCCCACAGATTTTGGTTTTATATAGAAATAACAACCAAAAAAAATCTAGATGGAAACTGAATGAAGGAACAGTAAAGAACTTGCCCAAGGTCCCCAGCCAAGAGTCCATGTTAGGGTGCAGAATAAGGGATAGGATTCGGCCAGAAATGCAGTTTGGAAGCTGCGCTCTCCCCGTGTGCCTGTGACACCAGCATTTCTCTCTCACAAGACCCAGACATGTCATCTCAACGTCACTTTGTTCCCACAATGAATGCAGCCATCTTCTGTAAAATCTAAAAGACCAAAGTAAAATTCTCTGAAAAGTACTCAGTACAATTTATAGTAGACATCTCTCCTTTTGTGGTACACTGTCTTGACAGCATTTCTTTAAAATTCAGATCGTGGAGATAAAAAGGGAGAAAGGAGATGGGAGGATAGCCTAATCATGAAAAAACATGTGTGTCAAAATTTGATTGAAACCCATGGCTTCTGTCAGACTTTTATCTAATGAATAGATGCAGGGGTGGAGTTGGGGGTGAGGAGTATTTCTGTTCTTTTCTTTAAATTCAAAATCCTTAGAAATACAGAGAGTGTACACTTTGTCTAGTATAACTTCTTTGAAGATGCTTCTTGACTATTTTTCTAAGGATGTAATTATAAAAAATTTTTTTTTAAAGTTTCTCATAGTTACTCATTATTTAATGTTCTGGCTTTATTCTCCAGCACATCTTCCTGTTTTCTGCTGCTTTCCTCACTATGGATTTTTCCTTTGATATTATGCAGCATGTAACCTGACTGCCAGTGCCAAATCATTTCAATTACTCCCCAAGGTTTTTATTAGATATAGAAAAAGTCACCTTTCTATAGCCTGCATATTTATGTCTACACTTATTTTTCAGAACCAGTGAGAGAGAAAGAGGAAAAAGGGAAGAAAAAGTTGAATGGAATATGAAAGCGTTTCTTAAAAATTGTGTAATAAGAATTAAAGAAACAGCTCCTGTTTTCCTCTTGAGGTTTATGTACAAGATCTCAAAAATTTCTGTAGATAGCTCTACCATGAACCATTGCCAGTGATTATAAGGTATTTTAAAATGTAAACTGTTGAAGTCATTTTAATTTGGGTACTAATTCTCTGGCATGGAGGGTTAAGCGTAGGAAGTTTCTTGCTAAGCCTTCTTTACAATCAGCAAAGGAGATGGGTTGCAGCAGCCCTTACAGCTCCCAACGTGCCCACACGGCTCGGGTGGGGAGCAGAAGGGAGTGCGGTGAAGGGGGAAAGGGTCAAAACACCAGGGGGTTGGCTGGGTCCTCACAGAATATCACCTTACTTTTCAGAGGTACAAGGTGAAGCCCAGAGAACAGAGGTCTTCCCCTCCTTGTTACTTCATAAAGTCTTTTTTCTTTGTGCATAAAATAGCAGACTGGTTTTGAATTTAGTTCCTGGATTTGGTGTGTGACTTGGACAAATTGTTAAATTTCTCTGGTCCGTTTCTGCATCTATAAAATGGGGATCACGGTTGGATGAGCACAATTGCCCAAGGCCATGCCGGGATCTCATTCTTTTTTTTTAATTTATTTATTTATTTATTCATTTTTGGCTGTGTTGGGTCTTCGTTTCTGTGCGAGGGCTTTCTCTAGTTGTGGCAAGCAGGGGCCACTCTTCATCGCGGTGCGCGGGCCTCTCACTGTCGCGGCCTCTCTTGTTGCGGAGCACAGGCTCCAGACGCGCAGGCTCAGTAGTTGTGGCTCACGGGCCCAGTTGCTCCGCGGCACGTGGGATCTTCCCAGACCAGGGCTCGAACCCGTGTCCCCCGCATTGGCAGGCAGACTCTCAACCACTGCGCCACCAGGGAAGCCCCGGGATCTCATTCTTTGTTGCCGTTGCAACAAGCCAGCTCCAGTGGGATTCTTCACCCCGCCCTCCTGGGGGAAAGGCTGCACCCGAACTCAGTGGGATGATGGGATTCAGGGGGCAAACCCAGCCTTGTAAGTTTGTCCTTTCCCCAATAAAGCCAGTTCCTTAAACTGTGTCACATGACATGAAGGAATTCATCACAAAACCCAGATGGGGCTCCCTTTGCAAAGTGGGGGTGATAGCAGCCCATACTTGAACTTCACTGGGCCCTGGTAAGGCTGAATGGGGAAATACAGGGCTTCCTGATCGTCCATCTTTGTTGCTAACTTCACCCACCACCTGTCCTGTTATTTACTCAGCATTTTAAAAAATCAGTCTCTTTTTCAATATAAATTTTTGTTTAAAGAAGCAAGTAGATTTGAAAAATCAAAAATAAATTAAAAAAACACATGTCCATGTTGGGAAGGCCTGTGGCTCCCAGAGTTCAAGGGCAGAAAGAGGGACATCTAGCATTGAGTTTCCTGGCCCCTGGGAACAGTAGCAAGCAGGAAGGTAATGGGGACAGGAGAGGGGCTGCCAGCCCCACCGGGAGAATCTGGCAGAAAGAAAGGGGCTTCCTCTGGGAGGAAGAAGCTGGGCTAGGCATGGGAGTGGGCAGTGATGGAAACTGGTAGCTGGCAGATCTAAGACTGACAGAGGGGATCTGGGGCAAAGGCTAGAGGAGAAATGAGGGGACTGCAGAGGGAGCCCTGGGGAATGGGAGGCGGGTGCAGCCTGGGGAGCAGGCTCGGGGCTCCGCTAGAGAGGCTGGAGGAGACAATGGGCAAGGGCAGGGTTAAGGCGACGGTGTGAGAACTGAGGGTGGGGCAGTGGAAGACCCCTGCTGATGGGTGAGGCAAGAGGTGGAAGCTGTGGGTGGAAAGGGCTGGAGAACAAGCCTTGGCTGCTTGAGCTGGAAGCTCTAGAACATGTTGGAAGGAGCAGAAGCAGATGAGGGGTGTCATCTTCTCCCCAGCAATGATCACCCCTCAGAAACTAGAGCTTCAGGCGTGGATGCCAGTCGATATTCAGCTGGGGAGGCCAACACAGCAAACGTGGACCCCAAAACCACCTCCTATACCCGTGCTGCACGTTCCAATCTTTGGGACCTCAGCAAAGGTCTCGGGCCTTGGGCCTCGAGCTCAGAGAGGACTCAGTAAGTATTAGCTTTTTTTCAGCCCTCACATAAGCCCTTTGTCCCTGCCTCTGTTGTTGCATTTCCTCGCCTGTAGCTGAGTCATTTGCTTTAAGTCTGGCTTCCCAGTCTGACGGTGAGGACAAGCTGCATGGGAACCAAATTTGTACTCCCAGCCCTGAGCTGAGCCTCTGCTGCACGTAGTAGGGACTTGTCAAACTGACACACTTTTTCTTAAACTAAATAACTCTCAGGAGTTACATGTAACCTTTGAAGAGAAGAAAAGCACACACAGTAATCTTTTGCCAACCTGAATACCTCCATGGTGGGCAAAAACCATGAGTGACAAGATTACGCTTCATCTAAAATAAAGGGTAGAAGAAAAGCAAATGTTAACATGATATTCAATATCGATATGTATTTTAAAGTAAAGAAAAATTCGTAAGGCATCTACTTCCAAAATAAACAAGACTCATCTGCTTACGAAACAAGCAAATCCCAGCCCTGAGTCTCCATGGCCACACAGCCTGAAGAGGAGGGCACTCCGATGGTCTTAGGGGCTGCACCAAGGATCTCTTTACAGTTTGCAAGCAGGACTTTACTGGCTTGAAACAGAATGTCTTTTTCACTTGCAGCCTTCCTCATTTTATTTTTGCAAGTTTAGCAAAACCTTGGTGTCAACACCTGTTTGGGGTTGTTTTGTTTTCAGAAAGTCACAAGTGCTGAAGAGCATGTCTCCTTGGAGGGGCCCATCCATACAGTGAGAGGTCGCCCCTCTCTGTGCACCCATATGCTCACCACTTAGTGGGAGAGTGGGGAGCAAGGGACTAACTGCAAGTATATAGATATGAAAAAGGGAGAATTTTAACACTTGCGAAAGTGCATGTGTTTGCACCCTCACCTACCCAGCCACACCCCAATCCCCTTGCCACAAACCAAATTCAATCTTGAACTTCTTAACTTCTCTACCCACCCTCCATACCCCACACCTCCCAAAAAACTTCATCTTGCTGGTTCCCTTGTTTAGCCTTTGGTTAAACCATCTGAAGAATGGGAGAGAATCTGACAGACCAGGAGAAACTAGAAAAAACGGGGCAAAATTCAGGGCAGGCTGTGGAATTCATACTCAGACCATCTACAGGATAAAGTTTTAGGAAGTCTAAGTGGGTGGGGTGAAAAGGAGAAGAGGAAGTTGGGCAGCGAAGGGGTGAGGGAAGAGTTTCTAAGGCAAATTGAGGAGGAGGCCTTGGAGCAGAATCAGAGTGAGGGGAGGGGATGGAAGAGGAGAGGGGATTTCTACATGATGTGGGACATCACATCGCGTCCAGGACAACTGTGAGTCCAGCTCAGGGCTCCTTCTCATGACTCTTGGACTGTTTCTCCTACACATCGCTGCTCTGGGATGAAGCACATGAGATTCACATGTGAATCACATGAGCAAAGAAAACAACCTTATTCATATCCCACACGATAATACAACTCTCTCTTGTTGCTCTCCAGTGAAAAATCAGGAGAGGCGAGCCCCAGATTCATGAGAATGATCCTTCATGGCTTCATTAATTCTACAGTTATTTTTGAGCACCAGTCGCTGTAATAGACACAGAGGATAAAAAGACTAAATGTTAATGCATGCCTAGACCATGTTCAAGTCCTGACCCCTTAATGGCTGGTTCTATAACCTCAGTGAGTCCCTTCCCCATTCTGAACCTCAGTTTCCCTAAAATAAAGGGCTTAAACAGGATAATCAACGTCCATCCAAGCTCTATGATTCTGAAATCCTAAATCAGAGTGTCTTAGACTAGCAATCCTCAGACTCACTCCATGTTTAAGTTTTTTGGTTTTTTAATGTGGTTTATTGCTGATGTTTAATAATCAAGAGATTTTACATAAAAATCCAATTTCCTATTTATCTTAGAAAATCAGCAGTTTTGGTAAACAGGCATGCTCCTGCCTGGCAACAATGGGTTGGCACTGAGTAGTGGCCCCCCCTTCAGGTGGATCATGTGCTGTGTGTTTGGCCAAGGTTCCCACCCTGTTCCATTCACACATGGATTTAGCTACCCGGCCCCTGTGGCCATTTGAGAGTTCAACCCCGTCCCAACTCTAATGGTTAGCAACTATTCAAGGGAAAGTGAACTAGGGCTTTGATGCCCAACAGGTCAGAGGGTGCGAAAGCGAGGAATAGCTCCTGAGAGCTGACCAGGCCCTGGGCGTCCAGCAGAAGGACAGACGGTGCCTCTGGGAGGTGTTCTAACAAGAGCAGACACGGGGGAGAAATCCATCCTGCTCTTAGGCCTGACTGAGAGGATTTTGATTCCTCAACAAGCACAAGAACTGTCGAAGGAGCTTGTCCTGGGCACAGAGACACCACTCTTCAGGCCTTACTCCAAGCCAGAAGGAACAGGTTCATGTCCTTCCAGTCTCCATGCAGCTAATCGTGTTTCTCTCAGAAATACTGCCAAGGACCGCTGGTCAGGGCACAGCCCTCTAAGGCATCTGTTAGCAGGATGGGCAGATTCAGCTGGAGAGTTGTTTGAAGTGGTTATTGTTATTATTACTTTTACAGACTTTAGCTAATATTAAGTACTGCTTAATTAGTTCAGATTGCTTTAACAAAGTACCAGGGTGGGTAATTTATAAACGGAAACTTATTTCTCACAGGTCTGGAGGCTCAGGGTGCCTGCATGGGCAGGTTCTGATGAGAGCCTTCTTCCAGGTTGCAAACTGCTGGCTTCTCGTTGCATCCCCTGGCGGCATGGCAGGAGAGCGAGCCAGCTCTCTGGCTTCTTCTTAGAACGGCAATTTTTCTTATAAGGGCACATCTTCACGATCTAATCACCTCTCAAAAGCCCCACCTCCAAATACCATCACAATGGGGATTAGATTTCCATGTATGAATTTTGGAGAGAAACAAATATTCGGTCCACAGAAAGTACATTCTCTAAGCCAGACATTATGCTAAGTACTTTACATACTCTATCACCATTTAAACCCCACAGCAAAGTTAAGTAACTTGCCCAAGGTCCATTAGCTTGGCAGAGTTTAAACTCGTGTCCGTCTCCTACCAGATACACCAGAGCATGTCTGTCCCTGCTCCCCACCATGCCATACTGTCCCCCTTTTGGATTCTAGCTGCTAAAACCACTATCTTGCTGTCTAGGACAGCCAGTACCTGCCCTGGAGGCAGGTGAATGTCAGAATTAGATACCTTGATCCAGCATTCTGTGTCAGCCTTCTTTATCAAAAGTGGTCCTCTCAGAAAGGGATAGAGGCAAGGAAAAAGTAAAAGAAGGATGAAGAGAAAAACTGCAAATGAGTATTAATCCAGGCTTAGCTGAATTCAATTATACATACAAGGGCTTATTATTTTTATACACCCTCCACCCCGTTAAGATCTCTGTATTGGAAGAAAAAATGTTTTGTACCTTAAACTAACTGAACAACTGCTACTGTATTCTTGCCTCTATTCAGTCATAACCTGAATTACATCATGAAGAAACATAAGACAAACCCAAATTGAAGACATTCTATAAAATAATTGGCCAGTACCCTTCAAAAGTGTCAAGGTCATGAGAGACAAAGAAGGACTAAGGAATCAGCCCAGATTAAACGAGGCTAAACAGACATGAAACTAAACACATGTGATCCTGAATTGGATCCTGTCCCTGGTCATTAATGGGGCAATAGTGAAATATGAATGAGGTCTTTAGTGTAGACAACATATTGTACCAATGTGAATTTCCTGATTTTGATCATTGCACTATGATTATGAAAGATGTTCACATTTAAGGAATCTGGATGAAAGGTTATGTGCAAATCCTTTGTTCTATTTTTGCAATTTTTTGTAAATTATTGAGTTTTGGAAATTATTTCAACTTTTTGGAAATCATTTCAAAATGAAAATGTTAAGACAATTTTTTCTAAAGGCACAGAGTATTAGAAGAAGCAAAGAAGTCACCTTTGCCAAACAGAAATAGGCCCTCAGTAATTATTTAATGAACCCAACCACTGGGTAGAATATTTCCTCTCAACCCAAGATGTTGACAGGAGATAACAGAAATTACTTATACCAAAACAAGTAGGACATTTCTGTTTGGGAGCCATGATCCAGTGTGGTTACAACAACAAAGAAAGACTTTAATACCGATTTTTGAGATGCTTGATCTAAAAGGCAAATGCTTACAGGGCTACAGGCATCAAAACTTGTTATCTCTCTCAAAGACCAAAAGTATCTCCAAGATACAATGTTTAATTATAATAGAAACTTTTGAAAGAGAAACATTTCGGTGTGACACATTTTATACAGAGGGACACATTTCCCTCCTTTTATTAGAGGACATCATTCCAATTTTTAATACTTTCTGGAATTCCAAAGAATCATTAAAGAATGGAGACATTCTGATTCCAATGGGACTATTTCTTAGGATTTATTTATGCAGCCCTTCCTGGCTTCTGCTTGTTCCATGCAACTCATCCAAGTAGGAGCAAGGCATCTGACAATGATTATAATATGAAGAGTGTATGCTTTCTATTCTTCTGTTAGATCAAGATTTTCATCCTGTACCTCTTGAATCAGCACACCTGCAGAGGGCAAATTCAGAAGCAAATATCTTACACTTTTGTATGTAATTGTCAATGGCAAGGGCTCCTGAAGTCCTAAGGGGTCTCCTTTCAATCGATCCCTTTTGTTTAGGACTTGAGATAAAGGACATCATAAGGAAAGCTCACTGCTACTTGTGTTGATAGTTTAAAGGAACTTGCCGGGGTTTTGTCAGTTTCAGAGCCTCTTGGGAGGTGCCTTTTACCTCTGGTCTTCTCTTTTACTTCCCTTCCTCTCATTTTCCATTTGATTTTGCCCCACCACTCCCTCTCTTTCCTCTCCAATATTGCAATAGCTCCTAGAAAACAGAAAGGTGAACAAGGCAAAGGCCCTGCCTTCAAGGAGATCATAAGTAAACAGAAAAGAGAGACAAAGAAGGAAACAATTATGGTTCTTGTAAAATAAATAGAGGTAGGTTGAGGTCTCTGGAGATAAGAGACACAGCTCTGCCTGGAGAAGGAGTGGAAAACTTCAGAGAAGATACATTTGAGCAGAGAGGCTTGCAGAAAAAAATAGCAATCCAAAAACCATGGGGAGATGGTGACTCAGTGCATAGATGCTCCAAGGGCAAAATATCTTTAGGGAAGAAGAAGAGAGAAGTTCAGCATGGCTGAAGGATACTTGTGAAATTATGTCAAGTTTTGAGACCAGGAGGTAGATTAGAGCCGCTCTGGGAAGGCTGTTATATTCTTTTTAAAAATATATGTTTGGGGGAATCATTTATCTAGTTTGTCACAGAAATTCAGAACCATGCTTGTGAACCTGAAAGCTTTTTCAGTAGTAGAAACACCATCAGAAATTGCCACAACAAACAGTTATTAAGTTTTGTATTAGTCTATTGTATTAGTGTATTAGTCAGTGTATTAGTCTGAATATTTCTGCTTATTGCAAGCAAAGATTTTTAGAGAAAAAAAGGAATTTAAATTTCTCATGGCTGATTTTTTAACTGGATTACACAAATCGCACTCTTCAAAATGCTTGCTAAATTTCTAAGCAAAATCTGTATTATTTAAAATCTAATTAGAGTTAAATGGCATTATTAGATTGATTTTAGGTCAATGTATGACACCACATTTTTCATGAACTATTCATACTCTCTATAATGCATTTGGTTCCTGGTTCCGGGTATAATGGAGTAAGCAGACTCCACGCTGTCTGTCCCACTGAATGCAGCTATAAAACCTGGACAGAAGATATGGAAAAGGTATTGGAGGACGCTGGAAAGAAAATAGTAGCTGACGGAAGAAGCAAACCAGAATGAGGAGTACAGCCAAACCAGCAGTTGGCATTTTGTTGTCCTCTGATATCTCCCAACCCAGACTCAATGCTGCCCCAAACCCAGAAGTGGACAGAGGCATGGAGAGATGGCATCAGAAGAAACCTTCTAGTTCTCACTCTAGAAGTGGAAAAGGGGTCTCTTTGCGGTGACAGGGCAGCAGTGAGGAAGTGTCTAGAATTCTGGGTGGGGGGACAGTCTCTCCAGTTAGAAGAGCTGTGCTCCCAGGAGGGTGGGGCAAATCCCCTATTGCTTATTTTCTCACTCTGTCCTCTCATCTCTAGTTAATTTGTGAGACGTGCACAGGAGAGTGGGGGAAAGAAAGTTGGGGCTTAAGGACCAAAGAGGGGAGCCCAAGGAACTAGAAAGGACCGAGGACCTCCTAGAGAGGGAGGAGCTTGGGAAAGCAACCCCAGAAAGTTGTGTGTGAACTCCTGGGCTTCCTCTTGAGCTGCACATGCACAAATCTGATCCTTAATTGCATACCAAAGACTTTGAGACCTCAACTTGGACATAGACCACTGCCCAGGTCCCAGAATGACCACTCAGTGGCACAGACATGAGACAAATCAGAATAACACTACAGAGGCTTTGAGAGTGGAACTGACATTGAAATCATAACCTCCCAGAAGGCTAGTTAGAACTTGCCACCTGAACCAGACTGGGTGGATTGCCTAATAAGACAAAAGTATAAGGCTCAGAGTCTTATAATATCCAAGATGCCCAGGATAAAATCCAAAATTACTCAGCATATAAGGAACCAGAAAAATCTCAACTCACATGGGAAAAGAAAACGAACAGATGTCAGATGTTGGAACTATCTGACAAAAATTTTATAGCAGTGGTTGCAAAATGCACCTCGTAGTCCTTTTTACAGGTTCTCATATAAGAACTAGATCTTATAATTCACATATTCTCATTTAAGAACTGAAATAATCTGTTTCAGTCATTACTAATGTCTAGTAATTGGTACCTGAAATGGGTTACTAGCTGAGATGCTGATTGCTAGCTGTTAGACCTTGAGCAAACCTCTTTCCCTCTCTGGGCCTCATCTGTAAAGTGGGCTACCTGATCACATACTCTCAAAGGTCCCACCTAGCGCTGATGCTCTCAGACTTTGCACTTGATGTCTACGGAGTGCCAAGAGGCAGAGTTATAAGGCTAGTGATGCTGAAGCCTGAGGGCCCCTCACTTGCCTGGTAACCATATGGATTTGTAAAATTTACCAACTTGAGATATTTAACCACAATTGATTAAGACTTGTGTCTCTTTGCACTCTGGCTTCTCTTTGTGTCAGGTCTCATTTTTGTGTTTTGTGTTCTTTTCCTTAAAGAGGGTCCTCCAAATTATATAATCTTCAGAACCCAAAACCTGGATCTGCCCCTGTCCTATTCAGAGAGTTATAACAAGGATGGCATTAAACTAGAGATTTGTTTCTGAGTCGTGTCTAGAAAGCATCAGATATTTTATTGGGAATTAGTTGCCAAGTTCTTCTCTTAGGACGTCAAGAGAAGAAGCACCTACTTTTCTTTCAGTGCTCAGCTTAATACCACTTCTTCAGGGCTTCTCAGAATCCCTAACACTTGATGTTCATTACTTATGAATAACTCTAAGCCTCACAAAAACAGGGACCATATCTTTTCTATTGACTGATGTGTCCCCAGCATCTATTACAATGCCTGGCACATAGTAAGTACTCCATAAATGTTGCTGAATGAATTAATTAAGTTAAGAAGACCTATTATACTTATACTTAAATATACCCCATGAAGAAGTTCAGACTGAGCACTTACTCTGGACCAGGCACAAAAACAAAAAATTACAGGCTTATTTAGAAGACCGTTAAGAGTGTCTTACCAGTTGATTCGAATGTCCAGAATGAAGCACTTGCTGCTGTGGTCAGCACTGATCCAGCAGTGGGAATGTAAGCTGAAATTTACTCATGAAAGACAATCAGTGCTGAGATTATGGGAAACCCTTCTTTCCTTGCAATGCACTATGCCTTATTTAAAAGGGACTGAATGAGCCAGAATTCAGACTTTTGTGGCCAATAAGGACCCTATTCTTTTCTTAACTGGGGACAGGTAGATTCTCCATTGTACCACCTTGACAAATAAATTAAAAGTCCCTTTTTCAGAGTCAAAACTTTTCCATTTCTCTGAACTATTATTGTAGAGACCAGGTATGGACCTCTTAAGGGTAGCACCAGTTCTTCAAATGCTCACCTTGTTCTGCCTCATCCCACAGGCTAGAAGCTATCTTTCTCTCCTGCTTACATCTTCCTGTTCCAACTACTTTATGAAGTATTTTCTGTAATAGTAGCAGCAGCCACAACAAAATCAGCAGCCGAGAGGAAGTCTATACACAGGAGGAGAGAGAAAAGAGAGCTTGGGAGGGAGAGAGACAGCAAATGATGATGGGGCTGGCAAAGGGATAGCAGAACGACAGGAAAGGGGGACTAAGAAGAGGAAGTGACATGGGAATTACATAAACTCATTACATAATCTCATAAAACTGAGATTTCCAAAAGGAAATGGAAATCGTGGAAGGTGCCACAACTCTGGAGCAAAGAAAATTCTGTGCTCCTGTTATAAACACCCACCAGAAAAAATAAACATTTGGGTAAGGAAGAGTGGACACTTCCTCTCTCCTTGGGTGGATGTCTGTGATTGCTACTTTTAAATCCACCGCAAGCCGTTGCCATTGGCCTGCCGTCTTTGCCCTTAGCAGCAGAGGGATGTAGGGATGTGGGTCCAGAGAGGGGCTGCCCATGTGGCCTGCCGTGACAGGTTTCCATTTCCATTTTCCTCAAGCTCTGTGGGTGCTCTACACCTCACATTCCCAGTTGTACTCTGGATAATGAGGAAAATTATTGTCCTGACCTGGTCCTTTAATTTTTTTTCCCACACATGGCTTGAGCTTTCATTAGTTTTCAGTTCTCATTAAGAGAAAAATCAAAGAGTGAGAATTAAACACCTCCCGATTTATTAGTTTACTGAAAATGGGAAGATGAGAGTCCTGGGGCTGGCACTGGATGAAGGGCCCAGACGATGAGATGAGTGAGCCATCGTAGGCTCCCAGTGGCTGCCCTCCTTCTCTTCCCTCTTGGGAGCAAGAGGGAGTCATCTCACACCCAGAAATACTTTTGAGTCTCTATGTTTATGACTCGGTGTTGTGAAATCTGGCACCTTCTCTGAGCCGAGATAATAGGCTCAAATCACATTGAGATTTCTGGGTTTGGTTGCATTAAACCTTTCACCAGTGCTCGGTTATGTGTCTAACCCCACAGATGCTAATCCTCAGGTATAGAGGCTGTGTCCAACTCATCTGCTAATTCCCTACTATGTGCAAGGCACACAGCAAGTGCTCAACAAATGAATGGAGAGGGTGAATGAATGCATGCATGCATGCTGAGATGAAATGACTGCCCTTAACTTGTATGTCTGTGTGCATATTTAATACTATCCCGCCTCACTACAAAAAGGAAACAAAGACAGTGTGATGATTCCTAAAAAAAAATAACCATAGCATTACCATATGGTCCAACAATTTCAGTTACCTAAAAAGTAGGGACTCAAACAGATACTTGCACACCAATGTTCATAGCAGCATATTCACGATAGCGAAATGTAGAAACAACCCAAATGTCCATCAGCAGATGAATGGATAAACAAAATGTGGTATGTACATACAATGGAATATTATTCAGTCTTTAAAAGGACGGAAATTCTGACACATGCTGCAAATGGATACACTTTAAAAACATTATGCTAAATGAAATAAGCCAGACACAGAAAGGCGAATATGGTATGATTCCACCTATATGAGGTACCCAGAATAGTTACATTTATACCAACAGAAAGTAGAATGGTGCTATCAGAGGCTGTGGGAGGGGTATTCTCTAATGGATACAGGGCTTCAATTAGGGGTGACGGAAAAATTCTGGAGATGGGTAGTGGTGATGTTTGCACAACAATATGAATGTATGGATACTTAACGCCACTGAATCGTGCACTCAAAATGGGTTAAAATGGTTACGCTTATGTGTTGTACATTTTACCGCAATAAGAAAGGAAATAAAGCGATATTCATTTATCGTACTAACATTCCTGAATCAGCCAAGAGAACATCAGTGCTGCCCATAGCGCTTGCATCTAGCTGTATGTGGAGAAGGAGGCAGTCCCTGCATGGTGACACGGTATTGAGGGGACATGGGCCAGCACGCTCCTCATGGGTGTGCACGTGGATCTGCCGGAACACCCACTGGCCTTCCCCCCAAGCTTCCAAGGCTGGAAGTTACAGGAAAATCTTCTTTGCCCCTTGAATTGTACCACCCATCTGAGGATTACCCACTAATTGCTGCAGACTATCTTCCAAGGGACAAAGAAACAGTAAACCTATTTGGGTTCACCCTTTCTAGACACCCAGTCTAGAGAAGCACTGTCACACAAGGAACCAGAGCTCAGCCTCACAGAAAGGACTGAGTTTGAATTGCATCTCTCCGAATGATTAGTTGTGTGGTTATGGGCAAGTCACTTTAAGTGAGCTTCAGTTTCCTCATCTATAAAATGGGAATACTACTATGCCTACCTCGTACAGTGGTGCTAAGTTCTAAATGAACTAATAATATAAGTGCTTAACAGAGTGTCTACGATAAAATGAGTGTTCAATAAATATAATTTTCATATAGGAGATGCATGACAGGTGGTAACAAGGGTGGGGGAAGGATGGTTATGCATGTCACTACAGGAGCTGAAATATTTCAACTCTACAATCTAAACCTTGCGCAGGCCAGCCAGTCAGGAGGAGCCCCAGGAGTGAGTAGGAATACTGGCAGGCAATTAAATGGGCATTTCTAGGGAGATGGGCAGTTCTCAGATAATCCTTTTTACTGTACCTCTCATCCCTCAACTCATTCCTTAATCTTTGGGTAGTTTCTGTCTTTGCTGATAGATTTATACCTTTTTCTCACATCTACTAGAAAGTGCACCCATTCATGCTTAGGAAATGTCTTGAAACCTGTGAATCTAAAAATCTTAGGATTATGTTAATTATAATGCCAAGCAAATAGAAGACCCATTAAGGAGAGTTGCAGGATGAAGTCATTCCCATCAGCATGATGGTTTGGATGACCTTTGAGTGTACAGTGATACTTCTTCCATGATTTCAGTCAATCAATCAAACTCTCATACTGATTGTGCTGAATTGAACTTACTAACTTTAATTATTTTCTTAATTTTAAGGTGCATCTTCCCAAAGCCTGGAGAGATTTATAGAAAGGTAAGTGGAAGAGGGAGGGATATAAGAATTTGTTTTTAAGTTAGATTTCTATTTTGAAAAATGAATAAAAACTCTCTGTTGTTACCCAGTAACCACTTATACTGAGCATCCATAATTTGTTAGTCACTTTCCATACACTGGGAAGTTGTCACTTCTTGGGCCAGTGACCATAGGAAGTGATTAATTTACATGTGTCCATAAAAATGCATACAAAGTGGGTAAAACTTAGGTCTGGCCAAAGTATTGTTTCTTAATCCTGCTTTATGAACAAGAAAACAATTTTGTGCTTGTATTGGACTTAAAGTTCAGAAGCAAGGCCTTGGGTGTCCAGAATAGAAACCTTGATAAACCCTTGATTTTTCAAAGTTGACCACAGGTCCACAGCTGTAATAATGTCCTACACGTCTGGACACAAGTAACTCAGATAACTCACCTGTGTTTATTCATGACAAATTCTGTGAAAGATGCTATAAAGATGGTAGTGTGTCCCCCTACGGGAGACTTCAATCTACTCTTCTAGTTCTATGCATTTATGTGGTCTTTTCCTAATGGAAAAGTGGGTTAAAATTTATAGAGAAGAAGAGGGGAAATGGGAATGGTGATACTGGAATGAAAGAAAAATAGCAAAATGTTACCAAGAGGATGGTCATACAAAGATTCACAGCTAGGCTTCCAAGTGTTTGACATTCAGAGTCCATCTACGGGTTCTCAGTTTGTCTAGGAACCAGCTGTTGGACCAACCAGCCATTGTCATATACGCCATGATTGGAAATGATGTCTGCAAGAGGTGAGTTACTGAGAAAGGTTTGGGAAATTCTTTGACTCTGAGTTTCCCTGTCCTCTCAACTCAATCCACTCCATTAGAGTAGCCTGCTGCGGAACTGAATTTCCCTATCTTAGCAAGTCCTAGACACATGTGAAATCAACAAAACCAAGCTGCAAAGCAGAAAGACTTTAAGAATATCTGACCCATTAATTCTTTGCTCTGATTCATAACAAAGGAGTGTGTCATGATCAGCTCTGAGTTATACCACAAGAAATATGTTAGTGCTAATCAAAAATCCAAGATTGAGAGTCATGGCTTTTTAAATAAAATAAGGCAAAATCACAGCTATCTCATAAGAACAGCATCCTCACTCATATTCTGATTTACTCACCCACGTGGTCGAGACAGCATAGACTTGGAACTTTGCAAAGAAACTGCGCATAATTCACAGCCAATCCTATTTATGCCCATAGCCCATCGTAAGATAGTAGTTTTGCTAAACTGCTAATATCAGTAGTGATTTCAAAATGTTGAATGCCTTCAGTCCCCCACAACATTTTGGAAGGCTTCTCGAAGTCTGTGCATACCCCTAAGAATATGCCGCACATGTGAATGCCATCTGTCCTGTGATCATGGCCAAAAAGAAAAAAAAAAAAAGGTGAGATCAGATCTAAAACAACTCCCCAGTCGCCACCCACCCATCATTTTAGTAAAACAGAAAAGCAAAGCCAAGAGAGGTGACATGACTTGCCCAATTAATCGACTGATGGCAGAGCTGGACTCCAGCCCCAGAGGTGCTAGAAGCAGGCCACCCTGTTCAGTGCCCACCTTTTGCTTTCTCGTACTTCACTCACCAAGTTTCTAAGCCTGTGCTAAAAACGTGGTTCCATATTATGAACGTGTGTTTGCCCTCATGGATACCTCCATGAGAGCTCCAGAACTCTTATGGTGAAGGAGGTGTAGACCTAAACGGTGAAGTGAGTTCAGGCAGGAGATACCACACTGTGATCCAGAGATACTGATATGCCCTGCCTTGGCAGCCCCTAGACTGGTTTACCACTGTCCGCAGAACCCCAAGTCTGCCAAGGCTACATGCTGGGGACCCAAGGTAGCTCTGTAATGACCCACCTGGAACTCTCCAGTAAATAGCAAACACCCCCAAAACCTTCCATGAGCCAAGAGCCACATCACTCTCTATATCAGGTCATCCCCACAGCAGCCCTAAGAAGCAAATGTGATTGTCCCATTTTACAAATGAGGAAATTGAGGTTCAGCAAGGTTAGGTAAGGAACTTGCTTCTGCTGCTACTGAGCAGCAAAGCTGAGAGCCCAACTGGGTTCTCTGACTAAATTCTGTACTCTTTCTACAGTCCACACTTGCCTTATTTGCTTTCTTTTATGAATTCACTTTTAAAGGTACGTATTGACCACCTATGAAATGCCAAGCTGTGTGCCTGGCTCTGGGGTATGATGGCAAAGAGGCCACCGTCCCTGACTTCAAGGAGCTTATGGAAGGAGAAGAAATGAGCTTCAACCCCCAGTCCCATCACAAAACAGAACAAACCTATGATCAGATCAGCCAGTGCCCCTCCAACCTCTGGATCCTGTCCCACTGGAGGGGACAGAGAACAAGCTGGTTATACTGCGTAAAAAACACTGCAGAAAGAGTCTTTTAGTCCAAGAGCCCAAAATCCCTGAAACTGCACTTTTTCAGCAGAAGCTGTACACACAGAGGCCCCTCCAGACCAGTCCTGCTCTTCCTTTTCCAAGGAGCCAAAGGGCAGGCAGACATCAGCCAGAGACCCATGCCAGCCTCTCTCCCCGCCGGGGATCCGGGCAGAGAAACAGCAAGCATTTGGGTGAAAGAATGGAGTTGGCAGTGTGGGATGTCCCCACAGTGCCCACTTTGCAACGTCCTGTGGAGGGGTTAGAAAAATAAAGACAGATGGCAAGTATACCTCCCCATCTGCCAGAATGTCGAGGTGGAGGAGATTACCCCAAATGAGCAAAGTGATTTCATAAAAGCTCAAGCCAGCAACGAATTGCATAAGTCCATCCTGAAAAAACTTTTAGGATATTTGCTTGACTTTTCTCTTTTTTTTTTTACGATGCTAGCTTTTACCAAAATAATGCAGCTATGTGCTTCTTTCTCAATTCTCTAAACAAATGTAGATAATAAATACTTGTTAAATGAATGAAGGTCATGATTGCAAGATAGCTTTTAGCATCAGGAATTCAAGAAGAAAGACAAAATAGACAAACCTAGCTTTCTTGTTGTACCTCTACTCAATTTGGCCTAAGCTAACCCAACTTCCTTGGGCTTTTCCTATCATTGCCTTCAAAAGCTATAGAATGTGAGTGATACAGAAGGAGAAAAATTCCTGGAAATAGGGCAAGTATGAGTGAGCTACAGCAGCGGAGGCTTGGGTAGCAAGGGCAGCAGTGAGAAATGGGAATGGCCTCAAGAATCTCAAGTCATAAAGGGCGATGACAAACCTTCCCCAATATCCGATTACAACATCCCTGAAAAGAACATTGTAATTACTGGAAATGTGATAAAAAAAAAAAATAGAAGCATCTAACACTAGCCACAGAAATGGACATGGTTCTATTTTTTATAGTGGACCTAGACATTATAAACTGAACATTTTTCACCTAATGGAGAGAGCCAGGGCCGCCCTACAGAGGTTGTCTGTGTCGCCGGCTCCCAAGTGTTTTTCTGCAATGCCGATGTTTCAGATGTCACCTAGGACAGCTGGTCGGCACTGCATTAAGAGGAAGCAGTCAAGATGCTGATAGATCACAGACTCCAAGGAGCCTGAACTGCCAGGAAACAATCCATTCTATCCAGTCAAGGGTAGAAAACCAGCAGAGAAGGGAATGGACAGAACTCCCGCTGCTTGGAGGAGCCTTCTCTCCCAGCGTCCTCAGTGAAGGTGTGGGTAGCCAAGGGAATAATGAGTTTCTCTACCAGCCAGCATGTTCCAGGCCATATCCTCTTTTAGGGGACCCAGGATCTCTATGCATCAGGTAATGTGGGCCCATTGAGACCCCACCCCATTCCCAGTCTATGTCAAGATGCCTCCTCAAGGAGGTTGGGTGGGAGGTCAATAATGTGATTACAACTGGGGGGCCTGAAGCAAAGGGCTACCACTATTACCTGGATGCTTCAAAAATACGAAAGCTAGCTGTGAGTGAAATCTGAGCACTCAACCACAGCAAGTCTCTGGGCTTTCACTCTGATCCTGGGCAACGTTTTCTGCAGAGGCTGTTTGCCTTCTTCCTTGAGAGGGGGGCACCCCTGCCATCAACCATCAGTGAAATCTGGCTGGAACACCTGCCATGGTAATGAAATGATCGTGTCTGGCCCTGCACCCAAGTCATGAGGCTTACCTTGCGTGATCAGGCACGATTCATTAGGACAGGGACCGACTCTGACCCACCCCAAAGGCGAGGCTCTTTATCTGTTCCAAGCCCACCACGTGTTCCTGACGTGTGAGAGCGTGGTGCTGGGCACCATCTTCTCTCCCATTATTTTCCTGGAATGAGCGTCACGTCTCTCAACCTGGCTTCCATGGTTCTCCCCTGTAAGCCCTGCACCCTCAACCCCTCTCCTCTCCAGGACTGACCGGCATGAGCTCACCGGTGTGTGAGGAAGGGTGCAGGGCACTCCCGCGGCAGGCAAACGCGGGATGGCAAAGTGAACCTGACGTGGGCTCCAGAGCACCTGCGTGAAGAGGTTTAGACACTTTCAGCTCAGCCCATTCAGCCTTTGACAGCAGGGAAGTCCTAGGAGGTGTTTCCCAAACCACTGGGACTCTTTGGTCCCGAAATACTAGTGCTAAGTCCCCTCAAAAATCACCGGAGGAGAAAGAGTACACAGATCAAATGGTGTTGAGAATTTTTCAGGGACAGGGTCAGAGGGACCATCTATGGCATCCAGAGGAGATGACCCACCACCTGTCACTCAGACCCTTTTGCCCTTGCCTGAACTAAGAATTGGTTAATTTTACTATACACACTACAGGGTTTACCTGGCAATGCGCATATGTAAATTATCTAGCTGTACCATGCGGGAGCAAAGATGACTGGAGAATGTTCCAGCAGAAACACCAAGGCTTCCATTCTTCTTTTTTTTTTTTAACTTTTTATTTTATATTGGACTATAGCCGATTAACAATGTTGTGATAGTTTCAGGTGCACAGCAAAGGGACTCAGCCATACATATACACGTATCCATTCTCCCCCAAACTCCCCTCCCATCCAGGCTTCTGCATAACATTGAGCAGAGTTCCCTGTGCTATACAGTAGGTCCTTGTTGGTTACCTTTTTTAAATATAGCAGTGCGTACATGTCAGTCCCAAACTCCCTAACCATCCCTTCCTTCCACCCAGGAACCGTAAGTTCATTCTTTAAGCCTGTGTGTCCATTTCTGTTTTGTAAATATGCTCATTTGTATCATTTCTTTTTAGATTCCACATATAAGTGATAACATAGGATATTTCTCTTTCTCTGTCTGACTTACTTTACTCAGTATGACAATCTCTAGGTCCATCCATGTTGCTGCAAATGGCGTTATTTCATTCTTTTTGATGGCTGAGTAATATTCCATTGTATATATGTACCACATCTTCTTTATCCATTCCTCTGTTGATGGACATTTATGTTGCTTCCATGTCTTGGTTATTGTAAACAGTGCTGCAATGAACACTGGGGTGCATGTATCCTATCAGACCATGTTTTTCTCTGGATATATACCAAGGCTTACATTCTGATTTCACTTAGCAATTAGCCATTTTGGTTATGCTTGCTTAATTTGTGAGGTGCCCTTTCATAAATGCAAATTAGCTGAGATTCTTTGTTTATCATCAGGGTTGTGTCTCTAACTAAAAAATAATCATTAAGTAGGGAGTATGGGAGAGTTTGCTCCATCTTAACTCATCTTGCCTTTAGGTGGCTGGAGAGTCTTAGCTCAGCATCATTGCTTTGTGCCAAAGAGTTGTTGTATCAGCAGAAGAAAAAAAAATCAAAAAAACCCTGAGATGCCAAGGCAAAAGTTAAGAGCTGTGCATTCTAGCTTTACCAATGACAGAAGACCGGATATAGACACCCAACTTGCTTTGTTTCACCCCTGCTGTCACACTCCAAACACACAGTGAAGATAAAACCTGGTTACTCTGAACCTCGTTCTCCTGGTCTGAACAAACGCACAAGGCAGCCTGAATCCCCTTCACAAACTGGGGTCCTTCTAGGACTTCTGTGCACCTGCACATCAAGCCAAAGCCTTAACCAACCTTTGGCCCCAGGTAGGTCGGCAACCTATTCTCAAATCCTTCTGAGTGCTTTTTATGCAGGCTGGAGAGCTTTTTATTCATAAAGTCATATAATTTTTCCCAAAGTAATGAAAAACATGAATATAGCATTTTATTCTACATGCTGGGGTTTTGTAAAATGGGACAGCTCTTTCTCTTTCCTCCTATCTCTCTTTCTCTCTCTCAGAAAGTCCAAGGAACTCACGACCCAGCGTAGAAGCACATACACCAACCACACCGAATGCCCCAAACGTCAGACTCGCTCCACCTTTTCCTCTGTGCAGTGACGTATTGCTTCTCACAACCTGGTCCATGTGACCTTCACACCCATGGTCAGCCTGTCACCCTCTGGACAGCAACAACGTGAAAAGTCATTTTATATCACTAAGTGAAATAGGTGGAGGGGAAATGACATAAAATTACCATGTTTTCTGCCCCTCCCATTAATATTTAACTTTCTTCCTCATTTTAGAAAGAATAAAAATAATATGAGAACCCCTTTCATTTTGACTGTTTCTCTGATTACAAAATAACATCTGTTGTGAGAAGTTCAAATAATACAGGTCTAGGAAGTGAAAGTTTCTCCAGAATCACTCCTTACCACCCCATCACCACTGCTTAGAGCTAACCAATAGAGATGTTTCCTGTATTTGCAGCCAGATTTTTTCTATGAAGTTCTAATTTACAGACTGATTAATATTCATTGAAATGAAATAATATTATGCTCACTGCTCTGTAATTTGTTCTTTTCGCTCAACAATACTTTTTAGCAGTCTTTTCCATGCTAAGGCATACAGATTATTCTTTAAAAAAAAAATTTTGTTTTATTGAGGTGAAATTCACATAATGTAAAATTAAGCATTTTAAAGTGAACGATTCAGTAGCATTGAGTACATTCAGAATGTTGTGCAACCATCACCTATATCTAGTTACTTCATTCTTTTTAATGGCTGTATAGAGGTTTACTGCATGGATCTACTATAATTTATATAGCCAGGCTTTTTAGCTTTTCCCAATTTTATTCTATTCCAAGAAATGTTGTCATACTTGTATGTACATTTTTGCACATTTGTGGAAATGTTATGATAGGACAACTTCCCGAAAGAGAAATGTCAAGGTCAAAAGTTAAGCCAACTTCAAATTTTGACACATTCTGAAAAATTCCTTCCAAAATGACAACACCAATTTCCATTTAGGAGCAGCTCCCTTAAAAGTGACAATAGTGGATACCTCTAGGGGCTTCTTTCTGTCTCCTCTTCCCATGTCTCTTGTGTCTCGGGTCCAGCTTGTGAGTAATGAACTTACTTTTTCTGGCTTGGCAGCTGTATCAAACTCCCTAGGGCTGCAGTGACAAAATATCACGAACTGGGTGAGTTCAAACAACAAAAGTTTATTCTTTCACAGTGTTGGAGGCTAGAAGTCCAAAATCAAGGTGCCAGCAGGGCCATGCTCCCTCTGAAGTGTCTAGGGGAAATCATTCCTGTCTTTTCATCCTTCTGGTGGCTCCCCGCAGTCCTCAGCATTCCTTGGCTTGTGGCAGCATAACTTCAATTTCCACTTCCAGCTTCACATGGCCTTCTTCCCTATGTGTGTGGGTCTCAAGGACACGAGTCATTGTATTTAAGGCCCAACCTAATCCAGTATGACCTCATCTTAACTGATTACATCTGCAGAGACCCTGTTTCCAAATAAGGTCACATTCTGAGGGATGCTATTCAATCCACTCCAGGATCATTAGGTAAATCTGGAATTTCAAGGGCTTAAAATAGAAAATAACTTATAGCATGATTCCATTTAGGTTAACAACAGGCAGTTTAAAGCCTAAAGAGAATTCTATTTTCAACTCCCAGGTTAATGCAGATTAGTATCTTAATTCAAATTTGATATGTTCCTGAAGGCTTGTACCAAAGTCAATGGTGCAAAAAATGAACAATAATAGACTTACATATTAAAGCCAAAAAATATTCTAGAATCCCTATTTATACCTTGCCTTTTTTTTCCTGTATTTACGTTTATTGATTCAATCCTTTAATCATTTATTCAACACATAGTTACTACATGCAATGTTCTGTTCCAAGCACTAGAAATACAGCAATGAGCAAAACAAAATCCCTGCCTACATGGAGTGTAGTTTACCTACTACAACTACTAGTATAGTTCACAGTAATGAGCATTTGGCCAGGTAGCAGTTTCAAAAATAAAGAAAATGAGTAACATGAGGTGTGGTCGTCTACAAACACTGGCATTAACACTTCATCCTGTCCTGGGAGAAGCAAAAGAAATGAGACATAGGGAAGAGCAGACAGTAGAGGGTCTCAGTGCTAAGCCACAGAGTTTGAATTTCATTCTGTAGTAGATAAGAATCATCAAAGTGTTTTTTAATGGCAGGGAAGGAGGAAAGGTTGTATTAAACAATTCAATAGAAAGTACGTTAGTATTATGTTAAACTTGCCAGTCACTTAGGTTCTGGGCTTCATCATTGCCCTCTGAAATGCTATTATGTAAATTAATTAGCCACTCCTTAGTTTTCTTTATTCCCTTAAACCTTTTTTTGTTTGTTTTTTTGTTTTTTGAATTTTATTTTATTCATTTATTTTTTATACAGCAGGTTCTTATTAGTTATCTATTTTATACATATTAGTGTATATATGTCAATCCCAATCTCCCAATTCATCCCACCACCACCATCACCACCCCCGCTTTCCCCCCTTGGTGTCCATACGTTTGTTCTCTACATCTGTGTCTCTATTTCTGCCCTACAAAGTGGTTCATCTATCCCATTTTTCTAGATTCCACATATATGTGTTAATATACGATATTTGTTTTTCTCTTTCTGACTTACTTCACTCTGTATGACAGTCTCCAGGTGTATACCTTGCCTTTTAAAGATAACAAGAAAGAAAGGAGGAAGGAAGGAAGGAAGGAAGAGGGAAGGAAGGAAGGAAGGAAGGGAGATGTAAATGGAACTTTCAATGATGTATTTCTAGTATTTTGTACAACCCTCACTTTTGTTCTTTTCCAAACCAAATGAAAATAAGACAACCAGCTTAAATTCAGTAAATGTCTAATTGAAGCTAAAGATTTGCTACTTTCACTTATGATTTACATCTTGGTCTTAAATTCTTTGATTTTAGGACCGTGCTCTTATAACTACTTTCAGCACTTCCTTTTTCTGTTTTCACTAAGTTTATGGAACAAGAAGATAAAAATATAATTTAAAATTTCACATATCCTCTATAGAGCACACGCACTTCTATATAGAAAAAGGCAGTGATGCAAATTGGAATTATCTGTTGACAGATATTGTTGCAGGGGTATAGCCTGGAATAGCAGTCTATCAGGAAATTCATGAAAGTTCAAATTCATTGTAGAACGGAAAGATGTAATGTGGACACATAATGTCACTTCATTTCTCAGTGAAATTTCATTTCCCTGACGGTTATATATGTGAAAAGTTTTAAAGACCAAGTTGCAGAGCTCAAAGTGTCAAACAAATAATAAGCAATACCAGACCCCTTTGATTCTATTAACTGTATGTAACAGTCAGGATAGGTGAAATTATGCTGCAGGAACAAACAGCCCCTAAAATCTTAGTAGCATAAAGCAATAAATATTTATTCACTCACACTACATTGTCCATCAGGGATCACCATGGAGCTCTGTTCCAGGACTCAGACTGGTGAAGCAGCTGCTTTCTAGAACATTGCCCAGACTCATGGCAAAGAGAAAGGGCATCCTGGAGGCTCTCCTACAACCAAACATGACACATGTCACTTCTGCTCGCAACTCATAGGCCAGACCAGTCAATGGCCCACCCAACCACAAGGGAGTCCAGAAACCAGAAATATTTTGCAAATAACACCAATAACTATTGTGTGTGTGTGTGTGTGTGTGTGTGTGTGTGTGTGTGTGTGTGTGTGTGTGTTTTGGGGGTGGGTCTTATATTTGCATGCATTTATCCTATAATATACTAAGATATTTTCTGTTTCTTTTGTGAACAGGAAGATTGATCCCGTCCCAGACATGACCACTCCTGAAAAATTGTACTCAAAGGTCATGCAGACTCTGCAGTATCTAGATTCCCACCTGCCAAATGGCAGCCATGTGATTTTATACGGCTTACCAGATGGAACCTTTCTCTGGGATAATTTGCACAGCAGATATCATCCTCTCGGTATCAGTTTGAAGATGTTTTTACTCTTTAACAATGTCAATGTATTCGTAGTTCAAATATATGTAGTTCAAACCATATAGGAATACACCTAAAATGCCACCAGAACGGTGAAGGGAAGAGCACCCAGGTACAGGATCTAAAGGTCAGTATCCAAAGGTGGCCAGAACCAAATGCAAAGTCAGAAAGGGCAGATGTATTTGGCAAAGAATTAGGACAAACTGAAAGGTAAGAGTTTAAAACTCCTTCACTGAAGGTGAAATCTAGAAGGAGCCAATGAAGCCCAAACAAGAGATAGGAAGGAGACAAAGGGAAGGATTTCTCCAAACCTCAGTGGCGAGTGCCCCCTAGTGGCCAGAATTCTAATGACGTCTGTGCACCCTGGTGGCCAGTTGGAGATCTGTAGAACAGGGTCCTCCAGAGGGCTTGCTCTCTGCTTCTACACTCTCTTGGAGTCCTTGGCTCTGAAATGTATTAAAGTTCCAAGAAATTTCTAATAGAATCTCTAGCATGCCAGATGCTTCACAGACATTGTGAAAGTAGTAGTAATTCACCTTGGGAAGGGCTGCCATGCTGATCCTTAAAACAATTCTGTGAGATAAATGTTTCTATTTATTCCATTTGATAGATGAAAAAACTAAGGCTCAGAGAAGTTGTGTAGCTTGCCAAATGTTGCACAGCTTATCGTATATGCAAGCTGGGTGTAGCAGGGCTCTCCTTCTGTGTTTCAGGGAAGAATGTCCTTTCAAAAATACTTATTATATGCCAGGCGCTGTTCTAGGTACTGTGTAACCATCAGTGAACATAATAGTCAAAAATCTCTGCCAACATAGGCTTATGTTACTGTGGGAGAAAGACTCCAAAAGTCAGAGGATGATAAGTGTTACTACAGAAAATTAAGCAGGGAGGGAGGATGGGGAGTGCTGGCCTCAGGCCTCTCTGACAGGCATCTACAAGGAGGGGCCTGGGGACCATCCCCTCAGCCCCATATCGACAGCACCTGTGCCAGTCTCTCATGGAAAGGGGCTGCCCTTTCCCTGGTATTGCCATAGCCACCTCCTTAGACCAGCCCAAGCGACAGTGCCCAGGTGCTACAGTGTCCTGGAGGTCCAAGCAGTTCCTTATGAGTCAGGTGAGCAGTTCAGAGGGGGAAGACCTGAAACTCCTTCCTTTGTGCCCTCCTTAGTGGGTAGAGGTGGAGAGCTTTCCCTTGCATACGTAACATCCTTGTGTCTTTTCAATCCCCTCTTGTCCTCCTCCTTTAGTTCCTGTTTAAGCCAACCTCCCTACCAGCTCCCTCAGGAAGTTCCACACCACCCCACATAAGAAAAGAGCAGGGACCCTTTAACCAGCTCTCAAAGGGCTCTGACCCCTTCACTGGGGTCTCTTCACTGGGGAACAATGGAACATGTCCACATTCCAGGCTCCCCACCAATGAGACTGAAGTCATTTTCCTCTTGAATTATGAAATGTGCCACAAATGTTATTATTCCAAGGAAACACTGTCCAGACTCTTATGAGGAAAGCATGTTCCTGCTATTCACACGGCTTTGACCACGCCCTTTAGAAATGATAACATGATCACACAGTGAACTTGACTCCATTCTGGGCTGCCTTGGACATGTGAAGGAAAACCACTTGGGCTGATGATGTCTCTTTGAGCCATTTGTGGATGAAAAGTTCAGCTCCCCCAACAGATGTTCTCAGACTCCTAGATTTCTCCGATGCTAAGAAATGCTGGGGGAAGGGAAGTTGGGAGCAGGGGAGATGTGCTCCCAATTTACTCTGTCACACCAATAGGGACTTGACTTTGGGTTTTCTGACTTTAAATCCCATTCCCTTCCCATGAACTGCGGTTAGACTGCCTCCATAAATTTTCTCAGATATGCCAGGCCGTTCCCTTGACTCAACCATACTATGTAAAAATGACTCCACGTAATTTGGAAGAGAGCAAGGAAAGGAAAAAGGTGATTGACCAGGGGACTCATCAATCACTTGGTGGATTCTCTTGGCCAGTGGTTCTCATCCAGGGGCAACCCACCGCCCATTATCATATCACCCCTGGAGACAGAGTGCTACTAGCATCCAAGGAGTAGAATCCAGGAATGTTCCTAAACATCCTACAATGCACAGGACAGCCCCCCACGACCGAGAATGTCTATAGCACCAAGGTTGAGAAACCCTGCTCTAGGCTTTGCATTATCCTCAGATGGCCTCCCTGCAGCCGCTGACCTAGACTAGCACTTCACAGCACAAGAGCAAAAGGTGGAACAAGTGTGTTTGATATAAACAACTCTAGTTTGGGGGTAGGGGGAATCCAATTAGGGAGAAAGTTCTAACCACCTAAAATTTGTTTAATGTTTTTCAGTTACTATTCACATCCTAAATTATCCCTGCTGCCTGGTTGCCATGGGAAATAAATCATAAATTCCTCAACGAAGCATCAGGGTCCTTCCTAAACAGACTGGGGAAGTAGGTGGGATTTACCCAGCGTCCTCATTCCTCCTCTGGCAGACTCCTAACTCACATAAGATGAGAAGCTTGAACAGGGGGCTGCTGCCCTCTCATTGTCTCCATTCTGCCCCTGCTCCACATCCAATCTTTGAATCTTCGTTCCCACAGACAGGAACCGGCAGTGAAGCAGGTTAATGCTAGCTCAGCCTCAAGGCTTGGTTGCTCTGCCCAGGTTAGGGGGGATCTCATCTTAATCAATAGCCACACACCTGAGTCTGATTCCCGGGGCACTGTGCTAAGGGTGGTGCAAGCAAATAAAAGGGGTTTCCCATTTATTCTGCCTTTGAGCCAAGAAACATGATGATGCTAGTCTGTAGACTTGACTTTAGCCCCCCCTTAAGGATTAGGAAAGAGGCCAGGGAGCAAAAGGGGTCGGGGGAGAAGCCCTGAGTCAGTGATTACATTCTCTGCTGCCTCAGTAAACAGGTGGGAATTCAGCCTGACTATTCAGGAAAGAGAAGGTTAAATGCCGCAGCATCAGATCTGCAGGTAGTGGAGGCCCAGAGCAAGAATCGGTGTCTTGCTGACTCCTGCTGGGGAGGAAGGGGCTAGCATCATTCCTCTTAGCCTTGTCTGTGAGTCACGACACAGTCACTGCCTGACGGCCAAGGGCTGTGACAGCCCCACAGGCTCTACCAGCAGTTAAAATTCCTGGTGAGAATGTTTTGTCTTTTTGAGAAATTACCAGAAAGTAAGTCTCACACATTAGGATTATGCATTCATAGATCTTTCAAGAAAGTTTATGTTTGACCAGGGATGAGTCGTCTCAGGCACATTCTATGAGGAAGGCAATCTTTCCATTAATATGTCTGAGATAACTATTACGTGCTTTGAGGGTAAAAATGAAGCTAAGATGAAGTCCTTGTCCTCTAAGGAAAGGACAAATAGTATGTAGATCCTGACAGTGAAATTACCAAGGGCCAATGACACTTTTCTAAGCCATATGCATTCAGGGAGCTATCCAAAGGCTTAGACTATGATCAAGAAATCTGGGAGTGCTGGCTACAAATAAGTCTGCAAGTCAGCCTTCCTTGAAGGGCCTCTGCCACAAAATATCCGCAATAACTCCATTTTGTCCCAATTACTCTTAAACTTGAAACCTAATGTATTTTAAAATACCTTGTGGTATACCTTCAATTTTATTACTGGCTTCCTCCCTGTCTAAATTAATGTGGTTTTACCAAGGTTTAATACACTCAGATGGTATTTCATGAAGGTGTGGCTGATCTTTGTTAGTACTAAGCTCTTACAGTAGCTAAATTTTCAATTGTGGTCCCAGCATTAAATAAATGCCAAAGACTCTGCGCTAAAGAACATACACATGACTGAGACTCGAGCTGCTACTATAGGAGCTGGGGTAGATCCCTTTGATCTTCAGAGGGAGCATATGGTATCAACTGGGCCAACCCACAGGCTCCCGCCCCTTACACACACACACACACACACACACACACACACACACTGATGGTTCCTGGCCACTGTGGGACCACCCTCTGCCCCTGTCCTGGGCATTCATGACCACCTTTCTTCATCAGACTCACTTTCTAACCAGGGAGTCCCAGACACCACCTCTGTGCACGTAGGTACAACATGTAGGTAGGATCAGTCTTTATACCAGGGCTTCTCGATATGGAAGAATACCATTAAAGTAACAAGGATAAAAAGTCATACATAAAAAGAAAGAGCGAATAACTGACAGTTCCAATCAGTGGAGAAAAGCATAAGAACTGTTTTCCCTCTTCATCATAAACCCATCACAAGCACTCCCAGCCAACCTTCCACAGGACCAGCCCCAGAGACACCCTGACCTTTAATAGGCAGAAATACCAGAGAGAAGGGAACCCAACCCATTATACCTTTCCCAGTTTTCTTCTAACTACAGCTAATGTGTGCTTATCCTGTCCACAGACCCACCTACTCACCTAAGAATTTCCCCTCCATCAACCTGGTCCAATTAAAGCCAGTTCCAGAATAGCAAGGACATGAAGGGGAGGGGACAGGGATTGGTCCAGAAGGAGGATACGCCTTGTGGTCTCATCCTAACGTGTTCTGGGACCTCAGCAGTAAGACAGTAGGAAGAGGGGAGTAAGCTGGGATGCAACAAGGCTATGGCTCAGCTTAGGCCCCAAAGGGGAGCCAGCAGATGAGTTTCCAGTATCCAGGAGCAGGATAAACTCCAGTCTCCCTGGATACCAGAGCAGTCCAGTCTTGCAGATGGAGAGGGAGAGGGTGCAGGAGTGTTACTTATGGTCAGGCATGAGGTGCCACCTCCAGCAGGTTGAAGAGACTTCATCCACTGGGCGGAGAAAAGAGAGAGGCCACCAGGTGAGAGTCAGGGCCAAGCAGGGTGTCAGGGCCCCAGCCAAGCTCCCTAAGGTTTATTACAAGGCCCCCCATCCCAACAAAGAAACAAGATGGCAGAGGGAAGGCTGCCGCTCAGCAGGGGGCGAGAGCCAAGTCCTCCGGGCACGTGGAGGATTGAGGGTGGGGAACGCAGGTTGAAGGTGTCAGTCACTGCAGCTGGGCTGGACTGAGACAGGCAGGGACACATACACAAAGGAGGCAAATTACAAAAGCACCCACCAAAAAGAGAAATAGAGGGAAAGCAGCCTCTGTGATGGAAAGCAGGATCTTGGAGAAAGACGGATCATGGAGCTCAGGGCTCCATGTGGAGCCCATAAAATGAAAGTGAAGACAGAAGCCAGTGGCTTGGGATTCATCTAAAATGTGAAAATGCAGACACCTTTGGAGCACAGAGAAGACCCAGCATGTCACTGTGACTTTAATGGCGATAATGAGCCTGCGGTTTTCCAGTCCTGGGATTCACTCACCCACACAGAGAGATAATATATTTTTCCTCTATGACAAGAAAATTGAATCTATCTTTCAGTCTAACTGATCTGAGGTGTAAGTGAAAAATAAGACTGTGTTCTATCACCTTCGATCTTTCTCTTCACTCCGAGATAGGCCCTATTATTTTCCTTTATTTTTTCAAGCGTGAGAGAAGTGTTAATGGATAAGACATCAGTCATTCACCCCTGAGATTTGGGAGAACCTGGATCTTGTGTCTCAGCCACAGCATGAAACTTGAATTGCCTCGGTTCGGGGGTGGGGCACGCGATATGGTAGAAGGGGCGGTGGTGGGAGGTGAGAAGGGAGAATAAATAACGCCCCCAGATTCTGGGTCTACAACTGATATTTGGAAAGGCTCTGCATGAACTCACATTTGGCGCTTACCACTTCATGCGTATGTACTTCTTGAACCTGCACCAAAAAAATAGAGCCTGTCTACTAAAGACAGCTCAAATAAGATAACCCCTGGGTCATGAAGGGATATAACGTGCTAGCCTCCCCAGTCCGATGGCCACACAAGCACTTGTGGAAAACTTCAGTTCACCTAACTGCAGGACAGTGCATGGTCAGACCGTCAGACCCTCCAGAGTCCCACCAGGTCCTCAGCATGGGATAATCTGGTCAGACCTGAGTGCTTCATAAACACAAAAGGAGGAGGATTTGGTCAACTCCCACCTTGAATGCTCCCTGGACCCCACAGGGACTTGGCGTTTCATACCATTGCCAGGAGAAAGCCACTGCTCTGCCAGCTCCTTTGTTAGTGGTGTTCTGGTCCATACGGTGCCCTGAATCCCTCTACTGGGAACCAGATAAGGTCAGGCCCCTCACACCCTGCCCTAGCCCGTGTGAAGAGCTCGAGATAGGAGTAAACTCCTGGGGGCCGCTCCCCAACCCCAGGTCTGAATTTCTAGGGGGCTCAGAAAGAAGGAAAGCACAGGCATCTTCAAGAGCAACACCGAATGCAAAGCCAGGGCAGGTCCCTGGAGGCGCCAGCCTTCTGCAAGAGAGGCAGGCTCACCCACCAGGGTCCCTAGGTGGCTGCTATATCTGAGTGCATGCAACATGCCAGACCTCTCTGTTTTCCAGGCCAGCTGAACAAGGACGTGACCTACGCGCATTTCTACTCCTTCCTGAACTGTCTCCAGGTGAGCTCACACTGACTTGTTCCAAAGCTATGTTCCCACAACCAGCACTATTCTTCTGTAATCAATGTTTTCCTGCTCTCAGGTCAGCCCCTGCCACGGCTGGATGTCTTCCAATAAGACGCTCCGGACTCTCACTTCAGAGGTAGGGCTGTCGCAGGCCCTTTGATACCGTCTTTGATCATTCTCTCCCTGTGTTTGCTGCAGGGTTTTCACTGGGGATGGGATTTTGGCAGGGCGATGGCCTCCAAGCTGGTAAATAAAAGAAACAAACTCCCGGATGCTTGAGGAGCCAAGAGAATGTGGGGTGCCCTGTCTCCCCGCTTCTGCCTCGCTGAGTCTGTGGTCCTTGCTGTGTTTCTCGATCACTGTCTCTATGTGTGCCTGTCTCTCTTGTACACACACATGCGTGTACACACACAAACACACACACGCCTTTGAAAGCTGGTCCTAGGCATATTTGTAGAGTCAGAGAAGTGACCAAGGCTAGGTGTACGCAGGGCTGGAATTCTCCCAAGGTAGGGGAGGACCAGGTGCCCCAGAGCCTTCCTTTCTTCTCTGAGAAAGGTTCCCACATTTCTTTCACAGATGGTAAATAATTTCTTGGTAAGGAATTTGGTAAACATTTTTTACAAGGGAAATATATTTCAATTTTTAAAAAAACCTTGGAAAATGTAAAAAGTACAAAAAAAATAAACAAAAATCACTCAAAATCCCACCACCCAAAATTAATATGTATGTATGTCTTTCCAATATTATTTTCATAGATAGTTATTTTGGGGGTTTTGCCTACATAGTATCAGAACACACATATTGTCTTGTACCTTCTGATGTTTATAATGATTCCTCCACATCATAATTTTGTAATCATTTTAGAAAATAGAGCATATGAATGTACCATTATTTATTTCATCCCTTGGTGTTGGACATATGGATTGTTTCTAATTTCTCACTATGATAAATAGCATTGTGATGAAGCTTTGTATATAGGAAGATGTATGTCTTTGTGTACCATGTCTATTTCCTTAAGACAAATTCCTAGAAAATTATTGGGTCAAAGAGTGCGTCATGTTTAACAATTGGATCCCTATCACCAAATTGCTCTCTAGAAAGGTTAAACAAATTGACATTCTCAATCACGTATCCCGTGGCGATACTCTTTATTATCATGATTGTTCATCTTTTCTTTGCCAAACCCATGGGGAGAAAGTGATATCTTAATACTTTAGTTTGCACTGATTTTGTTCCTAATGAATTTTAACAGTTTTGTATGCTCATTGGCCATTTGTGCATGAATGGAATTTAATATGCAGAGCTGCTCTCTGCTGATGACTTGCAGTCGGGGTGGGATGGGGACAATTGATTTCTTTGTTCTGCATGAATTGTCTCCCTAAAGCCCAAGTCTAGGTTTCATGAAATTCTCCCTGTTTCCTTTGTATTCAGAGAGCAGAACAACTCTCCAATACGCTGAAAAAAATTGCAACCAGCCAGAAATTTACAAACTTCAATCTTTTCTACATGGATTTTGACTTCCGAGAAAGTAAGTTTTGCTTGGTTTAGGTATTGACACAAGACAGAAGCAGCAGCTACCATTTAGAGCCTGCCTGGGCAAGGTGTTTGTTTACAAGCCAACAGGCAGTATATTGGGCAGGGTCGCTTCTGCCCATTCTGACGCATTAATAGCTCTGAGTATTGAAAAAAGATAAAGTGTGAGACTCTTTCTGGAAAGGTGGAAGCTCAGCATCACCTCCTTACTTCACCATAATTTTAGAATCCCTGAAGCAATAGAGCCAGTGACCAGCTGGAAACAGCTTTGGGCTGGGAGCCAACAGGTCAGTGGAATCATCTAACTTATTCTTGACAGTTTAGCAATGCCTGGCTTACGGCTGGGCTAAAGATGAGTGTGACAGGAATGAGGGGTAAGGCAGTGCCTCTCCTTGGGGCCACTGGATTACCTAAGGACTCAAAACAAGGCAGATTCCCAGACCTCACACATGATGAAACTAATGAGTCTCAAAGGGAGGACTCCAGATGCCTATGGCAAAGTGGACAAACCATACCCCAACTTTCTGGAAAGAACATTACTGCTGCTTTTCTAGGGGTCTATCCAAACACTGGGGTCACTGATGAGTGGCCCCAAACACTGGGGTCACTGATGAGTGGCCACAAGAAAACAGGCATGATTACTGGATTTATCCTTTACATCTTGACTCTGAAAAATGATTATCTATTGACTTTAATTCTTCCAGTCCCATTTTCATTGCTAAGCAACTGTTATGCAAGAGAAAAGTCTCTGTTGATAGACTGCCAGCTGAGATGATGCTAATGAAAAGCTTTGCAGTGTATGCAAAGGATGGACGATTTCTCATACGGAGTTTATCATCTCTGTCTCCCCACCACCAACTCCCCCAGTCCAAGCATCTGGGATGAGACAGATGGCCATCATGAATTATCAAATATTACATTAGCTGACACGTTTTGCATTGTAGACTCTAGTACTTCAATTCTGAACATCTTTTCAACAAGACTGATCTCCGTTAACTAGATTTCCTGCCTAGGTGATATATATTTCTCTCATGGGGAGAGACATTTTGATAAATAACCTGTCATTAAAATGCAGAGTTAAAGCCTCATTAATGAATTCCTGGTGTAAACAAATGCACCACCAAGTGATCTTTGATCATCACCCACCCTGAATATAGATAAAGTTTTTAAAAATATAATATTGCCTAGCATTCACTTGAGACTTTTTCATTTTCCACAGTAATCTCTAGCTCTGTCATTTATTATCTTTGGGACTGTTGGCGATTCCCTGAACATTACTAAACTCTCCTTTCCAGACCTGGAAATGGAGACACTATATCTACATAACAAGTCTTTGTGATGATTATGTAAAATAATGTGTAATCCTCCCAAATGCCATGCCTGGTACATAGCCAGCACCCAGGAAAGAGCACCATTCCCTCACACCCTTGCCACTTAATACATAGTTCAAAACGAGCAACATCTATACACCTGGGGACTAGTTATAAATGCAGAGCCCCAGGCCCCACTCCTAATTAGGACGTACCTAATCAGAGTCTGCATCTGTACATAATCCACAGATGATCTATTAAAATTAAAACACACATTAAAATTCAATAAATGGGGCTCCTGTAATGCTCCAAGATTAAGAACTTAGTCATTTAGTCATCAGATTTTTACTAAGCCCTCCTGTGTGCTGTGTAGGCGCTGGGAATATGGTTGTTAACAAAACAGGACAGTCCTCTCTTCATGAAAGATACAGGGAAAGAGCTTTCTCCTGGACCCCCATACCGGCCAGCATTCCACATGCTTGGAAACAGAGCTTCCTCAGCACGTTCTTACCCTCAGAGCAACAATAAATGCAATAAAAAAGCAAAAAGTTCAGTTAACCTGAACACTCCACATCAACATGGCAGTTGGTCACCTTACTAAGAAACCTCCTAGGTATCTCTCCTTGTTTGGCACTTCTCATCAGCAGTTCAAGGAATTTGCTGAGACTTTGTAATTCCCTGACGTTTCTTAAAAATGAAGGTCCAGTTTTGGTCCAGGGCCTTCTTTGCCTTCTCCATATGAAGTTAGTCTCCACTAGAGAAGATACAGTGGAAGGGAGAGTGGAGGCAGAGGAAATGGTACTCTGGGATCTGCTTCCAGAAACATCCGATACAGCATCGTGCATTTAATGGCTACGTGCCATCATGTGTGCTTCTGAGAGAGCTGGCGTTTGTATCTAGTTTTCAAGAACTGTGGTAAGGTCTTAGCTTACACCCAGTGTTAGACTACTGCAAAGGACACGCCTACCTTGAGATTTTAGCATTTTCCAGAGTAGGCAGAGGCGCATCCGCTCCCAGATCCATCTCCGTGGATAAGCTCCCCCAGCTGGGCAGCTCACCATCCTGGAAATCTGGCCGACCTCATGCAGGCGAATATGTTATTATACAAAGAGCCCAGAATTTACAACCAGATAGACCTGTATTTCTATATCAACTCAGACATAGAATAGCTGTGTAACCTCGAGCAAATGAAATAACCGTTCAAGTTTAGTTTCCTTTTGTGTAAGGTAGCAGTAACTAAACCGTGGGCTCTATGTAAGGATAGAGACAGTGCTTGTCATGTAGTAAGGACTCCAATACCTGTTAGCTGACACCTTCCCATCTCCACCACCATCACTGTATGTAAAGCACCTACTACATTCTTCCAGGGCTTATGATAGATGGATAATAAATGTTTATTCTTTTTCAATGTCTAACCCTCCCCATCACCAGCTGAGCCTGTGCATCACTTTGAGTTCCTCACAGGAAGCTATGGTAGAAATGCATCTCCTTATCACAGTTTCCTTTTATCAGAAATGAAAACCCTATAGAGTCACTGATTAAATCTGCAGTCTCACTAGTCACATGAAAATCTCTGCTCTCATTTCTATACTGTATTTGAGCTATTGCATCACAAATATCACTTTTCATATGAGATTTACAATTTTACACCCTGTGGCAGAGCAAATGACAGTTGAGGGTCCCTGTCCCTTGAGGGTAGACACGAGACCTATCTGTTCTCCACTCTGACAGCCTCAGTCCAGCACCAAAAGATGACTGCTCACCTCAAAGACTCTTTTTTGTCTCTTGCTGACTCATCCTCCAACTGGTTATAAGCTAAACAGAGGCAACAAATTTTTTTCCCTTCAGGAAATGCCAGCTTGAGCAGGTGATGTCCTTTTTCTTCATCTCCACCACACCTCCCAAACAGAGGAAGGAGCATGCCACTTGGTTGACAAGGCCATTTTTTCACTGACACTTTAAATATACCACCAGCTCCCCTCAGCTTCTAAGACAACTCAGTTAGAGTTTTGGTTCTTAGTTCCCCTCCCCACAAGTATATGTTTGTCAAAATGACCAGTGACTTCAGAGTGCTGACCAGAATTCAGATTTCTCTTTTTAAATATCTGCTAATCATCAAGGAGCTACCAAATGTTCTATGAAACTCCTGTGATTTCTATTGCATCTCTGAAAAACTGGTCATTAGCAGAGCTTCTTTGACTTTACAAATAAAGGAAATACATTACGTACCAAATCCAAAGAGATCGCTCATGATCTTTCAAGAGCTTTAATTCAAGTGTTCCAAAGAACAAACGGCAATTTATTTGCCTATTTTTAATTATGGTCCCAGGCAGGAAGGGAACTGACCAACCTACCATAATACCCTGCTTGGACCACCCAGTCTAAATCAGAGAAGAAGTAGAGACCACTGTCTGGTATTGCATTTATTCTAAGAAAGCAAAATTTCACCCTGAGATAAACAAACTAAAAAGAGTCACTCTGTCTAGCACTGGTCATAATACAGGTAAGACCTTAAACTCTTGCTTGTGAGTTACTGACTCTTCCTGTAAGTGTTATAATTCTTATGTCTACAGATATTCAGTGACTGGTAAGCCTCAGAGACACAATAATCATATGAGAAAATATCCTACATTGTGGGATCAAGCCTCCAAGGGGAGTAGAAGAATCACCATTCCTTTTCATTTTGAAAAATAGTCATTAATTCTGATGACTAATTTATGTCCATCTGTTCCATGAAGTATAATATCTATCACCACCTCTCCCTTTCTCTAAGGGCCATAGTTTTTAGTTTGGTAGTTAGTAATGCACATAAAATTCAAATCAAAATGGAAACAAAAAAAAAAAAAATGGAAACAGCCTAGACTAACTTTAAGCCTCGTAAGACTAGCATTGAATCACACTAGAGGAAACACGGGTATAAGAAAGTCTGGTCTTTTTAATATGGAGCTCTTAACAAACATTCCTCTCCAGGAACACGATCTTGGCTTAAACTGTGTTTCATTTATAAGCTCAAATTTGCTTTTCCACTGTCGATTTTCCAGATCTCCAGATCACTGTAATTCCTTTCTGAACGTTCTCTTGGCCAGTGAAGGCACAAGTTTAGATTCAATTTGTCACTCAACCTTCTCTGCAAATGTGAAGAGTCAAAAAGTGTTATGAGGAACTTCCTACCCCTGCTGGGTCAGAGGATGTGTGAGTGGTTCAGGTCAGGCGCATGGCTTGCTGTCTATCTCTTTAATACAACCCTTTCTCAGGTCTTGACTGGGCTTGGTTCCCATTGTCTAACAGGCCTGGGAATTACTTAACATCTGATTGAGATTTTCTTTCATTCTTTCTTTTCTTTCTCTTTTTAACATTTGTATAGCATAAGGTGAAACCAAACTGAAATTAAGGGAGAAGCAGGAGAAAGGATTAAAAAGTTCATTGAGGATTTTCGTGAAGCAAAGGAATGCAAATAGAATGGAAGTGAGGTCACCTCTGAAGTCACAGAGGCGCCTAGGAGGCTGACATCTTACCTGGGCTGGACCTTTCTGCATCAGTGTTGATTTTTGTATTAGAAACCCTGTGGGGCTGCAAAGTAGAGATGAGACAAATAGTACAAAAGAACAAAAAGCACTGAGGGGGCTCAGTGGGGGTGACATTGACTGAAGAAACCCTTCCAATGCCTGGTGCTCCATTAAGGGTAATTGGTTGGATGTTCAGATTGGAAATGGCTCAGAGAGAGAATCAGCATAAAGTTAGAAAGTAGAACAGCAGGACCCAAAAAACAAGTAGGAAAGTGACCCATCCTCTCCCGGCCAAGGCGGAGAAAGAACAGTCTGAACCAGGCATGGGGAACGCATGACAGGTGAGCCAGGATGAGCAGGGCTGGGCCGGAGCAGTATGGCACACCCAGGAAGACAGGAGGGCCCCACAGGTGCTTCAAAGTGTCAGATCCAGAGGGAAAGGTGAAGCACCCAGAATTGAACCGGAAGCAGAAAATCCGGTTCCGAGGTCATGCCTAAAAAACAGAACAGCCAAGTAAACTGAAACTAGAGCCAGGCAAGCTTCCCCAAGGCTCTGTCTTTTACGGGGTACCTAGGGCCAATGGCAAGAAACTGTGAGGTCTGCAAGCTGGTTCAGCAGAACAAATAAACCTTCATAAGGGTTAGTGTGGTTTCAGTATCACTGTAATTCTGAGCTTCCTATCAGAAGAGCAGATACATACCATTCCTTCAGAGAGATACACCGTTTACCAGCATGAAGCAATCTCTCCCTTGAGCCAACACGTGGAGGACACAGTGGACAATATCCTTGATTTGAGTTTCACAAGAAATGAAAAGGCCACTTTCCATTAGCTGCTTCTTCTAGCAACCTCCAATAAAACCCAGGCATAAAGTATAAGAGAGTGGCTCAGTGGTGGCCATTCTGGCAGGGAAAAAGCCAACAGGAATTGGTGATCCAGTATAGGACTCCAAACCACCAGCAAGAATTGTTTCCTGTGCTCTGAGAAGGACAGCAGTATTTGCAGCCCCTCTGGGGACAAGGATTGGGTAGCAAGGGTGGACGGCCTGGCGTGATATTAGGACTAATTACAAAAGCAGCATAGTATTGATTCAGCTCTGGGAAAGTCCAGCTTCTCTCATCCAGTTAAAGCCCCTAATAGCATTTCCATTCCTTCCCTTGGGGCAAAAGAGAGATAAACAAAGAGGGCAAGAGGGAACAGATCCCTGCCCTTGAGTTTTTGTGAAGTGTGAAGAGGAAAGAACTAGAGGAATCTCAGCTGTGCCGGTTCCCCTCTCTGGACACCAGGGAAATGAGGACATGGGCTACACTGGGAGTGGTAGGTTTCACATTTTTCTCTCTGGAGGCTCTCTAGGGATTTGAAGTTTCCTTGAGGAGTTCTTATTGACTGTATGATATTATAATGTAGAGTTCATTATGCCTTTGCCTTGGAGCAACTGACATTCCTGGTCTCACCCCTGTTGAAGGACAGTTTTATTGCTGTTCATCATTTTGGGGCTCATAACGTTTTCCTCTGTAGCCATACTCGCTCTAAATGTGATGTCCAGATCATTTTAGGTAATTATATTTCTGACGAACTGTGTGAGTTTTAATGATGATTGCTTGACATATGCAGGCAGTGTCTGGAAATGGCAGCCAATGAAAGGAGGTGTTAACAAAATGCTTAATATTTTCCTCCTACTCCTGAAATTCTGTCCTCCTTGCCACTGAGAAATGAGATGGACTTAAATCGATGTTGAATATTTTAGAGCTCACCCTTCCCCACCACCCTACTCACTCTACAAGCCACATTCATCCAACACTCTCACACATTTGTCTTCCTGAGTTAGAGAAAAAATAATGACACAATGGAAAGATTATCTCTGTTCAGAAAGCCCCCGGCAGAGGCAGACGTGGCTGGGTAAGCATGGGCCCGGGAGGAACATCCTTCACAGCCCTTGCTCTTGGGTGTTGGCTGTTGCTCAGGAAAGCATGTCTCTAACCCTCTGTGTGTGCGTGTGCACGCCCCACAGTCATGGAGGAGTGGCAGAGGAGCGGAGGGCAGCCCTGGCAGCTCATTGAACCCGTGGATGGATTCCACCCTAGTGAGGTAAGTGCAGTCACACGATGGTTGCTGAGGGCAGTCTGTTACGTTATCTTTGTAATATAATTAGGCACCCATGCATTCGTTTTTATCCTGTTTTATTCCAGAAAGAATTTGAGGTGATGTGCACACATGTGTAAGATAGAAGATAAATAAATATAAATTAAATTGATAAAATATAAATAAAATAATAAAGTGAAAATCAGAGTAAAAAGAAAATAAGGTAGAAATGATACCTGAATCCCTGACTTAATGTCTACAATTCACAATGTGTCCCAGGAAGTCCTAAGAAACTGCCTGCAAGGGCCCACGAAATCAGCTCCATGCTTCCTACGCAGCTGATGCAAAGAAGGGCATAAGTCATAGCCTTAAGAAGATAAAAAATAAATTAAGTACTCAAAAAAAAAAAAAAATCGGAAGGACTCCTGGGAATGAACCCTGTGAGAAATTTCTTCTATGGATCCTTCTAGAAAAAAAGGAGAACCATACGAGAGGAGAACAGTGTCCTTAGCAATATCCTGCAGTGAGAGCTGTTTCTCATTTAGGATTCTGAGGAACAATCTGGAAAATAGTTCTACTCTGGCCTCTTCACAGAGCAAGGGGAGCTAGATGGTGGGATTCTGTCCCCTCCCCCTCCCCCGTCCATTGTCCTGGCTGCAGCCAGGGAAGTTCCACTTTTATCTGTTCTACATACTGGACTTGCTCATGATATTTCTTTGTATAAAAAATAGAAAAAGAAGTGGGGGAGTAGCTCTGCTGCTTCTAACATTTTGAAAGCCAGTCCCCTGCAGGAGGGATGGGCCATTTACCCACAGGCAATCCTCTGTGGCTATCGTCTTTCTGACGCAGCCTTTGTGGCATTGACAAGGGTCCAAACGTGAGAAGCACTCCTTGTAGCCTTGATCTACATGGTCAGCCAGGCCACAGGGAGGGCTGATCATCCCCTAAGAAGCATGAAGGGAACCATAGTCCTCCCTCCCCCTGAGCTCTAGGTCCCATGAGTACCCATGGGCAGGGCTAAGAACTGTCTCAAAAGAAAAGGAAGAGGGACTTCCCTGGTGGTGCAGAGGTTAAGAATCCACCTGCCAGTGCAGGGGACACGGGTTCGAGCCCTGGTCCAGGAAGATCCCACATGTCGCGGAGCAACTAAGCCTGTGCACCACAACTACTGAGCCTATGCTTTAGAGCCTGCGAGCCACAACTACTGAGCCCATGTGCCACAACTACTGAAGCCCGAGCACCTAGAGCCCATGCTCCACAACAAGAGAAGCCACCGCAATGAGAAGCCCGCGCACCGCAATGAAGAGTAGTCCCCGCTCGCCACACCTAGAGAAAGCCTGCATGCAGCAACGAAGACCCAATGCAGGCAAAAATAAAAATTAATTAATTAATTAATTTTAAAAAAAAAGAAAAGGAAGAGTGCCACTCCATGATCAGATGGATGGACAGTAGAGTCTCACAGATGCTGGGTAAATTTTAAAGTGAGTATTAAATGCGCATCTTACTGTGTTAAGTAACAACAACCCAAACAATCTAAGTAATGCACCTCAGAATATCTGTTTCCTGTGTATCACTTGGATGGGTTGATCTAAGAGAATTATTGGCTAGAAGCTGGTTAAATATTAGAGTTTACCCCCTCACCAAAAAAAAAAATGATGTCTTTGGTTTTAGAATAGTTAATGTGGAGACCTGCTTTCTGGCAATAATTAGGTAGCAGTTCTTGTCATTCTTTGTACATTACAGAATTTTACCCTTCTGACTCTATAGAGAATGGGAACAAGAGGAGATGGTCAGAGAGGGAGCAATGAGGAACAAACTAAAAAGAAGAGGGTCAAAGACAGCTTTGTTGTATCCCTCGGGACATATTTGTCTGATCTATCAAAAGACTATTCTGTCCCTGACTCTTAAAATAGTATTAGGGTTCAAGGTCTGTCAAATTGGGGCTCTTTCTTGCACTCAAACAGCTTCGCCGTTAACTGACTGTTCAGAGTCAGAAGCTGAAAATCGGTGTGTCATAATCTTATGTTATTCCTGAGAGATTTGTTCACATGCTGCGAGTGGGTGATAGAGTGGGCAACAGTGGTGGAGCCACATCTAAAGTGGGTGACAATGGATAGATATGCCTAAAGCCTGCCTAGTTATCATGTATGTTGAGCTGAGCAGTCTAGATGGCAAATTGCCATCCTAGAATGTCTATTGCGTGCCTACCCGGTATCAAACACAGTGAGAAGGGTGAACGGGAAACCACCCCTGCCGGTTAAGGAGATTATAGGGTAGAGTGGGAGAATGACAAATAAACAGATAATTAAATGTAAAAAGTAGTCAATGCCTCCAGTTGTGCAAGCACAGATGCTATGGGAGCATTATGGGGGACGGAATGGGAGAGAGGGGTGCAAGAAAAGATTTTCAGAGGAGGGAACTCAGAACTAAGACCGTGAACTAGTCAAGTGAAAGGAAGAGGGGAGGGGCTACAGAAAGTGTTTTGAGCTGAGGAAAGTGCAAGGGCAAGGACCTGAATACGAAAGGAAGCATGGCACATTGGAGGTAATAAAAGTGCTTCAGTGTGGCGGGGACATAGAACATGAGAGTGGAGTGGAGAGAGAAAGAGCAAGAGAGATATTCAGGGACAGGTCACATAAGGTCTGAATAGGTGATTCAGACCTTTTCAACTGTGGAGAACAGAGAGCCGTTGAAGGTTTTTCAGCAAGAGGGAAAAATACCTAGACTTGTTCTCTGAAAAGATACCTGTGGTAGCAGCATGAAGAACGGTTTGGTCTAGCAAGGGTGCGGACATTCCTGTGCACAAGAGGGTGATGGCCTGAACAGAGGTAGTGAGAGTGAGGAGAAAGAGAAAGGCCTGTATTGGAGAGATTCAGAGAGTTGAATCAACAGAACATGGTCATTTATTGGATGTCAAGGTGAAAGAGAAAGAGATGCTAAGCATCACACTTCTTTTGTGACTTGGGAAACTGGATAGATGATTTCACTGCCTGCCGAGGTCAAGAACACCTTTAGGGGGATAGGGTGGTTTGAGGAGGAGTTTGGCACATGTTGGATTTAAAGAGCCTCTAGGATGTCCAAATGGGGATATCCCTGCAGCAGATAATATACGAGCTTAGCGCTCAGGAAGGGATCTGAGCTGGAGATACAGATGTGAGCACCATCAGGACAGGGTTGTGACTTGAAGCCTTGAAGAGGGGCCGCTGGACGTCCCTGCATACTCGCCTCCCGATGGTGTGCCCTACAGCAGAAGCAGTGTTAAGGGATCCTTCTAGACCATGGGGGCAGCTATGGGAGTCCACATCTTTTCCATCTTGAAAGAGTCAGATGGGCAAGGCTGAGTCTCAGGACCTCATCCTTATGGCACAGACATAATACCAACCAAAAGAGAAGACTGGGACCTTTTTCAAGTGCCCCCTCACCAATCCTGTACATCTGAGCAAAAACAGTTGATACTGGCCCCTCACCACCAAGGGGTGAGCAGGCTTTATTTTATTGGCCTATTTATTCCTAAAACCCTGCTAGAGAAGCAGGGGGGAGTGGGTAACCACTATTGATTCAACTGCCCCAGTTTTCTTAGGCAGACAAGTTTAAGTATAAATATGGGCTATGTTGAACAGTTCAAATTTATGATTGATAGATATTAATTTTTGAGCCAGATTATATTCACCATCTAAATTCTTTACTTATATTTTAATGGAAAATAAATAAGCATATAAAAATTCCTGTATAGCAATAGACGGACAACCGCTTTACTTTTTCATCTCATTTCCAAAATGTAGAACCAGAATTTTAAGAAATATATATAATGCTAGACTTGCTGATTGATTGGATTTGGTGGGTGGGAGTGAGATGACTCACAGGATTCAACAACTGGATGAAGGGAGGTGAAAATATAAAGTCAAGGAACTCAGAAGAAGGAGCAGATTTGAACATTCTGAATTTGGGATGCCTGCACAGTATCCAGCCATTAGATCATATTTATGGGTTCTGATCTCAGGAGACACAGGTTTGGGAATCACCAGCTTCTAGCTGAGAGCAGGAGACACTGGCAGGGATGAGATTGGCCCAAGGGATCAAATTATGAAGAAAAATAAAGATCAAAGAGAATTAAGACTGAGAAGGTATTTTAGTTATCTATTGTTGCATACCAAATGACTTAAAAACCACACACATTCCTTTTTCTTTTTAACTTTTTATTTTATATTGGAGTATAGCTAATTAACAATGTTGTGATAGTTTCAGATGCACAGCAAAGGGACTCAGCCATACATATACATGTATCCTTTCTCCCCCAGACTCCCCTCCCATCCAAGCTGCCGCATAACATTAAGCAGAGTTCCCTGTGCTATACAGTAGGTCCTTGTTGGTTATCCTTTTTAAATATAGCAGTGTGTACATGTCAATCCCAAACTCCCTAGCTATCCCTTCCCCCGACCCTTCCCACCCCTCCCCCCAGCCCTGGTAACCATAGCTTCGTTCTCTAAGTCTGTAGTCTGTTTCTGTTTTGTAAATATGTTCATTTGTATCATTTCTTTTTAGATTCCACATATAAGCAATATCATACGATATTTCTCTTTCTCTGTCTGACTTACTTCACTCAGTATGACAATCTCTAGGTCCACCCATGTTGCTGCAAATGGCATTATTTCATTCTTTTTAATGGCTGAGTAGTATTCCATTGTATATGTGCCACATCTTCTTTATCCATTCCTCTGTTGATGGACTTTTAGGCTGCTTCCATGTTTTGGCTATTGTAAACAGTGCTGCAGTGAACATTGGGGTGCATGTATCCTTTCAGACCATGTTTCTCTCCAGATACATGCCCAGGAGTGGGATTGCAGGGTCATACGGTAGCTCTATTTTTAGTTTGTTATGGAACCTCCATACTGTTCTCCGTAATGGCTGTACCAATTTACATTCCCACCAACAGTGTAGGAGACACATTTCTTATCTCACAGTTTCTGTGGCCAGGAATCCAGGCACAGATTAGCTGGGTAACCTGTTCCACTGACTCTCCCAAGTTGCCATCAAGGTGTCTGCCAGGGCTGGGTCTCATCGGAAGGCTTGACTTGGAAGCTCACATTTGTTGGCAGAATGTAGTTCCCTGAGACCTGTTGAACTGAGGATCTCAGTTCCTAATCGGTTGTTGCTCAGAGGCCACCTGAGCAACCTGCTTCATCAATGAGTGCAAAATGGCAACAGAGAGAGTCTGCCAGTTACGTCAGTCACTGCTGTACGTAACCTAACCACAGAGTAACATTCCATCACCTTTGCCATATTTTAGAAGTTAAAAGCAAATTACAAGTCCTACCACACTCAAAGGAGAGGGATTACACAGGTATGACTACCACTAAGTGGGAACCATTGCCCATCACAGCAGGACCCGCTGGAAAGAAGTCCTAGGAGATCGCTAGATGCCTCCAGAGAGAGCAGGTGTATCCGAGAGTTGGGAATAGCAGTCAAACTGCTGACAAAATGCAAAGAAAGTTTTTCTTAGAAAAGAAATGTCATTGCGAAGACCCGAGACCCAGATTTGTGGCCTGTTGAAGCTGTAGCAATTCTACCTGTTCAAACACCCACTTTTTAAAATCTTTGCAAAGTTAAGTATCTGAAAAGGCACGTAAAAGATCTCTGGGCCTAAAATCAGACAATAGTAAACAGAAAACGTTGAAAGAGCCACGAACATACATCAAGTCTGCTTTCCTTGGCTATGCTGAGACCACCTAGCTAAACATTCCTGACACCTCCTGCCTTAGAAGCTTCGCCCAACAAAGCTCTCTGCAAAACAGCGTCCTCTCCTCTCCTCATGGAAGTAGCAACCCAAACCGATCCTCTTAAAACTCTTCCTACAGGCAGTGAATTTTCCATGACATCAATTCCCTCTTCTTTCTTGATCCCTGACCCTTATACACTGCTGGTGGCAGAGATCAGATATATAATCAGTGCATTGGCTTTAAATAAGTTAACAGTCTCTAGGTCTTTACTTGTCTCAACATGTAAGCCCCCGGGACCCAAGGTCCTTGACAGACTGGTGGAGCCCCTCAAAAAAGGCAGTTAAGCTGGCAGTGGGGAGAGAGAGGAGGGAGGGCCTCCTGGGCCAGGGAACCCTCGAATAACACTCACTTAGGCTGGCCCTCCCGTGCATCAGGGACCAGGTTTGTTTAGTTTGCTTTATACACCAACTGGCAGCAGTGGTTTTGGTGGTGGCACCCTGAACCAGCACAGACAGGCTAGAGCTGGAAATGTAACATTTTAAATACATCTTACACCACTGTCATATTGTAAGTTTACAAATTTAAAATTAATTGGGACCCAAAGTAACCAGATCCAATAGACTGTGTTTCTGGACAGATAAAGAGGCCAGAGAAGTAAAACTGTGCCTTCCCTGTGGTGAGGGCTTCCCTGCAGGTATTTAAAAGCAATCTTACAAGACAGCCTGGAATTGTTCTCCCTTCAAGAAAAATAAATTCACAGTAGATTTTTTACTTTGGTCTGGTAGAACCCCAGAGTTAAATTTAGCAAGAGTTCAACTTAAAAGGTATCAGTCATGATAAGTTGTTGGTGAAATCTATATTCTCTTGCTCTGAATTGCATTTGTTCTTTTAAAATATTACAAAAATGTAGTTACCGTTCAGAGTTTGTTTTTATGATTGTCTTACTAAAGAGTTCCATTTTTGTAGCAAAATACATACAGTTAGCTTACAAAGTGGGAATGTGGAAGAATCACAGATGATGTCCAGCTATGACCACTGCTGGGCTTCTATCATGTCTGGATATGTGAGCAGATCATGAGCATGTGGGCTGGATCTGACATGGTATATTTTCTTGGAGGACCCGGTACTCTCCCGGTGAAGAACTCATCATAAATACAAATATGGTTAGGCAAAGAAGCGTGGCGCAATTTTAAATTGTCATTAGAAGGGAGAGAAATTCTAGAAGCCATATGGTGGCTGTCACCAAGGGCTGAATCAAGAAGTGGCACCAGGTCCCTACCCTCCAACTCCCCTCTCCGTGGACTCATGCCTGAATCCTAGGGAGATCAGGGGTTGCAAGTAAAAACTGAAAAAGCTGCTTCACCAAAAACTTATATAAGACAATGGGGTGTTACGTTGCCCTACTTTGTCACCCCTTCTATGAGAGTTTCAAAGAGAGAACTTCACAGTGGACCAATGACCATCACATGGTTTTGCCACCATGAGGGCTTCTGAGTAGCAGCAGTAGACAGATGCGTGGGTGGCAACGCCCCACAGAAACACTGGAGCTGCAGGGATGCCTGCAGAACAGCATCAGTGCCCATCAGATGTGGACTTACCCAGAGGAAGGGCCACACCTGCTAGAACTGAGTGGCACCTAGACAGAAGCAGCACCGCCAATGTGGCAACCATCTGGACTCTGCAGCTGGGGCCCTGCAAGAGCACAGGCAGCTGAGTCAACTGCAAAGGAAGAGACAAGGAAGGGCCTAACCCTGTTAACCAGAATATTCCGCTTAACCAGAACTCCACATTCCCTAGCGTTCTGCTGGACCAGATTTCTTTCCGTGCGCGTGTCTAGTAGGGTTAGTAAATGAGGCAGCCTGTGAACCCCTCCTGGACTGCAGATGTTGGGCACACTGGCAGCAGGAAACTGTCTCCACCCCTGTCTTGAGGACAAATGTTAGGGAGATGTGTGCGAAAAAAATGCATCAGTGAAATAAATTAGCTTGCATGTATCTGACGGAATATCGTGCAGCAAATAAAAACGATACAGATCTACTTTTAGTGGCACAGAAATATGTTTGTAATATAGAGCAAAGTAAATAAAAAGCAGATTAGAGATTGTTGGGATGATTACTCAACTGCATGCATTTGTCAACACTCATGGAACTGTTTACCAAAAAGAGTTCATTTTACTGTGTGTAAATTATACCTCCAAAAGAGCAGATTATAAAATATTTACAGAGGGATCAAATGTATGTGTGTGTGTGTGTGTGTGTGTGTGTGTGTGTGTGCCTCAGAAAGGCTCAATGTTAACAGTGACTATCTCTATTATAATTAAGATAAATTTTATTGTTTTTCTTTTTGCTTAATTGTCCTTTAATTTTTTCCCAAATGAATAGATATTGCTTTAATATTTTTAATTGTGAAAAGGGAAGCACAAAAGATATTTTTGTTCAAGGAACACCTCGCTTGGAGTAATGAGGATGACCGGGCCTTGCCCTGTGCAGAGCATCATGGGAGTTACAAGAGGAGGTTGGTTATAAGAAGCCCACAATAGGTGCTCAGTAAATGTTTCTCAGATGAATGAATAATTATAGTGGGTCATTTTATCACAAGTGTCTAGTTTAGTAATAACAATACCATTTTAGATCCAAAATATTGGCAATGCACACTCACGAATATTTTAGTCTCCATTAGAGTGACAGCCAACTAATTGCTTTCAAACCAAATAGTTACCACATGCTCAAATCTGAGCTCTTTTATCTTAACTTTCCTCTGCTTATCCTCACCCCCATCTCCTCCTTTATTAATTCACATTGGGAAACAAATGACCATAAATGTATTGGTACCACATAATTTTTAGGAAGACTGCTTAGGTATATCAAAGTGAAAGGCAAAAAACAAAAAAGAAGAACCAGTAATTTTCCACAGACTTGGAAGCAGCCTACTTTGTTGAGAAGTAGCAGGAAAAACAGCCCAAAACCAGTCCTCTGTTTTTGAAGACATGACTGCTTATTAGTGTGAGAGATGATCAGACCCTTCCTGGAAACCTGCTGGCTTGACAATCAGCCTCTTTACGTCTGAGAGGTGTGTGTGTGTGTGGTATGTGGTATGTGGTACGTGTTGTGTGTGTTGGTGGCAAGTGGGGTGTGTATGTGTGTTAGACACCACATGGATATAATCAAGATTACATTGTTGGATGGATGGAATTTGGGGTCCACCTCAGAAGGCTCAGGAACATATTAAAATACTGGGGATATTTAATGTATCGACTCAACCAGTTCTATTTTTTTCTAACAACTGCTAAAATCTTACACACAATTTAGACCCAGAAAAGTCTTCAGATCATTTACTCATTTTGCAAATAAGAGAATTTCATCCCAGAGAAGAAGGCCGAAGAGGGCTGGCCAGCATCACACAGGGAGCTGGCTGCACTGCTTGCTGGAATGATGAACAGCATGTGCCCTTTGAAGACAATGTCCATGTGCTTCTGCATAAAGTCAGGGACATCCCTGAGCATCTGCCCTCAACAATGTGTTCCCCTCTGAGGCCTTCAGCAGTCACGTTTCTCTTATCATTCAGCATTAACCACCCCCCCCACCCCCCTCCCATGGAGATATAGCCATCTGGGGCCTGAAGGCCTGTCCAGGGCCCATTTGTTAAATGAGGGCATTATCTGCAGAGAAAGACTCCTCATCAAAGGCATGTTAATGACAAGCCAGAGGACCGAACAACCAAGAATGGATCCTGCTGACATTGTGAATAAAGGGACATACAACAATGCAACCAGAGAGCGGGCATCAGGCCAGGAGAGAGAGGGACAAGCCTATTGTGAATTAAGCCTGTACATTCCACACCCTGGCACTCCAACCACTCTCTCCGTGCCCACAGCCTCCTTCAGGAGCCCAGCCCTGCCAGGGGACCGGTTCAGCTTCGTCTCCCAGGCACCCGTAGTCCCCCTCTATGACTTTCTCTTCCACATCTCTAAGCTTTTGCATGTGCTGTGTCCTCTGCCACATACACTGCTTTCCTCATGATCCATCTGGTGAATTCCTCCTTGAAAATTCAGCTCAGCCATCACACTCTTCAGAGAGGACCTATCCTTTCTTCACACCCAGCAGAGTTGCCACCTCTTCCCCTTCCAGCCGTGTGCATCCCTCACAGTCCTCCCTGTGGGTTTGGTGGTGTCATTCTGCATGTCTGGGTCCCTCACTAGACTGGGAGTTCCTTCAAGGAAGGATTCATCCTGTTCACCTCCAAAACCCAAGCCTTAAGCCTGCAGTAAGTGTTAGCTATCCACAGGTAAGTGAAAAAATGCCTTTCTGAGAAAGTGTATTTGCTGTCTATTACTAAATAACAAATTACCACAAATGTAGCAGCTTAATACAATACACACTTGTTGTCTCACAGTTTCTGTGGGTCAGGAGTGCTGGCATAGTTTAATTGGGTTCTCTACCTAGAGTCTCAGAGGCTAAAATCTACATTCTCACCAGGAGACTCAAATGGGGAAGATTTGATTTCAGACTCACTTGAGTTGTTAGCAGAATTTATCTCCTCGTGGTTGTAGGACTGAAGACCCAACTTCTTACTAGATGTCAGCTAGAGGCCACCCTCTGTTCCCTGCCATGTGGGCTTTCCAACATGGCTTCTTACATCATCAGCCCATCAGCGAGTCTCCAGAGCAAGTCTGCCAGCAAAGCAGAGCCTTAGATAATGTAACATAATCACCGAAGGGACATTCTTTCACCTTTACCATGTTCTATTGCTTAGAACCAAGTGATAGGTTCCATCCACAACAAGGGAAGGGGATCAATAGGTTCCATCCACATCAAGGGATGGGGATCATACAAAGACCCAAAGGTAGGAATCCTGGGGAACCATCCTAGAGTCTGTCCACCGCACAAGGAATAGAGTAAATCTTGCCGGTAAATTCTTTACTTTGTTTTAATTTCCCTTTTACTCCTCCTTTGGGTTCTCTCTTGCAGGTGGCTTTACAGCTGTTGGCAGATCGCTTCTGGAAGAAGGTGCAGCTCCAGTGGCCCCAGGTCCTGGGAAAGGAGAATCCATTCAACCCCCAGATTGAGCAGGTGTTTGGAGACCAAGGCGGGCACTAAGTCCCCAGGGACACCTTCTCCTGGGGAGCTCAGGAAGGCAGAAACTTGGGTAAACTCATTCAAGAAACAGTTATGGGGGCGACTGTGTCACAAACTCACAGGCCCCTCTTCAGCAGCATCTTTGCAAAGTGCTTTTCTCCCATTTAAGAGCCTAGTGTCACTCTCCTCACTTCCCCTTTCCCACTTTTGGGGATGGCTTCCCAAATAAACCACCGGCACCCAAATCTTTGTCTCAATAAAGATAAAATTATAATGACAGTGTGTGTATTATTGTGTATGCTGTATTATTTTATTATTTTTTAATTTATTTATTTATTCCTGATAGGGAGATATTAATACTTCTATTTTGGCTAGGCACCAGCGTGAAGCAAATCTCCCACTCATCGTATCAATGATTGGAAGAACCTACCACAGACTAGCTTCTGGCTTTGCGCATTTCACACCTTGTTTCTCCTCCACGATCCACACACTTCCTCTGCCGGGAGCTGTAGGACACTCTCTCATACTGTGATCTGACTACTAGCCCTGAACCTTTGTCACGGTGCTGGTGGACAACAGGGGCGTACCTGGAGGCCCTTTCCTGCACCAGGATGGCTAGCGGTACCCTAACTGTGCACAGAAATGACAGCTAACCACATAAATAGTCCAACCTAAATCCAGCCTAAACAGATCTCCATTTCAACTTCCCCAAAATTCCCATGGCTTTTCCAGAGCCACTGGATATAAGGGAAATTGTGACAGAGAGGAAACAATAGTGTTTAAAATATCTTACTTTTGCAAATTTTACAAAGCATAGGACCATGTGAACTCATTGTTGGGGTCCCTTCCAGGGCTTTGGAAGGAACCCTAAAATTTAATCTTTCTTAGACTTATGGTAAGTCCACCTCTGCTCACAAGATGAACTGGCCAGATTTGTGTGAGCTTCAGTTTGGGGGGCCAACACACTTAAAAGGTTGTGAACCCATTAATTTCTGTCACCTGGGCAGAATCCTTGGCTCAGCATGACCAGCACATGTCCCCAGGAGGCAGATCAACAGAGGACCAACAAGCCCCCAGGAGGCTGCTTGTTTCAAGCAGGAAATACAAACTCGGAGTATAGATTGAATGTGTGAGGTGTGGAGGTGTGGGGCTGTGGACACCTGCTATATCCATCTCCTCCTGGTTTTGGTGTTCCAACATCTCATCTTATTTCTAAGGACTAAAATACCAATACTTGTTGTAGTGTTGTCTTGTTATTGTTTTTTTAATCTGAAATCTTAATCATTCAGTCTCAAAATATACCCAGAGAACAGTGCACTAAAATTTTATATTCCTTTGGAAAATTCTATTCAATCCCCCCATTTAAAATGCTTCCAAGTTGGCTTCCCTGGTGGCGCAGTGGTTGAGAATCTGCCTGCCAATGCAGGGGACACGGGTTCGAGCCCTGGTCTGGGAAGATCCCACATGCCACGGAGCACCTGGGCCCGTGAGCCACAATTACTGAGCCTGCGTGTCTGGAGCCTGTGCTCCGCAACAAGAGAGGCCGCGATGGTGAGAGGCCCGCGCACCGCGATGAAGAGTGGTCCCCACTTGCCGCAACTAGAGAAAGCCCTCGCACAGAAACGAAGACTCAACACAGTCATAAATAAATAAATAAATAAATAAATAAATAAATAAATAAATAAATAAAAGAACGTGAATTTCTTTAAAAAAAAAAATGCTTCCAAGTTATTGCTATTCTAATTTTTATTTGTGAGTACTAGTGAAGTCGATAATCTTGTATTCCTTTTGCTGTTGTTGGGGGGGACAGAGAATTCATTTTAGGCCCTGATCCTTTTCCAGAAGGCCCTGAAGGAATAGAGTTATTTTAAAAATTGGAGGAGGGCTTCCCTGGTGGCGCAGTGGTTGAGAGTCTGCCTGCCAATGCAGGGGACACGGGTTCGAGCCCTGGTCTGGGAAGATCCCACGTGCCGCGGAGCAGCTGGGCCCGTGAGCCACAACTACTGAGCCTGCACGTCTGGAGCCTGTGATCCGCAACAAGAGAGGCCATGATAGTGAGAGGCCCACGCACCGCGATGAAGAGTGGTCCCCGCTTGCCACAACTAGAGAAAGCCCTCGCACAGAAACGAAGACCCAACACAGCCATAAATAAATAAATAAACAAAGACTTAAAAAAAAAAAAAATTGGAGGAAACTAGAGGGAGTGTATAGGGAGATTTGGAGGGTACAGGGAAGGGGTTCCCAGGCTGGATCCTCCTGAGTCTGACCACCTCCTGTCTCCCACCCTAGATGTCATCTCTGTCCCTGCCACTTTTTCCTGTTTAAATTCTCTTAAGACTGAACCCCCCACCTTGGGGATAATTTAACCAGTTCCATCTTCCTCATTCTCCACCTGAACAGGTTCAGATGGGAGGATGGAGGTACCTGGGCTCTGAGCCCTGACCTCATTCCTGGGGCAAAGTACCAAGAAATCAAAGGGTGGGAGAAGATGGTGCTCCCATCTCAATTTTTTTGTAAAACACTAATGCTGCACGAAATACTAGGTATCACCATTGTCTCCACAAGAACTGGAGTCCCAGGCCAGGCCCACTTCCCTGGATTGGGAGTGCATGGGTGAAGCCTGTCCACTTCTGCCTCCATTTTCTATACTCCCATCCAGACATGTTCTTTCTTTGAGATTCAACCATGTCTTTCTCTCTGGCTTGGGGATATTCTGTCCCTGTAAGGTGTTGTATATACTTCTGATAGCTTCTGAGTGTCCAGAATTTATGGTAGAGCCATGGGGGACAGTTTCTATCCCGTATTTCTGCACTGGTGCCCCTTGAGCTACTGTCTTCAGCCTCTAGTTTTTCAGAATCATAGTGTATGAGTGCTGTCCTTTGACAGGCATCTGAAGGGCTTTCTTGGGGTGGCTTGCACCCCTTTCCATTCCCTTCCCCAGTTCCTGGACTGGCCTCCTGGAGAGAAGAGCCAGAACCTGAACAGAAACTCCAGGAGATGAGAACCAGGCCAGTCAGGTTCACTCCTGTATCCACAGCCCTACAGCAATGCCTGGCCCATGAGAGGTGCTCAATAAGTAGTACTGATTGAATGAATGAATGAACATTAGAGTTGCTCTCCAGGGCACACTTCCTTATATCTTGCTATTTAGGGGAAAAAATAAGCCTCTTTTTGACACATTTGAATTAGGCCCGTTGAGTCATACTCCTTGTGGTGTGAAGGGTAAGAAAGAAAAGCAGTCAACACAGGGGGTGCTTTCCTTTCTGGGCACCCTTGGTCAGAAGACATAATTTTCATCTAAATGCCCCAATACTATATTGTCATTTGTTTCTCCTATTTTCAGATTAAAGACCTCTCTTACCCTTTGCTATTGGAATGGGACTCCCCATTTTCCACATGAAAAGTTATCAAGAACTTCTATCATAGAGCCTTTTGGGTTCAGGACCTGGTGGGAAAAAATTTCAGACCCCCCCAGCAAGAGCAAATCAGCTAAAAACTCTTATCTGAGACTTGTATTGACCCACAACATAGCAAGGACTGGAGACCCCAGGAATTTTCACCAGCTACCCCACTCTACCCTCTCCTGAGTTAGTCCCACTAAAGAAGGGATTCTGAACTGCAGTCTATGGGAACCACCCTCTCCCAGAATTAAGAGTGCCTATGAACTTGAATGGGAAAAATTGTCTTTACTACCCTCTAAGTAAAATTCACCATTTCCTTTAATTATGAACGTAGGCAACAAAACACTGTATTTTTTACAAAACACTGTATGTTTGCAACTGTATTCATAGCTGTCTGTCACAAATATTTTCACATCACATTACATTTGTTGCAGATACAGTCAATTCTCATTACTCAGGGCAGTTATGTGCTATAGTCACCTTGAATACTGAATTGGCAAACGCTGAACCACTGCGCCTAGCGGAAATACGGGCTTACATTCCTGTGAGCCTCTGGTCACAACATTATCATCGACCAATCAATACACAATCTTTTTTTAATGTGTGGTTTTTGTTTAAAGACACCTTATTTAGTTTATAGTTGATTAATTAATGTTGAACTCACAGCCAACAGCACGACAACTCGCATCTAAATGAAGCTTAACTACCCATCTATTTTCTTCATAAGGCACATCACAGTCTCCTGCACTTAAGCACACAAGGTGGCACTTCAGCACTGCACTCGAAGACCGTTTTAACCAGTAAAGTCACCAACGAAAAGCATAAAAATGCCCAAAATGTGGCAGTAAATACACCGTGAAAAAGACACCTTTTTTTACAGTGTGAGAGCTGAAACAAGAAGGCAGAGCCCTGCCTTTTTCAACCTCAGCTGGGAGCGTGCAGGTCAGGTGATTGAAATTTCTCATTGCTCAAATGACCACAGAAGTGCCATGAGTATTGATTTGGGGCTTACAGATAAATTTTAGCAAGTACGTGAATTCACAGATATAGAATTTGTGAATAATGAGGAATGACCTTATCTTGAAATATCATTTATGGCCATGAGTCCTTTGAAACACCTGTAATTATTAGATCCATTAAAAAAGAAATACATATATTAATACATGCCCATTTTTAAATATTTCAAAATATTTTAGTAGTGTGATATTTGGTTTTGATACAATTCCTTTGTAATCCTATGTGTTTTATTTTTTGCACTTAAAAACGTTATTCTGAGAAGGGATCCCCAGCTTCCCCAGCCTGCCAAGGGGGTGCATGACACACACAGGGTTGTATGTTCTGGGATGGGTTGCTTTGAGAAGGAAGAACTCCACAGTCTAAAAAGAACTCCACAGTCTAAAAAGTCTGGAAGCACAGCATAATTTCTCTGCTTCCTGGAAAGTCACAGGGTGAAAGCTCTGCAGTAGAGAAATGTGTTCAGCTCATTATTTACCCAACATTTTTGACCTAGAGCCCCTTCTCCTCCTATGAGAGATATTAACACTCTGTGGTCTTCATGCTCTACGGAAACACCTTGGGAGATGCTATTTAGAGGAATTAGCCTCTAACACACTCACCGGCAGTGTGAGGGAATTTCCCAGGTATATTCAGACTACAATCCCCACGCCTCATCTTTTGTATAAAACAGGATGTCTTTGGAATTCTTCTCACTGCAACAACAGCTTTTCTGGTAGAACTAAAAATGACAAAGGCAGCACCTCTCCTGGGCCCCAAGACACAGGTATGGATTTCCTGATGAAAGGATTCATTAATATGCTATTAACGTGTCAGTTTCTCATTCAGTACAGAATACGTGTTTGCCCGGCAGGATGAACTCCTCAAATCTGATCTGGCAGAGGTTCTAGCATAAATATTCATACAAGCCAGGGTCCTTCTAATCTGGTCCTTTGCTTGGGGTAAAGGGGGGGATGGGGAGACGTTGCTTTTAAAGCCTATTTCTGGGTCACTTCTTAAAACCAAAATATCAAAAAATAATGGCCTCATCATCATGAATCTGTCCTTAAAGAGGATTACACTTTTGAAGCTCTTGGATGGATAGAAATGCAGAAGAGAGGTAAAGCGCACACAATGAGGCTTGCTAAGGATTTATTTGGGCATTGTGCTCCTGGCTGGCTGTTTTGTTTATAATTAATTACATGGAGTATTTACAGGAACCCTTTCGGCCTCAGAATGCTGCAAATGTAACTCACGGGTTCACAAAGCTTCAGTCAATAAACTGCAGCAGAAAGATGGGCAAGAGGACACAACAAGGGCTTCCGTGGCAGCCCACACTCAAGGCAGCTTCAGACCCCGGATACTTTCGGTCTCCCCTGAGGACTCTACCCTCTGAGATGCACACTTTGCACGGGCTCAGAAAAACACCAGATGTTAGTATTTTTACAGTGATTCCCCCCATTGTACCTCTGCAAATATCAGCGGGAGCCTGGACGTTGTACGAGGCTGCTAGGGGAGCAGAGAGCTTTTGAGAAATAAGAGGTGGGAGAGAACAAAACTCTGTCCTGCTGCCTCCTGGCTGGGGGACACATCAAAACACAACCAGTGGGAAATTCAGGAAGCAACAGGTTTTGGAGTCACTTGTCTGGGTTTGAATCTTGTTTAAGCTCCTGGTGCCTCAGTTACTTTCTCTTTCGAATGAGAGCAATAATACCTTTTTCCTAGCACTACTGAGAGCACTAACGACAAGAGCTGACGCTTACAGAGGGCTACGTGACGTGGATTATCTCACTTCATCCTTACAACAACTACATTAGGCAGGTCTGCCACGATTATCTGCTTTTACAGATAGGGGAACAGAAACAGAGAGCAGTTAAGTAACTTGCTGGAGATTGCACAGCTAATAAATGATGAATCAGGAGTTTGCAGCCAAGCCGTCTGGCTCCAGGTTCCGTGCTGTTAGCCACAAGGTGACCCCGACTTTATTATGTAAGATAATGCTAGTACAACATGCCGAGTGATGGATCAACACTTGCTCTCACTGTCTCTATACCCAGCGTATAGTTTAGCCACCACGCAGGCTGGAGTCTGCTTTGTCTATAGAGTAAAACCAGAACTCATCAACACACACAGCCTGTGCCTCTGCAGGCTCACTCTTTCCCTGCCCATTTCTTTTAGCCTACATCCTGGCCACTGGATGCACAGGCAGTGGGTAAGTCGCCAATGGCTGCCCTCCCTGCCCGCATGTGCCGTTCCTTCCAGGGAGAGACAGCATCTGTGCCCACCCCTCCAAGCCAGCCTGGCCCAGAGAAGGAGGTGCAGGTGAGATGGCCACATCCAGGCCTAATACAAGGAGGCTGAGCTGCCACTTTCATCCTGGAGGGAAGTTGAGGCAATGCTGCTGTGAGAGAGACCCTGGGGGATGAGACACCATGTGGAAGAGAGAGGCCACACGGAGAAGAACCGAGGCACCCCAGCCCACACCAAGGCCTCAGAGGTGTGAAAGAGGCTTTCTTGGAACTTCCAGACCAGCCCTCCACCAGCTGGATGCAGCCGGATAGGCACTCCCCGCCAAGACCACATGGAGCCCAGCCAGCCCACAGAATCATGGGATATTGTACACTCTTCTCATTTCAAGCCTGAGTTTTCCAGGGTGTTGTTCTGCAGCAATGGTGACCTGAACACAGGCCAATCCCTCTCACAGCTCCATGTCTTTCCATCTGCTGTCTCCTCAGCCTTCCCTTCCTTCTCTGACTGGAACACTCCTACTCATTCTTCAAGATCCAGCTCACCATGGCCATCATCAAAAAATCTACAAACAATAAATGCTGGAGAGGGTGTGGAGAAAAGGTAACCCTCTTGCACTGTAGGTGGGAATGTAAATTGATACAGCCACTATGGAGAACAGTATGGAGGTTCCTTAAAAAACTAAAAATAGAACTACCATATGACCCAGCAATCCCACTACTGGGCATATACCCTGAGAAAACCATAATTCAAAAAGAGTCGTGTACCACAATGTTCATTGCAGCTCTATTTACAATAGCCAGGACATGGAAGCAACCTAAGTGTCCACTGATAGATGAATGGATAAAAAAGATGTGGCACATATATACAATGGAATATTACTCAGCCATAAAAAGGAATGAAATTGAGTTATTTGTAGTGAGGTGGATGGATCTAGAGTCTGTCATACAGGGTGAAGTAAGTCAGAAAGAGAAAAACAAATACTGTATGCTAACACATATATATGGAATCTAAAAAAAAAGAAAAAGAAAGAAATGGTTCTGAAGAACCTAGGGGCAGGACAGGAATAAAGAAGCAGATGTAGAGAATGGACTTAAGGACACGGGAGAGGGAAGGGTAAGCTGGGACGAAGTGAGAGAGTGGCATGGACATATATACACTACCAAATGTAAAATAGATAGCTAGTGGGAAGCAGCCGCATAGCACAGGGAGATCAGCTCGGTGCTTTGTGACCACCTAGAGGGGTGGGATAGGGAGGGTAGGAGGGAAACACAAGAGGGAGGAGATAAGGGGATATATGTATATGTGTAGCTGATTCACTTTGTTATAAAGCAGAAACTAACACACCATTGTAAAGCAATTACACTCCAATAAAGATGTTAAAAAAATAAATAAAATAAAATAAAAAGATCCGTCTCACCCCGTTGTTGTCAGGGATGGGAAGATACAGACACATACAATCTGCCAGAGTGCATAAGTATCTCTAGGATTAGGTTCAGCTGCTTATGAGTGAAATCCAAAAGAACAAGGCTTTAAAAAGAGAGAAGGTTATTTTTCACGTAAAAGACTTCCAGTGGCAGGTGGTGCAGGGCTAGAAGGAGACTCCGTGTTGCCAGGTACCCAGGCCCCTTCTATCTCGTTGCCACCACTTTCAGCATGTAGCTTCCACTTTGTGGCTCAAGAAGGCTTCCTGGGCAACCACTGCCTTGACTGCACCTGGGCCTGCGGGAAGAAGGGAGGGGAAAGGAATGGCCACAGCCCCTCCCGGACAATGACTTCTACTCTCACCTCAGCAGGCCAAGCACAGTCACAGGACCACCCAGCTTTAAAGGAGGCTAAAAATTCTGTCTAGACAAGTGTGTAGCTGAAAATAGGAAGTTCTACTACCAGGAGAGAAGGGAGGATGGATATAGTAGGACAGGTGGCAGTCTCAAGTCAGAGTAAATTAGGAGCCTCCCGGAAAGCAATTGAGCGGCAGCAGTAATCCACACGTCAGCCGCCTCCACCCCTTGCTACTCGAAATGTGGTTCTCAGACAGCATCATCCGCGTCACCCAGAAGCTGGTTAAAAATGCAAAATCTTGGGCCGCCTGCTAATGATTTGTAATTTGTATCATAACGATAGCCTCGGGTGATTTATTTGCACACTTCAAATCGTTTGGGAAGCACTTCAGTTTGGGAGGAACTGATCTAAAACAATGGTTTTCAACCCTGGTTGTACATCAGCGTCACCTGGGAAACTTTCTAAAGCTTCCTGGTGCCTGGGTCCTACCTACAGGGCATCTAATTTAATTGGCCTGGGTGAAATCCAGGCGTTTGTGATTCTAAAAAACCTCCCTCTGGCGATTCTACTGTATAACCAAGTTTGGCAAACTGTGGCTCTAGGCTTTTTGGGGGAAAGAGTTTGTCTCACAGTAACTCCTGAGTCACCCAGGCTGCAGCATCTCATCTGCCTCTCTGGAAATTTGTTCGGGGCTTCTGCTCTCTTGATCATACCTCACCCTACTCCCTTTATTTTGGCTGTGTCTGTGCCTACTTAATAATGGTTTGGGAGTAATGCAGGAGGTTGCACTGTAGTGCAGTATAGAAGACGACATAAAACTGTGCGTCCCACATCCCTGCCTTTCAACACTCCCCCACCGCCCCACCTGGAAATCCTCCACTGGGTGCCCTTCTCCAGGCTCCCTGCCACCTAGTGTGCTGGTCAGTTCTGCTTTTCCTCAGCACCTCCCCTGAGCCCCTGTCTGAGGTACTCCTGGAAATGTACCTATTCTTACTTCATTATGCAGGGCAAATTATTTCTCCTCTCTTTACCTTACTCCGCTGAGGTCTGTCTTTTCACATTACAGGATTCATTAGGGAGATTGCCAAAAAATCTCCTCTGAAGAGAAAGAACGCCACTCCCTTGGGAGACAGAAGTGGCTATGGAAGACGGTGTTTTGAATAATAATCGTAAATAATTCCTCTTTACCTTCATGCATTTCAAAATCTTCTAGATTCCATATCTGTCTCAGATTCTAGAAACCACTGACATATTTATAAATTTACTTCTTGAAAGTAAAAAGTTTTGTAAGGCAAAAATATACCGTAAGTAGAGTCAAAAGGCAAATGGAAAAATGGAGGAGGGGGAATGCAACTCATTTCACAAAGAGCTAATCATCTCTCCAACGTATAAAGAGTTCTTGAAATATAGAAGGAAAAACCGATAATTCAAGGTTGAAACTGGCAGAGAATATGAATGGGCAAAGTTCACAAAAGGATCAAATGCCCCTTACACATAGGAAAGTAGGAAAATATGCTCAACTTCAATCATAATTAGATAAATACAAAATAAAACTGCACTGAGAGACTTCTGGTTTCTGGTCTGGCATATAATGAGTTTGTAAGTTGTCACTCCATCCTAATAACAAGTAAAAAAGCTGAACAAACTGAAAACCAACAACTCCTCTTAAATCTGTCAGAAAATTTGAGGTCACAGAGCAAACCACTGCCCCCAGAGTTGGAGAGATAGGCAGATACAGAGAATCACAACTTACTGGAGCAGAAACCTCCATGGAAACTAGTACTGAGTGCATCACGTCTGCATTTCAACCAAAAATTAGAAGACATACTAAACGGCAAAAAACCCAGCACGGTTTGAAGAGACAGAGTGAGCATCAGACAAACCTCAGATATGGCAAGGATGTTGAAATTATCAAACTGGGAATTTAAAATAACTATAATTTTAAAGTAAAGGCTAAAGAAAAAAGACAGAAAAAAAAAAAAGAACAGAATATCCAAGAACTGTAAGACAACTACAAAAGGTATAATATACACATAATAGGAATACCAGGAGAAGAAAGTGAAAGAACAGAAGAAGTATTTGAAACAACAGTGACTAAGAATTTCTCCCAAATTAGTGTCGGACATCAAAGCACAGATCTAGGAGACTCAGAGAACACCAAATAGGATAAATGCCACCCCCCCCAACACCAAAAAAAGCTACACAGATGCATATCATTTTAAAATTGCAAAAAGTAAAAGATAAAGAAAAATTCTGAAAGAAGCCAGTGGAAAACAACAGCACATGGTGCTGGAATAACTGGATACCCACATGCAAAACAATGAATCTAGACACAGACCTTACATTCTTCACAAAAATTAACTTGAAATGGGTCATAGACCTAAATGTAAAACACAAAATTGTACTACATAACATAGAGGAAAATCTGGATGACCTTGGGTTTGACAAAGACATTTTAGATGCAACACCAAAGGCACAACCCATGAAAAAATCTGTTGGTAAGCTGGACTTCATTAAAATTTAAAACGTCTGCTCTGTGAAGGACTCCATGAAGAGAATGAGAATACAAGCTACAGACTGGGAGAAACTATTTACAAAATACATATCTGATACAGGACTGTTATCCAAAAGAACTCTTAAAACCTGACAGTAAGAAAAAGAAAAACCCAAAAATCTGAACAGACACCTCAGCAAAGAAGATACACACATGGCAAATGGCATATGAAGAGAGTCTCAACAACATATGTCATTAGGGAACTGCAAATTAAAACAATGTGATACCACTGAAAACCTATTAGAATGACAAAAGTCCAAAACACTGACAACGCCCAATGTTGGTGAGGATGTGGAATAACAGGAACTCTTGTTCATCGCTGCTGCTGGGAATATAAAATGGTACAGCTATTTTGGAAGACAATTTGGCAGTTTCTTACAAAACCGCACACAATTCAGCAATCCCACTCCTTGGTATTTACCCAAAAGTGTTGAAAACCTACGTCCCCACAAAAACCTGCACATGGATTTTGATAGCAACTTTATTCATAATTGCCAGAACTTGGAAGCAAACAAGATGTCCTTCAGTAGGTGAATGGATAAATAAGCTGTGGTACATCCAGACAACGGAATATTATTCAGTGCTAGAAAGAAATAAGCTATTGAGCCATAAAAAGCCATGGAGGAACCTTAAATGCATTTTACTAAGTGAAAGAAGCCAATCTGAAAAGGGTACTTTTTTTTTATTAATTTATTTATTTTTTTATTCTTTGGCTGCGTTGGGTCTTTGTTGCTGCGCGCGGGCTTTCTCTAGTTGTGGCGAGCGGGGGCTACTCTTCGTTGTGGTGCGCGTGCTTCTCATAGCAGTGGCTTCTCTTGTTGCGGAGCACGGGCTCTAGGCACACAGGCTTCAACAGTTGTGGCTCGTGGGCTCAGTAGTTGTGGCTCACGGGCTCTAGAGCGCAGGCTCAGTAGTTGTGGCGCATGGGCTTAGTTGCTCCGCGACATGTGGGATCTTCCTGGTCCAGGGCTTGAACCGGTGTCCCCTGCACTGGCAGGTGGATTCTTAACCACTGAGCCACCAGGGAAGTCCCTGAAGAGGGTACATATTATATCATTCCAACTACATGACATTTTGGAACAGGCAAAACTATGGATATCAACAGTTGCCAGGGGTTGTGGGGGAGTAGGGAGGGATGAATAAGTGGAGCACAGGCAATATATTTAGGGCAGGGCTTCCAGGGTGGCGCAGTGGTTGGGAGCCTGCCTGCTAATGCAGGGGACACGGGTTCAAGCCCTGGTCTGGGAGGATCCCACATGCCGCGGAGCGGCTGGGCCCGTGAGCCACAATTACTGAGCCTGCGCGTCTGGAGCCTGTGCTCCGCAACGAGAGGCCACGATAGTGAGAGGGCCGCGCACCGCGATGAAGAGTGGCCCCCGCTTGCCGCAACTAGAGGAAGCCCTCGCACAGAAACAAAGACCCAACACAGCCAAAATAAATAAATAAATAAATAATAATTAAAATATATATATATATATATATATATATATATATATATATATTTAGGGCATGAAAATACTCTGTAATATGTCCCAAACAAGGCATGCAGGTGGTCAACAGGTACATGAAAAGGTGCTCAAAATCACTAATCATCAGGGAAATGCAAATCAAAACTACAATGAGATATCGCCTCACACCTGTTAGAATGGCCATCATCAAAAAGACAAGAAATAACAAATGTTGGCGAGAACGCAGAAACAAGGGAACCCTTGTTCACTGTTGGTGAGAATGTAAATTAGTGCAGCCACTATGGAAAATGGTATAGAGGCTCCTCCAAAAAATTAAAACTAGAGCTACCATATGATCCAGAAATTCGAATTCTGGGTAATTATCTGAAGGAAATGTAAACACTAACTTGAAAAGATATCTAGACCCCCATGTTCACTGCAGCATTATGTACAATAGCCAAGATGTGGGGAAAATACTAAGTGTCCATCCACGGATGAATGAATAAAGAAAATGTGTTATATATACATACAATGAAACATTATTCAGCTGTAAAAAAAGAAAATCCTGCCATTTGCAACACATGGATGGACCTTGAGGGCATTATGCGAAGCGAAATAAGTCAGACAGAGAAAAACAAATATCATATGATCTCATATGTGGAATTAAAAAAAAAAAATTGAACTCATAGATACAGAGAACAGATTGTTGGTTACCAGAGGCAGAGGGTGAGGAATGGGCAAAATGGGTGACAGTGGTTAAAAGGTGCAAACTTCCATTTATAAAACAAATAAGTCCTGGTGCTGTAAGTGCAGCATGGTGACTATAGTTAATAATGCTGTATCATATATTTGAAAGTTGTTGAGAGAGTAGATCTTAAAAGTCCTCATCACAAGAAAAAATAAGTTGTAACTATACGTGGTGATGGATGTTAACTAGACTTATTGTGGTGATCATTTCACAATATATACATATATTGAGTCATTATGTTGTACACCTGAAGCTAATATAATGTTATATGTAAATTATATCTCAATAAAAATACAAATATAATAAAACCTTAAGTATATTTCTTTGATTGAAATAAATGGAAACTTTCTTCTTTTTGCCCTTTTTTCACTTTTTATTCTATTTAAATATTTATAATAATTTCCATTTTAACCATTTTAAAATTTACAATTCAGTGGCATTAAGTACATTCACAATGTTGTGCAACCATAACCACTATCCATTTCCAGGACTTTTTCATCATCCCAAACTGAAACTCTGTACTGATTGAACAATAGCTCCCCATTTCCTCCTTTCCCCAGTCCCTGGTGACCTCTACTGTATTTGACTTTCTGTCTCTATGAATTTGCCTCTTCTAGGTACCTCATATCAGTGGAATCAGGCAATATTTGTCCTGCTTTGTCTGGCTTATCTCACTTAGCATCACGTTTTCAAGGTTCATCTATGTTGTAGCATGTATCAGAATTTTATCCCTTTTTAGAGCTGAACAATATTCAGCTTGTATGCATATAATCACATTTTTCTAATTCATTCATCTGTTGATGGACATCTGGGTTGCTTCTAGCTTTTGGTTATTGTGAATAATGATGCTGTGAACATTGGCCTAATAGTATCTGTCTGAGTCCCTGTCTTCAATTCTTTTGAGTATATACTTTGGCGTGGGGAATTTCTGGATCATATGATAATTCTATATTTAACTTTTTGAGGAACCACCAAACTATTTTTCACAGTGGCTGCAATATTTTACATTTCTACCAGCAACGCACAAAGCTTCCAATTTCTCCACATCTTCAACCGACACTTGTTAACTTCCATTTTTTCTTCGTTTTAAATAACAGCCATCCAAATGTGTATGAAGTTGTATCCTACTGCGTGGGGGGTTTTCAGTTTTGTCGAGGAATAATTGACAAATAAAATTGTAATATATTTAAAGTACAACGTGATTTGTGCACTTCACTGTAGGTAAATTTTATGGACAGGTAGGAAGCTAGGTGTGAAGGTATTAATACCTGTATCTGTTATTAACCTTTATAAAAATAAGTCAAGTGTGATTTTTTTTAATACTTTAAGGATGACATATAGATATATGTACACCTATAGATGAATCATTTTTCGAACAAATCTTGAAAGTCTATAAAATGTCACTGGAAGAATCCATTAAAATGTTTCACAGTTTATTGTGAACTGTAATATTTTTACAGGCATATAAAAAGAGTTTTGTGTTCATGCAATTGCTAAGCTATTGGTTCAATTACAAGAAAGAAAAAGCAGAGAAAAAAAGACTGTAAGCTCCTAAACTTTAGAGTATAAATGGGCTCATAACTTGGAAGAAGGAAAGACATAAGGGAAAAGAGAAAAAAAGATAATTAGGATGCGAAAAAAGGGTAATTACGATGCAAAAAAAGAACATGGCTCATGAATTACCTTGAAAGCAGTTTTAAAATACAATTATCTTAATTCATTCCCATCCTGAGAAAATGTACAGAATAAAGCCAACAGTTCCTCCCTGGCCTGCTGACAACTTTATTAAGCCAAGTGACTTCTGAAGTCCCCATTCAAAGAAACAGAATCCCTTTATGGGAGGCCAGGGTGGTGCAAAATTTGCAAAAGTAGGTGGGAGACATTAATTAGATGCTGGATTATATTGCAGACAACGTCAAGGCTGATTAGCTGTGTGGACCAAGGGCACAACAGGAATCTCTAACCACTGGAAAATCTGCCATTTGCAGAGTTGACTGTTTGCTTTTCAGCATTGCAGCCAGGCAAGGCTGCTCCGTGAAGATGCCAGGGAGGGGCTTTACCTCCATCCATCATGGTGGAATAATGGCTATGCCTTCACTATGCCTTCATATTCTCTGTCATGGACCCCAAAGAAAATAAAGAATAGTGCAAAATATGGGTGAAAAACACAAAATTGGCAAGGAAGTTAAAGTTTTTTTTAGTATTTTAGAATATTTAGTATTTTTAGTAAATGTGGGAGATAATGCAACATTTTGCCTTTTGGAATCAGGCCAAGGTTTGAATGTTGGCTCTGCTGTGTGACCTGGGGAAAGTTACTTAACCACTCTGATCCTCAGGTTCCCCATATTCTTATATCCTTATGGTTAACATAGGACACCTGTGAGGATTAAATGAAATAGCACGTGAAAAGCACCTAATATAGCTCCACAATACCTTATCTGCATTCCCCAAATCCAAAAATCTCCTATAACCAAAGGTTTTTCCTAGCTCATTTGGAGGCAAAACCTGACATGACATGACATGAGGCCATTTAGTCTTCATCCCACTTAATGTGAATATTCATGTTTCTCCATAGAAGTAGTAGTAATGTTTTGATTATGGGGAGTTGCCCTAGACCCTTCTGGAGTATTACGTAATATGCGGTATATACACTGGATTAAATTTATGAATTCAAAACATTCTGAATTCCAAAGCACATCTGACCCCAAGAATTTCAGATAAAGGACTGTGAACCTCTATGACATCCTCATTTTATTAGCACTTTATAAATTCACTGTTCCCACTTCATGGCACATCAAAACCTCCCATGTATGTTCATGTGAGTTGATTGTGGTTGCTTTTGAGTGGTTTATATGATATAAGTGAGGTTGGGGTCATCGTCCCAAAGAGAAGCACAGTTTCTGAGCAAAGACTTCTACTACCTTCAGACAGCTCTTGAGTCTCCAGGATACAAAGTTTAAGGAGGAAAAATTATGGTCACTCTTGTTCAGAAGACACCATTGAACAAATGAGGGGAGTCAAGGAAGAGGAGACCAGAAAATGACCATACCTTTGGCTCAAGTCCGCCAGGGAAGCTGAGAAGACAGACCGGCGACTTGCACTCTCCCTCTCAGCTTAGGAGCAAACAGCTCAACTAAGGAATCACCTGATGAGCTAGTACGTGCATTAAAGAGCACAGCTTCTGAGCGAGTTTTAATATTAAATGGCTGATCTACAAAGCAGCAGATGGCAAGAAAATGGAAATTTTGAAAGATCTGACTTGTAGAAACTGGTTTTTGAAAGTTGTATAAATTAAATATAAAGTGAGAGTACAGTTACAGGAAATAAGTAGCTTTCCATGCATTTCAGGCTGCTTTATTCTTTGGCATAAATTGTTCTGAAGATGTTATAGACTTATACTCATTTTTAACTGTATATAAAGCTGAATTAATAATAAAAACCTTAATTTGGTTAACAGTTTAGGTAACCAGTCTTTAAAACGTCTCTCAGATGCCGCTTGAGAGGATGCCGAAGCATCCTGGCAAAACCTATCAGAGAAGTATGGGCGCCATCCTCTGGTGAAACTGAAAACTGCAACTGTGCATGTACCACTTTCAGCTGCTACAAACTCAATCCTTAAACTGAAAGAGGTTATTGATCAACAAGCCAGTGTTATTTCCTCCAGTGCTGACCTCCTTCCAAAATGTCTATAATCAGCTCCGTAAATTCACACCAGTAGACTGACATATTGCCATGTTTACGTTAAAAGAAAACATACATGAAAAAAGTTTTATGAGGAACAATTTGATAAGAATCAAAATACAGACACACGTGTATATACTTCCAGGTTCCCAGCATTCAAATACTTTTAATCCTTTTCCCCCGCCTCAGAAAACTTTAAAAAATATTTACATGTATTAAGTAAATAATAAAGACATAAATATTTTGAGTAATCATTGTTAGCCTTCAGGTGTTGCCTTTGGGTTAGATGTGAGAAGTAGGGAGATTTGGAAAACTGTGGCAATCATGGAAAGAAACAAAGGCTGCCCAAATGTGAAACAGGCAAAGGCAATTTACTCAGGGATTGCTACAGCAAGGGAGTCAGCAACCCTCTCTCACTTGCGTTGGCTGAGACTCAAAGGCAGGCAGAGGAGTAGGAGAGCTTTGGAAAAAGGGGACGTCTTCCAGTGTGCCCTGATTGGAGGCGGCTGGCATGGGGAAGCTATGGCAGGCACAGCATCTTACGATTGGTTAGAAGTGCGTATTTCACTTTCTCAGGTTGGTCCTAAATTGGAAGTGGGGACAAAAATTAGGGAAGCTGTCAGTTATTAATCAAGTCCTGGCCATCTGGGGTCAATTGTTACGGGGCTTACTGTTTGGCTTCCTGGAGCAATTACTAGAGATATGGCCTGACTTTCTACAAGTCTGGCCCATAGATAGCAAACTGGCTTCCTGGGCTGCTTATTGTAGATAATGAGCTGGTTTTCTCCGCTGGTTGCTGCAGATTGTGGGTCAGAGTTCTATTCTTATGTGTAGTCTGGTCATTGTCTGTTTTGTATATTCAGTCTCTCACACCAAAGGCAACAGCCAGGAAGCTGGACCTTGAGAAGCAGGAGCCCTGTCATGAGGGAAGAGCAATGCCCGGTCCTGGGTTTACGTCCCTGCACTAGGTTCCCCTTGAGCAGACAAGACTGGAGTCTGCTAAAGGCCTGCTCTTGATCCTTCTTTGAGACAGTGAAGAAGGATGTGATGAACTAAGGGAAAAACAACAAATAGGATATAGAATGAAACATACAATACTTAAATGTGCAAAGCAGCATAAAAAGCCCCACCCCCCCAGCAGTGTTACTCTCACCTAGAGCAATGGTCACAACCCTCTACACCACCAGCCCTGTTAAAATTCTAGCTTCTCCTCTGAGGAACTTAACCAAGGAGGCTCGAGCCTCCTTCCCCTCTCAGAGCAGGGAAACTCATGGGTCCTTGTATAGGAAGGAATTCATCAGACCAAACGTGCTCCTACTGACCGCCCCTCCTCTCCATGCTGCTTTGAGTCCTAGGGAACCGGGAATCGGCATCCCTTGGAGAAACTGGTCATTGTCCTGAGTTTCTGGGTCTCAGGGGCTCCCTATGTGCTGCTGCCAGCAGCCTCTGCCCAGGATGGGGGCGTGCACGCCCCAGAGGCCTGGCCTGGGAGCTGCCACCAAGGCAATGGCCAGAGACCCAGGCTTCCTGGATACGGTCCTACTCCACCCACTTCCCTCAGGCCTCCAGAGGCCCCTTCTGGGCCCGGGGTGCCAAACAGAAGTAGCCGACTCCCCTGCAACAGTGGTTTTCTTGGAAACAGGGGAGTTCTTTAAGTCCATGTTCTCAGCCAAAAAGGCTGTAAAAGAGGCTTTTAGAATCCCCTAGAGCAGCACCTCGTCTACGTAAAGTACACAATTTTATTCCGATATTCAGTCATGCTCGGTGTTTGCTGCTGCAGAAGAATCAGAATGAAGGAGACTATTTGTGTTCTCCGAGCTTTTTCCTGGCTCCCAACCCCACCCCTTGCCGACAGGATAACCAGGCCCCGGGTTTAGGAGAAGCTGCTCAGAGGCCCCCTCTTCTGGCCTCTTTAGGAGATTGTGCATGAGCCCCTGGGTGGAGAGAGGGTGCGGGGAGCTTTGAGGAGGGGAGAAACGAGACAGGACACCGGGGAGAGGGTCCCAAGACTGAGGGGCCGAGTGAGGGTATGGTGCAGTCGTGGTGTGCCCAGGAGCCCCGCGCTGCCTGGAACCTGGGTGAGGTCAGAGGTCGCTCCCAGTGGCAGAGCCGCCTGCCTTGGCTTACAGAGGTGCTCATTTTATTGAGAGTTCCAGGGCTCAAACCACATTTTGGAAATCGGTTTTCTTTTATAATATATATATTGCTTCCTTTGAGAAATAAAAATGGAAAATATTTTATTTGTTAACTTTTAGAAAAATAACATTTATTTTTAAAATAAAAATGAAAAACATATACCTATATTTTTAATAGATAATACATTCATGGAGTTGAAAAATAAAAATAACATACAAAGGTATATAATCTTGCTCACATCCCCAAATAAACAAAAGTAATAATTTCTATTCATTTTATCCAATCTTTCTTTTTGCAAGTACAAGCAAATATGAATCCATTGTCTTTTCTCCCTCCCTTCTCTGTAGCTTGCTCTTATGTGTAACAATAAATGTCGAAAATCTTTCCACATCAGTTCATAGAGAACTTCCACGTCTTCTTTTACAGCTGCATGGTATTCCATTGTATGGATGTACCCTAACTTATTTAACTACCTCTTATTGATGAACATGTGCTGTTTTCAATTGTTATTTCAAAACTGCGTTGTATATAGTTTGTTTTGCAATTGTACAAATTCATCTGTGCAATTTCCAGAAGTGGAATTTCTGAGCCGTAGAGTACACATTTATAATTTCGATAGATTTTTTGGCGGGGAGAAGGAAGGATTTATTACTTGCAGCAAGTAAGGAGAACACCAGGAACATTTCCCAAAGCAATGTCTCCTAATTTTGATAGATGTTGCCGGCTTGCCCCATAGGGGTTGTATTAATTTGTATTGTTATCAGCAGTACAACTATATGCAGAGTGTGGGACAAATTGCAGTAAAGACCTGCATGCTATTTATAGAAAAGAATATGTAAAACTTATAAATTAAGGTAACAAGCTGCTAAATAAAGTGTGTACATTCTATTCTACTGCCATGATAAATATGCCTTCATAAGGACCTGGACTCCCAGGCTGAATTTAGAAATCATGGGTCCCTCAGTGTTCTGCATCAGAAGATGGTGAGCAGCCTTCAGCCTGCAGCTGCTGCTTTCTCTCTCAATCCCTGTCTCAGTCCCACACTCAGGGGGCCTTGCACTCACACGTGCAGACACCCACACCTCTAAACTCTATTCCTGTCACCCTATGAACAGCCACCCCTCAGGGTCAAGGAAGCACAGGCATCATGGGCAATGCTTGAGAGGATGACCCAGGAGAAAGTCCCGCACAGCCCCCAGAAGCAGACCCTGGCCTTTTGGGTGGGGATTTTGAGGACCTGGAGGCCAGGAGCATGGTCTACAAGGGGAGGTGCAGGCTGTGGGTGGGCATGTCCCCTGACCTCACAGAGGAGGTGCATGGTTGGAGGTGGACCAGGGCAAGAAGGGACAGGTGTCTAGAGCTTGGAGCCCAAGAAGGAGCCTATTGTCTGGAAAGCCACTTTCATGAGTCTTTGTAATCTCAGAAAGCAAAGTAATCTCAGAAGCAAATCTACTATGCTCTTTTCCCACTTCCTAACAGCCTCCTTTCTGCAGATTCTGGAGCAGGATTTTGAATACTGCCTTGGCTAAGAGAGGTATTTGTCTTCTCCAAAGGCCTGTCCAAGGACAAAGTAGAAATATTACAGGCAACTCTTCAAGCAGTGTCCTGAATTCAGATTCTTAATGCTCTTAGCAATAGTCACAAGCCCTTCTTTATATAAATCCAAAGCAGAAGAGAAGTTAATGTCCCAGTTTCAATTAGTCTGTCCCCACTGGTAAACCAATTGTCTGAATTTTTAGTTCCAGGGATATGATCGTTGTATGTGCTTGTACTGGCCATCAGGAATAAGTTTGGGATCTCATTATGCCTTAAGATAAATATGGGTTATAAACCATAGATCTAAGAAGAAGGAAGGAAGGAAGGAAGGAAGCAAGGGAGGGAGGGAGGAAGGAAGGAAGGAAGGGAGGGAGGGAGGGAGGAGGGAGGAGGGAGGAGGGAGGAAGTCCTCTCTGGGAGTCCTTTGTTATTTACCTTTTATAAATTAATTCGCAATAGCCAGTTATTCTTTGCCAAGGTCAGCAATAACAGTATCTTCCAACTTTGTTACGTTATGCATTTGAAAACATGTCAAGAGCCACCACGTGGAGATAACTTTCCTGTTTTGTTGTCAAACCTCTCATTTAACTTTTCAGCTCTTTTTGCTGCTGCTCTAAGATAAACAGTAGAATGCAAGAGTTAACTTTATGACAAGGCCTTAGATTTTTCCTAAAATACTTTCAGCCAGTAAGCTCAAAACATTCCTTTTCTTAAAAACAGAATTTCTTGTATGCAATCTTATTGTGACAGCAGAAAAAGTGTTAAAATTAAAATTCAGAAGGAGCCTTTTATCTAGCATAATCAAATAATTGAAAAAGTCAATTAAAGTGGGAAAGCATTATAAAAGATTACACACACATCTCAAATATTCATTTTCATTCATCAAACGTATTGTAAGGCCAAGGCCTTTCGTTTTAACTGAAGTGCAGAATGAGCTATACAGCTTCTTCCTTACATAAACAACCAATGTGCAAAGTTCAGGTCCCTAAAAAGAACCAGAATTTAAAGACACTTGTGAAGTAATCTCAGAGCAATATCCTTCTAGATTTCTATTATTTTCCTCTTTTCTACTTAATATGACAGCACTTTCCTTATAGAACATCTCCTAGTTCTCATAGGAAAAAAAAAATCCCTTTTCCCACTTTCAGTTTATGTAATATTTAACTATGTCATTTACAATAACATTTACAACTGGTATGATCAGATTTGGGAACAAACAACATTGACTCTTCTGCCATTTGCTTGTGGAAGCAGAAATGCACACACATATTGGAGAGCAGCCTACTGGCATCTGGATGGTTATTAGTCAATAGATTTTACTAGGGGAATGAGCAACTTAATATAGTGAGATGGTGAAGTGAGACTTATGGTCTGTTTCTGATGCATGCATATACACACACACATACACAAACTCTCTGGTTTCTCAGGAGTGTGGTGCTAAGGAAGATCCCTTAGTTTTCCTGAGAAGGGGAAGTTTATGGGGATGCAAATGAAAGAAGCCAAGAGATCGAGAGGGTTTTGCTCTGTAACAATTTAACCCAAACTAAGCAGCTTGAAACCTCACCCATTTATTATCTCACTATGGATTTATCTCACTTGATCTACTCACAAAGGATCAAGTCCAGGCTGGCTTAGCTGGCTTAGGGTCTCACCAGCTGCATTGAGAGCCGGTCAGCTTCCATTCCTTCCTGGTACTTGGGGGCCTTTTTCGAGCTCAAGTGGGTGTCAGGAGAATTGAGTTCCTTGTGGTGATGGGATGGAGGCCCTTAGCTCCTAGAGGACTCTGCCATTTTCTTCCATAGCCAGTTCACATAACAGCAGCTGGCTTCTTTGAGGCCAGTAGGCAAGTCTCCTTCCAATCTGCTAAAACAGTCTTAGATAATGAAACGAAATCACGGGAATACATCTCATCACATCAGTCTTATTTTATTGCTTAGAAACAAGTCACAAGTTTCTCCCAAACTCACCCAAGGAGAAGATTATAAAATTCAATGTCATTCAGTGGGGGTCGCCTTAGGGTGTGTCTGCCAGAGGTGGGGAGAGAGGTGAGAACAGCAGAGCCTGGGGTCTGTGGGGACTGGAAGAGGGAGCTGGGAGAGGGACAGAATTTAGGCAGCTAGTTACGTGTCTGGGACTTTGGGGAGACAGAGAAACTTACAGGGCACATTTTGGCAGCTGGGCATGATAATCCCCTCCACTCTGTCTCTGGGACTATTCGGTGAAAATCTGTGTTGTTCTTCCAAGATTCTGGAATCAAGTTTGGGTTCTTGGGTTTTTGTTTGTTCCTGTTTAGTTTGTTAAAAGCTTAATTCTCAAACTGATTTAAAAAAAAAAAACCTACTTCTAAAAAAACCCAACTTTTCACACAATTAGAAAACATAAAGCAAAGCTTTACTTAACTACTTAATGAGGGGATCAGCGGAAAGACAAAAGAGCTGGCAAGAAGAGCATTTGAGAAATAAGGCTATAATAGTGAGAAAACGAATGCAAAAGTGAGAATGTCAGATTAGATATAAAACTGATTAACTTCCCTTAGAGCAATAATACCATAACATTTGGGGTTATCTTCTATCAGGTCAAACACACACACACACCATATCAGCTTTTATAAGTTAACCTCTAACTTTATGGGGAAGTTAAATGGATGGACCCACATCAGCTGTGGCTAGTTGGTCAAAGCAGTTATATCCCCCCAAGAAGATCTTACCAGAAAATAGCATGATATTTAAAAATCAAAATGGTCCAGTTATATTTTGGTTAAATATTTTGCTACTTATGATACAGAGATAAAGAACACTTAATAATACTTTTAAACTGAGGAATGCATGTGGTTTAGCATTATTACCAGTTTAGAGATAATGAAAGTAAGGTTCAAATAACGTAACTGGCAAAAATCAGATAGTCCAACTCTGGTCTGTCTTTCCACTGTAGCAGAGAAATTTAATCAGGTAAATACTAGTTGTCTAATATAGGAAAAGGCCCACTTTTTGTCCTTAGAATTTCAATTAATTAGAAATTCAGTGAGTTACTACAAGAACATAAGACTTTTCGGGTCGTAATCATATAGTGTTTCAAAAGTCTGTTTTCTTACCAAATGTGAAGGCTTTTCACAGCTTTATCTTTACATAAGAAAGCTGATGACAGATTTCCTGCAGGTTTTGAACTGGCGTATGTATTACTTGTCAACAATAGTGATGTATCAGGTATCAACAATAATAATGGCATAAGAAAGGAAAATCTACAGTGTGTAAGGAGAATGGCACAAGTACCTTCTTCCTTAAAAGGGAGAAAAAGTTTTTTCTTATGTATCTGTCAAATTCAGTCAAAAGTCACGTTTGAAAGACCGTCTGAAATTATCTGAAACTTGTAAATAGGCAGAAAAGATTACAAGGTGTTCTTATACTGTGGTGCTGAGCTTGACTTCCTATTGATTGAGCTATTTCACAAATCTTTGGGGACAGAGGTTAATTTGTAGAATTTTGTTCAGTGGAGATGTAAATAATTTATGTTCACTAGAATAGATAACCTCAAAGGCAATAGTTTATTGCCCTGTTGGACATTGACCGGTTTTACATCTAACCCAGCAATCTTACCAAACACTGCCTCGAAATATCTTACTTCTTCAGTGCTCTTTAAACTTGTTTTAGTGTCTTACCAGTTCCTCATTAATTAGTGAGTTACAGAAAACCTTTGACATATGTTCATTTTATATTTACATGAGTCATGATTTTTTCCTTCTTGAAAACCATACTTTATCCGTCATCATGTCTCCAATGTAAAATAGGAGAAACTTGATGGAATGACCACTGATCTGGGAACTAGAACACCTAGATTCTATCACTTACTAGCTGCATGATCTTCAGCAAATCACATAAGCTCCTTGAGGCTCAGCTTCCTCATCTTTTAAGTGGGAGTAATAGTAGTGCCTTGTCTGCAGGGAATAATAACAGTTGTGAGAGTCAAACAAGGGCGTGGAACAGGCTCAGTGAGTGACTATCTTTGTCCCCAAGCTGTTTACTGACAGCTCTTAAGCTTCTGTAACAAAGGCTGCTGGTTTCCATGAAGGGGAGCTGGTAATAGGATTCCTCAGAGGTTTTTGTTTTTGTTTTTGTTTTTAAAAAAAACACATTTATTCAGCATCATGATCAGACTATTACATTTAGCAATCAACAGCATGGGTGCAAAAAAAAAATTTACATTAAAACCCTTTGTTGGAATGCTTTACACTTTCCACAGAACAAAAACTAAAATAACCTGTTATACAATTAGTCACAAATACAGTCCTTGAGATTTTTTGCCCATACACATGAGTATTGTCTAAAACATGTCCTCTTTGTAGCAGCTAGGCCCTGCCACCACTGTGCTTGGCTGAGTTCACAAATCTGTTGTACCCTGTAGCTTCCCTGTCAATTCTCTGGCTCTCCTCTCCTGCTGAGCTTTGTTTCCTGGCAGTAATTAAAACCTTCTGCCGCTGCCATAGCTACTGCTGCCACTGGAACCACCATAGCCACCATGGTTTCAGGGTTTGGCGACGTATTGGCCCCTACCACCACAGAGGCGAGAACTTCTGCCTCCAAAGTCTCCTCCTTTCACGGGTCCAAAATTTGCAGATTGATTGTTGTAATTGCCAAAATCATTGTAGCTTCCACCACTTCCAAAATTGCTTCCATCACTACCGAATCCATTATAGCCATCCCCACTGCCACCATATCCACTGCCACCGCGGCTGCCACCAAAGGCATCTCGACCACTGAAGTTTCCTCCACAACCAAAGCTGTCATTCCCACCAAAACCGCCTCCACGACCACCACCAAAATTTCCAGAACCACTTGGACCTCTTTGGCTGGATGAAGCACCAGCCATCTCTCGCTTAGATAGGGCTTTCCTTTCTTCACAGTTGTGGCCATTCACAGTGTGGTATTTCTGAATGACAATCTTGTCTATAGAGTCATGGTCATCAAAGGTTACGAAAGCAAAGCCTCTCTTTTTGCCACTGCCTCGGTCAGTCATGATTTCAATCACTTCAATTTTTCCCATACTGTTCAAAATAATCTCTTAGGTGATGTTCTTCAGTGTCTCCTTTAATGCCACCAACAAAAATCTTTTTCACAGTTAAGTGGGCACCAGGTCTTTGAGAATCTTCTCTTGAGACGGCCCTCTTTGGTTCCACAACTCTTCCATCTGCCTTGTGTGGCCTTGCCTTCATGGCTGTACCCACCTCCTCCACAGTGGCATACGTGACAAGCCCAAAGCCTCTGGAGTGCCTGGTGTTTGGATCCCTCATTACCACACAATCTGTGAGCGTCCCCACTGCTCAAAGTGGCTCCTCAGACTCGCATCGGTTGTTTCAAAGCTCAAACATACGATGAAGAGCTTCTGCAACTGTTCGGGCTCTTTGGGTGACTCTGACTTAGACATGACGGCAGTGGAGGGGGGAGACTTCAACGATGCTTACTCGGCGGCATCCACGGGCAGAAAGCTCCTCACAGGTTTTGAATTTGAGAACTGAAGCATAGAACTGGCCTTTCGCCCACAGAAGCAGAATGCACAGCAGCCCGATAGAGGTAAAAATGTGCAAATTTAGGCTCTTCAAATTCTTGCCTGGGGCTTTTGTTTGTTTAGTTAAACAAGAGAACAGTAATCTTTGCATCTTTGCTTAAGTATTTTCAACAGAAACCTAATCAAGTCAGAGCAGAAGATAAATTCACCAGGAATCATCATCTACTCCCTACAATCTCGCCAGCTCACACCCATGCTAGACTGCAACTGAAATATTTGTGTCTTATATTTTTTCAATTTGTACTTTTTACTTAGTAAAGTGATCTAAATTCTTTTTTTTCCCCCTTTTTCATCCAAATCTATTTGATACAACAACTTCAGTGAAACTCTCCTCCCAGCCAGGTGCTGGGCTGGAGCTGGAAACACAGGCATGAAGAAACCCAACACCTGGCCTTATAGTGATCAGACAGCTCTCAGCATTTTAAAACAATAAGACATGGTGGCTGCGAACATTTTCCTACCTCAGAAGTAGTACCCTTTCATAAAGAAGCTCAAAGCTCCTGGGCCATAAAGCCTAGAATGTGGCACTTGTGACACTGTCACTTTCTTCAGGGACAGAGACACTGATTCTAAGCCATAAGCACAACCTGCTAGGAATCTGCCATCAGCTTTTTTTTCACAAATGGACTGTTGGATTGTGAAAAACCTGCTTTTACTTCAAAGGACGCTGAGCAGCTTAATAGCTTGAAGGCTCTCAGGAGACAATGAGAGATTGTAGCCACAAGTTTATCTTCCTCACTAACTTTTCTGTGTTAAGGAACCATGGTTGGAAATGTAAGGTTAAGACAGCTAAATCCCCCTACAATTGGACAAAGTGTGTTTAGGTATCCAGATTATTCTCCCTGTAAAGCCATTCTCATTCTTTCTCCTACCTGCAACCCTGAAGAGAAAAGAAATTTCAATTCTAAAATACAGAGATTTGTCTTTAACTACCCATGGCAAATACAGAAGATAGTGTCAAATCCTTGCAGAGCAAAGACCGTGTCACAGTCAACAATACATGGCCAACCCTAGCCCGGGGGCCACCTCAACATCTGTTCAGTAAGGGTTTGTTAAGTGAATGAAGAAATAATTGCCAACTCTTTCAGTAGGGAGGTTAAGTCAGAGAATTATTTTAAGTAGGGTAACCAACCATCCAGTTTTGTCTGGGACAGAGGGCTCTCCCAGGATTTTAATGCTAAAACCAAGTCCCAGGCAAAACAGGACGACTTGGTCACCCTACTTAACAACGGCTTTCCAGAAACATCCAGGAGTCAACATTATAGGCTCAGATGTTTTTGAACTGATTTGTTGGAGTTTGGTTGACTTTTCAGTATTTTAGGAACAAAGGAAATAGTTCCCTAATTTGGGCCAACAAAATACAGATAGCCCTGCTGTTCACTTTGTAACACTGCTTCTTCGTACTCTTCCTTCACCTGACCCACACCAAGGCTGAAGACCTCCTTCCAAGCCACACACACTCTTGCGCTGAAAACACTTAGAAAATATGCCTTTGGCCCTCTCGTGACCACATAAAACACAATTTGGAAATTTAGAATATGTTGAATGAAAAAATGATGTCTGCACCTCACTTTCAAATAGTAAGCCAAAAAAAAAGTTGCTCTAGATATAGATTTAGCTTTAAATATATATAAGTATAGGCAAAGCAAATGCAGCAAAATGTTAATGGCTATTGAATCTCTTTGGTAGGAGTATGAGTAAAATTCATTGTAACATTCTTTCAACTTTTCTGTATTTTTGAAAATTTTTAAAAATTAAATGTTGAAGGCTGGAGGAAGAGTGAATCTGAGCAAGAGACTCTTTTCAGCATATATCTATGAATTCCCACTAAAGTTCTATTCCTACATTGACTTTGATAAAGTGATTTCAAATTATTTTATTTTGATAAAGTGATTTTCAAATCTTTGCATGCAAAGATTTTGTGCACATTTTCTAAGAAGGAGACACTTCCACAGGTAAAGGGTGGAGGTGAGGAGTAGTACTTATTTATTGCTGGTAGATGCCAATGTGTTGGGCACCTGGGATTTGGAAGCTATGGCCATGGGTGTTATTATAACTTTTAGCAAAACAGTGTGTTTCACTTTTGCTTCAACAGCAGTGGTGGCAGCAACAGCCTAGAAGAGTAATCCAAGACTTTGGGTTGTCATTATCAATTCTAGAGGGTATTCCTCTCCATTTCAGAGGTGGCAACAAGATAAAAGTAAGGGAAGGGAAGCTGTTGGTATATATGTTTGGCTTAGGTTTGGCAACATATAACAGAAAACGCAGGTGACAATGACTTAAACCAGCAAATGTTTATTATCTTCACATAAAAGAAGTTCAGAAATAGTCTTAGAAGGTGACATCATTAATCTATCAGAGAACTATGTTTATTTTATCTTTTTTTAAAATAAATTTATTTATTTAATTTATTTATTTTTGGCTGCTTTGGATCTTCGTTGCTGCGTCGGGCTTTCTCTAGCTGCAGCGACCAGGGGCTACTCTTTGTTGCGGTGCACGAGCTTCTCATTGTGGTGGCTTCTCTTGTTGCGGAGCACAGGCTCTAGGGGCCTGGGCCTCAGTAATTGTGGCACATGGGCCCAGCTGCTCCGCGTCATGTGGGATCTTCCCGGACCAGGGCTCGAACCCGTGTCCCCTGTATTGACAAGCTGATTCTTAACCACTGTGCCACCAGGGAAGCCCCAAAAAAGACACTTCTACGAAAGTTAAAATATAATGTTACATTTATTCTAAATAACAAGCCCTTAATTCAAAAGAGATATACAATTTTTTAAAGAGAAAATTCATTTCTTCCCTTCAACCACCAACTAAATAAATGTTGAACAAACATGGGAAGTCCGTTGGTTTGGGGGAGTTCCATATTGCTACCCTACTTTGGGCACCACATGTCTATAACCAGCCCTGGCTCACCATATCTACCCCCCCCCAATATATGTATATATTTTCTTTTGGTTTCGCGTGAATGCATTTGATTCCTTTATTCAACAAGCATATATTGTATGTCGACTGCATGTCAAGTACTGTCCTAGGTACTCTCAAATATTATCACATTTTATCTTTATAGCAAACCTTTCAGGTTGTTTACAAATGAGAAAATTCATTTCAGAAGCTAACTTCCCAGACTCCCAGACACAATATTAATTTAGTGAATTGATTTTTTTTCCTCATCACATTCCAAAAAGGATTTAAGGCGTTTCCATTAAAAATAAAATTCTACATCTAATGTATGGAGTTTCTGAGTAATGATGGTGCATTGGACAGATGTGTTTACCTTGGCTCTCCCATGGAGGCCCACAAAAAGACAGCAATGGAGTTCTGTTAAAGAGACTCATAATTTACACAAAGTCAGTGGGAGAGGAAACAGCAGCAACAGCATGTGGAAAGTGGTAAAAAGCAGCTGGCTTGGTCAACTCAAGAGAGCCAAGAGCCAAACCAGAGGAGGGGAAGCCCAGAAACCACCAGCATTGCCTTGCAGAATTTCACAAAATCTCAGAAACAAACAGCACCAGGTACCTCTGAAATCGAGGGTAAAATCAGAGTTAAAAACAGGACGGTGGCTTGAAAAATCTGTTAAGAAACATTAGATCCCTTCCCCAACCTCAGCAAAATGGTGTACGTTTATTTTGAGAAAATGGTGGGCTGGAGAGACTCTGCCCCAGAACACCAGAGTGAGGTTTGAGGTACCGCACTGGAAACAGGAGGATTTAGGAAGGCTGTCCGCTGAATCTGGAGATGCTCCCAGGTCCCTCCCTCACCGGCAGCCAGGTCCTCCACCAAGGACTGGGACATTCTTCTCTGGGGATTCTAACCAGTCATAGAAAATAATCCCACATATACTGACACTGTAGACCTGCAGTGAAATGTGCCACACCATGATACTTAAGTGGAGTCTGCCACATAGAGGGTTTGCAGTCAGCATTTAGTCCCTCATTCATAAACATGGACAAACAGCCACGGACTGAAACTGAACACTTGCGGAAAGCTTCTAACATGAAAAAAGAAAGCCCCAAACTAACAAACAGAAGAACGAAACTTAGAGGAAACAGAAAATATGTGGGGAGGGGCGGGGGGAGACTTAAAAGAAAATAATTTCACTAAGATCTTCAAAGGAAGAGAAGCTATTTTCCACAGGTCCCAAGAACAGAATGTTATTAAAAAAAAAAAATTCAGGAAACAGGAGAGTTGCAATATACAGTTGAGGAGTGTCATAAACAGACTTCCAAAAATGTCCCCACGAGATCCCCACCCTCCAGTTATGCAAACACTAATCTTGGTACTACTGTGAAGGGACTTACAAGTGCAATTAAGGTTACTAATCAGCCGATCTTAAAGAAAGGAAACGATCCTGGATTACCAAGTAAGGCCCAAAGTAATCACATGAGCCCTTAACTACAGAAGAGGAATCCCAATGATTAAGTGAGATTTGAGATGTGAGAGGGCTGTGCAGTGTAGGGGCCTCAGGTAAGGACACTACCTGAGAAAGGCCTCTAGGTGCTCATGGAAAGCATGAGAAGGAATGTGGGTAGCCTCTAGGAGCAAAGATCAGCCCCTGGCTGACAGCCAGTAAGGAAAAGGGGACTGACTTCAGTCCTACAACCACAAGGAATGGAATTCTGCCACCAACCTGAATGAGCTTGGAAGCAGGTTCTTCCCAAACCTTCAGATAAGAGCTCAACCAGCCAACAACTTGATTTCCACCTTGTGAGACACTAAGCAAAGACCCAAATGAGCCATGCTGTGCCCAGACTTCTGACTCCTAGAAACTAAGATCATAAATGGGTGTTGTTCCAAACCTCTAAGTTTATAGTAATTTGTTATGACAGCAATAGGAAGCTAATACATTGAGATCCTACAAGAAACAGAAATTAATAATAGAGAGAACGAAAACCAGAGTCATGAGATTCCGTGAGAGGACTGACCCAGAAGGTGCAAAACCTAAATAAAATCATTAAAAAGGGAACTCAGAAAATGCAAGAGAGGAGATTATTGAAGAAACAGAGAAAAATGCCCTTCAGTGGGGGGATTGGGGAGGAGGGATAGATTGGGAGTCTGGGATTGACATGTACACACTGCTATATTTAAAATAGGTAACCAACAAGGACCTACTGTATAGCACAGGGAACTCTGATCAATGCTCTGTAATAACCTAAATGGGAAAAGAATTTGAAAAAGAATAGATACATGTATATGTAGAACTGAATCACTTTTCTGTACACCTGAAACTAACACAACATTGTTAATCAACCATACTCCAGTGTAAAATAAAAATAAAAAGACAAGAAAAGAAAAATGACCTTCATTTGAAGGATGTGAGTTCTCACATTACAAAAGTCCAACACAGTGGATGGAAAAAGACCCTGGAAATGCCCATTATTTTCCTAAAATTTCGGAACACTCGGAACAGAAAGAAAACCCAACAAAGCTTCCAGAGAGAAAAAACAAGTCACATCAAAGGATCAAAATCAGAATGGCTTTGGACTTCACAGCTGAAATGCTGGAACCTAGAAACCAATGGACCAAAGTCCTCAAAATCTAAGGAAAAACTATTTCTAGCCTAGAATTCTAGAACCGGCCAAATTATCAGTGAAGTATGATGGTAGACTAATGACATTAGACTAGTTAGCTCTCATGAATGTACCTCCCAGCATCATTCTCAGATGCTTCAACAAAACCAGGACTTTAACCCTGGGAGAGGAAGAGACAGGATTCAGGAGCCACGGGGACGGGGACGGGGGAGGCAGGAAGTGCTGGTCTTATAATAAACTTTGTAGAAATATCAGACCCTTAAGATTTGATTAAAATAAAAATGGAAAAATAGGCATATTGTAAAAACAGAAGAATAAATAAATGAGGAAACGGATTGAAGAAAACAATCTGGGGTAAACTTAATATCTCAAATGCATACTGTCTGGCCTAAATTAATTCCAAGAGCTAGACCACAAATTTGGCTTCATTCTTCCAAGGTGCTGAGATACACAGTCAGTTACAAGATTTATAGTGTCCATAGGACAAATACACCACAGCTGTTCAACAGAAATGCAGCTTTTCCTAATACCTGAGACAAATTTTTCCTGTAGGTCCTCATAAAAAAGACACTACATAATGTGGTAGTCGGTGTCCTTGAAACTATCCCAAAGATGTATACAGCAGTAACTTTTCCCATTGCTCTTTCTTATCATGTCCATCAAAATAGGCGGATGGCAAAAAAATGGAAACACAATTTAGAATAAGTGCCTGAGAGGAAAGTGCATGTTCCAAGGGTAACATTAAAAATGCTTGTCCTTCAATCAGTCCTCGATGAGCATTGCTTCTCACAACCTGAGATTTTTTTTTTTTCTTGCATCTCCATACTTACCCCAGGTTGGGATTTAGAAACATGAGGCAGATCAGACAAACTCAGGTAGGCAAAGGGTCTGAGATTTTTATCCTACTTGCAGGCTAACCATTTAGCCGGCCACAGTTTCATGTGTGCTGACAGAAGACAATCCTGGGTTAGGGACAAAGGACTGTATTACAGCAACAACAGTAGTCAGAGTATCAGCATTTGTGCTGGTTCGCCAAACCTCAATTCCCACAGGACAATGCAACGAGGGCCAGATGATACCTGCACATACTCTGGGTTGAAATACTCTGTGTTTAGGAAAACTGCATCTTTTATAATGAGCAGTATGTCTCCCTTTTGCTCTCAAGAAAGACACTATCTCTAGCTTCCAAGGTTGTAAGCAAACCTGTTCTTTGCTCCAGCGGCAGAGACTTCATCTTCCAAAACCTTTCTACAACATCCATGAAAAGATAGTCTAGAACAAACTTGCAAGATAAGTGCAAGTTGTGCAGAAACGCAACAGAACCATGGAAAACTGCCTGCCAAGAATGAGTGGGTAGGAGGAATGATAGAAGGCAGATTTCAAGAGGAAGGCTCAAGAGAAGGCTGTGGAGTCCCAAGTAAAAATGTATACCAAGCCTCAACAAGATGTGAAGTTCAGATCATAACAATAGTTGCCACTGGTACAAACAAATGGAGCACCTTTCTGCTCCCAGGTGGCTCTACACCCTAGGGCCTGGCTCTCTTCCTCCAGCTGGCAACTGGAGGAAGGATGGAACAGAGAAGTGCAAAGGGCACAGGCCAAGTGTCTCCAAAGGAAGGTTCCCAAAAACTGCTACAAACTTCGCGCTACAAACTTTGTGCTTATATCCCATTGGCCAGAACTCAGTCCCATGGTCACTATGACCTGCAGGGGAGGCTGTGAAATGTAGTCTTTATTCTGAGCAGCTACGTGCCATGCTTTGAGCTCTATCACTACAGAAAGAGGGGATCACTACAGTCTCTGCCACACCTTTCAAGGCATTTTCCAAAACAAGGAGTTCCTTTGGGGTAGCAAGAGTGCCTTTGCTACCCCAAAGGAACTCTGGGCCACTGCTAAAATACATGTTTTAAACTTGGCACACTAGAATTCTGTGTAAAGACCCTTAGAGATCTCCTAGTGCTACCTGCTAATATTATAGGCAAGATACATGAGTGTTATTTATGCCAGACTATATGCAAATTAGCAATAGATTTTAATTGGTTTAATGCACATTCATTTGGCAAACATTTATTGAGCACCAGCTGTGTACCACACACCATGTTCAGTGTGATCATCTCACTTAAGGAGCAACAACTTTCCATTGGGACTCACAGCTGTACACCCCAGGCCAAGCTTCATAAAGAATTTTCATATCACAATACCTTCAGAGTTGTGTTTTCATTTTACAAATCAGGAAGCCAGAGGCTCAGAGTAATGAAGTAGTTTGAAAAAAATTAAGCATAGAATTAGGTTGTAGAAAAGGAACGTATATCCCAAGTCTTCCTTTTCTTTCCTAGCCTGGTGTTCTGTGCCAAGGTGTGTTCTTCCATTATGCCATTCCCTTCTCAACATACTAGCCAAAAAGTGGATAAATGACTTGATCAGTTTGTGTTTTTTCTTTGGTTTTTATTCTCAGAAGATTTCTTATATAAGATTTCCTGAATTTCTAAATGTTTTCGTTTGACTGGGACGATTAAAGTTATGGTAACTCTTTCTCATCAACTTTAATATTGGCTTTGATTTAGAATACATTGTTTGGGGCTTCATATTATTTTAAGATTACATTACAAATTTCCACAACAATCTGTAACCAAAAGATGGGAAGATGCTCTCCCTACAATGCTTATTTCAAATGCACTGCGGGAAGTGGAGTCAAGCAAACTGGACCTTGTTTATCAGTCCCAAGGGGCACATAACATTTCTAAGAACTGAGCAAAATAATAGGTAATTCGGAGCATCTACAGTATTCCCATAAGAATAAATTTTCTATACCCTCTAAGTCTTCATCTTTCTGGCCTGGAGTCTCCCGTTTCGTTAAACATCGTATACTACACCCAAACCTCTGAATCTTGGGAAGTACATATTTTTTTAAATGACTTCACTCACGTAAAAGTCTAACTTTTGGAAGAAAGCAGATTAAGTCCACTTTCCACTTTTATAGAAGTGAAAGTTGTTTTAACTTCTCAAGGAAGTCTTGAAAACAAAAAAAAGATGTTATATTGAGTAGAGGCAATTCTAAAATCATATCATTACTGTTATTTTCTCTGTGACAAAACTTCAATAAATGCCATAAAGTGTTATTCATTGCCAAGGGAATTTCTAGACACTTTTAAATTCCCAGCAACCTCTAACTTCAGATGGCAAGAATAGAAATCTTGGTGTTGGGAAGACAGCTGGCCCAATCAGATTTATATCTGCCTCTGTCCAGACTTTCTTGGGCATCTAATTCCACAGTAAACAATCACTACCACTTCTCAGGAATTTACTCTTTGCCTTTTTACTGGTCTGAGGCCTTAATATTTATTGTCTTATTTAATGTTCCCTACAGATTATGTGGTAGGTACCATGTGGCTGAAGGTACCATATTCAAACTGCAGCTGAAGAATGCTCAGCTAGTAAAGGAACTGAGTGTAGATGCAGCCACATACAAATGACTGTTAATCTCCCTAACATATAAACTTACAAATCAAATAATAAGGATAATTGAAATGTGGACAAACGACAAAAATATGGAATTCACAAATGAAGCAATACATGGGACCAATAAACACATGGAAAGGTATTCAAAGTCAGTTGAATCTATCAAAATTGCCTAAGCAATTTAAAAAACTCATCAGTTTTGGGGACACTTCTTGATAGAACTAATTAAAGAAAAAATCTATCCCATAATAGAGAGGATCGTTTAAATGAACATAATTAAATTTCACAAGATGTGCTTGAGAACTCTGGGTATTACAGACTGTTAAAACTGCATCAGTGGGACCAAGATGGAATAGACGCATTTCTCCCTATTCCTCCCTCTAAGTACAGCCAAAGCCCTGGGCATTATATATAAAACAAACACCAGAAAACCTGAAGGGTGGAAAGAAAAAGGTAGCCCATCTAGAGAATTTGAGACCCAAGGAACAACACGATGGTGAGTTCTCTGGTTTTTGTGTGGTATATTCTGGACTAGATGCTAGAGAAGCTGGCAACCCAGAGAGGCCAATGGCAGCAAGTAAAGCTCTCTCTGGCTGAAGGACTAGAAAAGAGGCAGGCTAGCGAGACAGAAAACTTTTAGACAATAACCACCCTATCCCAGCCAAACACCACAGAAAAAAACATGGCCCCACCACCATCCATGCAAAGGTCAACTGGGGACCCGGACTTCAACCCTTGAGCAGCTGTAACAAGACACACTGTGTCAGTAGGGTCCATGTCATTTTCCTGGTATGTAAAAACCTCCCAAACTAAAAGAAAAGGGACAATTCAAATAGCAGTTTTCCTGGACTCTCAAGGCAGAATAACAAATCCTTTTGCAAGTCAGGTGGCTCTCATATCTCTGCTTTCAACAAAAACAAAGGAGTTAGAAGTAGTGGCAGGGCCTGCTGGTGGTCCCTGCAAATGGGAGGGGGTCATACAGTCTTTTAGGGTTCAGACTCTTTTTAGGGTATAAACTGTTAGGGTTTAGGGATTACTACCATAGAGGCCTGTGCAGAGTCTCCTTCTCTGCTATAGCTGGTCACGCTCTGACTTCATATTTGAAACCGTTGTGCAATTTTTCACATTGCAGTTGCCCCAGCCTCTACAAGGCTCCCAGTAGCCAGCATATTTCATGAATAAGGAGTAAAACCTACAGATCTCTGTCCAGTCCTCTATGATTGCATAGTTTGGGTGTTCCAATTCTATCATACTTATTCACAAAGTTCCCACGAACATGCTGACTGCTGGGATGGGGTCTAAACTGCACCTATCATCTGGGTCTTATCACCTTTCATCCTGCTCCACAAATTCCTCCTCCCCCATCTCTTATATTCCTTTTTACCCACTATCCTCGGGTCCTTCCTCACCTTTGGCTCTTCCCCATCAGTGCAGTAACAAATATCCTGCCTCAATATTTCTCCACCAAACTATTGTCCCATTGCACCTTTCCTGTCTCAATCCAACAACCTGTAGTCTCTACTCAGTCTTCCACTAACTCAAAGTTTCATTCCGATTTTAAATTTTAAAGTGTTCATAAGTGCACGAACACGAGCAAAATGAAAATATTTTCATTGTAAACATATCAAATATTCTAGAAATAGAGTCAAAAGTCAAAGCATTTCTTCACCCAGTGCTACTCCCAACCTTTCCATTACACTTTCCCATATAAAATTTGGTGTGGTTCCTTCCACACTTTCATCTAGGTATTTATACACAGGTATGTTACATATATAGTTTCATGTCGCAAGGCATATCCCTCTTTCCCATGAGTTGTTCTGGAAAGTTATATATATATGGATTCCTTTTCTTCTTGAACATTGCATGGTGTGTTGTAGAAAGGGTGCGCCATGATTTCCTATTAATGGGCTTGAGATTATTTCCAATTTTCTTTCCCGTTGATGGACTTTCAGGTTATCTCTATTTTTCCCCTTAAAAACAGTATCATAATGATCAGCCTTCTATGTAACTTTGCTCACCTCAAAGTTCATCTGAGGAGAGTGGGGAAGAAGGAGTTAAAAGTACCTGGCCTTTGGTTCTGAGGAAAGGAAGAAGGCAGGTGACACATAAACTCCTTGTAAATGTGCTGAAAACTTGACCTCCTGGCTAATAGACTAATGATATTTGCTAGATCTCTTATCTATGGAATGCTCTTAGTAGGATATGGCTGGTGAAGAATTGTTTATGGTAAATAAAGTTAGAATTTATGGATTCATGAGGCAAGACTCCTGAGAAAGTCACACAAGCTGTATAACTATATAGGGTACAAAATGGTAACGTTGCCTTACCTCCAGGTTCCCTGCTGTGTGAGATGTCCCACAAACCTCATGTGAGATCTATTACTTGTCCAAAGTAGGAATGAAAGACCCAGGAGGTATGCAGGATTTTGTACACTTCCTGCTTAGCCAGTGCCTTGATCACTTGTGTTCTTGAAATTATGAGTAAAGCTCTATATGGATAAAACCTCTGATGCATGCAAGTCTGATGTGACAGTCTGATCCTGTGTGTTAGCTCAGAGATTACTGGAGGTTACCAAGTTACTATCCAAGAAGGCTGTAGCAGTTTCTATTCTCACCAAGAGTATGGGTTTCTCAGCAACACTGACTAGTTCCAACAATTCAAGGGCCAATAACCCACTGCCATTTAAATTCGTATTTTTGTTTATTAATGTCATTTTTTCATTTGTTGGTTCTTCGAATCTGCGTGTGTGTGTGTGTGTGTGTGTGTGTGTGTGTGTGTGTGCGCGCGCACATTTTCTACTAGTATTATTTGCCCCTCTTTCTTAGGTTAAATTTTCTTTTTCTTAGTAATTTGAGAAACATCATACTATGATGATAAAGTATGTGGATTCTAGGTTCAAATCCTGGTTTGCCACTTGCTAACAGGCATGTTGCCTTAGAAAAGTTACCTAAGTTCTAGTTTCCTCACTGAATGCCCATACCATAAGGTCATGTGAAGATTATGAGATAATGCATGCAAAACACCAAGAATATCATCTGGTACATAGTAAATGCTTAAACGATGATAGCCGGCCAAAGGAGCTCTTTATATATTTTGTGTATTAATTCTTTGATTATTAAATGTGTTGTGAATATTTTCTCCTAGTCTGGGGCTTATGTTTTAAATTTGCTTAAACTTTGTTTAAATTTGTCAGGAAGGAAATTTTTTATGCAATCAAATCTGTCATTCTTTTCCTCTGTGTAACCTGATATTTCATCTGAATGATTTTATCGAATTGACCATTTCAAATTTCAGTTGTTTTCTTTAACCCACTTTTTGATTTTGTGGTCAAATCTTAAGAGCCTTTTTTGGTCTCAGCAGACATCACTCTTGTATTTCTTTCATGGAAGATAATCATCAGCCACTCCTTTTTCACTTTTCCCCTAAAGATCATGTTCTTTTTGTTCTTGCTTCTCTTTCCACCATCATACTCCCTGGATGATCTTATCGACTCTAATGGTTTCAACAATCCCCCTAGGCATATAACACTGACATTTTCAGAGCAGTATTTCCCACGGTTTATGAGGTATTTCTTTTTATTTTAATTAATTTTTATTGGAGTATAGTTGCTTTACAATGTTGCATTAGTTTCTGCTGTACAGCAAAGTGAATCAGCTATACGTATACATATATCCCCTCTTTTTTGGATTTCCTTCCCATTTAGGTCACCACAGAGCACTGAGTAGAGTTCCCCCTGATATACAGTAGGTTCTCATTAGTTATCTATATTATACATAGTAGTGTATATATGTCAATCCCAATCTCCCAATTCATCCCACTCCCCCCTTCCCCCCTTGGTATCCATACGTTTGTTCTCTACACCTGTGTCTCTATTTCTGCTTTGCAAATAAGTTCATCTGTATCATTTTTCTAGATTCCACATATAAGCAACATTATACGATATTTGTTTTTCTCTTTCTGACTTACTTCACTCTGTATGACAATCTCTAGGTCTATCCATGTCTCTGCAAATGGCATAATTTCATTCCTTTTTATGGCTGAGTAATATTCCATTGTATATATGTACCACATCTTCTTTATCCATTCCTCTGTTGATGGACATTTAGGTTGCTTCCATGACCTGGCTATTGTAACTAGTGCTGCAATGAACATTGGGGTGCATGTGTCTTTTTGAATTACGGTTTTCTCAGGGTATATGTCCAGGAGTGGGATTGCTGGGTCATATGGTAGTTCTAGTTTTAGTTTTTTAAGGAACCTCCATACTGTTCTCCATAGCGGCTGTATCAATTTACAACCCCACCAACAGTGCAAGAGGGTTCCCTTTTATGAGGTATTTCTAACATATGTTCCACAATCACCTTAAATTTCTTCTAAAACTGAACTTTATATACCCTCTATACATATACTAAGATATAATGTTTGCTAAGGAATACTGTTGTGCCTTTTTCTTTCACTTACAACAAACAGTATGTATGAAATATTTTTAATGAACAAAAGAATAGAAATATGTTGATGTAATATGCACAGAATCTCTCCAGGAGGACACGGCAAAATTGGCAAAAGTGGCTATGACAAGAGGAAAAGACATACTTTTCACCTTAACTTCTTTGTGTCTTTTGAATTTTGTATAATGACATATAATGCCTATTCAAAAATAAACACAAGGGCTTCCCTGGTGATGCAGTGGTTAAGATTCTGCCTGCCAATGCAGGGAACACGGGTTCAAGCCCTGGTCCAGGAAGATCCCACATGCCGCGGAGCAACTAAGCCCGTGCGCCACAACTACTGAGCCTGCACTCTAGAGCCCACGAACCACAACTACTGAAGCCCACGCGCCACAACTACTGAAGCCCATGCGCCTACAGCCCGTGCTCTGCAACAAGAGAAGCCACCACATTGAGAAGCCCACGCACCACAACGAAGAGTAGCCCCCGCTCGCCGCAACTAGAGAAAGCCCGCGCACAGCAACACAGCCATAAATAAATAAATAAATAAATAAATAAATAAATTTATTAAAAAAGAAATTTAAAAAATAAACACAAATCTACAAATAAATGAAAGGGGCCCTGTCATCAATCCCACCAAACCTATACCCTGTTTTGGCTGGTGATGTTACTTATCTACTCAGTCTCTGCTAAGCACTTGGGAATCATCCTCCACCTCCTCGAATGTGCATCCAAGTACCATATTCTATTGAAATGCCTCAGAAATGGATCCTTCATCCACCTCCTGATTCAACAGTGACTCTAAGAACACACAATGGGCTGAGCACTGGGCTAGAGGTAAAAAGATGAATGAAATGCCCTCACCAAGTCAGTACCATCCCCTCAAGAAGCCTGCAGCCTAGGATGCAGGGCAGCCGCATGGCACATTTTAATAATATTTCTTAAATAGCTGATTCCTTAAGCCATTTGCAAGTATTTATTTAGGTAGGAGATCATAAAATATATTTTTATAATACACATAACAAAAAACACATTTGAATGAATAAAAAATAAAATGACAGGAGGTGACAGAATTTAGTGTTTATAAATGAGGCCATCAATAACTTTAACAATTCAGAGAAGAAGTTGAAAGTGTACTGAAAGTTGAGACCATGCTTTACATTTACAATATTTTATAATTTTAAAAAAGGCATTAGGCTTTTAAAGGTAATACATGACTTAACAGTTTCTCAAGTGATTTTCATAATGGGTGTCTAGACACTGTCATACACTGATGTGAAAAAGAAAAAAGACAAGAACTTAGGCAAGCAAAGTATTAGTCATAGTAGCTTGGTAACATTTACTTTTCTTATATAAAGATTCTTCAATTTACATTTGTTCTTGTTACAGGAACAGAAAGAACTAATTTGCCAAGTATATCTGAGGAGTCTGTAAGCTATAGAGCAAAAATAGTTATTTTTAAAAGCCTGTATTCCATGAAAATGTGCACCACACAGCATTTATAGTAACTGAGTAAATGTAAACCATGTGATTATTAAGTCTTCTAAATAAAACATTTAACCCCCAAATCTCACACAATAATATGCCCTATGTCCACATCTCTTATTTGAAGGCAGCCTTAAGCATCAGACTAATAAACATTTGCTACTGTGAAAAAGTTCTTACCTCCATTACTAAAAATGTTTCTGCAAGGTCCCTTAGAATTTTTTTTCAGTACTCTAGTAACAAGATATATCATGATCAATAAATGATCACAACCTTTAGAAAAAAGTACTGAGGCTAGAGAAAGAATGATCAAGTGTGAGGTTTCTGTCTCCAACCCTGGAAGACCTTTCTACTTTGAGACCCACAGCTCCAGGAAGACAACTCAAAATTTCTTACTTTAAAAAAAATATTTTAACATGAATAATTGAATAATTAGATTTCTAGGAAAATGAGGTTTTTATATTAAAATTTAGCAAAATCAACTATAATAAATTTTTTCTTCCAATCATTTATGAATAACAGAAGAGAAATCGGGTGAAGTTTTACATACAAAAGATATAAATACTGCATAATATGTAGTGAATGAATATTGGCACATACCCTTTTGTATTTAAAGCATAAAATGCAACCAGCAAAACTGATGCTCTTAAGAAACATTTATGACATAAGTCAGAAAACCTCTATATGACTTGGAAATGTCCCACAGTTTAAGGCTTTCCAATAGGTTTATAGCAAGCATCAGGTTGCCAGAGGCGAATATCAACAAGAACTTGATTGAGTTTTTGCATCCAGAGATCCCGCTCTTCCTTGGTGTCTGCAGACAGCCAGTTCCTACATGAACAAACAAAAAGATCAGGATCCTTTCCCCCATTCCATATCTCCAAGTACTCTTGCTGGGGCGGGATGGGGGGTTGGGGAGCGGAGCCTAAATAGTAAAAGGAGTAACTCTTTACCAACTTTTAATGCAGCGGTCCCCAACCTTTTTGGCACCAGGGACCGGTTTCACGGAAGACAATTTTTCCATGGCCGGCGGCGGGGAGGTGGTTGAGGCGGTAATGCGAGCGATGGGGAGCGGCAGATGGAGCTTCTCTCGGTCACCCGCCGCTCACCTCCTGCTCTGCGGCCCGGTTCCTAACAGGTCGCAGACCGGGGCTTGGGGACCCCTGTTTTAATGGATGCTAAATCAAGAGACCCAGAGTAAAGTGCTTCTCCAATTACAACAAAAGAAAATCATCTTGCAGGTTGGTTAGCTGAACCATAACTCACACTGATTACATTTGGGAAATGACAGAGTTTCACACCAAAGACAGTAACTAATCTTGTACAGGTGGTCTGACTGGGCAGTTTGGTGGTGCAGGACAGCCACTGAGCATGGGTCACTTCTTAGAAGAGCAAGCGCACCACAGGCCTGAATATGGGAGCCCCCCCCAGATCCCTCAGACTCAGGGTCCCCAAGAACTGGAATCACAGACTCATGAACCTTCACCTGGCCTTATCGATAATACTATTTTGTACTGTCTCCCATTATTCTTGTCCCACTGTATTAGTAGAGCACAGTATTTACAGTAAATGATCTGAAGATCCTAAGACTTTGTCTATCCTAATCTCTTTGTTCATATCAGGAATCTCTTCTTTGTATCCATATTTAGCTACAAGTTGAATATCCAGTTGATGCAGCAGGTGAGGGTGGGGGGAAAGGGGAATTCCCTAATTCACAAGCCAGACCATTCCTCTAGAGGACAGCCAGGTGTTAGAAGTATGTTGTACTGTACTCATTCTCCATCTTTATAATTTCTCCCCATTGGTACTAGAAATGGTATAAGCGTGAATAAGCAGTGAGTTGATCATCTATTAGTCAACGGAGAGAACACAATACTTACAGTAATGATAGTGATCATTCGTTGAGCTCATTCCATGTGCATGACACCATGCTAAGTGTGTCTACTCATTAACCTCTACTGTCGTTCTGTGGAGTTTATTCTTCTCCTCTGACACAGGAGATTTCAGAGGGCTAGCAAAGTTAAGTAACTTGCCATGGTCACGTTTGGTAAGTCACTGAGTCAGGATTTAAACATAGGTCTGTTGACTTCAAAGTTCAACTGTATAATACTGCCTCCCCATGTGATGAAACATTTCTAGTTCAAATGTATAATCTATATTTCAAAGTAGGCAATATTGATCAGATGATAAATATTTTGTATTGAAGGAGGGAAAGATAGCAAGGTTGGTTAGTAGAAATAAAAACGAGATACATTAAATTTAGATAAAAGGCATAGGTCAAAAAGGCCCTGGGGAGAAACATAAATAATACAAAGGAGAATGCAGAACTGTAAAATGTATATACTCTGCAAAATATATGATCAAAAAGTGAAATAAGTTTTAAGAAGCCACCAAGCAAAGCTAAAGACTCAGCCAAGACTGAGCTGAGAATGGGCCTCTCTCAAATGCTTGGATAAAGTGTCCACTCAAATTACAATAATGTTATAATAAGAAAAACTGCATGCAAATGAACTACAGAGTAATTAGAGCAATACGTGATATAACTATTTCTACCGCAGGAGAAGGTCGAAGTCTGGGAGGGTTTATGTAACAAGTAAAAGATAAGATTATATGAAAAATGTGAGTAATGTTTAAAAAGGGCCATTGTGGTCAGGAAGTACTTGGGGACTGAATTTTGGTTGGTTCCCTCACTGACTGTGGCCATGAACAGGGTAGCTACTAAAGAAAGTGACTATAAATCCAATTTGCCTCTCCTGTCCTGTCTGATATCACTGCTGCACAGAAGGCCCCCGAAGGAAAGGAGTGGATGAGTTCAACTAAATTAATCTGAAAGTAATCTAGACATCAAGAATTTCCAAAGAACGCATCCCCTCTTTCTCTGTTTTAAAACCAACTGGCGGTATCTGGGCAACTTTGTTCTATTTTAATAGAGTGTCTCTTGGCTGAACTTTCTGATATTTCCACATCAGAAACTCATGGAGCCAGTTCTACCCATCTCCCTGTCTGCAATATCCAGTAACAGTCTGATTAACAGAGATTCTGTCAAATTCTAACTTTTGTCCCTAATCATAATTTTGTATGTTGAAGTTGGTCTGCAAGTTTCTCTTGGGCATCCAAGCAAAAGAACCTTAGACTCTTAGCAATAAGCTTTTGCATCTTATACTTAAGATTAGGGTTAACGAAAAGTGACACTCCCAGTAGTTTATTCTGTTAATCTCCAACCAGAAATTGGCAGAGTAAATTGTTTTGTAAGTCAGCAGGTTAATCGAGGGTATCTGGGGAATAGACAGGAAGGGATGTGTCAAATCACTTTAAAAAATACTTGACTTCTCAATTACACATGAAATCTTCAAACTCAGCCCAAAGAACATTAGGTAACTGTCCTGAAAATGGCTATACTGTGAGTATACTAGAAAACATGATAAGCTAAGATATAACTTGAATGCTGTATTTTTCTTAACTATATTGATTTATTAGCTTACTCTCTTACTGATGTGTGTGTGTTTTGTTTCCTCATTAAGACTGTACCCTCTTCAAAGACAAGGATCATCTCTGATATTTCTTACAATGGTATGAACATAGTGGGCAATCACTTAGTTGATAGAAATATTTATAGCCCAATACATACTTGGTGACACAGAGTGTGTCCCTGCATTGGCTGACCAGAGTCTCTCGGTCATCTTCTCTTTGTGGTCGGACAGTAATTAATTCAAAAGTGTTGCGTCTTGCACAAAATTCTCTGTTGGCTGGTTCTATCTGCCGACTGGTACAATTGGCCAAATTTAATCTTCCTATGGGATTCTTTAAAAACAAATTTTTAAAAAACATGATTAGTAGAAAATAAACAAGACCATTTAAGTCAGTAAGCATTAAGCAGTATTCCAGTTGATACAAATTTAGAATTAAAAAGGCATTAATTTAAAAGTTAAAGTTTAATTACACTGAGTTTAGAGAAACATATTTAACATTTATTATTGTTTTTTGCTGGTCATAAAAATAGAAACCAAAGATGTCAACTGGAGCTCTTAGTCAACTTAAAAAACAAACTTTTTGTTATGGAAAACTTCAAACAGATACAAAATAAAAAGAACAGCATAATGAACTTCCATGTACCCATTAATCAGCTCTAACAATTAGAAGCACACATTCAACCACCTTTTGTCTATAGCCCACTTAATTCCTCCCTTTCTATAAACAGAAACCTAGACATCAGATTTCATTTGTAAATATTTTTTATGTATCTCTAAAAGACCAGGCTAAACTATTGCTTTGGATTGTTGGAAGCCATGTTATTCCTATGGTATGACAGTCAAAGATAAAAATTCATAAGACTAAATGGTCCTGAAAAATTGGAAAAGGGACAAGTATGGGCACAAACAATTTTTAAAAAGCCAGTAAAAGTGTTAACTCTATTAGTAATTTTAAGAAGAAATTAGAATGAAATATACTATTTTTAAACATTAGATTGGCCAAGTCTGGAAAGAATGGTAATAACCTATGTTGATTGGTTGGGGTGGTGATAGAAACTCTCATACACCGCTGGTGAAAGCATAAATGGTCTACTACTGGTAGACAATTTGATAAGAGCAATCAAAAAACATTCAAAATGGGCATACCCTGATCCTACAACTTCACCTAAAAGAAATTTATCCTAAGCAAATACATAGGTGCACAAAGATGTTTATATGGGTATAGTCCCTGTTTTTTCATAATAGTGAAAAGACTGAAACAAATTAAATGACAGTAATTGGGGACTATTTAAACAAATAATAATATTATGTCTCCAGCAAGTATGGCAGACTAAATAAAAGTCTTCCCATAATTCCCCAAATGCCAAATAACTGAACTCACAAGAAGGTGAAAGAAACCTTCAAAGGCCAAAATCAATGAGGAAGAGAGAGGGCAGAATGGTAAGCTAGCCTGAAATCTGGCTTCCTTGGGGTACTGACCAATGAATGTTAGGAACTGGCAACCTTGACTCACACAGGTTAAATGATATAATATGAAGTGTGATATTTGCTTTAAAATACCTCAGCAAACCAACAAGAACAAAAAAGTGTGTGTGCTGTGGAGAGAGAAATGAAACATGAAAGTTAATAATTGTTGAAGCTAGGAGTTCAATATACTATTTCTCTCTGTTTTGTGTACATTTGAACATTTTCAATTATAAAAAGTTAAACATACAGGTACACATATTTCCGTGTGTGTGTGTGTTTGTAAAAAGAAGGACCAAGAATAAATAATACATTATTGAATAAAAACACAAGTTAGGAGACTTACCTTACCAGACATTAAGATTTATTTTAAAGCTATGGTAATTGAGACTGAGAGATACATACCAAAGGAAACAGAATAGAAAGCCTAAATATAGACCTACATATATAATGACATCTTGATACATGTCAGAAACAGCATGTGGATCAGTGGGGAAAGAATGGACCATCCAATGGGGCTGGCACAGTTGGGTTTCCAGATTGGGGAAAAAAAATCAATTCCAGGTAAATTAAATATGAAATATAAATCTTTATAACTTTCAGAAGTTATAAGGAGGTATAGGAGAATATCTTTATGACTAAAGAGATGATTTTCTTAACTAAGACTCACAAAAGCAAACAATAAAGCAATACATTGACAGATTTATCTTAGCATTAAAAATTTCTGTTTATGAAAAGATATTATAAAGATAAATTAAAACATATGCCAAGCAAAAGACTAGGGAAATAAATGGCCAAAACACATAAGAAAAGATGCTTACTCTTAATGTTCAATCAAGAAAAACCAAAATAAAAACACAGTGATAACCTTTCACACCTATCACACTGACAAGAGTTTAAAAGGCTGACATATCAAGCGTTGGTCGGATGCGGAACACTGAGAACTCTCATATACTCTTGGTGGGAACGGAACATTGTACAACCAATTTCAAGAATAACTGGACAAAATCTAGCTAAATTGAAGATGTGTGAAACCCTACAAACCAGCAATTCTGCTACTAGATACAAACTCTAGAAAGAGCTCTGATCCATGTAGCTAAGTTATAGCAGAGCTGTTTATAATAGCAACAATTTGGAAATAATCTAAGTGCCCATAAATAGGAGAAGTGGATAAATTAATTGTGATACATTCTTACAATGGAATACTTTAGTACAGAGAAAGATGGCTAGAGCTGTACAAACTAGAGCTACACACACTAGCCTAGACTAATGTCACAAATCATATTGACTTAAAACATGCAAGTTGCAGAATAGTATATACAGTATGATCTATTTGTATAATGCTTCAAAATACGCAATTGCAATAATATACTGCTTATATATAATATATAATAAAAATTTAAAGAAATACATAGGAACAAAATAATTTCAGAATAGGGGTTATCTCTATGAGGGAGAGAAAATTACATGAGGAGCTTTAACTGGACTGATAACACAGAGGTTGATGGAAATTACTTGTTTTTTTTTTTTTTGTCTATTTGAAGGTTCTAAATATTTCACAATAAACTTTAAAATAAAATTTTATATAGCTACAATGTAATACATATAGCTATCTAATGCAATATCACAGATGTATTTTTATTGATGTGGAAAGATATCAGGATATTATCAAGTAAAAATTAAGTTATAAAAAACATGATACTTTCTGTTTAAAAAAGATTCATAAATGGATATATAACTATTATTACATATTATACATTTTAAAAATTTAGAAGGATACACAGCAAAATGTGAACAGTAGTTATCTCTGTTAAAGATGATTTTACTTTATAATTCTGCTTATTTCTATTTTCCAGTTTTTGGATAATAAATTACCACACTTGGGCAATAACATTAAATTCTTTAAAAACAAGATGTAATGTATCCATAAAATTCTATTATCAAATTTTAGAAACAAAACCAAAACCACTATATTCCTATGGTGGTTTTTCCTTTCTGTTTTATCTCAGAGTTAGGTAAATCAACTGTTAATAAAATACAAAAGTGAATTGAAAATATTTCTGACTAAAAGTGTCAATTAAAAAATATTATGAAACATTCCAGAAAAAAAGAAAAATATATTCCTTAAGGTATTTCAAGAGTGGTCAAATCACAGGGAATGGATAAGATATAAAATTTTTACACAAATACACACACATGCACACACACACACTCACTAGTCTTTCAACAAGAACATTTTTAATGGCTTAGTAAATATTTTTAACGGGGCATTTGGGTGGTTGATGGGGGCCACGGGGAACACTTGCATGAAATATTCCCTGAAAATCAGTTAGGGCTTTCACCACTGACCATCAGTATTAATATTACCTTTCGTTTCTCATCATCTGGATAAGTCCAATAAGAGATACAGTTTCCAGAAAGAACACACCATCTTCGATGCCAGGCACCAAAACCACTAACATCTTCAAATATGGTCTGGAAAAGTCAATGAAATACTGACTTTAGAAACTTGAGGATCAATTAAATGTTTTCTATACATTAAACCTCAGTATGTTGACATATTTCATACTTCAAAATCTACTTGCATGATTTTCTTTTTCTTTTCTCTCTTTTATAAAGTACTTAAGTTTATTTTTATTCTACTCTGTATCAAGGCCAGGAATCTTGTTATTTCAATCTCAAGCACAAAGTTAGTACAAATGACTCACCAGCTCCCTTTTGTGTTTACATTCACCTTTTACATCATAAAGGTAATAGAAAAGGAAAAATTTGATGGATAAAAATAATACAAGTTATCACTACCCCCTACTATAATCAGAGAAAAATAACAAGAGGACAGCTTTTTCATTTTTATAGCTGGGGAAACTGAAGGCCAAGGAAATTAGATGACAACACACGGTCACAAAGCAGAACTGGGACCTTCTAGCTAAACCAGAACATACTTTTCTTGCTGCTCATCAGTCTTGGCAGAGTTAGACTAGTACCATTTTAGAATCACTTAGCAAGTTTCTCTGGTTGGTAGTCTCCTTCCTTCCAGCTGTCCCTGGCACATCAGGAAGGAAAACTGAACCAAGCAACTGAACCATTTCAATTACTACCTTTATTTTTTATAGAGGTTAGAAGTAATTAAAAGGCATTGCTTAGACAGGGGACAGAAGTTATCTGGGGGAGTCCTGAGTAATTTTTTTTTACCACATTTCTGTAAGTGTGGATGTGATAAGAATGGCCTATAGGATTCAAGATAGAGTAAACCTGAAAACATCTAACTCTAAAGTAGTTAAGAGCCCTGCTCAAACATTAAGTAGGTCAGACATTTTAGGCAAATGAATGTCATAAGAGTATATCAGGGGCTAAAGGTATCTAGAGTAAAATATGAAAATATTTACATTAAAGGAAAAGGTCAGTAAGTAAACACTGCTTTCAAGTCAGAAATTTATAAAGACACTTTTCCAAGAATATCTAGTGCCACCTGCTGGATTTACATGTGAAAAAAGCTACGAAGTCTGATTTATAGTCACCTTGGCCGCTTGGAATTTCTGTACAATCTACCTCTTCTTTCTGTGCCCTTTGTCAGCAACTGCAAATTGACTTGTGATATCTTTTGTATAGCTCAAATTCTTGCTTCACAAAGAAAACCAAAGCTATTAGATTTTCTCTACTTCTGGTACCACACCCACAATCTTCTGTGTATTCTACACACATACTTTCCACCTCTGATAATGGGAAAAGTATAATTCTGTACAAGATCATGAACCGTGGCTTGGGTCTTATTTGTTCTCACTCTCATGACCTTGTTCCATGTGTTATTTCTTAAAGTGCAGGTTCCCCATTGCCTCTACCTTTGCCCTCTTTGGCCCTATTAGAAGCTACCCATTTGAATTTAAAGATGCTCAAATCTCTCCAATCTTAATAAAACGTCAACAAAATCCTTCTTTCACCCTACATACCTCTGCAGGTACCACACTCTCTTTACCCCTCTGCAGCCAAACTTTGTTTCAGAGTTGTTGCACTCCCATTCTTCACCCTCCACTCCCTTTATAACCATTTGCAATCTAGCTCCTGCTCTCAACAAGACTAGAATGACAACTTCTTTAATAAGTCCAACAGTGTCTAATAGATCCTTATCTAATTTGACCACTCCCTCTTGCAGACTCTCTTCCCCTGGCAACAATGATACTAAGTTCTCCATTGCCCTCCCTGTAGTCTCCCTTGAGAGCTTCTCTTCCTTGGTCTGTGGCTTAAATGTTAGTGTTCTCCTGGCTATTCAACGCTGCCTGAGCTTCCATTACTATCTCTCTGCTGCAGATTTCCAAACCTTCACCTCATCTAAAATGTCTATCTTGAGCTCCAAACTCAAACTCTGAAACGTGTCTGTACGCATCTAAAATTCAAGTTATTTAAAACTTAACTCATTAAAACTCCTACCTTGGGTGGGGACTGACTGACAAGGGGCATGAGGGAACTTTCTGGGGTAATATTGTCTACCTTAATAGAAATTTGGGTTACACAGATGTATGCCTGTGTCAGAACTCAGGGGATGTACACTGAAGATTCACAGGAACATGCTAATGTCTACAATATACTTTGAAATTCTTCCCCCCAAAATATGATGTTTTCAGGACTGGCTAGAAGGATAGCTAGGTAGTAGATACATGATACAGCAAGGACAGTAAAAAATGTTAAAGGCAAAATCTACATGCTGGCTATACAGGCGTTCATTGTAAAATTCTATCAATGTTGCTGTATGCTTGCAATTTACCACAATAAAATTTGGGGGAAAAACGGTTTCCATCCCAAACATGCTCCTCCCCCTTATCTCAGTATAATCACTGCCACCCAACAAGTTGTGCAAGGCAGGGATCTGGGTGACATCCTTACTTCTGCTTCTCCACCCCTACAGCCAAACCACTAGGGTCTGCACTTCTTCATCTGTCCACGGTGGGTCCTTCTCTCCACCCTGACTGCCAGCCCCCATCCCCTCTCTCATGGAGTAACTCAGTTTCTTCACTAATCTTCTTCAGTTCTGCCACTTCCCAGTCCACTTCCACACATTAGTCAGAATGACTTTCCTAAACCCCAAATTTGATGTTAATCCTCTGCTTAAAATCCTACAAGAGTACCCAACCGACTTCAGGATAAAGTCAGAAGTCTTTAAAAGACCCTCTAACACTTGGCTCCATTTCCCCTAACCCCACCTTCCTCCCCAATCACTCCTCTCACTACCCCTTCTCCACACACACACTCAGACTCTAAGCTCTAGCTACCCTGAAATACCTGCCACTATCTAAATGTGTCATCTTCTTCTCTGGTGGGGGTGAGAGAGGGAAGGGCCCTCCAGGCCATTGTAATGCTTTTCCCTTCATCTGGAGAACTTCTCCCTCTTCTCTCCCTCTGGCTCACTTGTTCAGCTAGCAGTTTACAAGTTACTTCCAGTACCTTTCTTTAAGCCCTCCCACTCATACCTAAGACCTGGTGTCCCACCAATTTACACCCATGCTCTCTATGCTTTCTCCCATTATAGTACTGTATTGTACTTAACTGTTCACTTGTATTTCTCCCGATTACACTAAAAGTTCCTGAGTGGAGGGATTATTTTCTGTGGCCTATTATATTCTAACACCAGCACAGTGATTGGCATATAGTGGACATGCAACAAATCTGAACCAATTTATCACTTAGTCACACAGACTTCCATTCTTATGGGAAACCAAGTCTATGCTTCACAAAATGGAAAAAAGAAAATATAGATCCAGTGATGTTACTTACTAGAAAACCTCTTTCTTCAACACTTGAATTCACTTGACACTTTATTTTTAAGTAAATATGACCTTCCAAAGGACATAGAAAGGGTACCTGTGAAGAAGGAGAGTAAATTATTTGTAAAACAGTTTTTCTTGATAAAACATGTATAAATCATGAATAGAGAATATTATGTCTTGAAAACACAGTATTTTCTAAAGCTGGAATATAAAATAGGTGGCCCAAAAGCCACTGGTTCCTTAGCAACAAATGCTTTTGAAGAATAAATTCACTCAGTGTAGAGCTTGATTAAAGCAGAACCCTAAGTCCCAAGTAATGTGACAAAGAAAACACAGATTTAAGAAGAGAATACATGTGTTTATCCATTCCCTATCAACAGAATATACTTGATAGAAGATGGGATAAACCAATTGGCATATTAAGACAATATAATATTATTCAGCAATAAAGAATAGTGAACCACAGAATGGAAACGTTGATCCTCAAATTCATATGGAATTGCAAGAGGCCCCAAATAACCAAAACAATCTTGAAAAAGAAAAACAAAGTTGAAAGAATCATACTTCCCAATTTCAAACCAATCCAAAGCTACAGTAATCAGAACAGCATGGTACTGGCATAAGGATAGATATATAGACCACAGGAATAGAATTGAGAGTCCAGAAATAAACCCATACATATATGCCAGATTGATTTTCAACAAGGGTACCAAAACCATTCAATGAGGAAAGAGCAATATTTTCAACAAATGGTGCTGGGGAAACTGGATAGCCACATGCAAAAGGGTGAAGTTGGATCCCTACCTCATACCACATACAAAAATTAACTCAAAATGGATCAATGACCTAAATGTGAGAGCTAAAACCATACAACTCTTAGAAGAAAAACAGAGGAGTAAATCTTCAATGATCATGAATTTGGCAATGGCTTCTCAGATATAATACCAAACCATGAGCAACAAAAGAAAAAACAGATAAATTAAACTTCATCAAAATGAAAAACTTTTCAGTATGGAGGTTCCTCAAAAAATTAAAAATAGAACTACCATATAACCAATCAACCCCACTTCTGGGAATTTATCCAAAAGAATCAAAATCAGGCTCTTAAAGGGATATTTGCACTCCCATGTTCATTGCAGCATTCTTCATAACAGCCAAGAGGTGGAAACAATCTAAATGCCCATCAACAGCTGAATAGACAAAGAAAATGTGGTATAGTCTCCTTTCTCCCCACTTCTGTATATGAAACTACTCTAGGCCATCCAGATTCTGTTCTTCTCAGAGCCCAAAGTTTGTCTTTTAGGCCTTGAGACTCTCAGTGTATATTTTCTTATGTGTCCTAACCTACAGCCCCACACCTCTGCACAGCAGATCCTTGAGGTCAATTATCGTGTCCTTCTCATGTTTGTTTCCATATCCTATTGCCAAACCATATCCAGACATTCAATAAATGTTTGCTTAAAGAACATTGTTTGTTTTGTCAAATAATACCCAAATACTCCTATTGAAAAAAAAGAAGGCAGCTGGGGGAGGTGGGGGGATGTAGTACATACAAACAATAGAGTTTTATTCAGCCATAAAAAAGAAGGAAATCCTGTCAGGTGTTACAGCATGGATGAACCTTGAGGACATTATGCTAAGTGAAATAAGTCACAAAAGGACAAATACTACATGATTCCATTTGTATGAGGTATCAAGAGTAGCCAACTCAACAGAAGCAGAAAGTAGGGTGGTGGTTGGCAAGGACTGGTAGGAGGGGGGGAAAAGGGAGTTGCTATTCAATGGGTATAGAATTTCAGTCATCCAAGATGAAAAAATTCTAGAGATCTGCTGCACAACATTGTGCTTAAAGTTAATAATATGGTACACTTAAAAATTTGTTGAGGGTAGATCTCATGTTACGTATTATTTATTACAATAAAGAATTTTAAACTTCTGTGTATCAAAGCATAAGAAAGTGAAAAGACAATGTACAAAGCAGGAGAAAATATTTGCAAATCATGTACCTAATAATGGTTTAGTATCTAGAATACATTAAGAACTCTTATAACTCAACAATAAAAAGACAACTCAATTAAAACATTCCAAACAATCCAACTTAAAAATTAGCAAAAGACTTGAACAGACATTTCTTCAAAGACGATATACTAATAGCCAACAAACACATGAAAAGATGTTCAACATCAATAGTCGTTAGGTAATAATTGTTAGCTTGATGATGATGGCGACAATAATGATGAAGGTGAGGATAAGGACGAAGATTTCAATGGAAATCTCAAGTTGCATTGTGTTCAGAACCATTTACTGAGGAATGAGTAAAAAGGAATCTGATTCTTTTATTGGAAGCACATTGCTTTGAACCAAAATAAACATAAGCTAAATTACAAAACCAACAATAAGTTATTGAAAGCAGATTTTTTTATTGCTTGTTTTAAAGTTGAATCATTCTGTATCTATAAAGCTTTCCTTATTCCTTAGATACAAGTATGTTTCCAACATTTATAATCCCAAAACTCATGCTATAGCTTAAACCATGCTATGACTAAATTGTGTCTCCTCCCCATCCCTAACCAAATTCACATGTTGAAGTTCTAACTCCCCATACCACTAAATGTGACTGTATTTGGAGATAGGGTCTTCAAAGAAGTAATTAAGGTTAAATTAGTTTATTAGGATGGGCCCTAATCCAATGTAACTGTGTCCTCATAGAAAGAGAAGATTTGGACACACATACAGAGAAAGACCATGTGAAGACACATAATACAGCTATCTACAAGCTAAAGAGAGAGGGTTTAGAAAAAAATCAACCCTCCCAATGCCCTGATCTTAGACTTCTAGCCTCCAGAACTGGGAAAAAATAAACTTCTGTTGTATAAGCCAAAAAAAACCCCCTCCAAACCCAAAAATTAGTCGTTAGGGAAATGCAAATCAAAACCACAATGAGGTGCCACTTCATACCCACTATGACGGCTATAATCAAAAATATAGAAAATAACAAGCTTTAGCAAGGATGTGGAGACATTGGAACCGACATTACTGGTAGGAATGTCAAACGGTTCAGGACCTATGAGAAACAGTTTGGTGGTTCCTCAAAAAGTTAAACAGAATTAACATATAACCACACAATTCCTCTCCTAGATATAGACCCCCAAAGACTGAAAACAGGTATTCAAACAGGTATTGTATGCCCAAGTTTATAGCAGTGTTATTCACAATAGCCAAAAAGAAACAGACCAAATGTCCATCAACAGATGAGTGGACAAAGTGTAGTATATAACATAATGCAATAGTACTCAGCCATAGAAAGTAATGAAGTACTGATACATGCCATATCATCTACATATACGTACACATACATATAAATTTACCACCAAAGAACAAAAGTTATCTGAGCAATAATTACCTAGTAGGTTATACATAGATAAAAATAAAGTCGCTCTATAATGTATACAATATAGAGCTAATACATTTCATGATGATAATTTTCATCAAATGCTTGTACCATTTTACTTCCAGGCAGATTTCTAAAACTAAGGACCTCATATCAAACACAAGTCTGCATTACAGAGAGGGTAGAAAGCCACAAACATAGACCTAGTAGTGAAAGCCAATGTTGAAATCTATCTGACAAAGACATTTAAGTTCAATACGAAGATGGTCTGGAATGTCCTAAATCCATACCAGATGCAATTACTGTCATGATGTAATGACTCTTCACTCCCAACCATGGCTGATTTGCTAGCTACAGAGACACACACAAAAGTATATCTAAATTCTGTCCATTAAATCTACTCCAGTGTGCTTGGTTAGGGGGATACATAGAAAGGAGTTCTACTTCCATTACGTGCTCAGAGCTCCACTTCCAGTTAGGATGTGAAAGGTCACAAAAGACCACCATTTCTACTGCAACAACAAGAAAACAATGGATAAGCTAAGAATATCTTATTTTCCTTAAAGCTATCTAAGAGTTGTGCAAGCAAAAAAAATTTAATGGACCAAATTCCAGTAAGGAATGTACCCTTCCTGGGTGAGCCAAATCAGGGGTGGCCACTTTATTCCCTGGGAGCAAGAACTGACAGAGGAGCATGATGGCAATAGGCAATGAATTTTGCAGGGAAAAGGAAAAACCAGTGAAGTCTTTAACAGCTAAGTGAAGACTGTCTACCTAGATGAGCATCTCAAAAGAGCCTAGGGTCAGAGCTAGCCCTCCCTACCTGCCAATCTCCCCTACTCCCCAGAATTTTGCTGAGTAAATGCTAATGCCACAAGCCAGAGGCAGATCTGGAAAGCAAAAAGAAATCTTGTAGACTTTCAGAATTTAGATCTCAAAGTTCTACTGAAAGGAGGGGCCTAACTTCACTCTCAAGGCATTTGAAACAAGAGTTGAACCCAACTAACTAAAGCACTATCTCAGCTCAACTTCTGATTATACTGAGAGACAAGAGGGTGTTATTACCACCTACTTCAGTCTCTACTGTTCTTTTATAACATAACATTACATAACAACATCACATCACATCACATCACATCACATCACATCTAGCCTATGGTTTAAAAGTTTTACAAGACATGAAAAAGCAGGAAAAGGTGGCCTTTAATCAAAAGAAAACAAAACAAACCCTGTCAATAGCAGATCCACATATGATCTAGATGTTAGAATTACAAGACAGAGACATTTATAATTTGTTAAAGAATTTAGAGGAAAAGATGGACAAAAATGGGTGAGAAGAGGGAGAATTTTGACAGAGAAATAGAAGCTCTAAAGAAGATCCAAATAGAAATTTTAGAATAAAAAAAAAAAAGTTGAAATTGATTCATTGGATGGGCTTTACAGGAAACTGAGGCACATTAGAAAAAAGGATAGATGAACTCAAAGACTGGTAAATAGAAATGATCCAAAATGAAACACAAAGGAAAATTAAAAACAAAAAGAGTGCCATAGACCTGTAGGAACATAGTCAAGAGTCCAACATACATTTAACTGGAGTCCTAGAAAGAAAAGAAAACAGTGCAGAAGAAATACTTGACAAGATAATGGCTGAGAATTTGCCAAAACGTATGAAACACATGAACTACAGCTCCGTAAAGGTCATTGAAACCTAGTATGATAAAGAAATAACCCAGTATGACAAAGAAAACCACACCGAGGCAGATTAGGGTCAAACTGTCACAAATCAAAATATTTTAAAATATTAACATCAGAAAAGGGGAATTCCCCAGCGGTCCAGTGGTTAGGACTTGGCACTTTCACTGCCAGGGGCCCGGGTTTGATCCCAGATCAGGAAACTAAGATTCTGCAAGCCGAGCAGCGTGGCCGACAATATAAAAAAATAAAAATAAAAAGTAAAAGCAGAAAAGATAAGAATGATAGCTGACTTCTTATCAGAAACAATCAAAGCCAGAAAACAATAAAATGGCATCTTTAAAGGGGTGGGTGAAAGAAAAAACCTGCCAACCTAGCAGTCTATATCCAAGAAGAATATCCTTCAGAAATTAAGACAATGTAAAGAGAGACATCTTTGGATAAACAAAAGTTAGAGAATTCATTTCCAGCAGAAGTATATTACAAAAAATTAAAAAACAAACAACAAAAAAACCTTCTTCCTGAGAAGGCAATAATCCTAGATGGAAGCCTGGCTCTACAAGATGGAATGAAGAACATAAGAACCAATAAATATAAATGACAATTCTTTAAAATATATTTTTAAAATTTCTTTTAAAAATTGATTAAAAAATAACAGTGCATTGGGGTTTATAACAAGGGTAGAATTAAAACATAATGGGGTGGGCAAATGGAATTATACTGTTGCAAGGTTCTAATTGTTGTAAGGTACATGAAGTGGAATAACTGTATTTCAAGATAGACTGTAGTAATAGTAATAGTTTAAGGATGCATATTGTAATCCTTAGCAATAACTGAAAAAGAATACAGGCAGGTATAGCTAAAAAGCCAATAGAAAAGATAAAAATGATTACCAAAATACTCAATTAGGAGTAGTCAAGAAAGGAAAAACAAATGACAAAGAACAGATGAGACAAATAAAAAATAAAGAACAAAATAGTAGGACCAGGGTCTGTTAACTTTTCGTGTAATGGCCCAGACAATTAATATTTTAGACTTTGAAGACCATACAGTCTCTGTCACAACTATTCAATCTGCCATTGTAGCATGAAAGCAGCCATAGACAATACATAAATGGGCATGATTGTGTCAAATACTTTAGTTACAAAAACAGGCTGCTGAACTTTTGTTAATAATATATCAATATCAGTTCATTAATTGTGACAAAAGTAACTTAAAAAAACAAACAAACAGGCCAAGAGCCAGATTTGCCTGTAGGCTGTAAGTATGCTTGCTTTGTGGTAGACTAAACCCAACCATATTAGTATTGCATTAAATATAAACGTACTAAACACTCTAACGAAAAGACAAAAAATTGTTAAACTGAATAACAAAATATGACCATAAAATATGCTTATGAGACACTAATTTGACATATAGGGACAGGTTGAGAATAAAGAATGGAAAAAGAGCGAATTTCCTGGCAGTCCAGTGGTTAGGGCTCTGCGCTTCCACTGCAGGGAGCATGGGTTCCCTGGTCGGGGAACTAAGATCCTGCATGCTACGTGGCACGGCCAGGGGGTAAAAAAAAAAAGAATGGAAAAAGATATACCATACCAACACTAATCATAAAAAAGCTGATGTGACTCTATTAATAACAGACAAAGTAGACCTTAAGATAAAGATGACTACCAGAGATAAAGTGTTAACAATTCATCAAGAAGATATAATAATCTTAAATATTTATGCACCTAATAGCATAGCTTTAAAATACATGAAGCATAAGCTGACAGAACAAAAACTAAGTGCCTAAAATTGAGACTATGTTACTCTTACTAGTTGGAAGTTTGAGGGATTGATATTTTCTTCCCAATAAAATCATGCTTTCTGTCTAGCATGAAAATATTCACATAAGAAATATTTTAAAATAAATCATTCTTATCAGTCTATTAATAATGAAGAGACCTCATGTCAAAAGTATCTTTTAAATTATAAAAGCTGCTTAAGTACATGTGATAATTTTAAATGATTCTGAATGTGAATTAAAGATTATAAATATAAGAAAAATTCAATTGGAGAAGTATCATTAGAATAAAATGGTAACATCCAAATATTTAAAGTCATATTGACTTCTGGGTCAAGATAGAAAGGGGGATGCTTTAGTCTGTCATTCCTGCTGCCCAGTGAAGAAGAATGACACCCTGGTTGGAATAATCTTAGTTCAGTCTAAATTTGAAAGTTTTTACTGTAAGGTTGGTTTCCAAAAATTTAGTCCTCCAGCCTAATAAAGGTAAGTTAAAGGGGGGATTCTTGGCCAAAAAGTATGGATTTCAATAGACTAACTCCATAAAATAAACCTTCAACTTTCTGAATTTCAAAGGCATCTATAATGTAGAGTCAAAACATCATACGCCTCATTATTATAATTGTTATAAATTCCCTTGCCGTTTTCTTTTCTATATTGTCAATGTTAAGTTCCTTAGCCTCTCAATGCTAATTAATACAATTCTACCATTTAGCCCAGAGAACGCTCCTGGTAAGAAGAATCTCAGAAAGATGAGAAGAAAATGTTCCCTCTTACTCTACAGCTGTGAAAAGTAGACAATATTCTTGGTTAGAAGCTTGTCCTGAAGTGAACAGAATATTCACATAAGAGTCAATGTCACTACACCCTGTCAAGTGTGGAGACGTGAGAAAATGTATGATCCTATTCTGTTTTCTGTTTAACAAAATGGTCTTTTAAGATTATCAACACCTCAAAGATTATCGTTAAGAGGTGTAAAATGTACCCTATAATCAGGGTGACTGTGTAATTTTTTATACGTCAGGATATTTCTGAGTGAGAATAATTATACCTGTTAATAATTAAACCAGACCAACAGGCATAAACCAGGATAGCTTTGGACACACCAGAACATTTAATCACTCCTCCTACAACCTCAAAATTCTACAGTGCTAATCAGTTGTTTTACCTCACAGGTGTTTGCCCTAATACTATTTAAATTGACATCTCTATTTCCTGGAAGGTATAAATATCTATGACATTTCTTTAAGTCAGAAGATGAGTTGTGGATATGCTTCTCCCTTTATCCATAAAAGTATAGTAAAACCTATGATTATTTTGGATTCTCTATTCAAAGAAAGGATTTGAGAGTGTGACTCATTGAAATTCATAATTTAAATTCCAGGACGTCAGACTTTACATCAGATATCTATAACCTCAAATAAGAAAGCAATCCGTTATTAGTGGTATCCTAAATTTATAGAGCAAACACTCGGGGTTAACCTCAACAGAAATCTCATTCTGAAGGGGATCTCAGAGATAACCCTGTGACTTATCTTTATTGGTCAAGACACCAGTAAGATAAGCAAATGTTCCCTTGCACTGATTGTCTCTGGTAGGATATGGGAGACTTGTTTACTCTCTCAAATTTAACCAAATGGGATTATTATGTGAATATACAAGGTCTTCCATTTTTCCCACCAATTTAAAGAACATCTAAACTTAACTATCTTAAATATTCTCCTACATAACCACAAGGTATTAGAACAAATATTTGCTCCCCCCGCCACTCAAAAAAGCACATCTGTGACAAATTTTACATCTAAATTGTATTGTATTTGACTCAGGAAGAGACTTTACAGTATTGGACACAACCATTAAACTCAGTGACTTGATTTTACACTCAGATCAGGTGGCTGGATATTTAAGTTATAATTTCAAAAATTTTTTTAAGAGAATGGACATATAATTTATTTTTAATTTGTGTGATGTTTTAAATTAAAATGGCAGTGAAAAAAATTTTTAAAGAGCAATCAGTCTATATTTAACATATGTCATTGAAATCTCTTTCATTTTAGAGATTCATGAAATCTCTTAAATATACAGAAATTGGCTATGGGACAACACTGAGTAAGGAATACAGTTCACAGAACCCCAGTTCTTATGTTTACCTAATTTGCAAATCTTGTTTTAAGAATTTAAAATACGACTTCTCTGGTGGCACAGTGGTTAAGAATCCACCTGCCAATGCAGGGGACACGGGTTCGATCCCCAGTCCGGGAAGATCCCACATGCCGCGGAACAACTAAGCCCATGTGCCACAACTACTGAGCCTGCACTCTAGAGCCTGCAAGCCACAACTACTGAGCCAGCACGCTGCAACTACTGAATCCTGCGTGCCTAGAGCCCATGCTCCGCAACAAGAGAAGCCACGACAATGAGAAGCCCACGCACCACAACAAAGAGTAGCCACCACTCGCTGCAACTAGGGAAAGCCTGCATGGAGCAACGAAGACCCAATGCAGCCAAAATAAAAATTAAAAAAGAAAAAACAAGAATTTAGAATAAAACAAAAAGTACTATCCAGCATTTTGCAAATTAGCATATTTATACACCCACAAGATGATTGTGATTGATCTTCACAAAGATATTAAAAATCCTAAAAAAATTTCTAAAATATATGAATATATTTAGTATAATTTTAGCATTAAATGAATTTTAATTTAAAAATTAATAAACAGAGCATCACCAACATAGCAACATACCTATTAGCCAATTAAGACCACAGAAGTTTTCTACTTTTACTTAAAACATTACCAATAGTTCTTTCAATAGAGAGGAGGTCAACAATATTGAATAAATTTTAGCTTTAGACATAGTTATTAATCTGGTATTTGGTACCCGGAAAAATCAATGCTGAAGTGACTATAGAATCTTAAAGAATTATAACATGAAAAAAGAATATAAAAGCCCAAATACCAAACAGGCATGAAAAAAACTAGAGAACTTTTAAAGAAAGCTTTAAAGAATTATGAGAGTAAAGAAAAAGATGCCCATCTACAAGGGTCTAAAGAAAGAATAATTTACATAATGTCCTTAATTATTCAAAATAACCAAGAAGACATGAGAGTGGTTAGTAAAACAAATACATAAGGGCCAAAAATTAAGGACTAATTTTTAAGCTCATTAGTTTCAAGCAAAGAAAATATGGCAACCTTTTCCTGGAACATATAGCCCAGTAGCTCTCGCTCTTTTACATCATAATTTATCTAAAACAAACAAAATAAAAGACAAAGAGAAAAAAAGACCCAGAATCACTCAATTTGTTAAACTAGCTGAATTACTAAATTAAAAGTTACATGAATTTTTTTAAACATCACTATATTCTAACTACAGAAATCTCTTATAATATTTTTAAATAGTCTGTATTATACAGCAGAAGCCAACACTAGGACTAAAGTTTGCCTCTACTTCTCTTACTACTTAAAATGGTCTTGTTAGCTATTAAATATTTAGTCTTTACAGTGTGGTGAAAAAGCACTCAATATGGTAGTGACACTACACAGATCTGAACTATGAAGTCTTAAACTTGGAGAGGAAAGTATGGGAAGGAAATCCCTTAGATTCATGAGTACTTTTCCAAGAAATTAATCTATCTTTCCCTATCTTGTCAAAACTAAATCCAAAAAATGTTGGTCATTTCAAAATATTGGTTTCAAATGGGCAAGAAACTATGTTTAAAACTGGAAGCTTAACATCTATATGCAAGAAGCAATACTTTCTTAGTCAGAATTGACATTTAGAATAAACCAGTATATGCTGCGTTGAAGACTTAACTATTAAGATACAGGGGAGAAATACTTCCAACATCAAAAAACGTATCATGCAGCTAAACCCATGTCTAATTAAGATGTATAATTCTAAGAACATACATATTCAGCCAAAGATTTCAAATACTTGAAAGTACTGGGACATTTTCATGGACCTAATTTTTCTATAAATAAATAAATAAATTTGGATTACCTTGTCCAGAGCAAATTTTGTATTTCCTACTGAAGATAATGACAGCGTGTAAGATCCAACAAGGGCAAAGTTGCTGGTACGCACAGCATTAAGACTGGCCATAACTAAAGAAAAAGGAAATGAGGTTTAGTTCAGAGTAACTTTGATAAGTATAAATAACAATTCCTCACCCCACTCTAACAGAATGAAATTAAACTGCCACAGAAAAAACTGCTTCATTTTCCTCTATCTCTAAATATGGGTGTGGGGCAGGGTGGGGGGAATAAAACATCAACATATTTCCTAATGAAAGAAAACTGTTAAGTATTTATATTTAACGTAAGTGAGGTACAGGCACATCTTAACATTTGAGACAGATGTGTTTTTAAAGATACAGAACCTAAAAATGTGCGCATAAAAAGCAATTTTCCTATCAGAGATACGAAAAATTTCATTGCTGTAGTCTAGGATGAGTTAATGAGCAGCAGGACTTTATCTGCACGTTCTTTTTAGTTATTCTCTTGTGCCAAGAAACAGAGATCAAAAGTCCAAAGGTGAGCGAAGCCAGCTCAATCCTAATCCCCTTTGGAAAATTTAGGCCTAACGCCACTCTGGAAAAGTCTTCCCTGGCCTACTGGCACTCCAGTTTCCAGTGAACTAGAAAGATGCTTTTCCTGACATGATGCGATGCCAGTCATGATCAGTAAAGTTAAAACAGGTGAACTCCTCAGTGTGGATAGCACAAAACAAATCTACAGAACAAGAGAAGATAGGGTGAAGAGTAATGCTACCTGCTGCACTTGTCAAGTGACTAGGTATCCTATGTGTACTGCCTGCTAGAGCCTGAGCAATGTGCTGTTTGGTGGCCTGTGGTGGTTTCAGACAGCAGGTTATTCTCGCCAGTAATCTTATATGTTACTATCATATAGGAAATATTATTCAAAGGAGAGTAAGGTAAACACTCATAAATCAAGATGGCTATATGTATAAGTATGCAATTGCTTATATCCTAACGTTTCAAATAGTTCAAGATCCACTCACCTGAAGAATGAAGGGTGCTTTTCTAAAAAAAAGGTGTGAAGAACATAAGTTATTTTCTTTATTTGATACAAAGATTTAAATATTAAGTACAAACACTACAAGGACTATATTTCAGAAAACATTATTTTTTCCTTTTAGGATATTTTAAAGATTCCCAAAGCACTAAGGGTTTAGAAATGGTTAACCAATTTCCAATCGTATGTGTAAGATGAAGATTTCTCAAGGAACTTCAACTTTCAAAAAATTCTACTTACTGTGGTTACAGATGTGAGAAGTCGCTTAGGAGTAATAGCCTGGAAGAAAAGATAACTTAGTATATTTCCTATTAAACATTATGATTAAAACTAACCAAACTTGAGATTCTCCCACACAGAAAATAATTCTTAAATATCAATACATTATATTTGAGTCTTTTATTCCAGCTTTACCCATACTGTTATTCCTTTTTTCTTAAAGCTAAATAAAATTCTTTTAAATGATTTAGACAAAGAACAAAAGAGCAAAGGCTAGGAAGGACAGAAACAAAGCTGTTTCTATTCCTCATGCCTACAGTGACCACATCATTCTTAAGTCTGGTTTAGAGGAGTTAGTAAGACAAGAGTTCAGAGGAAAGGCCTGAGAAAAGTTTAAAGAGATAATAATAGTTGTCAAGCAGATATGGAGAAAACAGAATTGTCTAGCCTGAGTAATATCGGTAGCTTATACTTAGGGTCATGGTCACTCACTGCAAGTTTACTCTCAGTATTCATACCTATACCTATTATGTGCAGTAACTAGAAATTTAAGGCATAAAAATGACCCAAAAGCTTGATAATTATTAAAAATTATACATAATTTTAAACAGACATTATATCTCCTATTTCTGATTATATTTCTACTGGGTTTCTTTCATTCTCACCTTTGACTTGTATGCTTTTTTCTTCTTATCAGGGCCTGAGGGATCTTTCTTTTGTACCTACACACAAATCCAAAGCATAAGTAACTTAAAATCTGATGTCTTTAAGAAAAATACACTATTAGTTACTTTAGAAAGCTTTAACTGCTTACCAAGCTGTAAACTTCAATATTTATTTCAAAGTCATTTGACACATCCCGCCTGGAAAAATAAAAATATCAAATTATGCCATTAAAAATTATGCCACAAATACTGTTACAAGACTGAGAGTAAAGGAATTCACTGTGTTTTAAAACTAAAGACAATAGTTATAAACTATTAAAGAATATAAAAACTGGTAAGAACAGTCTATTTTTTCCTATAATACAGGTCAAACATTTTCTTCAGCATTTTACAACTCAAGATCTTAAATAAAAGTAGTTTTTCTTCCAAACTAGATTTTGACTCTAGTTTCAAAATAAATCTCTGACACTAAATATAAATGTCTTTCACTGAGACTTAATGTTAAGTACATTAAGAGATTTAAAGTATATATTAAAAAATTGTGGTCCAGATTTTGCATGTGTGTGTCTGTTTTGTGTGTGTGTGTGTGTGTGTGTGTAGTAAATATATATGTTAAAACACTTCAAAACATCAAATACCTACAGTCACGTGGAAGAAACATGCTACTCAATGGAAGAAAAGATCGGAAACATAAAAGAGTTAAACCAACAAACTGAAAAATGAGTTATTTGTCCATATAAAAACAATAAACATACTGCATTTCAAAGATTATAAATTCTACCTGGATGCTTAGACTGTATTAACTCTATTAAAAAAGAAAAGTATGTTTGAACCATCAAAAGCCTAATTTACTTACAAAGTAAATGTAGTAGTGAATGTTAGAGCATCGCCATTAAGAGAATTTGAGGTACTTGCTAATGGTGTGGCTACCATATTTTCAGCTCCTGCTTTTAGTATAATTAAGAAATAGTAATTTGCTGCATCTGTAAGAAATAATCACATTACCTAATAAGCACAAGCAAAATCAGATTTAGCTAATCAGCATTCTGGAAGACCAAATGAATAAAGTAATACTGCAACTGATTTACATAAAATTCATTTTAAATTTTCTAAAGTCAACTTTTCAGACACAAAAAGACAAGACATAAGCAGACAGACATGTTCCTGGAACAGCATCTCCAAGGTCTCTTCCTTTTAAGTGAACTGAAATAACTTCGCTACACATTCCTCAGTTTCTGCTGACTTCAAATTTTACCTATTGACCCGAAATTCTTTAGCTAATAGTATACATCTCAAAAGGGTAAATTCTGGTTTGTTATTTCAAAACTGAGATTAAAATACTATATTTCTGTGAAAGTTACCATCCTGCCCTATTTTTCAGATACTGGTGCCATAACCTCCTTTACCCACTTTGTTTAAATATGATTTTAAGTAGAATACATAGCTTAGAAAAGTTTATTTATTCAATCTAGAGGAATAAAGGGAATAAAATTTCAATAGAAGTATCTACACTGTGATGCTCTTCACTCCCACAACCAGTAATTCAGGATTCAAAGAACAAATTTACATGACGGAGTGAATTTTAAACAGAATAGAGTAAGTAAATTAAGTTCTTTTAGATGCCCAATACTTTCCACAATAAAATTAATGAAAGTCAAATGGTCTGTTGTGTCAGAATAACTCATCTTAGTAATTTATTTTATGTTCAGTATTACGTTTAACAAGCCTTACTTTCAGTTAGACCTATGTCTGTTATTGTATGGATCAGTAAGACCATATGTGAAATTTTTCCTTGGTTATTTTTATACACACATCTACATAAAAGGAACTAAAGGCCTGAGATACAAGCCTTGTGTCTTTATGCATGCTCTACTTGTTCCCATTTGCACAATTCCAATCTAGGTGAGGTTCATAATTTAACATATGATCTAGAAGTGAGTAAATAAAAATCACCATACCTGGTTTCTGAACTGTACTGCAGACAAAATCTGCTTTTAGAGGCAAGCGGATTTCTGACAAAGTAATTGATCCTTTGGAAGGGACAAATTCACTTTGGGATATGGGACCAGCCTTATTCTTCCTCTGAGGCCCTTCATTCTTCAACTTATTCAATTCATCAATCAAAAGTGTTCTCTTCTCAGCTATGTAGAAATATGCAATATTTCAAATATTAAAACTGCAATTGTTTCTAAATGAAACCAATTCAAGAAAATGCACTCATGTGGCAATTGTATACAACACCAAAGACAGAATCAGTAACTCTTCCTTCATATAAACAGGTGGTAGGTAGTTAGGTAAAACCTTGATTGCTCAATCTGTTCACAAAATCCTTGTAATTTAATATTTTAACTTTTGGTCAGTTTTCTTGCATGGTTAATCTCTCCATCCTAACATGCCCTGTCATCCACCACCACACATACACACAACAAAATTCACATACTTATTTTTAGCTATATGTACATAGACAGGTACAGAGATAGAGCATGTATGTGTGTGTGCATAAAGAGTACGTATGTGTGTGAGTTCATGTATTCATTCTTAGCATACTCTTTACACTACATTTCTTCAAATGCATTCAAGGTTCTTTCACCCTTTCATGCAAACTACACCTTATTTTACATGTAGTGCTTTCACAAACTTTATAAGAAACAAAAAATAGATCAGCTGAAACAGATTATCAAAAAAGCCCTTTCTCTAAAATTAGAAATTTCTGAATATACTAGACAAAATGAGTTTTTCCTGGTTTGAAATTGTGTTGGAATTGTTTCAGGTGTATCACACATACTTGCAATTAGAAGAAGTCTTTCTGCTTCAGCTTCTTCCAGCGACCCTTTTCCGTGCTCTTCATCAACACAACAGTTAAGAGCCTGGCTAGCCTGATAGATCACTGTCTGCTGCAAATTTATTTCATTATTGAGTTCCTAGTGAAACCAATGAGAGGAGGAAAAAAACTCACATTTTTAATCACCATTTTCACTTTATTTAAACTTTAATTATAATTTATCCAATTGGGTAATTTCCAAAATCTCCAGAGAGGGAAGTCAAAACGTTACAGTTTCACTGTTCAAGTTTCTAGACTATGCACCAAAAAAGAGGACTTTTCTCAAACTGAATTCAGGATTAAGCTCCTGAGCTCCTGCATGTCACACACTGTCCTAGTCACTCAGGATACAGAAATGAATAAGGCTGGGCTCTTGTCCTCAAGGAGCTCACCATCTCATGCTGTCAAACTTCCAAATCCCCTTTCCACAGTACATACCTGCATTTTCTGTTTGATGTTAACCTGACAAGGAAAGCCATTCTTTTTTTCATTCAATTTTGAAGTAACATCTTCCTTCCGAACAATCACCTGCTTTATTGAAGGACGGTCTGTTTCTTTGACTCTTTGAGATCTATATGCATCAATGCTTCAGGAAATAAGTTATACTCTATTAGAAATCCAGCAACACACTAAGCACTATCCTTTGTTGAACATATCAGCAGAATATTGATATTGCAACATATCAGCAGAACACTTCACTAGAATGGAAAATGCCATTGGGTGAAAGAGAGGCTTACCAAAGCTATTTCAAAGTTTTATAAAGGTTAATACTAATAACGCTATAATTATAAATAACAAAACTTGTTATGTCAATCTAAACCATGACCCTTAGTGAGTGAATGTCTTCTAAGATGTTCTCACCTATAAGGAAGATCATGATCTTCAGAACCCATACTATCACCAGACTCAGCTCGAGGGACACGGGTTCTTTGGAATTTTCCTGGCTTTGGACTTTCATCACTTATGCTGGTGTCTTTCAATTCCCATCTAGGCGAAGAAACTAAATTCTGCAGGAAGGCACATCAGATATTAGATTTTATGGGTGACATTGATTCTAAATGAGAAATCTGAGGAATTGAATGACTTTATTACCAGAAAATAAATATCCAATAAGTTGACCGATTCATCATAAAAACAAGGCAAACTTAAATAAGTTCCTAAAATGTATATGAATAAAAGTTCAAAGACAGCTGAAGCCTACACTTGTAACTCTTTTTAAAAAATATTTCTAATAGAATCAACCTCCAAAAAAAGGCGCAGTTATTCAATTTAGGGTGATCACTTATAACAGTAGAGCTAGTTCTCAATAAACGTTAGTTATCTATCTGGTGCTAAATACTAATATGCTAATATGATCTAATATGCACTTCAACCCCATGATGCAGGTACTATTTTTAACCTAATTTAACATTTAACTGTGGCAAAGAGGTTAAATAACCTGACCCATAAACATTGGTTAATGGCAGAGCCAGGATTTGAGCCCAAATGTCTGGCCTTTTAAGCCATGTTACAGTTTGGATTTCATCTAAGGCCAACAGGAAACCACTGAAGAGTTTTAAGCTCTCTTTTAAGAGAATTAACATAAGGTTTGCAAAATACCCCTGACTACAGAGTGCCAAATCCCCATGCACCAACTAAAACAAAAAGGGATCCAAATTCTACTTAGTTTCTTTATGTGCTGGGCCTGTTTACATTTAGTCCTTTCTTACCTCTGGACTTACCACACCAACTGTCTGTGCTAATGGAGCAAGTAAAGACATCGAGGAGATATTCAGTGCATCTTCCTGTTCCTCGCTGCTTTCTGCATCTGCGTGATGCATCTCCTCCTGGCTCTTTTCCACATCTAGTTCACCTTCCTCTAGGACATCACTGAAGATGTCATTAATTACTTTGGAACTGTTGATATCATCATCATCATCCACACTCATCTCAATTTCACGTACCACCTCTGAAAAATATTTCAACAGGTAAATACTGTGATGCAGACCTTTAAGAATTAAACGGATAACAGAGAAGACCTAACATTCATATGCTTACTTAATAAACAGGAAGAAAAAGCCCTATGAAAAAGTACCTCCTAAACAAACAAAGCAAAAAGAAATAGAATACTACTAATATAAAGTTCCAATAACATTTTCTAAGTAATAAAGGTGGGAACTATCAAAAGCTGATTCAATTCTTCAGGTTTAAGAAAGAATATTAAAAACCCAGACTGCAAGATAATAGCCAAAAGCTTCAGATTTACAAAAAATATTTTTTCAAATAATTCTTTTTCTATTGTTGGGAACTGCCCTTTCACATTGCAGTCAATAATAGGAAAATATTAACATCACTTAGGGCAGGGTTCACAAAACTTCAAGGGCCACTGATTCCTCTAACCATACATGCAGAGTGTGGAAGGGCAGCACATTTCCTTTCCCTGTGAAAGTGAGTGATAGCCTTAATCAGATTTTCACAGGGGCCTGGGACCTAAAGATAACTGTTAACAGTACTGTATTTTGTGAAAGCTAGAGTATTTCCTAGTGGAAAAAAAAAAAAGAGTATTATAAAATCATATTTTGAAATATAGAACACTGCATATTTGAATATGAGAATACTAATTCTCCTAGCATGTCCAGAGTTAATAAGAGAAAAAGAATGAAAACAACAAAAACCAACCAGTCAGCTGTTCAACCTTTGGGTCTGATGTTACTTTTAAGGACTTTTCCTCTTCTAAAAACAATGTTATTTTCAAAGGGCTAGACTTCGTCATTTCAGATCCAGTAAAACCTAAAAAAAATTTAGGAAAAACCATATGAATATATATAAAAACTTAGAGTTTTTCAATTAAGGAATCTTACATATCTTGTTTTCTGATTATAAAGCTATGCATTTCAAATCCAGAAATGCATAAAGTAGAGAATCCCCCAAAGCACCTGTCTTCTCTTAACTTTCCCATCTCTCTCTTCTTCCCTAGAAGAGAAAGGGGACACTAATATTACCAGGTTATTGTTTGTTCTTCCAGTTTTCCCCCTATGTATACATATGTATATATCCTTTTTAAAAAATTTTTCCATTATTTTATTTTATTTTTTAACATCTTTGTTGGAGTATGATTGCTTTACAATGTTGTGTTAGTTTCTGCTATATAACAAAGTGAACGAGCTATATGTATACATATATCCCCATATCCCCTCCTTCTTGCTTCTCCCCCCAACCCTCCCTATCCCACCCCTCTAGGTGGTCACAAAGTACCAAGCTGATCTCCCTATGCTATGTGCTGCTTCCCACTAGCTATCTATTTTACATTTGGTAGTGTATATATGTCAATGCCACTCTCTCACTTCGTCCCAGCTCACCCTTCCCCCTCCCCAAGTCCATTCTTTACACCTGCATCTTTATCCTGTCCTGTCCCTAGGTTCATCAGAACCTTTTTTTTTTTTTTTAGATTCCATATGTATGTGTTAGCATATGGTATTTGTTTTTCTCTTTCTGACTTACTTCACTCTGGATGACAAACTCTAGGTCCATCCACCTCACTACAAATAATTCATTTTCGTTTCTTTTCATGGCTGAGTAATATTCCATTGTATATATGTGTCACATCTTCTTTATCCATTCATCTGTCGATGGACACTTAGGTTGCTTCCATGTCCTGGCTATTGTAAATAGTGTGATCATACTAAACACGCTGTTCTGCATTTTGTTTTTCACTTTTTAAAAAGTGTCAATAAAAACACTTAACTAGCAATAGAAAAACACTACTTCAACATAATAAAGACCATATATGAGAAGCCCACAGCTAACATTATACTTAATGGTAAAAGATTGAAAGCTTTTCCTCTAAGATCAGGAACAAGACAAGCTAGAGATAAGCCCACTCTCACCATTTCTAGTCAACATAGCTTTTTAAAAGTCCTAGTCAGAGCAATAGGCAAGAAAAATAAATTAAAAGAATCCAAATTTTAAAAGAAGTAAAATTATCTCTGTTCACAGATAACATGATCTTATATATAGAAAACTCTAAAGATTCCACACAAAAAAACCTGTTAGAATAATATACAAATTCAGCAAAGATGCAAAATATAAAATCAACACAAAAAAACCAGTTACATTTCTATATACTAACAATGGACAATCTGAAGAGCAAATTAAGAAAACAATTCCATTTACAATAGCATGAAACAGAATAAAATACTTAGGAATAAACCTTACCAAGGAGGTGATAGACTTGTATACTGAAAAGTACAAAATATTGCTGAAAGACATTTAAAAAAACACAAATATATGGAAAGACATCCCATGTTCATGAATTGGAAGACTTAATACTGTTAAGATATCAATACTACCCAAAGCAATCTACAGATTCAATGCAATTCTTATCAACATCCCAATAGCACTTTTTGGAGAAATAGAAAGTCTGTCCTAAAATTCATATGGAACTTCAAGAGACCCTGAATATCCAAAACAATTTTGAAAGAGAACAAAGTTAGAAGACTGACATTTCCTGATTTCAAAACATATTACAAAGCTATAATAATCAATATAGTATGGTATTAGCATAAAGATAGACATATAGACCAATGGAAAAGAAGAGAGAGCCCAGAAATAAAACTTCACATATATGGTCAAATGATCTTTAACAAGGCTGCCAAGATAATTCAATGGGGAAAGGACAAATGATGTAGGGAAAACTGGATATTTACATGCAAAGAATTAAGTTGGACCTTTATCTGACATCATATACAAAAATCAACTCAAAATGGATTAAAGACATAATGTAAGACTCAAAACTATAAAACTCCCAGAAGAAAACAGAGAGAGAAAGAAAGCTTCATGACATTGGGTTTGGTGATGATTTCCTGGGTATAACACAAAGCAGGCAACAAAAGTAAAAATAGACAAATGGGACTACATCAAACTTAAAAACTTTTGTGGGAGAGGGGGCAAGGTAGGAGTAGGGGATTAAGAGGTACAAACCACTATGTATAAAATAAGTAAGTTTCAAGGATATATTGTCTAGCACATGGAAAATATTTTATGATAACTAAAATGGAGTATAATCTATAAAAATGTTTAATCATTATGTTGTACACCTCAAACAATATTGTCAATCAACTATACCTCAATTTAAAAAAAAAGTTTTGTGTATCAACCTACTGAATGTGAGAAAATATTTGCAAATCATATATTTGACAAGGGGTTAATATTCAGAATATAAGAACTCCTACAACTCAATAACAAAAAATCAACCTGATTTAAAAATGGGCAAAGGACATGAACAGACACTTCTCCAAAGATGATATACAAATGGCCAACAAGCATGCGAAAAGATGCTCAACATTTCCAATCATAGGAGAAATGCAAATCAAAATCACAACGAGTTAATAACTCATACATATTAGGATAGCTACTGTCAAGAAAACAAAAAATAACAAGTGTTGATGAGGGTGTGGAGAAATTAGAATGCTTGTGCACTGTTGGTGAGAATGTAAATAGTGTGACCACTATGGAAACCAGCATAATAGTTCCTCAAAATATTAAAAATAGAACTACTGCATGATCAAGCAATCCTACTTCTGGGTATACAGCCAAAAGAATTGAAAGCAGGGTCTCGAAGAGATATTTGCATACCCATGTTCATAATAGCACTATCCACAACAGCCAAAAGGTGGAAGCAACCCACATGTCCATCAATGGATAATGGATAAACAAAATATGGTATATCTACACAATGAAATATTATTCAGCTTTAAAAAGGAAGGTAGTCCTGACATGTCAACATGGATGAACCCTGGGACATTATGCTAAATTAAATATGCTAGCCACAAAAAGACAAATACTATATTATTGCATTTATATGAGGTATCTAATCTATATGAGGTAGTCAAATTTATAGAAACAGAATGTAGAATGCTGGTGACCAGAGGCTCAGGAGGGGGAAAACGGGAGTTGTTGTTTAATGGGTATAGAGTTTCAGTTTTACCAAATGAAAGTTCCAGAGATCTGTTCCTCAACAGTGTGAATATACTTAACACTACTGAATTGTACACTTAAAAACTGTTAAGATGGCGAATTTCAGTAATATGTATTTTTACCACTATTGTTTTTTTTTAATTTAACTGCCTATGATATATTAAATGTCATTACATACAAAGCTACCTTATTCATTTTAAGCAGCTACATAATACTTGATTACATGGATTTAGCACAATTTATTTACAGTCTTCTACTGATGTGCATTTAGGTCATTTAAATCTTATTACTATTACAAATGGTGCTACAATTAATATATTTGTACATACACCTATGCACACTAGTTCTAAGAATTCAACTTACAGAAACACTTGCAGAGCACACACACTTTACAATTCAATAGATATTACTGAATTTTTCTCCAAAAAATACTTATAGTAATTTACACTCTCATCAAGTGTATGCATTCTCACTCTGGAAAGATAACTTAAAGAAGAAGGATATTGCATGGCCAGAAATGAAAAGGTAAGTGGAAATGAAGAAATGAATCTGTCTTTTTACACTAGAACAGCATTTCTGCTTTCCAGTCCAATTTCCAAAACTATGGTAGACTGAAATCTACATTTTAAGTGAAGTAGAAATAGAAAACGCTTACCCGTAGGTTCTATACTAGAAGGTTTTGCTGGTGTCTGATTTTCTGCCACCTTTTCTGTTACTGGAAGTGATGGGGTATTTGGACCAACTTGTTTTCTGAGGGGAGTGTTCTGACAGTGAATTTCCTGCAAAAGCAAATGAAGAGATAAACTTTATCTCTCAAAACTATAAATTTTGTCTTTTTACATGTTATTAAATGAAATAAGTAAGAGTCATTGTTCTATATAAGCTTCCTCAGAACAAAACAGATAATGAATGTGAAAGGGTCCAGCCATGTTTAGAACACAAAAGGCCTCGGTGCTAGTTCACATTCTTGGTAATTCATAGTATGTAAAATCTTTTTTAGAGACCAGTAGGCAAGAGAGAATGAAAATCCACATCAGAGTTCAGCTTTAGATAAATCAATTCAGGTGAAAGCCACATATTGGGAAAAAATAATTGTCTCCTCAGAAAGACCAAAACAAATACAAGCAAAACCACACGCCACTTCCTCATCCCTTTCTAGCCACCACCTCCTTGCTCCCTTCCCTTTAGAACCAAACTTCTGAGGACTGCCTATACGCCTGGACTCTGCTCTTCACCCACTACTACCTGCATTCTACCCTCACCACTTCATTAAAAGGCTCTGCCAAGTCACAACAAGCTCCTTATGTCAAAACCCAGTGGTCTCAGTCCAGTCTACGTCTGACAACAAACACTTGGCAATACCAACCACTCCTCCCTTCTGAAAGGCTCTTTCTTCCCCTGACTTCAGTTATACCATACTCAACTGCTTTTCCCTCCCATCTTTTAGGCTGCTCTTTCTGTAGGTACCACAGATGAGTTCTGAGGTGGGGAGACCCCTGAACTCCCCATTATTGTGTTCAGAATTTTCTTTACATGTATATGTGCAACTGTCTGGGGAGGGATTCCACAGGTTTATCAGGAATCATTTAACAAAAAAAAATCATTTAAGAACGGTTGCTTTTTATTTTCCAGAGATGTAGAAGGAAAACCATGAGACTATGACCTACCGGCAACCAAGTGAAGAAGGTGCTTCAAACAGAAGAGAGTGATTCACAATGTCAAATGCTGCTAATAATAGGTCAAGTTAAACACCTGAAAACTGATTACTGAAGATCACTGGTGAATTTGATAAGGGTAGTGGTGAATGCCTGAGTGGAGAGATCAAGAGAGAAGGGAAGAGAAAAACTGGAAGATACAAGTAGAGACACCCTTTTGGAAGAGGCTGGATGAAAAGGAGGCAAAGAAAGGGAGGGGAATAGGAGATCAAAAGAGTTGTTTTTGTTTTAAGATCACAGATAATAGCTTGCTTTATGCCGATGGGAAGGATTAGCCCATTCGTTCTTTCTTCCAAAGACAAATTTACTGTGCTCCTACTGCGAGTCAAGCACTGAGAACACAGACAGAGATGAATAAGGCTCTCATAGACAGTGGTGAAAAACAAAGTTAAAACAATTATAGGAAGATAAATATTCCAGTGAGGTAAAAACAGGATGACATGGGCCCAAAAAAGCAGGAGGGGGACTGGGAAAAGGGCCAAGTAAAAACTTCCAGAGGGAATTAAAATTTAACCTATTCTTAATGAAGCAGGAGCTCACCACAGAGATATTTCATCCAGAGAGACTAGCAAGGCAAAGACAAAGAGATCTGAAAATATGGGTACATTTGAGAGACTACAAATAGTCTGCATGGCAGGACTGAAGCACATATGTGGAGGAGCAGGGAAGAGAAGACAGATTTCTGAATGATTCTAGATATCAAGCCAAGCACTTTAGACATTTTTCTGATGTTAGCTATGGGGAGCTCTCCAGGATTTTAAGCAAGGGAATACATGCCTATCTGCCTTTTAGAAATATTTTTCTAGCAGCAGTGGGTTAGATGGACTGGAGAGAAGCCAGACTAAAAGCAGGGTGTTCACACAAAGCTATGGTAATGATTAAGGCAATGGCAGAGGAAAATACACAAGATAAGGAAGCTTGGTGACATACTTAGAAAATGTATCACTGGATGTGTGTGTGCATGTGCTAGAGGCCAGCGGGTGGGAAGACATAGTAACAAGAGGAAGGAGCCAAGGAGGTACTGCCAGATTGTTTTAGATGATGAAGTATAGAGTAAAGCCCTAAGTGAAGACAGAGACTACATGGGGAAGATATTCCAGCAAAGCATAGAAAGCTCTGCCAGCCAACCAAAGCTCAATTAGAGTTCAGGAGAGAGGTGAGGGCAGAATAGCCAAGCATTATCAGCATTTCTGTGATTGACTGAAGCTAGATATGAGGATGGGAAAGAGATGTTCCAGGACAAGTGAGACAAAAAAAAATGGTTGAGATCAGGACCTTGAGAAACATGATTTGTTAAGCGAGGGAACTGATAAAAAAACAAAATCAAATAGATCCTTCTCAAAGAATAAAGGATAAATGTATTATTCTATTTCTACTGGTAACCACGTTAAATATAGTTCTATTATTTTTAGCTTAAAAATATATCCTAACACAGGAAAATTAAGAGGTACAAACTTCCAGCTATAAAATAAATGAATCACAGGGATGAAAGGTACAGCACTGGGAATACAGTCAATAATAATGTAATATCTTCGTACGGTGACAGATGGTAACTAGACTTATTGTAGTGATCATTTTGTAATGTATAGAAACATCAAATCACTGTACTGTGCAACCAGAACTAACATAGTGGTATAGGTCAATTATACTTCAAAAACAAACAAACTCATAGAAAAAATGATCAGCTTTGTGGTTACCAAAGGAGGGGGTAGGGGAAGGGGGAATTGGATGAAAGTAGTCAAAAGGTATTATCTTCCAGTTATGAGATGAATAAGTACTAGAGATATAATGTACAACCTGATTAACATAATTAACACTGCAGTATGTTATGAGAGTAAATCCTAAGAGTTCACATCACAAGGAAAATATGTTTTTTTCTATTTCTTTAATTTTGTATCTATGAGATGATGGAGGTTCACTAAACTTATTGTGGTAATCATTTCATAATGTATGTAAGTCAAATCATTAAACTTTTACAGTGTTGTATGTCAATTATATCTCAATAAAACTGAGAGTAAAATGTGTGTGTATATATATATATATATATATATATATATATATATATATATATATATATATATATATATGTATGTATATCTCCTAACACAGTATTTTGTACACAGTAGGCATGTAGATGAAACAGAAGATAGTTTAACACAGTAGGGATTTTGTTGAAGGCTTATCAATGAAATTTGACCAGAAGTAATATGAGTAAAGAGAAATCTGGGAGGTATTTGGTGACTGAAAGAATTACAGATAGTCTAAAAGTATGGTATTTGGGGAGAGATATATAATCATTAATGAGAAAAGTAGATTCTGAGAAATATTTGAAAACCAGCATCTAAATAGAATGTTAAAAGGAATCTGAAATCAATTGAATGATGAGAATACCTTTTAAATTTGATTTTAAGTAGGTCATCAGTAAACATGGTTAAAAGTTCCATTAAATGGCAAAATATCACAAGAGAAAAGCAAAGTTGGTATGAACATTTAAGGAGTTTATGAATGGAAAGCTGCATAGTTAATTGGAACAAGCAAAGTTGGTATGACCATTTAAGGAGTTTATGAATAGAAAGCTGCATAGTTTATTGGAACAAGACAGTATATAAAGAATTATTTTACAATACAGAACCACAAGTTAAATCCCAGCACTACTTTGGTAACAAGTTCACTTTTACATTTCTTGTTTACATTACCTGTTTGGTTTCTAGTTGTTTGCTTCTTGAGTTTTCGCCTTTTTCTGCACTCCATAAACTGCCCTTGTCAAATCGGCCACGAAGACATGCTAGTTCTTTTTGACGTTCCTAAAACCATCAAAAGCTCTATTTTACACAAGAGCCAAAAGTATGTTTAATAATATTCAAATTCTACTAACCTTGTCCTCAGTTTTCAGATTAAACTCACAATACACACAGAATATAGGACAATAATATTTCTAATTTGAAACAAGTGATACAGAGAATCAGGATGCTATTTATCTCCAGTCAAAAAGACTGGAGTCAGAATTCATAGTTTGACTTCTAGGTTCTATGCTCATACCATGTAATGAATAATGTTAAAAGCAGTAAGCCATACCTGCTTGAGCTGTTGCGCTAAATGAGTAGTAGACGAAGATGCGTTTTGCTTGAATAATCTTTCTTGTATGGCCTTTGTATTTGGAGTGATAATGGGAGTTCTATGGGGTGTGCTACGAGCTGGACTTTCTTTGCTGTGCTCTTGACAACGCTCTCCAAAGCGTTCCAGGAAAGGCTTAATTCCTGCTCCTCCTAAAGATAATACACACATTTTTGGGAGGCTGTTTAGAATAAGTAACAATTATGATTTCTATGGGAAAAGTTCTAAAATCCAGTTCAGCTCCAAAATGCTTTGATTCTACTAGGAATATTCATTCAGAAAGTAAACAGAAAGAAAATAGTTCAAAAAACTTAAAAAAAATAAGTTTTTTTACCACACTATTTAACTCCATGTCCTAAAATTTGTTTTACAGGATTTAATTCTTTAAAAAAAACAAGAAGAAGAATTTTTAAAAAGTAGAGTAAGAGGACAGTAGGGATTAGAAAACCCTTAAACTAAATAATCAGAACCTAGATGATTGGAAATTGACTGTATGTGCATTAATAATATACCCTAACAACCAAGTATCCTGGCCATGATAACCCAACTACTAATATTTCTACAGCCCAATTTATTTTCTTGCTTTTAGGAAGTCTAACATGAAAATCCAGTGATTAAATCCTTTTTCTCTTTCAAAAATAATAATTAGGGATAATTTACTTTATCAAAGGATGTCTTGGTTTTATAAAGTCTTAAAACAGTACTCATCTAAAATAGTATGAGATACATTTAAAATAGAACAAATGGGATACATACCACCTCCATTATAAGAATGCTAGGGTTGCACTACATAAAAGGAGGTTACCTATATCATTAACTGGCAAACATTTTACCATAAACAGCCAAAGAGTAAATATTTGGGGCTTTGCAGGCCATATGGCCATTGTCACAACTACTCAACTCTGCACTGAAGCATGAAAGCAGCCACAGACAGTAAATGGGCATGGCTGTGTTCCAATAAAACTTTATTTGCAAAAACAGGTGAAGGGCAGAATTTGACCCATGACCAGCAGTGAAAGCGCCGAGTCCTAACCACAATACCACCAGGGAATTCCCAACAATGCCCCTTATGTCATTCTTATCTATGCCATAAGTCTTTAGAAAACAGGGAGTCGTAGTCTAATTTCACGTGGGGCTTTTGCTATTGTCTCCAATTCTCATTTTGGCTCATCTGGAAACTGACTGCTGGTTTCTACTCATCCCATAACTAATGGATTCCCCACTCTCATCTCTCTGACTACTTCTCTTTTATGATGAACTATTATTTCTGGAGAGATTGTATTTTTAAGAAGTTAAAATGTAGAATTAACACAGTCTTTCCGAAAGCAATTCTAATGAAAAAGAATATAGCTCAAAGTACACTATATTACCCTATATTTGAACCATATTTTTTTAGTCCTATGTTTCTCAACCAATAGCATGCGGGGGTATACCAGAAGGTGTAAGTCACCACAAGATAAATATGGACTTCCTGGAGCATCAGTTTACCATAGTAAAATTGAATCTTCATATGTATACATTCACATACAATATACACACATATAAATTAAATGGGAGTGGAGTCATTTGTATACATATTCCCTTCCCTTTGCTACTACGGGTGCTTTCATAGTGAAGTTTGAGAAGCACTGCTTTGCACGCTTGGTTATAAGAACGCTTCTCCATTATATCCTTAAAATGTGATTTCCAGTTGTATATGCTTTGTCTGCATCAAAAAGTATAGAAGAAAGTATCTAGGTCTTTCTAGAAAAAAGCATGTTTAAACTGTTAAAATGTAACAAGTTAAACACTTTGACCAGTAACTGGGCTAGTCTACATTAATGAACATTCATTCAATTAAATAGCTTTAATTAAAGCTGACTTTGAATAAGTCTCACTTGATACGTTCGGGCATTTGCCCTGGCAAACCAACACTGTACCATGAGCAATTGGATATTTAAAATGCTAAGAACAGACACACTGAAAATAGTCAGCAGTACTTTAAATTTTTTTAAAAATATGTTACCTGGTGTTGTAGATTTGTCCTTAGGTTGAGATTGCAGACAAATTTCTCTGTTTAATTCTTCCTTGGGCCGAACTGACCTGGATACAGTTGACCTCTCAGTTGATTTTGACACCTCTGTTTTAAGAGGACTAACAGAGGTTTTTTGAAGTAGTTCAGGATTTTGTACCTCACAATTTTTAGCACTGGTGATGGATGTAGTAGAAGATTTCACTGGGGAAGAAGTAGCTTTCTGCAACATGATAATACTTAGGGTAAATAACAACATTCACAATATCTAAAGGTAGTTCTATAAAAAGCACTCAAATCCTATAAAAAAACCAACTCAAATCCTATATGCTCAGTAGCCTTTATGTAAACTCATGAAAAAAAGTATCTTACTCTCTAATAGATCAAACAAATTTGAAAGGTTTGAAAAAAATTAACTTAGAAAATGCCATTATTCAAATTATAATATGTAGTTTAGTCTGCATAATATACTGATGGGTAATTTACTACGAGGGATAGGGTCACTCACTATTTTAAAAAACAATTTCTTTTATATTATCACACTAGTACCTTTATAAATGTTAACTGTATTAGGTCAAATTACCTATATATTTGCAGTTTAATTAAATCAATATTAACTTGACAAAATCGTATCATGTACTTGAAGGTGAACTATAAGTTATTAAGTATTTACTATGTGCCAAGCACCATACTAAGTGCTTTATGTACATTATCTCATTTAATCCTCCCAAACCCTTTCTTTCCCAATTTACAAATGGAAAAATAAAGTTTTGCAAGATTAAGTAACTCTCCAAAGCCACACTTCTAATTATGTGGAAGGGCTGGGATTGAATGCAGGTCTGTCTAATTCCAAAACCTGGTTCTACACTTAAAGACAATGCTCAGAAACACAACATTTTTTTCTGTTTTGGTTTTTTCATATTTTTTTAAAAACCGTTGAGATAACACATGGGCAAGGTAATCTTTCAAACATTTCAAAACAATATACAGTAAAGGTATCATGCCCACCCTTGACAATTGCCTTCTAGAGGTAACTACTGCTACTAGTTTTCAGAGATATTTGATGTCTTTCTTGTATTTATACACATACATAGAGCATTCTAATAGAGAAAGTAATGTTCAGGCTCTCCCTGAGGACTAAGAAGAGGTTCCACCATTCCATAGTATATACTTTGGAGTTACATTAAATTAGTGTAATTTAGTTGTCAATTGCTCATTTATCTTGGGACAGAATACCAAATTTATGATTTTTACTTTCTATGAAATACTCTAAAAATACATATAAACATCCTATATATGTTATAAAATGCATACCTACACATATATATAAATTATTACTCATAACAACAACAAAAAAGGTTTCCAAAGACCAAAATTATATTTACTTACCCCAGAGCTGGAAATTGCAACATTAATCAAAGATGCACCCACAGCGCTAGAGGATGAGGCTTTATTCAAAGAGGCATCGCCATCCCTTTGGGAACAGCATGTAGCTTCCTGCTTAACACTGCTGCTATTGATCCTAGCAGATGCTCCACTTGCAGAGGAAAATTTGGATAAACAAGTGGTACCAGGCTGTTCTTGTACACTGTTTTGCTTTGCAGATGAGTTTTTTACATCATCTTCCCAGGAGCAAATAGTTGCAGCAAGGTTGGCTAGACGGCCCTTTCTGCCAACTGGAGTTGCTGAGGCCTCTGAAAGGGATGGTTTGGGAGGGGAGGTAGCCTCTGACGGCATTGCTGAGATGGGTGAGCTTTCGTGTATATCATCTGAAAATGTTTTAAAAGTTAAAATTCATGAGTTATATGTGTGTGTAATAAAGGGATCACTCAAAAAAAAAAGCTTTTCTCATATGCATGAAACTACCAAACTGCTTAAATTTGAAATATATTTTCAAATCAGATACTTAATCCAAATTTAAAAAAAGAAAAAAAAAAAGAACACTTTGTTACACCTATTCTTTTCAATTATTTGATGGATTATGAATCTATAAGACACCATAGATTTAGGTTATATTTTTAGGATTAATTTATGATGTTATAACACTGCACAATTTAAGATTACATATTCAACATATTTGTTTTAAAAATGTATTAGACCAGTGCTGTACAACAGAACTTTCTGCAATGATGGAGATGTTCTATATCCATGGTGTCTAATACAGTAACAACTAGCCACATACGGCTAGTGAGCATTTGAATTGTGGTAAGAGCAATAAGAAACTTCATTTCATTTTAATTAATTTAAGTTTAAAAGCTACATATGGCTAGTGGTTATGGTATTGGATAGCACAGGGTTAGACTGAAATGTTTTTCTGCACAGTTACTTCATTTGGAGATAAATCTCAAATAAGCAATACTTAACTTACGAAGGCCTGTATGCATAAAGAGTATATAGGGCAGTCAAAGTTCATGGCACTTTCTGTTTCAAACATTCAGTCAATGGAACAGATAGCCCTCCTGCTGTCCAAGGCTTATAATTCTGTCTGAATTCTCAATTCTACTCCCCCAAAACCTCAGGGATCTTGCTCCAAATAACCTCTTCTTCCTTTCTACAAACTTTTTTTTCTACACATAAATAAGCTCAAGTCTCTCTCATCTTAAAGCTAAAACCAAACATCCTCTCATCAATGTATACCCCCTTTTAGGTAATGTCCTTCTTTCCCTGCACTGTATTCACTCACCACTCAACTCCCTTCAACCTGCCTTCTGCCTACACCACTGCCCTGAAGTTGCTTTTGCTATTTTCACCAGATGCCCACACACTTTGCGGGCCTTGTATTTCCACGTGACATCATCCTCTATTAGTTCTGTCTCTGCGGTCTGTCCTCCGTGGTCTCCTTCTAACTACCAGCTACCTCCATTTGACTATCCCACGGACACCCCAAATAATATATCTGAAGTTGAAACTGCCCCCAACACATTCCTCCTCATCGTGCCTCTTCCTCCCTTCTCCCTTACCATCCACCACGCAGGCATTAAGTCCCACAGATTCTATCTCCTAAATCTCTCAAATCCAGCCTCCTCTTCACTTTCACAGGCCTTCATCATTATGCCTGAATTACAGCACTGGCCTTCTAACTGGTGTTCCTGCTTGGAATCTCTGCCCTCGTCAATCCCTCCTCAATTCTGACGCCAGAGTGATCTTTCTAAAACATTTGCCTACTTAAACTCTCTCAGTTCCTCTCCATCACCTCCTGGTTAAATTCCAAATGCTCTGGACCCTGCTGCTTTCTTCAAATTTATCTCTTGCTTTTCTACCACATGAACTATATACCAGAATACCTACTCTTTATACACACAGTACGCTCACAGTACCTCTGTGCTTTTCATCCGTTCTGTTGTTTTTGCCTAGAATATCTCTACTGTCTGAAGCCAGCTGCCCCTCAAAGTCCAGGTTAGTTATCTCTGCCTCCTCCAGAAAAGATTTCCTGACCACCACCCTCCCTACAATACCTTTTTGCATACCTTCATCATTTTCTTTAGAATAAGCACTGTCTTCTAAGTAGACGACAGTTTTACTGTTATGTTTTAGGAATGGGCTTAATAGACCTCTAGCTCCTCTAACTATTCTTTGTCAGAAAGAAAGCCTTCAGATAAATTATATTTTAGAATAATCCCTCAAACCTTTAATTGGCTATACCCACAGTCCTGTATAGTACTCACTAAATCATTCATCACAAACACTTTATTCATAAGTTTCAATGCTTAAAATTAGACAGGCTATGGTGCCTTAATGAGATTTATTTTCAAGGCCGAGGGGGGCATTTGTGAACATTTGCTTTCAACATATTCGAAATCACTGCTGCAAAGCTTCCTTCTCTAGAATGTTTAGGGCCTTGGTCGTATTCTTGATCATGCACTAAATCACAACACTCTTTCTTTTTTTTAAAAGGAAAATCTCCACTCCTCTGCCCATAGATATTTCCTACAAAACAGAAATGGAACATTCTTCTATTGAGGCACATTTACTGGTTAGCCTCCTCAGACGTTATAAAGAAGCATGGTTAACCCCACCCACTACTAAAATAAATAGTTATAATTTACAATGTGGACTACCAGCACCCTGTTAACACGCCCAAAAACATCGGGCAGGTCATAAAAGTTGAGCCCTAGAGTCAGACAACTGAGGTTTGAATTTTAGCTGCTGCTGACTGTGGGCAGGCGTCTTAGTCTCTCTGAACCCAGTCTCCTCTTCTACAACATGAAGAAAAAGTAGTATGCATGTCATAAGATTGTTGTAAGAATTAAATGCTATATTACATTAGAATTTTAAAATATTTAGAACGTCTAGCATTTCACACGGTAAGTGTTTGCTCTTGAGATGATCATCACTGCCAGAAGAGATAATCTTAAACGTTTTTCTATCCAATACTTATCAAAATTTCAGTTAAAAGAATTGATATTTATGGAAGACTGCCTGAAATATACGTAGCCCATCCATTTCCTCAGACCACTTGGTCTTAATTCTGGCTATGTGTCAGAATTACCTACAGAGCTTTAAAAAAAGAGAAAGGAAGGAAGGAAGGAAGAAAGGGAGGGAGGGAGGAAGGAAGGAAGGAAGGGATAAAAAGCACACCCCAGGGCTCCACCGCACTCCTGAGATTCCAATCCAGTGGTCTGATACATAGGAGCTGGGCTGAAAGCCAAAGCCTGAGGAACGCTTCCTCGGGTAAGGCCCAGTCGTCACCGAGCTGTCTACCTGCACTGTGCTGGCTCACTTTAGAACTGCATTTACTGAACTGAGCCTGGAGCCAGCTATCTGCCTACCCTGAGAAACCTTACACCTTCACTAGCTCCCACAGTTATCTTTAGGACCCAGGGAAGAAAGTTCTCTTAGGTCTTAGTGCCAACCACGGCTCTGTTTTTTTTCTTTTTTTTTTTTATAAACATTAGTCATGTAATTGATAGCATTTCATCTCTCTGCATTGGCTGCTAGCAAGTTCAGAACCATCTCTAGCAAGTGAGGAGGACCTTAAGGCCTGTATTTAATAAACTAACTTTACCCTTCACTTTGTTTTTCCTTCTCTTCACCTTGATTTCCTCATTTTTCCCATTTTTAATATAGGTATTTTTGTAAGTCATCCCAAGGCTTTTTTTGTAACGAGGTAGGAGATAAGCTCTCCATCAGATTATGGGCCCATGAAGGGCAAAGATCAGGTCACTTTATCTGTCTCCAGCATCTTTTGCATGAAAACATGCTTTGCAGGTGCTCGATAAATGTTTTCTGAAGTTTTCTTTCTCCCCTGTTGAACAGCATTGCATACCTTAGTCACTCAAGTTTATTTAATTAACGAAACCATGAAATAGGATTTCTTGAACACAGAGTTGAAGGGCAGCAATGCTGATAATGCCAAGAGTATAGTTTATACTCTCCTGTTTTTATTGCAAATATAAGATGGTTCCGTTACAAGATCAGGGTTTTGTGAACCAGTCTAAGAATCTCATCGTCATCTACTTCGATGAGAACACAACCAACTGATAAATATATACTGATATACAAACCATTTGCGAGCAATGGATTCTCAGGATATAGATCAAAAGCATTTACCTTTCATGTGTTAACTGATACATAAAATTTTCAACATACCAAGTTGAATCGTACTGACACAGATTTAAGGACCACACCATTCACATAGTTTATACCTGTCACATCATCATTATCCCAGTGACGCCGCTGCTCAGCCAGCTTTTGCATTCGTGTTTTGACTGAGGAGGCTGCAGTTCCTTCCAATCTTGAGTTTAGCCCTCTCCTCACTCCCAGCAGCGATGCCGGGGCGGCCACGGAATCACTGACACCAGCTGGCACTTGTGGCGCTTGTGGCTGTGCCTGAGGAGACACAGGACTTGGAGAACAAGGTTTTGCAGAAGCTGACTCAACCGGTTTTTCATTTTCCAAGTTGGGAACTTCTACTTCAGTGTTGTCAGAACAGCGTTTTTTTGATGGTGATGGTTTTGTGCAAGATTTCTCTAGATTAAAAAGGACAAAAAAAATAAAAAATAAAAATTCTGTAATTCCTCACAGCATGAAAAACTTACAGTAGGTACAAATTAATAAAACACTGTCTCTCTGTTCCTTTAAATGATTTTACTCACAACAAGAAATACATAAAATTCTACTTTCTTTCGGTAACTCAGAAATCTGATATAAGAGATTTCTCTTTAAACAAACATATAATTTATGGTTTAAAAAACCTTAATGAAAAAAATCTTCAAATAACATCCTCAAGATATATGCATAATATTCTATGTGGTCTTAAGACACTAGTAAATAAAAAGTGCACACACACAGAATAAGCAAATGTTCTAAGGGATTTTAAAGATCATACAGCCCAATCACCACACTTTTAAATAAGAAAAATCAGGCCCAAAGAAATCAAGTTACCTGCTTAAAGTGACATAGCTGAACTAAGGGTAGACACAAGCTTTCTGCTTTTAAAAACAATCTTTCATGAACAATAGTAAACAAGGGTAGAAGGGCACCTGGCTTGAGGTTTAGGAGGCAGAGATCCAAAAAAAGACTGAATTATCTAGTCAATACCAAACAAATTCATTGGCACAAGTGTTTAACAACATTTTACATTTTAAACTTCCACGAACACCTATAAAATAAATTTAAAAGTCCTAAAAGAAAAAGGAGCTATTCAAACACAAGGCATATAATTTTTACCCAAGAATGAGTTTTAATATATCTCCTGGAAAACTAATACTTTAAAAGGTAGGAATGTAAATTCCATAAGAGGTCAGTTTCATTGGCTGTCTAACCAAGTGTTCTTGTTCTGGTAGTAACCAAAGCATGATTAGTGGGAAGTCATGATTGCCCTCATAAACATCAATCTAATTAAATGTACATCATGAACCTTTCCAGTCTTCTGCAACTCATTTAAGGGTATATTTTCAACGAACTTATCTAGTCATTTTTTGGACGTGTTCCTATTTAACATGCTTCACTATCTGGGAGTAAAGAATTCTTTGAGTTTACATTACTTATAACAGTAAATCTTTCGATTTAAGCATCAAAACACAGTTCCAACCACTAGTTTTCAAGTACATAGTACTCAATATTTGATTGCATAAACCCATGCCACAATGAAGAGATCCTGGACTGGAGCCAGGTCTCTATTTCCTATGTAATATATATGGTATTCCCTCCCTTCAAAATGTATTAACACACAAAAATAAATTCTCCTTCTATGGTTAGCTCACAAAGTAATGAGAACAAGCACTATGCCCTCATCTCTTTTGTAATATTGGTTTTGCCCTCTGTAATACTCTTTTTCTATATGTATTTTAAATTTATACTAAGGGAAATGATCATCTCCAGATTATTCCAAATGCTTGGAAAAGATTAAGCCAGCTGACTGACGTAGGCTGAGGATGCCAGGATTTAGGAAAGAATAAGACAAGCTTCCAGGTGTGTGTGGGTTTGTTGGGGGTGGGGAGGGAGGTTACTTAATTTTGTTTCTGTTTAATTTCACCAGTTCTGTAGATTAACAACCTGTACTTTGTGCCCAGCCTGAGAGAGATGGTTCAGCAGACAGAGGATGAAAAGGCTCATTAAATTACAAGCATTTGCAGGCAGGTCTGCCTTTTGTTGCCCTGCTCACGCCACAGACACATCTGAAACCTGGTGGTCAGCTGTGCTGGCACCTGTTGGGGTAGATAAACTCTATACCATGGCAGTATAAGTGCCCCAGTGCTCCTTTATTATTCTTCCCTGAGAGGTTTTAAGGATAATTTTGGAATGAGGAAAATAAAGTTCAACCAGTTAATTTGAAATATTTGTTAGAAATTCTGCTCTGGCCTGATAGGTTCTAGGCCTAATATAATAGGTCTGGAATACAAAAGGCTGATCTTTCTCCCAGAGGCTATGCCATCTGTCTCCCAAAGACCTTGGTTCTTCTGCATGAACAATAAAATGCTTGGCGCTTATCACCTTTTAAAAAATGCAAAGTTTACTGTTCCCCACAAAGCCTTTTACCTTCACCACCAGACAGAGGCTGCTGGTTACTTGCTTCTGAAAGCGGCTCCCTGACTCGCTTGGCTTGAGTCGCAGACCTTGCTGCTGGGGTGGGCCGCTCAGCCATTTTCCTCTGAAGATTCTCGCGTCTGGCACGGGTTCGTTCAAGCAGTTTCTACGTATATCAGAGCGTTAAAACACAAGTTTCGTCAAAGGTTCAGAAAACTTCAGGTATCTTCTAAAATCACTAATTGCCATCATGTACGATAACAGTTAAATACATTTCAAAAGTGAAATCCTAAGTAATTAAGTCAAGATTCACCAAATGAACACCCCCATGTCAAAATTTAATTACAGACGTAATATGAACATTAAAGGGGGAATAAAATGTGTTAAGTTAGTTGTATGAGATTTTAAATGGCCACAAATTTTTTTCTGCTTCCATCAAAAGCTATTTCAATTGGGATGGCCTTATGATTCACTTTGACCATTAAAACGCAGCAGAAGTGACACTGTGTATGTGACTTCCAGTCCCAGGAGTCAAGAGGTCTTGCAGTTTCTGCTCTCACTCTCTTGGAACACTGCCTCCACATGAAGAAGCCCAGGTTAAGCCTGCTAGACACATGGCCCAGCTGACAGCCAGCATCAACCACCAGACCTGAGAGGAAGGCTATTTTAGACCATCCAGTCCCAGATAATTTGTATATCACTGCAGACTACTATACGACTGCAGGGGACACCAGAAGCCCAGCCCAGCTGAGCCCAAATGCTAAGCCACTGAATCATGGAAAATAACGTGGTGGTTGTTTTAACCACTATGGTAGGCAGAATAATGGTCCCCCAAAGTTGTTCTTTGTCCTAATCCCATGAACCGGTGAATATGTTACCTTACATGGCAAAAGAGACTTTGCTGACATGATTAAGTTAATGACCTTGAGATGGAGAGATTATCCTGGATTTTCTGGGTGGGCCTCAAAAGGGCAATTGTCCTTATGAGGGAAGAGAGGCCCAGAAGCTCAGAGTCAGAGAAGATGTGACAAGGGAAGCCACAGGCCAAAAAATGCAGGTGGCCTCTATAGCTGGAAAAGGCGAGGAAACAGATTCTCCCTAGAGCATCCAAAAGGAACACAATCCTGCTAACACCTTGATCTGAACTCAGCAAAACCTATCAGACTTCTGACCTACAGAAGATAATAAATATGTGTGATGTTAAGCCAGTAAATTTGTAATAATTTGTTGTAGCAGCAAAACTAATACAACCACTAAGATTTGGTGTGATGGCAAGAGATAACTGGCATAATAGTCCTTTGAAGACATAAGACACTTCCTAAGAGAAAAATAAATAAGCCTAAATAATCTTATGTTTTATTTAATTAAATATCAATATACAATAAAACAGTTTTAAGTTGAAATCTTAGCCATTCCATAGAATCGTGAATACTACTCTTTTCTAACCCCAATGTATGCTCCTATTCAAATCAGTGTAGTATAGCAAACACTTGACCCTGTAAAACAATTCATTCTCCTTCAAATGAACACAACCGAAGGAGGCATGCAGATTACTGGTTGGAGTTTACACACTGCCCTGCAAACACAGATACAGCAGTTAGTGCAGACTAAGGAATTAAACTCCATCTGACCTTTTTAATTGCTTAATTAAAACAGAGTAATAATTTTTTTAATCCTTCTGAGTATGCAAAAGAAGCATGAGCTAAATTTGGAAGAAGGCACAACTCTCTACTTAGGAATGATTTCTCATTGAAAGAAGTAACACTAAACCTAAATGCTATGTCACTGAAAGCGTAATTTATGAGCCAAATGCCTTCCAAAACACAAGACCTTCACCCTTTAAATAAAAGTCTTCAACAAACTCAAAAGTGACAGTATTACACAAATTCATATATGTCTGATAATTTCTCCCACAATAAAATATATCACTCCCAAGATACAAAACTAGACTAACTATATTCATTCATGGACACGCCCACATTCCATTCTGGTCAGTTAGAATACTTATGAGTCAGTATATCTTCGGTTACTATGAGCAATGGGTCACAGAAGAATGTGGTTTTGCCATTCAAATATACACAAGTGTTCTTTTGCTAAATTAGTTTCAAAACTTTCAAGATTAAAACATATTAAAGTAGATAAGCAAAAAAGTTCCCTAATCTGTAAAATAAAACTAGTAAGTACCAAAGATTATTAATGTAAAGAAATGATGTATCTAAAATACATAAACTCAACAGCTCAATAAATGTAAGTCACCCTTCCTTATAAAAATGTAACAGGAATTTAAGGGATCTTTTATTTATAAGGTACATTCCTTCAAATATCACACCTCCTTCTTCAAATAACAGAGGCATTAAAAAAAAAATACACTGCAATTACTAACATAATCAGGAAGGTATTCCACATGGATGAATCTAAGATAACTGAAGCATATAGTCCTAAAGCAATTTCTGCCCCATATCCCTCAAACTATTTCTGACAGAAATTTTTTCTAGGAGATATTACTGATTTTCTTGCCTTCTTAAACAAAGTAGACTCAATAACAATTAACTTATTATTTTCAAAATGCTGTAGCAGCATTCTTTCCCAGGTCATCACAGAGATTTCGCTTAATTCTGGAAAATTAGAGAAACTCTATCCAAAACAGTGATAGCATGTATGTCTATTTATATCACAAGAAAAGATGCTTTATGTATTTTAACTGTAGCTTTTTCTCTTTTAAGGTTCCTACATAGAAAGCTCTGACTTGGCACACCTAGCTCTGCGTTTCTCTGTGCTAGTCTTGGAGTGGGATGACCATCACTCGTGAGCAGATCTTCACACTAAGAGGCTAATACTGACATCATGAGTAGTAAGTTGATGGTTTTAAATCCACCTAACAACAATTACAACAATCACTAATGCTTATACAGGACTTAATATAAAGTACTTTCAGTGTCTGCACACACTAACTCATTTCATCTTCAAAATATGATTTGGTAAAATTCTGTTTTTACTACTGTTTTATAGATGAAGAAACTCAGGCAGGGGTTAAATAACAAGCCACAGGTCACACAGTTAAGAAGTGTCAAGGCAGGGACTTCCCTGGTGGCGCAGTGGTCAAGAATTCATCTGCCAATGCAGGGGACACAGGTTCGAGCCCTGGTCCGGGAAGATCCCATATGCCACAGCAACTAAGCCCACGAGCCACAACTACTGAGCCCGCGAGCCACAACTACTAAGCCCGTGTGCCTAGAGCCCGTGCTCCGCAACAAGAGAAGCCACCACTGGCTGCAACTAGAGAAAGCCAGCGCACAGCAACAAAAGACCCAACGTGGACAAAAATTTAAAAAATTAAAAAATAAAAAAAAAACAGTGGCAAGCCAAGATTCAGAACCAGGCTCCGGAGTCTGGACTCTTAACTACTTTTCTATAAACTATCTTTTGACTAAATCCAATTGCTCTTTTAAAGAACTTATCATCAGCAAAACTAACCAAATTCATACAATCAATATAACTTTTTTAATACTATCTGCTGATCATCATAATAAACATGTGCCTTAACTGCTTGTTCATCCATAAATCAAGATGGATTCTTCATCTCTGGTTGGTCCATGAAGAACATTAGGAAGACATGGTCCTGTGGACCCTGTCTAGATGCTGATTCAAACAAACTGCAAAAACATGAGACACTTAAGGAAAACTGAACATTTACAATATTTGATGATATTAAGGAACTGCTGTTGATTTTTTAGGTGTGATAGTAGCATTATGATTTTTTTTAAGTCTTTAGTGTTCAGTGATAAATACTTAAGAACTTACATATAAAATTATATGATCTCTAGAATTTGCTTCCAAATAATTCAGTGGGAGGGATTAGAAGGGGATACAGTAAAACAATATGGCCACGTGTTGCTGGGTGGTGGAGGCATTATATTTGAAATTTTCTACAATAGAGAAAACAATATTGCTAAAATGTCCGAACAGTTACTGTTGTATATAATTATTGGCCTGTAAAATAATTTGCACTGAATGGCTCTCTTCCGTATCAATTCGGCAGAACATTATTGGATGTGCTTGATGTTAGGGAAACATCTCTCTGAGTAGGAAACAACAGTCCTACCTTCAAGAAGCTTACATTCTAACAGAAGACATGTTCAACGGGTAAATAAATGCAAGTGAGATGGGTACTGTGAAAGGTGATCTCCCCTCTGAAGAAGGGGAATCAAACTGTGAGCTGCAGGTTGAAACAGAGTTTGCCAGGCAGAAGCAGCAGGGAGAGGACAGTGTGCCAGACAGCACGAGTGACAGCAGGGAGGAGAACCACTGCACAACAGCCTTGTCTGAGGAAACAAGAGTTTAGGATAGTTGTAGCCTTTCTCAACTAGAGTTACCAAGAGGATTAATCCTTAACGCCCTGGTATTAATGTAATGAATTAACATCTCTCCTATGCCTGTAGGGTGGTCTGGTTAAGAATCACCCTTGGGAAAACTGAGAAAACAGTTCTCTCAAATAATTTTCCCTGTTCTACGGTTCTGATAAGGAACTCTGGTTGAGACAGTCATTTTAACTGACTTCCAATTTTTTTTTCAGACAAGGAACTGTACCAGTTAGTTTCATTGTGCAAAAATGTTATGAATGCTATAATTAAGCACCTAATCTTTGGAACCAATTCAAATTGTTCACTCATTACCAACTAAGGAAAAGATGTCAAAGCTGTTTATTCCAACTGCAACCGATCTAACTTTTCATAACATAAACCATACATATTTCTGAGCACACTCTAAAATGAAAAGTTTCTTTTAAAGAAAAGTTTCTTTCAGCTGAGATTTGTACTAGCTTTAGAATAACATTTTTAAGTAAAAGAAAGTACAATTTTCAGCCAACTTTCAAAATGCTTTGTCCTGTCAGTTACCTAGGAGAATGAAAATATTCAGAACACATAGGGCTAATATTTTAAGGAATCCTATTCTAAGTTGGAACATAATGTATCCTTTTTAACTTCAATGTAAGTGAAAAATATGTAGTGCACGACCAGCTCTACTCTTTACAGCTAATACAAAAATGTGTTCAGGATATTTCTGTTAGAATATTTAAGGTTAACGAATTGCTGTGTTTTCCCCCAGAGATGATTGAGAATTTGTAAACAAAAATACACACTGTTGTGTTTGAACACAAGTAAACTCTAATTGTTGAAACTTTTAATATCTTAGGATCGTAAGTACATCTCAAAAAAAAAAAGTTATTACCACTCTCCATTCAATGTTTCAATCTAGTGCAGAGACATTTTTAGGCTCACTTTGCAACAACTGTTATTTTTTTAGTTGAAACTTGCACAACAACCTAAAAAATGAGGAACTGTCCTGGAAGAAAAGGGAGTGGAAGTTCCTGAGTGTGTCAAAGTACATTGTCAACAAGAAGCCAAAGCTAGACAAATAATCGACACAATAACGATGTAATTAATCCATATTTAATTTCCAAAGAACAAAAGATGAGTGAAGTATTGCTGTAATGGTATGCTCCATAAACATACCCAAAAAGGTTTATTTCTTTACTATTTTTTTTTTAAATCGTGGGCTATTAATTTTGGTTTGTACGTATTCGGCTAACACTGTTTCCTTTCAATTTGTATCAATCTCAGGTATGAATCGTCTTTGCTAGTTAGCTGAGCAATAGAATCTGAAGGAACTACTGACTTTATAAGAACGGATGCAATGGTTTCAGGCACCGGCTTATTTTAACGTTTTGCTGTCATTTCGTTCACAGCATCCTTAAATGCACGGCTCCTCTGCGGGCCACACGAACCCTGCAAATCACATTCCATCCCACCTCCGGGCGGCGGCTGCACACACAGCACTGAGTCACTCGGACACCCGACTCCACCTCGCAAGTTACCCCGGCTTTTACTTCCAGCGGGATCTTTTGGTCAGGCCCCCACCTCACCCTCGCAAGGGACAGGGATCCACTCCAGAGGGGCACATAATAACCGGGGCTGACAGGAAGTTTTTTCACTACTGCTACTGAGGACAGACTCAAAGCTTTCCCCCCCAGAGCTTCATCTGCAGGATAAGAACAAGAAAACCGCAAAAGAACTGCAGCCGCAGAACAGAGGGAACCAGCGGCCCCCCCTCCTGGCTTCCCCAGTCCGACACCCGCACGCACACTCTGCGCACGCGCGCGCACGCGCTCTCCGCCCGGTGGGCCCGGAGGTAGACAGAAGGTGGGAAGGGAAGGTGGGGGCCGAGAGGGGTCATGGCTGGCTCTGCCCGCAAGTTTTCTCACCTCGGTAAACGGGTCCATCGCCCGGGGCTTCGCGTGTCGATTGCGAGACGACCGAAACGGTGGTTCAAATTCGGAAAAAGAAAAGAAGTGAGTGCCGGCTCAGTGTGTCACTTGGAGAAAACAAGAAGTCCGGGGCAGGGGAACTCTCCCAACCTACTCTCCTCTTCCCCACAGCCTCCAGTGTCACACTCGGCCTTCAGCGGCGGTTCAAATTTGAATTTCAGCGCCGGGAGCCGCGCGCATGCGCGCGGGGCGGGGCGGGGGCAGGGCACGCCTCTCCCCGCACCAGCGCTGGATCACGTGGCCTTGCCCGGGCTGGGAGGTTCCCAAGGGTGGCTTAGCCTTCTCAGGGATAGCCCACCCCTGGCGGCGGAGATGCGGAGGTAGGTGCTGCGCTCGGCCCTTCAACTGCCTCCGGGCTCGAAGCCCCACCCCAAACGCTCGCACACCCCAGCCTGTTTAAGCAGGTCCCTTCGCGCCTGTGCTTGGGCGTTTCCGCTTTCCTTAATTCCTAAATTTAGGATTAAGGGCCCTTCTGTTTGAAATCCCACTGGACCATGGACCTGACATAGCTTTCTGTCCACCTGCCCGCTCGCCCCTACTTCATCCCAAGGGGGACTCAGGCTTGGCCTTCTTGAGGGCCAGGTCTGTTGGGCCCCCGGACACTTGGGGCTAATGACCAGTTAGCCACCTTGGGCACTGGCCTTTCTCACTGGGAAAATAAGGTTAACATTAACAGACCGTGTGTAAAGAGTTTATACACAAACACCTGTCGTCCCTTTTTATTTTAATCCCATCAAACTGCATGCAGTGTTAGAACTGAGAAGCTACCCACTTTAATCCTCCCTTTTACAGCTAAGAGAAGGGAGACCCTGAGACATTAAGTGACTGGTCCAGGAGAAATGAAAATCCCATTCTCAGCTCATAGTCTGCTTTCCACCGCTGAATCAAGCTGTATTTCATGATTATTCTCTGTAGATTACTGAGAATTGTAAAGTACGTTTTATAGTTACTGTATCAGATTTATTTCTTATTTAGTAAGTCTGTACTAGGGCTTGTTACAAAGACAACAAACAGGTTTGGACTTCTTCATCTGTAACACAGAGTAGATTGCTGAGTGACTGCCCAACGGCTGAACAGGCCAAAACTATTTCTCCCAAGTAAGAAGTTTCGGTGTATTTAATAACGTTTCCATCTTAGCAGTCAGTAAACATTACAAAAAGTATTTCACTAATAATATCTCTAATTTGAATTTTGGTGCTATACGTTGTAATGGAAAGAATTCTGAGTGTGGGATAAGAAGAAATTCCTTGAGGTCTTGGCTCCACCAAGACCCTGTGACCTTAGGCTTTAGGCAAATTATTTAACTCAGTATTTCTTAGACCTTTCTGGGGAGTCATAGTCTCCTTTGAAAGTACAATTAAAGCTGAAAAATGCCCACTCAATCACAAAATGTTTAAGATATGATTCCATGAAGTTCATGGTCACCAGGTTAGCCTCTTTGGATTTTAGTTTACTCATCGGTAAAACAGGAATAATCAGCTGCCCTGCCAGTCCTCAGAGTTGTTTGGAGGATCAGGTGAAAAATTAAAAGAGATCCAAAAGTATTCTGTAATAAGTAATAAGCCCCTATCCAAGTGTTTGCTGTATCGAATTATTAATATTTAACTCAAAATATGCTACTTAAGAACCAAAGAGAAAAGCCGCTTGAATTTTTTTCCAGTGCTGGACCAGAAAGTGGTGGGTGTATTGAGGAGTGCGGGTTCAGGAGGAAGTTTACGCGACATTGGAAAATGAGTCAATAGAAATTTATGAAAGCTTGCGCCTTCCGGCTTTGGCCTCTGTGAGCCTTAGATTCTTTATGACCAGATCCTAGTCAAGACTAAAAGAGATAAATACAGCAAGTCACTCAATATAACTACCCAAAACATTTAGTTTATCTTTCTTCACAATCCCCCTGTCTTTACCCTGATGATGATAATAGCAAACCACCACACGGTAGCTGAAGTTCGTTAAACACCTACCATGTGCCCGAAGCTGTGCTAGAGACTCAAGTCTACTCTCTTAGAATACTGCAACTGTCTGCTAACAGTTCTCCCTATTTCCCTTCTTACCCTCTGATAGTTCACGCTTCAGTTTATAAGCTAGAATTACTTTTCTCCTCTTGAAAATTGTGTTATAAAATATTTCCACTTTACCAAAAAATTAATGAATGGAACAGATAACTGTGTACCCACCACCTAGCTTAAAAAATATGTAATTTTATAATTGAAGTCTCCTGTGTATTCCTCCTTAATCCCATTCCCCAGGGGTAAAACTATCCTGATTTTCATGTTTATCATCCCCATGAAATGTATGTACTTTTATTACATCTACGTATATATCCATATCAATATATAGTGTTTTACATAAATTTTATTTTTACTGTAAGTAAAAATTTCTGCAGTTGGTTTCTTTTCTGAATATTGTCTTTATGAGATTCATCCTCACTAACAGGTATAGCTGCATTTTATTCATTCTCACTGCTGTATTCTATTGTATTAATATACTTGTAATTTATGTATCCATTATCCTGTTAATGGACATTTAGCTCATTTCCAGTTTTTCATTCCAAAGACCCCATGATGCCATGAATATTTTTATGTCTCCTTATACATACATGCAAAACTTTCTCTAGAATAATATACCTAGGAATTAGAGGATCATTTCAATAAATATATTTCAATATTATTGCCAGATATTAAAAATAAATTGCTCTTCAAAACGATTGTAACAATTTATATTCCAATCAGCTTTAAATGAGCATGCCTGCTACTCTAGTGCCTCCCTAGTACTTGGATACTTTTTAGATTCTGTCATTCTTGTTTGTATGCATTTATCCTATTACTAATGGAAGTGAACATTATTTCATGTGTTTATTGGCCTTTAAGTTTTCCTTTTCTGTGAATTTCAAATTCATATCCTTTGCCCATTTTTCTATGTGGTTGCTTTTTCTTATTGATTTGTAGGCTTTTGTTGTTTGTTTACTATTTTCCGGGAAAATAACTCTTTCTGGTTTTTTGGCTGGCAAAATCTTTTCCTAGTTTATGGTTTGTCTTTTCACTTTAGGATGTCTTGGATGTACAGAAATGTTTCCTATTAATATAATTAAATATATGTATATTTTCCAGTAGGGTTTGTGCTTTTTATGTCTCAAGAAATCCTTCCCTTTCCCTATCCTGAAGTTGTAAATATATTCTCTCATATTTTCTTCTAAAAAGCATGGGTTTTTCATGGTTTTGTCTTTAAATTATCTGGATTGATCTTGTTTTTTGTTTGGATAACCCAGTGTCTTAGCAGCAGTTATTTAATTGTCCATCCTTTCCCCACTGACCTTAATGCCACTTTTGTCATGTACCAACTTCTCCTGTATATGTAGGTCTATTTAGGAGCTCTTTATTCTGTTCTACTGGTTTATTTGTCTATTCCTCACCCAATATTGAACTGTTTTCATTATGTGTTGATATCTGATAGGGCAAATTAAAAATTGACGTGGTTAATTTTGTCCCCTTATTCTTCCATATAAATTTTGGGGTCAGATTGTCAAGTGCCACAAAGGAAAAAAAAATCCTCTTGAGATTTGTAATTGGAATCCTACTGAATTTATCAAATAATTTGGAGGAAAATGACATCTTTGTGATATCAAGCCTTTACATTTGTGAACACGGATATATCTTCGTTAATTTAAGCCTTCTTTAATATCATCCAAAAATGTTTATAATGTACTTCCATAAGGATCTTTAAACTCTTTAATCTGTTCCTGTGTATCTTTTTTGTTGTTATTGCTTTTATAAATGGTATCTTTTAATTATATTTTAAAACTCTGTTATTGATATATAGGAACATGATTATTGCAAACCTATTGAGCAATCTTATTAGTTTTAGCAATTTATTCATAGAGTGGAAGCTTTTTAAAATGTAAATTGTACAGTGTCAATTTCTTGTTTTGAGCCATTTTATGTCTTCTGTTGCAATTAGAATAATATCCAAATTCTTTATCATACCTACAGGGCCCTACATGACCTGAACCTTGCTTGCCTCTCCTAGTATCCTAATATTCTCCAGATACCACAGTACTCTCCCTTCTTTTTCCCACTAGTCTCCAGCCTCATAGGACTTTTTTCTAGTCATAAAAATAGGCCAAATTTCTTCCTGCCTCAAGAACTTTCTATCCCCTGGATATTTGTAGATCTACCCATGGCTGGCTGCTCATTAATTGGGTCTAAGCTCAAATGTGCTATCTCCTCAAGAAGACTTGTCTGATCAGGTGGCCACACCCCTCCTCTCTCCCCCCCAAGTCATGTTCTATCCCATTACTCTGTTATATTTTCTTCATTGCATTTACCATTTACGTGGGATCATTTTAGATATGTGTTTAAGTTTATCATCTATCTACCTCTTCTACTAGACTGTAAGCGATGGAATGGCAGGGACTTGTCTTGTTGGTAATTGTAACCTAGCAGCTTCAGGGCACACGAGTTCAGTAGATATTTGTTGAATGAATGAATGTAAGATAACTATTATTCCTTTTTTAGAGATGAAGAAACTGAGATGCAAAGAGGCTAAGTGATTGCTCTAAGTCCATCACCTATAACTTGAACCAGATCTGCCTGACTTCAAATCCTGTTTATGATCTTGACATTTCAGTTAATTTATTTATTTTGATCACCAAAGACACAATAATGATGTAAATGTGCTCTTGAGCTATATCTAAAGTGCTGAATACATAGTAACCATGTTTTTCTCTTAAAATTGTTTTAAAAATTTTTTTTAAATACTAAGGAAAGAAAATAAATATATTATATTCACATGATTATTACCAGTTAGTTATACAGTTTGGCCTAACAATGATAGTATTCTGAAAGTCATCAAAAGTGTCTTCTCTAGTTATTCAAATAAAAACGACAATTTCTCAAGTTATTTAGGTAAAGACCACAGCTTATTATATTAATTTAAGAATAGAATCAAGGCTATGTGCTCTAGAGCCCGCGAACCACAACTACTGAGCCTGTGAGCCACAACTACTGAAGCCCATGTGCCTAGAGCCCATGCTGTGCAACATGAGAAGCCACCGCAATGAGAAGCCCGCTCACTGCAATGAAGAGTAGCCCCCGCTCGCCGCAACTAGAGAAAGCCTGCGCAGCAACAAAGACCCAACACAGCCAAAAATAAATTACTTATTTATTTATTAAAAAAAAAAAGAATAGAGTCAAGGTTCTGAAGAAGAGATAACTAGAGATTAAAGGTAGCCCGAGTAAATGAATATTTGCTCCTTCTAAGATCCTTTTCAACAAAGGAAATAGTAATCATGTTTTCACAGATAAAATTGATGGAGGGCTGAAAAACACAAAAAGTCAAAAACATTTACTTCAATAAGGACACTCCATATGTTATGTATGTACAGTTAATTTTTCAAAGTATATTCACGCACATTCTCATTTCATTCACAAAATAAAACAATGACCTAAATATTCTTATTTTTACAGGAATCAAAAAGGCCAAGATCTAACCATAAGGCAGTGGCAAGAAGGATTAAGGTCAAGTTCTCTACTTCAGGTTATCTGGCTGAAGGGCCACTTCTTTTACACATTCATTATAATGAAGAAATAATAACTATCAAAAGATGTTATATACGTGTTACTAAAGGGCTATTTTATTTGTTACAATATCTCCTATTAATGGTCACTAGCATCACATTTTAAGGGTTTTAAACAGTTTTAGTGGTCTTTAGCATCAGATTTTTTTCTTTTCTAAGTTAATCAGTGAAAATGTTTCATATTCCAAAGTGAGGAAAAATAGATTGTGTGTGTGCTTTCTAACATATTGTATTGTTTCCAAAAACCAATGCAACTACCGACATATTTCCTTTATTCAATAGAGTATTCTCAAAATGTATACAGCTCTAATCTCCTTTTTACTTTCTCAAGTGGTTAATATGGTATTAAGGGAGTTCATATTTAAAGGACCATGGTAAATCCTTTCATAAAGACGAAGAATTCTTTTATGTACTTATCGCACTATAATTTACATATGCTATCTTTACTTTTCCATACCTAGATTTCTCAAAGCTATATTCACAGAACCTATGTTTTAATTTTTTAGCAATCCCATATAAAAGAAAAGTAGCCCTTAAATATTAAAAAATAGCAGAAGTCAATGTTTCTTAAACATCAGAATCTCTTTATTGAACATCAAAAATAAATTCTTCTCCTTTTATTTTTTGGCCATGTGGCATGTGGGATCTTAGTTCCCCGACCAGGGGCCGGACCAGGGACCGAACCCTTGCCCCCTGCAGTGGAAAGGAAGAATCTTAACCACCGGACCGCCAGGGAAGTCCCAAAATCTTCCCCTTAAGTTTGAAACAAGAAGGTTCATTGTACTCCACTGACATCTGTCATGAACTTCTTTATCTTCCAAACACTTCAAAAATTTCTCCTCACATACTCTTTCCAGACCTTGGTTCTTCCCCTGGCTCATTAGCCCTTCCAAATATTGGCGTTCATGACATCTGCTTTCACTCTCTGCCCTGCTTCTCACAGCCTGACACCATCCGCATTCGTCAGCACCATTCATGCCTGGCAGGTACTAGGCCCTCAAGAAATGTTTGCTGATGAATTCTCAGTGACCACAGCCTCCTACGCTCTGACCTCACCATTCCACATACCTTCCAACTCTACTGACCTCCTCCTCTCTTCTGCTTGTCCACCACATATATGGCCACACTTGGACGCTAAACAGAACCAGGAAGTGCTCCATCTCCAAGATTTCAAATCCCTGAACTGGCTTCTGATTGTAATCTGAAATCCTTATCTTTTCTCTACTGCTGCTCTCGCCTACTTAACCTGCAAATCCCCTCTAACCCTAATCTTCAGTTTATTCTCCTTTCCCAACTTTTGGTCAAATTAAAAATGTCATAGTTCATTTGTAGCCATGCCTGTGTATTAGCCCTGACTTCCCACCCTGCCCTTTTCTATGAGGCCACATGCTAAGTAGTTCATCTATTCTTAAAAGGTGGCCAAGCAAGTTAAAAAAAAAAAAAGGTAGGAGCTGGCAGGGATCACCTAATTCAGCCCCCTAAAATAGCAGATGAGGAACCAAGAAGATTGTGACTAGTCAGAGATTTCCAGAACCTGTCATTGGCCCTTCCCAGGTCTCTTCCCCAAACACTGCCCAATTTTGATCTTTTCCTGGGCTAGCAATAAGCAGTACAATGCTCACGATGCACCAAGATGCAGCTCCCAGTCAGCCATGTGATCAGGGGGGTAAACAATCAGAACCCATACAACCATTCTGTTTTTCATTTCCAGTACAGTACTCAATAAATTACATGAGATATTCCTCATTTTATAATAAAATAGGATTTGTGTTCATTTTGCCCAACCGTAGCCTAATATAATTGTTCTGAGTATGTTTAAGCTAGGCTAGACTAAGCTATAATGTTTGGTAGGTTAGGTGCATTAAATGCGTTTTTGACTTAGGATGGGTTTATCAGGACATAACCCAGTCGTAAGTTGAAGAAGATCTGTGTTTGTGTGTGTGTGTATAACTCTGTTGGCTCCTTTTCCTCTGCCCCACAACTAAGTAACTAAGAACTTTAAATTCTACCCTGGGTGCTCTTGTCGACCTACACATACCCCCCCAGATGATCTCATCAGTTCCATTGACTTAAAATACCATCTGTATACTGATGGTTCCCAAATTTATTTCTTTGGCATGAACTCTTCCTTGAACTTGTAACACTAATATCCAACCACCTATGTGAAATCTTGACTTGGACTTTTAACTGGTGTATTAAACTTAACATCCAAAATGGAATTTCCCCACTAAACCTATTCTTTCCCCAATCTTCTCCATTTCCATAAATGGCACCACTATCTACCCAGTTGCTCAAGCCAAAAACCTAGGGGTCATATTCAGTTCTTTCTTCTTTTCCTCCTACTCTGTCCACATACCCAACCTACCATCCTCTCTGACTCCAAATATATCTTTTACTTCTCTCCCTCTCTGCAGCTTCCATTCCACTTTAAGCCATCATCACCCTCACTGGACCTACTGCAAGAGTCTCCTGTCTGGTTTCCCTGCTTCCACTCTCATCCTCTTATGCATCATTCTCAGAGCAGTCAATGCGATCTTTAAAAAAAAAAAAAAGCCATATTATGTCACTGCCCTGTTTTAGTGGCTTCTGATTGCACTTAGAAAAAAGTCCAAATTCCTTTCCTTAGCCCCTGCTACCTCTGAAATCTTTTCACTTTCCCCCAGCTCACTGGACTCCAACCATGCTGACCTTCACATAGCCCCAGGATCAGGACAAGATCATTCCCATCCCAGGGCTTTTGCCTTTGCAATTCCCTCTACTTTGAATGCTTGTCTACCCTGCCCAACCCCGCCCCAAATTTCTCATGGCTAACTCTTTCTTATCCTTCAAGTCTCAAAAGTCACTTCCTCAAAGAGGCTTTTCCTGACCCCTCCGTACCCCAAGTCACCATCTCTAGTATACTTCTCTGATTTACTGTACTTCATAGCACCTATTTGTATCTATTACATCATTTGTTTACTTAATTGTTATTTGTTTCTCCCGCTATAAATTCCAAGAGAACTGGGAATCTATTTTATTTACTCACCACAGCATCCCTGATGTATGCGCACAAGGACTGCCCGATATATGTATATCATATTTACATATGTATGTATGCACTACCAGTAGTAACATAAATAATAAACATCTGTGGAAGGAGTAAATAAATGCACATCTTGATTTCTTCAAAATGTAATTAAGATAGGCAATATTTTTGATGTCTGATTAATAAAAAATATCCTTCCTCCCTCAGTCATTTACAATAAAACATCCTATCAAAAAAATATCACAGGGTTTCCCAGGATTTTTGTGCTGTCCTGACTATTTTCAATGAGGTGAAAGGCAGAGGCAGTTTCACAAAGCATTCTTTTATTTGGCTTCCACTTCATGTTTTTCATTCTCCTGAAAAAGACATACTGAAAACATTCCATTCTCTCAATACAGACATCCCAAAAGCATTCAAACTGCACTGAAAAAAAATTTCTTAAAGCTACAGAAACCAACTTTCCCTGGCTCTTTTTTTCTTTCAGAGTCAAGGAACATTGTTTACAGCTGCCCTGAGGCTTCCTTTAATGCTTGTTAGAATCTGGGATGTTGCAACCAGTTTCTCTGTTCTTTTATAACGGCAAGCTGCAGATTAATTTTCCTCGATTCATAAATTTCCAGTGACATAGAATGTTATAAATTGTTTGCAAGAGAACAGGGAGGAAAGTCAAAAGTATTTTCTAGAAGCCTCTCCTCCCCTTATTCTTTTAAACTCTCATCTGAAATGTAAAAGTAAACAAATATTATTTTAATGTTCTATTTTTTTTTTTTAGTTACTGAGATAACTTCTCCTTAAGAAATTAAACTTTTTCTCAGTTTCAAGCATAATATATACTTGATCTGCTCTCAACAAAATGAACTTTTGCTATAGAAAGTGAAATATTATAGTTATTTGTCTCTCCACCAGCACTAACAATGCTTATTAGCGACCTTCTCCAGTCTTCACCATTCCTCTTTCTTGGCCTTTACTACCCAGGTTAATGATCAAATGTGTTCTAAGCCTTTAAAAAGGAAGATGTTGATCTTTTTTCTTAAAAAAAAAAAAAACAAAAAAACCCATCCTCCCTTACTACAGAGATGTTTCGACTGACTTCTTTTGTCCTGAAACTCCATTGACTGTGAGTAGCTTGCCATGTATCAATAGTTTGTACATGGAATATACACATTAACATATGAGTTAATTAAAAGTTACTGGAAAAAATAAAAATGTAAGTTCTTTATCCAAAACATAAAAATCTCACCACACATAAAAAAACCAATATTTCTCTGAAAATATCTTTTCCTATCATTTTTGTATCTAAAATTTAATGGAAATCATTGTTAAAGAGAATCAGAAATTGAAATGATCCACAATACAGTGCTGGTAGTGAACATAAAAATAACCATTAAAAAACTGAAGTATAATGCTGCAGTAGGATAACTACAATAGCATTCTTGGCCATCTTTGGAAAACTTAAGTTTAGTAAAACTTTAAAAAGGGGGGACGTGTATCCTTAGAGATAAACAAATTATTAAAAGCAGTTTTAATAATTCTTAACTTTATTTTGCAATCAGTGCTTTGAAAATGGAGTTTATATAGAAACAGGTTTAAAGGAAAGTTTCTCAAAAAGATGGAATTGTTCATTGTTCTGGCAGATATGTAAAAACAATGCTGACTCAAAAGCAGCTAAGTGGACAGCTGCAGATGCCTTACCCAATGGAAATACTAAACAGGCGTAGCACGAATCAATAATTAACAAAGCAGATGCACAAAGGTTGATGAGGATGAATAATTGCATAGGCCGGAGTGGTAAAAGAAGCTTATAACAGTACTAGTTTTGTAAGAAATTAGATAAACTCCTTGTTTTCATGAATTTGTTAGCAAGAGTACTTCAGTGCCTAATAGTACACAAAGAATATCTTTTTTAAATGCTTTGAATTAATTGATATGCACCTTTATATAGTATTTATCACTGAAGATGTTTATAAATCAAAATGATCCACAAGAAAATACTGGTAGGGTGAACATAAAAATAATTTTTAAAGTAAGCAATGAAATAATATTCTGGATGGGCTAACTACAGGGGCATCAAATTGTCTACTTTTAGAATTCTTAAGTTTAACGAAATGTTGAAGAGGGAGGTATACCTTTAGTGTACCTCATTTTCTAACGTGTGTGTGTGCATATATATATATATATATATATACACACACATATATATCCCTCCATGCTTGTCAGTAAGTGTCTTGAGGATAATTATTGTGTCTTTTATGTACTCTAAAAGCACTAAGCCCTGTCTCTTGTATATAAATAAATAGCTCTGAAATTAATAAAATAATACATCTTGGTTTCTTCAAAATATAATGAAAATGGACAACCTGATTACCCATGCTTTAGTAAAAACATTCAGAGTAAATTCTTTAGATGCTGAACATATGACTTGGAAACATCTTTTAGGAGTCTTTATTTTTTTGAGAATTACAGTTCTTAAACTGCAGTGACTTGAAAAATTAGAAATTTGCAGAGGTAACAGATGTATTTATAGCAAACTTGGAAAGCAGGTTTCAGAGTTTTAGGTATATAAGGAAGTTAAGGAAGATATGTAAGGAAGTTAGGTATATAAGTTTCATTTACATACTTTTTCCTTAGGACATATGTTGCAAGAACAACTGCTCTTCTGAATGCAAAGGATTCATTGCTTATTACTATATCAAGTATTTAACCTGAAGATGTGTTCCTTATCTACGTGCCCATTCTATATCATTCTATTTTGCTTTGAATTATCATTGAAAATGCATGCTTTCTATTATCTACTTATTCCTTAACTTACAAATAATTGAGTACATACTGTGTGCTAGACACTATTCTATTTGCTGTAAGTATAGCAGTGAACAATCAAAAATCACTGCACTTGTGGAAATTTTATTCTAGAGATGGAGACAGACAATAATCAAGATAAATCAGTAAGATTTCCCACAGCACATGACGTAGGAAGCTGCCCCCGCCAGAGACTTAGCATTAGGAGTGAGGGGGTAAAGGAGTTTGGGGGTGGGGTGGGGGGTGTTCAGAAAGAGAACACGCACGCACACACACGCTAGGAGCAGGAACATCTTCCCTAGCTTAGTGGGATTCTCCTCCCACCAGAGCCATGTGTAAGAGGAAATCTTGGGCTTTGCTCTATCGAAAGTGCTCGTCTGGGTGATTCTTGAGCACCACCATCCAGAAGTGCTGGCATCCGATGCATTTTCCTTTGCTTTGCAAAGAAGAATCGTGAACTTCAAAACCCTCCGAGACGGATTATTAATCCTGCTTTGCAGGAAAGGAAAACCCTCCATCCTCGGCCACTGGCCACCCCTCTCTGGAGACCCTGCTATCACCCAGGCACTCCAAGCCAAAAGGGGACACTTTGGGAATGACCATGCTCCATGGAGGGACAGAGCCAGCCCCTAGCTTCTCTACACAGAACCTCCTCCACTAAAGCTCCAAAAATCAAAAACTAACTGCCAGAGGAATCATTAAAAAAAAAAAAAAAGTCCAGCCACTAACCTCACATGCAAATGAAATAATCACTCTGGATCCTGCATTATGAGCTGCTCTCCATACCCTGATTACCTTTGAAGTCCATATTTTTTTTCGTTGAATTTGCATGTCTTTAAGACACAGATTAAAACAAAATTCATGCTTTATTGGATTTTAAATGATCTTCCTTTTATTTATCCTTTGTCTTTCTTATGTGGATATGCAAGCGAGAAGACGCGACTGGATATTCCCAACATGTTCACTCCCTTAATCTGTCTGTCTAGAGGTATGGCTTCTACAGACCAAGCCGTGTGACTGACAGGGTCTTGGTGCCCCAGCCAGGTGTCAGGCCTGTGCCTCTGAGGTGGGAGAGCCGAGTTCAGGACACTGGTCCACCACAGACCTCCTGGCTACACGTAATATGAAACGGCGAAAGCTCTCCCAGGGATCTCCATCTCAACGCTAAGACCCAGGTCCACTCAACGCCCAGCAAGCTACAGTGCTGGACACCCTATGCCAAACAACTAGCAAGACAGGAACACAACCCCACCCATTAGCAGAGAGGCTGCCTAAAATCATAGTAAGGTCACAGACACGCCAAAACACACCACTTGATGCAGTCCTGCCCACCAGAAAGACAAGATCTAGCCTCATCCACCAGAACACAGGCACCAGTCCCCTCCACCAGGAAGCCTACACAACCTACTGAGCCAACCTTAGCCACTGGGGGCAGACACAAAAAACAGTGGGAACTACGAACCTGCAGGCTGCGAAAAGGAGACCCCAAACACAGTAAGTTAAGCAAAATGAGAAGACAGAGAAACACACAGCAGATGAAGGAGCAAGGTAAAAACCCACCAGACCAAACAAATGAAGAGGAAATAGGCAGTCTACCTGAAAAAGAATTCAGAATAATGATAGTAAAGATGATCCAAAATCTTGGAAATAGAATGGAGAAAATACAAGAAACGTTTAACAAGGACCTAGAAGAACTAAAGAGCAAACAAACAATGATGAACAACACAATAAGTGAAATTTAAAATTCTCTAGAAGGAATCAATAGCAGAATAACTGAGGCAGAAGAACGGATAAGTGACCTGGAAGATAAAATAGTGGAAACAACTACTGCAGAGTAGAATAAAGAAAAAAGAATGAAAAGAATTGAGGACAGTCTTAAGAGACCTCTAGAACAACATTAAATGCACCAACATTCAAATTATAGGGATCCCAGAAGAAGAAGAGAAAAAGAAAGGGACTGAGAAAATATTTGAAAAGATTATAGTTGAAAACGTCCCTAATATGGGAAAGGAAATAGTCAATCAAGTCCAGAAAGTGCAGAGAGTCCCATACAGGATAAATCCAAGGAGAAACACACCAAGACATATTAAACTATCAAAAATTAAATACAAAGAAAAAATATTAAAAGCATACAAGGGAAAATAACATACAAGGGATTCCCCATAAGATTAACAGCTGATATTTCAGCAGGAACTCTGCAAGCCAGAAGGGAGTTGCAGAACATATTTAAAGTGATGAAAGGGAAAAACCTACAACCAAGATTACTCTACCCAGCAAGCATGTCATTCAGATTCGACAGAGAAATTAAAACCTTTACAGACAAGCAAAAGATAACAGAATTCAGCACCACCAAACCAGCTTTACAACAAATGCTAAAGGAACTTCTCTAGTCAGGAAACACAAGAGAAGGAAAAGACCTACAATAACAAACCCAAAACAATTAAGAAAATGGTAATAGGAACATACATATTGATAATTACCTTAAATGTAAATGGATTAAATGCTCCAACCAGAAGACATAGACTGGCTGAATGGATCCAAAAACAAGACCTGTATATATGCTGTCTACAAGAGACCTAGGGACACATACAGACTGAAAGTGAGGGGATGGAAAAAGGTATTCCATGCAAATGGAAATCAAAAGAAAGCTGGAGTAGCAATTCTCATATCAGACAAAATAAACTTTAAAATAAAGACTATTACAAGAGACAAAGAAGAACACTACATAATGATCAAGGGATCAATCTAAGAAGAAGATATAACAATTGTAAATATTTATGCACCCAACATAGGAGCATCTCAATAAATAAGGCAAATGCTAACATCCATAAAAGGGGAAATCAACAGTAACACAATCATAGTAGGGGACTTTAACACCCCACTTTCACCAGTGGACAGATCATCCAAAATGAAAATAAATAAGGAAACAAGCTTTAAATGATAACATTAAACAAGATGGACTTAATTGATATTTATAGGACATTCCATCCAAAAACAACAGAATACACTTTCTTCTCAAGTGCACACAGAACATTCTCCAGGAGAGATCATATCTTGGGTCACAAATCAAGCCTTGGTAAATTTAAGATAATTGAAATTGAAATTGTATCGAGTATCTTTTCCGACCACAACGCTATAAGACTAGATATCAATTACAGGAAAAAATCTGTAAAAAATAACAAACACATGGAGGCTAAACAATACACTACTTAATAACCAAGAGATCAGTAAAGAAATCAAAGAGGAAATCAAAAAATACCTAGAAATAAATGACAATGAAAACATGACGACCTAAAACCTATGGGATGCAACAAAAGCAGTTCTAAGAGGGAAGTTTATAGCAATACAATCCTACCTCAAGAAACAAGAAACATCTCAAACAACCTAACCTTACACCTAAAGCAATTAGAGAAAGAAGAACAAAAAACCCCCAAAGTTAGCAGAAGGAAAGAAATCATAAAGATCAGATCAGAAATAAATGAAATAGAAACAAAGAAAACAATAGCAAAGATCAATAAAATTAAAACCTGGTTCTTTGAGAAATAAACAAAATTGATAAACCATTAGCCAGACTCATCAAGAGAAAAAGGGAGAAGCCTCAAATCAATAGAATTAGAAATGGAAAAGGAGAAGAAACTACTGACACCGCAGAAATACAGAGGATCATGAGAGATTACTACCAGCAACTATATGCCAATAAAATGGACAACCTGGAAGAAATGGACAAATTCTTAGAAAAGCACAACCTTCCGAGACTGAACCAGGAAGAAATAGAAGAAGAAATAGAAAATATAAACAGACCAATCACAAGCACTGAAATTGAAACTGTGATTAAAAATCTTCCAACAAACAAAAGCCCAGGACCAGATGGCTTCACAGGCAAATTCTATCAAACATTTAGAGAAGAGCTAACACCTATCCTTCTCAAACTCTTCCAAAATATAGCAGAGGGAGGAACACTCCCAATCTCATTCTATGAGGCCACCATCACCCTGATACCAAAACCAGTCAAAGATGTCACAAGAAAGAAAACTACAGGCCAATATCACTGATGAACATAAATGCAAAAATCCTCAACAAAATACTAGCAAACAGAATCCAACAGCACATTAAAAGGATCATACACCATGATCAAGTGGGGTTTATCCCAGGAATGCAAGGATTCTTCAATATACGCAAATCAATCAATGTGATACACCATATTAACAAACTGAAGGAGAAAAACCATATGATCATCTCAATAGATGCAGAAAAAGTTTTTGACAAAATTCAACACCTATTTATGATAAAAATCCTCCAGAAAGTAGGCATAGAGGGAACTTACTTCAACATAATAAAGGTCATATATGACAAACCCACAGCCAACATTGTTCTCAATGGTGAAAAACTGAAACCATTTCCTCTAAGATCAGGAACAAGACAAGGTTGTACACCCTCACCACTGTTATTCAACATAGTTCTGGAAGTCCTAGCCACGGCAATCAGAGAAGAAAAAGAAATAAAAGGAATCCAAATCGGAAAAGAAGAAGTAAAGCTGTCACTGTTTGCAGAAAACATGATGCTATATATAGAGAATCCTAAAGATGCTACCAGAAAACTACCAGAGCTGATCAATGAATTTGGTAAAGTAGCAGGATACAAAATTAATGCACAGAAATCTCTTGCATTCCTATATGCTAATGATGAGAAATCTAAAAGAGAAATTAAGGAAACACTCCCATTTACTACTGCAACAAAAAGAATTAAATTCCTAGGAATAAACCTACCTAAGGAGACAAAAGACCTGTATGCAGAAAACTATAAGACACTGATGAAAGAAATCAAAGATGATACAAACAGATGGAGAGATATACCATGTTCTTGGATTGGAGAATCAACATTGTGAAAATGACTATACTACCCAAAGCAATCTACAAATTCAATGCAATCGCTATCAAACTACCAATGGCATTTTTCACAGAACTAGAACAAAAAATCTCACAATTTGTATGGAAACACAAAAGACCCCGAATAGCCAAAGCTATCTTGAGAAAGAAAAACGGAGCTGGAGGAATCAGGCTCCCTGACTTCAGACTATACTACAAAGCTACAGTAATCAAGACAGTATGGTACTGGCACAAAAACAGAAATATAGATCAATGGAACAAGATAGAAAGCCCAGAGATAAACTCAGGTACATATGGTCACCTTATTTTTGATAAAGGAGGCAAGAATATACAATAGAGAAAAGACAGCCTCTTCAATAAGTGATGCAGGGAAAACTGAACAGCTACATTTAAAGGAATGAAATTAGACCACTCCCTAACACCATACACAAAAATAAACTGAAAATGGATTAAAGACCTAAATGTAAGGCCAGACACTGTAAAACTCTTAGAGGAAAACATAGAACATTCTATGACATAAATCACAGCAAGATCCTTTTTGAAATACCTCCTAGAGAAATGGAAATAAAAACACAAATAAACAAATGGGACCTAATGAAACTTAAAATCTTTTGCACAGCAAAGGAAAAGATAAACAAGTTGAAAAGGCAACCCTCAGAATGGGAGAAAATATTTGCAAATGAAGCAAATGACAAAGGATTAATTTCCAAAATTTACAAGCAGCTCATGCAGCTCAATATCAAAAAAACAAACAACCCAATCCAAAAATGGGCAGAAGACCTAAATAGACATTTCTCCAAAGAAGATATACAGATTGCCAACAAACACATGAAAGGATGCTCAACATCACTAATCATTAGAGAAATGCAAATCAAAACTACAATGAGGTATCACCTCACACCGGTCAGAATGGCCATCATCAAAAAATCTACAAACAATAAATGCTGGAGAGGGTGTGGAGAAAAGGGAACCCTCTTGCACTGTTGGTGCGAATGTAAATTGATACAGCCACTATGGAGAACAGAATGAAGGTTCCCTAAAAAACTAAAAATAGAACTACCATATGACCCATCAATCCCACTACTGGGCATATACCCTGAGAAAACCAAAAAAGAGTCATGTACCACAATGTTCATTGCAGCTCTATTTACAATAGCCAGGACATGGAAGCAACCTAAGTGTCCATCGACAGGTGAATGGATAAAGAAGATGTGGCACATATATGCAATGGAATATTACTCAGCCATAAAAGGAAACGAAACTGAGTTATTTGTAATGAGGTGGATGGACCTAGAGTGTTTCATACAGAGTGAAATAAGTCAGAAAGAGAAAAACAAATACCGTATGCTAACACATACATATGGAATCTAAAAAAAATAAAAAAAGAATCTACATTCTTTTAAATGTAGCTGTCCAAATTTTTTTCAAATCTAAAAAAAAAACAAACGTGGTTCTGAAGTACCTAGGGGCAGGACAGGAATAATGACGCAGTCGTAGAGAATGGACTTGAGGACACAGGGAGGGGGAAGGGTAAGCTGGGATGAAGTGAGAGAGTGGCATGGACATATATACAGTACCAAATGTAAAATAGTTACCTAGTGGGAAGCAGCTGCATAGCACAGGGAGATCAGCTCGGTGCTTTGTGACCACCTAGAGCGGTGGGATAGGGACTGTGGGAGGCAGAGGCAAGTGCGAGGCGATATGGGGACATATGTATATGTATAGCTGAACCACTTTGTTATAAAGCAGAAACTAACACACTATTGTAAAGCAATTATACTCCAATAAAGATGTTTTAAAAAAAGGAATCAGTAAAATATGTAATAAATTATATAATGTTAAGTGCTAAGGAAAAAAAAAATAAAGCAGAGAAAGGGTATGGGAAATCTGAGAAAGGAATGGAATTTTAAATTGAGTGGCCGAGAAAGGCCTCACTGAGAAGTGACATTTGGATTAAGTCCTGAGAAGTGAAGGAGCTAGTCCTGTGGGCTTAAGGCCAGGGTGGGTGCTGGGGGTGGGGGAGCATTCCAGGCAGGGGAGCTCCAAAATTGCAGTGGGCATGAGGTGAAACAGTGCTTGGCATAGCTGACGAATATCTAGGAGGCCAGCGTGTCTGGAGGAGACCAAGGAGGAGAGCAGTGGGAGATGAGCCCAAAGAGATGGCAGGAGGCTAGGTCCTAAAGGACCTCATAGGTAAGAAAGGAAGCCACTGAAGTGTTTTTCACAGAGAACTGACATTATCTGACTTTTTAACAGGATCATGCTGGCCACTGAGTTTTGAGAGTCAAGTGAAGAGGGCAAGAGTGGAAACATGGGGTTCATTTAGGAGGCTACAGTTATAATCCAGACAAAAGCTGGTGGTGGCTTGAGCCAGAAAAGTGGCAGTGGTGATAGTGAGAAGTGGCTGGATCCTGGATATATTCTGAAAATAGTGTTCACAGGATTTTCTGACAAACTGGGATGTGGGGTTAGCCACTATCTGTGATACTGTCAAATTTCCATCGTATGCCCCTAATTGGTGAAAAAGATACAAAATTCTCACTTGTTCTGTCATTCTTAAGAGTATGATGTTCCTGACATAACTTCAACTTCCGTTTTGTTCCTGAGTTTGAAAACACATCCCACAATTATTTCTGTGTCCTATCTCAACCTTGAGGAAAGATAAAGAGAAAATGTGGCTTTGAAAATTGACAGTGCCAATGCTATCTTATGAGTTTCTCAACTGTTAGCTCCAGCCTTATTTCATTTCCCTTGATGTTCTCAAGGCCTGTCTCAGAACCTTGCACACCTTAGGCTCTCAGAAAATGTTCGTTAAATGGTATAGTCTCCACATTTCCCACGCAATAATGAAAACAACAATCAGCCCCTATCAACTGCACAATCATAAATTAAAATTTGTATTTTAGTATTAAGGATATTATGCCGGGGTACTCATTGGGTAAATGTAGTTGAGCTTCCAGCACCTTCATTACTACCAGCTGCAATCTAAAGTTGTTTTAGCTTTTTGCACCTGGAAAGGTAACTAAAAGGAGGAGGAGACTGGCTTTGTAATTCGCAGCTAGGACTGCGCCACCTGTCTCTTGTAAAATCTACTGAGGAGTTAACGCCCTCTTGAACAGCGCACAAATGTCTACGAGGATGATCAGTCAAAATGCGTGTGTAGGAAAGGCTGGAGATCCGAGCCTCTCCCAGGGTCCAGCCCACAAGCTCCCGAGGCACGGGCCTGCGCTGTGCACGCCGGGAGTTGTAGTTCCTCCTCTTCCTGCGAGCCAGGACGCCGTATCTCTGGCGCCTCCAACGGCGCGCAGGCTCCGTGAAGCACGGCGCACGCGGACGGCACGCGTTTCCTAGCAACGGGGGAGCGGCAACGTCACGCCGGCGGGCGCTAAGAGCAGCTGCACGGTGTTGGGCGGCTTTGAGTACCTTCCAGCACCTGCGGGTTGGAGGAACGCTGCTCGCAGCTCTCTGTCGGCACGTCTCCGTCCGTCCTTACCCGCCTTATCCTGCACCCGGTCGCTGAGAGCAACCTTCCTCCGCGACCCCGCGTCTGAGGCACGGCCGGAGGCTAGAGGTGGCCTGCCGGGTTCTTGTCTGGCCCTCGCCCCGAGCGCCCGCGGAGCCCGCCGCCCGCGGCCTCAGCGGGACGATGCTGGAGTCCATTCGCGTGACGGGTGAGTGCCAGGAAGGGTGGCCCCTGGGCTGGCGGCAGCGGCCAGCGTCGTCCCGGCCGCTTGCGGCGAGTACCCGGAGGCCGAGGTGACGGTAGGATGTGGGCTTCGGTGCTCAACGCGGCGCCCTGAACAGTGCGGAACGCGCGGAAGGTGCTCAGGAAAAAGGTGTGCAGGGAAGAGAGAAAACGGTCCCTTTTCCTTTTGTCACTTATTATCAGTAAGCGCGTGCTGTGGACTGTAGTGAGGTAAAGTATAATAGATCGGCCCTACAAATGTACAATCTGAATATTGTTAAATTCTGTTTCAAGGCTTATTAGATATGTAATTAGGCAGTGTAGTGCACTAGGATCTAGTTTTCTAGAATGTTCAGAAAAGTCAGAGCTAAGCAAAGGAGCACATCTCTGTATATCAGTATTTATACTGTTTGTATGTATGCTTTTATTCTTAAATCAGAACGTTTTGAGTTGATATTAAGAGGTCACTTTATAGTATGTATTACACCAAGCGCAAAAAATGGTTGTTTAGACCCCATGTCAGAAAGTTATTTGCCTTTTGTTACTTTTAGAAAATAACTGTGTATATTAATCATCTAAAAATTATCTTACACAATATTAGAATAATTTCCTAGGCCATTTTCCCGTCATTTGATTCTGCCTAACATTCCTGCAAGACAGCTTTCTTGATAACCTAGTATCATGACTGAAAACAACGAAGAACAGCAGAGTAAAGGGAGATGCCTAATCTTGCAACTGGCTTCAAAATAAGACCAGATTTTTTTACTTTAAGGCATCGCTGTACCTAATAGACCATTTTTCTGCAAAATTTTAAATTGTATAACGAAATGCACTTTTAATGAAAATATTTATGGTCTTAATTTTATATTTCATGTTCCAGGTTATAAAATGAGGAGTTGATTTTGTGCAGTCATGACATTGCTGTGATTTATCTCATTGTTATTTATGTTGTCAGGAAACATAGACAATTACCAGATCTAAGATTTAAGAGGCAACTTAAATTGGCATTAAATTTTTTTCTTAAAGTGATTTGATGTAGATCCTGTTCTTTCATCTTAAAATACAATGAAAATTGAAAGTTATTATTATTTTTTTTAAATTTATTTTGGGCTGCGTTCGGTATTTGTTGCTGCACACGGGCTTTCTCTAGTTGCAGCAAGCGGGGGCTACTCTTGGTTGTGGTGCGCGGGCTTCTCATTGTGGTGGCTTTTCTCTTGTTGCAGAGCACGGGCTCTAGGCACGCGGGCTCTAGAGCTCAGGCTCAGTAGTTGTGGCGCACGGGCTTAGTTGCTCCGTGGCAAGTGGGATCGATCTTCCCGGACCAGGGCTCAAACCCATGTCCCCTGCCTTGGCAGGCGGATTCTTAACCACTGCGCCACCAGGGAAGTCCCGAAAGCTACTTTAAAGTACCATATCTTCTTTTTGTATTGGAGCAGAGTCTCTCAACCGTGGCACTATTAATGTTGAGTCAGTAGATAACTCTTTGTTGCGGGGGGCTGTCCTGTGCATTGCAGAATGTTTAGCAGCGTCCCGGGCCTCTTCCACTAGAAGCTAGTAACCCCCCCGCCCCCGCCCCCAACACACACACAGTTGTGACAAACAGAAATGTCTCCAGACATTGTCAAATGTCTCCTGGAGGGCAAAATTACCCGCCCCCCAACCCGCCCCATTTGAGAACCACTGCCCTGGAGAAAAAATATACTAGTTAGAAAAATATACTAGTGAAGGTTATTAGATAACGATTTAGAAATAACATCAGTTAAGATGATTTCCCCAAAGCATAACAATCACGGTAGAGGAAAAATACAATTATAATAATATTAATTTTAGAAAGTGGGTATTCTGACCAGTTAGCCATGCAAAGTTGATCTCCTGTTTTTCAATATGCAGAGTTGGAAGTTTGAGGAGAGATACTTTCTAAAATAGTAGACCCACTCCTCCTGCCTCAACTCTCTTCCCATAATTTAGTGGCAATAGACGTATCAATCCAACTCTGCATGTTGCGTTTCCTGAGATAAGATAATTTGGCAGTGTATTTCTGTAGTTCAATAAAAATTCAAATAGTCATTTGAGACAATTCAAGCCTCATTTAAAACAACTGACTGGTTGTTTTTCAAAATAGTTTCTCCATTTCTTTTATAAATTTCTTGACTAGTTAAAAGGATAGTTCTAGAACCCCATGCCTAACATTTCGCTGACATATCAGAAAGCCCAGTTTCAACGGCCAGAAACTTTATGAAGAGAGTTTAGCTGAAAGCATGCCCTCCTTTTCCCTCACTATCCCCTCATCATTCATTGATATCTTAGAAGCCCATGTTCTTCTGGTTAGCATCAAGAGCATGCTTGTTTGTGGTAAGGGTACTGATGGAAATGTGTTTATTTCTTTTCAGCTTTAAAATAGGTATAAATATAGAGCAAACTGATTGTTTTATTTCAGGACTGAAGCAGTTACTTGCTTCTGAAATCACTTCCTATATAGTATCTTACTCACTTTTGACTTATGAGTCATGATTTAATATAATCTAAATATAACATCCTGGTGAACTGATTGGAGGAGTAAAATAAAATAAGAAAGATTTGTATGTTATATATGCTGTTTGAAATGGGATCAAATCAGAAGAGATTTGTTTACCTTCTCATAGCTTTTTAAAGAAGACGGTTTGTTATACTATAGCCACTAAAATGTTGATTCTAGAATGTAGAATTTATTACTTAATGTTAAATTTACCTTGGAAATCCAAATTTCATGATTCTGAATATCTTCCCATTTACGTTATTCCGTGGAGTATTTCTATAGGAGCTGAATATAGTATTGAATATAATAATGATACTGATAGTTAACACCTGCTGCTTAGTACAGGCCAGCATTGTTCTCAGCACTTCACATATATTACCTTTTCTGATCCTCCTACCAATACTGTGAGGTATATAGTAGTAGTATCCCATTTTACAGATAGGGAAACTGCAGCACAAAGATGTTAAGTAACTTGCTCAAGGTCACAGCTGCTAATAAACAGCCAAGATTCAAATCAGAGAAGCTCCATTCCAAAGCCCATTTTCTCAACCACTAGGAAAGTCAGAACCCTTGTTTAAATGACTCTATGTTGATTTAAGCCACAAAATTCAACATGAGGATCTCATTTAACATCAGTGGTACATTAGCTGATAGTTTACTCCAGGTGCTTTTAAGTTTTTATCACAGGCAAGTCTGTAATTTTTGCCTGGAAAGATCATATTTTACTTGACTATAAAATTGTTTTCAAAATAGAAGAAGACATCTAGCTCATTAAGTGAGTAACAAAATGCTATCAGAAGCCATATAAGATTATGTTATTTTATGAATTCCTACTGCCTGTATCTTGTATGTGATATAAGAAGTGATTAATCATCTGGTAATGAAGCTCCTTTGTAACAAAAGTGAATGTTTAAAAATACTGGAGACAAAAGTCTTAAGAGCAGTGTTTGGCCATGTGGGATGAATACACTTAGAGGCACATAGCTCCTGTCTGTCCTATAGCAGTAGGCACCTGCCATTAAAATTTATCTTCAACATCACTAATTGTTTCACATTTTTATGCATCCTGGTATGATTTTTGCCTCAACCTTCAGGCATTCAAGTCCTGTATCCTTTCCCTCCTCTCAAATATTCTGTTTCCTTGGCTACCTCTCAGGGCAGTGAGTGAGCAGAAACAAACACAGATGTATGCCATAATGGGACTTATAATTTCAGTGATGAGGAAGGCCATCATATAAACAAATGTAAGACTGCAACCGTGACAAGTGAGTCAAAGAACCTTCCAGGGAAGTTTTCCTGAACAAGTGATACTTGAACTGAAGGATGAATAGGGATTAATGTAACAGAGAGGAGAGGGCAGGGCTCTTCAAACACAGGGAACAGAATATGAAGATGTTTTGTGTCTGGAGAGGGAGTGGTGAGTGTGAGGGATTGACAAAATGAAGGGAGGCTAGAGTGGACTGATTAAGGGGGAACATTGTGCATGATGGGGCCAGAGAGGCAGAGTGACCTGACCATGAGTGACCTCATGTGCCATGATTAGGATTTTGTCTTCACCCTGAGTGGAAAGCCTGGGGAAGTTTTTCTCGCATGTTCACTGTTGTTTTAGATGGTATTGAATGAATTTTCTTTTACCACAGACCATCATTTCCCAGCATTATAGAATACCCTTCATGCTTCTAACTGCAAAAACACACCATCACCACCACCACAAGCAGTTTCTGACCAAAAAACAATAGTATCACGTTATAAGAGTCCTTGCCGCTGATAGAGTAACACTGAAGTGCCCCTAACCGGGGCTGTGACATTTTTAAGAATCCTGAAGTATAGTTGAGTTTCTCAGTTCTTGAATGATACTAGCAGTGCCTTTTCATCTCTCTGTTTACTTACAGTTGAGAAACTATATTGGATAATGTTGAATTTGGAGGTATTATAACTAAAAGATTACCTGTTATAATGCAGACAAATTGGGCAATAAATGTTTTCAAAGATACTGATTTTTTAAATATACCAGTTTAAAAATTATAGTGTAACTTACATTCAGTAAAGTGCTTGAGTCTTAAATGGGCAGCCTGATGAATCTGTACATATGTAACCACTGCGCAGAACAAGATAGCTTTCTAGCCCCCAGTACCCTGGTACCTCCTCCCAGGTTATAACCCCTCCCTCAAAGATAAGCACTATTCTGCCTTCTAATACCATAAATTAGTTTTGCCTGGTTTTTTTTTTTTTTAATTTATTTTTGGCTGCGTTGGGTCTTTATTGCTGTGCAAAGACTTTTCTCTAGTTGTGGTGCTCGGGCTTCTCCTTGCGGTGGCTTCTCTTATTGAGGAGCACGGGCTCTAGGCCCGCAGGCTCAGTAGTTGTAGCACACAGGCATAATTGCTCTGCAGTATGTGGGATCTTCCCAGACCAGGGATTGAACCCGTGTTCCCTGCATTGGCAGGCAGATTCTTAACCACTGCACCACAAGGGAAGTCCCAAGTTTTGCCTGTTTTTGAACCACATATAAGTGGAATTATACAGTATGTATTCTCTTGATCTGGCTTTGTTTGCTCAGTATTGTCTGTGAGATTGATCTATATTGTTGCTTGCAAACTCAGTTTGTTCTTTTTCATTGCAATATAGTATTCTATTGTATGAATATACCACAATTTACTCATCCTTTCTGCTGTTGACAGATGTTAGATCATTTGAGTTTAAGTAATGATGAACAGCTTGGTGAAACTAAAGTGTTTATCTTGTTTGGGAATTGTTTTATTTTGCTTCTTCTTCTGTTTGTAATCAAGCAACCTATCGTTTTGTGGTATAAAATTACCCCGGGTTCTCAGGTTTCATAAATATAAGTGAACCATATGAAATTGCCATTTTATGGGTCAGAATTGGTTGAATGGTATTTTCCAGCAGGCTTTGTTTCTGATGATCTGATCTTCCTTTCAGCCAGAGACCTTGTAACTACTGTGAAACCTCACCTATTCAGTTGTGAAACACTAAGAGTTTAGTGAGCAGTGTTCCCCTCTTTCTTTCATTCCTTTAGATGAGGATCAGGAGGCGCTGATGGGTTTAGTGATGAAGCCACTATTACAGAGAGGTTATTGAAAGAGTTGGGAATGGAAGCCAGGAATCCTGGTATTCTTTACTCCTGTTCTAGATACAAATTCAGCTTTCATTGTGTTGGTAATTTCAGTATAGTCATCCACTTGTGACTATACTATCAATTTTAATGTAATATTATTTTCCTTTTTTCCCTCAATATGGGTAATCATTTTGGGGTGAATGACTTCTTTGATCAACAAATTATTTTCCTTTTCTCCAGGGTTATAGTGAAGCAGATTGCTGGTGGCTAAAATGTTACATTAAATAGTGACTTTTAATATGAGAGTATGATTTTTATTTATTTTATTACTTTTATGAGAGAAAATGAGTTACACTTGCCCCCAAAGAAGCCTGCTTATGCTTAAAGTTTTGATTTTTCAGGAAAAAAGGAGTTAGGAGAATAGGATGTTCTTCATTGAACTCTTCTTCTTGTCCTTTTATTATGTTCTTAAGCCTGTTTTAAAGGTTGTTTTTCTTAAACAGTAGTAGTATTTAAAATGACAAAAACAGTATTTTAGGTTTTCTAATACTTAATACAACTAAAATAAGATTAGCATGACTCTGAGAAATTAATGTATATCTATCCTGTAAGAGTTGTGTGAAGGTCCACCTGCCCCACGTTTATGAACTTCATGGGATATCAGCATTTGGCAGGATTGACATTTACTAAGTAGATACACCATTGGTACTCCCAGACTACTTACCAGCAGATGGAGCTTACAAAGGACTGATGCTAAACCTCTCAGGTAGATAATTAGCAAGTGAACTGAAATGCTGCAACTCCTGGGAGGGGGGAAGGGGTTCTGTCATGCACACACTGTAATTTCTCTCCCGCTCCCCCCATTCCTCCTTGAGTGTTTTGGCAGCTGGTTTAGGACTTTTGTTTAAGTATCCCGAAGTGTATAGGTTGTTTGAGATGGGACAGAATTAAGAATTGAGATGCTTTATGACAAAACAACAGAAAACTCTATGAACACAGCTCTTTGATCAACAGAGCTACTGAGTCTTAGGAACCAAAGAAAGCACTTTTTACACTTTACATTTAAAAAAAAATCAATATACCTGTAATAAACCACCCAAATTAGGAATTCTTCAGAGTAGTTTTGTTAACTGATTTTAATTTGAGGTAACTTCCCCCTTTTTATTATGAAGACCAAATGAGAAAAACCTGATTACCTCCTTTTACCTTCCTGGCTATGCCTAGTCCTTACCCAACTTTTCTAGGTTTGTGATACCCTTATTCTTATCTCAGTTCTCTTGCTCCGTTCCTTTCAGTGTCCGTTTCAGTCTGCCTTTCATTATCACCTCTTGTCTCCTAAACTTGTGGTGTCTTGTTAGGGAAACCGACATTGTTCGTGGGCATTTGGACTGCAGCTTGTGTTCCTTAGCCTGTGTTTGCCCATCCTACCCAATTTTGACTATCAGTTGGCAACACTTAAGTATGAAACCCCTGAGGATCTGGGACTTACCAGCCATTGATGAAAGTTTTGTTTGTTCTGTTTATTCAAATTATTGAATGGCTTCTTTGTACAATCAACCTTCAACATGACCCTGTGCAGTCTAGTTCCTATCTCTCAGCTTGTCCATGTAGTAGACATTTTATTTAGCCCCTGCAAGTTTATACTTTCATGTTACCTTTAGACAGCAGAATTCAAATTTCATATGTTGGCCTAGAAAATGTTAACCAGAAGGACTTCTAAGTACCTTACATATTTGGATTGTTTATTATCTACTTTTGACCTTATACTGTTTCTTTACCCTAAACCCTAAGATTTCTGGGCTTTAAAAACTTTTAGTGCAGGGTTTCCCTACCGTGGCATTATTTTAGGACGAATATTTTTGTTGTAGGAGACTGTCCTGTGTATTGAAGGATGTTTAACCTCATCCCTGGCCTCTACCCACAAGATGCTAGTAGCATCCCTCCCTAATTGTGACAACCAAATGTCCCCTGGAGGGCACAGTTGCTCTCATTTGAGAACCACTGGTTCAAGGTCTTCCAGGTTATATTTCCACTTCTACAGTCATCTCCTCATAGAAATATAGAATGGTTCCAGAACTACAAATACCTGTGTATCTAAAGTGGTCAGAGAATGGCATGTTTAGGGTCGTGCCATTCATTCATTCACTTATTTATTCAGTGTACATTTATTGAATGTCTACCAGATACCATGCTAGATGTTGGAAAGAGAAAGATGAATAACACATGGTCCTGGTACCTATCTTAGTACTGAATACATCAGTTATTCAGATTACTGTGTCTTACTAGGGTGCTGTGTTTGTACAGAGGAAGAAAAGATGTAGTGCTGTGCATGTAGCAGACTTAATACTGAATGTCTGTTGATAATTGAATGAATGACCTTATATAATAGAATGAGTATGGACTCTGTAATCAGACACATCTGCATTCGAATCACAGTTTGCTGTTCACTACTTTCTTGTCGTATAACCTTGAGCACATTACTTAACATTTCTGAAGCTTAAGTGATATAACATGCACAGTTTTTGGTGAAATCCCAAACTCACATAAATGTATCAACAAATAGTGGCTGCTATTATTATTATTATTATTTATTACTACTTATTATAGAAAGGATCCCTGAATGTCTAATCTTGAATGAGTGAGCGACAGATCTTTGTGGATAAACAGTTTTTTTAAAAATGGAATTAAATAAATTGTCTCTTTCTTGGCAAGGAAGGCAGCTGTCCAAGTCAGCTAGCGTTGAAATTGCCTGCATAGTAGGAGCCAGAGGTTGAGGGCTAGAGGCATAAGGATCCATGAGACTTAGAAAAGAGAGGTGGTTGAGAGAATCATGTATCACATTTGCAGAAAGGATTTAGAAAAGGTTTATAAGCAGACATGGTCAGATAGGAGTTCAAATAACAGGATTTAAGACAAACTCAAACACTTTGTCAGTTTAGAATTGAATCTGAAAGCTCTTAAGGGTTTACCTGAAATCCTCTCAAATGTTTCTCTTCCTTCCCTGAACCCTAGGTTATTGTCTGTATCTTTTGTTTTTCACATTTAAGCTTATACTACCTCGTATTAGTACTCAAATCTTCATAGGACTGCCTTACCTTCAGAGCCAGATTAGAAGCTGGTTGAAGGCAAAAACAATGTATTTATACAGATGTTTTTCAGATCCATGTACCTATTAGCAGTATTCCTATATTTGTGGAATGAAAGAATGCAAATCAACACAGTTTTAAAACAGGACACAAGCAACAATATTTCAAGTTATTCTTACCTCTTTAAAGCACTTTTGAGATCTAAAGGCAAAACTGACCTCTCCTTAATTTGGCATTTGATATACTGATATCTTACATAGTAATTATTTTTTTAAGTCTTGGCAAGAAAAAACTTGATTTTCTTTAATCTTAACCTATAGCCTAAAATTAAGAAAAGTAACTAATAAATATTGAGTGACATTACTAAAACATGCTTGAATGTGCACATATCATTTATTTAATTAAAAAAATTTTTTTGAGATATGTAAAACAGTGTTGTCCTTTTACTGATGGCTACCTTTATATATAGTGTCAGATTTCAAGATTGTATTGGCTTTGAAAATGCCTTGGATTTTACTTTATATTGGTAATACTATTAAACTATATCCTTTCTACGAAATCCACATTCTTGGTAGAGTTGAGCGTTCAGATTATTTATGTATATTATCTCACATCTAGATTAGACTTTGGTCGTCTAAATGGTTTGAAGCTGAGGATTTTTATAAATAATTTAGCAGTACATTCTTACAGAAGTGACCGTATCTAGCTTGACCAAAGTTTAGTAATATAGTCTTTTAATATTTAAAATGTCTTTTCTAAAAATTGTTGCAAAATTATAAAGTTTACAGAACCTTCAGAATACTTTTCATATAATAAGCAATTTGCTTCATCTGGTATCTTTTGTTATTTCTTTTGTTTTGATTTTGTTTATTAACACAGAAAAGCTTCACTGGCCTGAGCAAGAACTTGCTAAGAAGTCTATTCTAAATGCAGAAGAGTCCTTGATCATTGACAGCAAAGGAAGCATTTCACATTTATCTCCTGGAATACTAAAGGACATTTTCACAACTGGAACCAGTAGTTACAATGTCCTACTACAGAGCAAAGAGGAGAAAAAACATCATTCACAAAAACAGTCTTCCTCCAGCTACTCCAAAAGATGTAGAAAACCCAGCAAATCTCCTAGCTCTTCACGTAGTAAAGATCTTCGCAAGATGAAAGCCCCAGTGCCTGTGATGAGCAGTGATACTTGGTACTGCCTAGAAAGGCAGCCTGCTGTTTTTGTCACTAGTTCAGTGTCAAGTCCTGTAAAGTTTACACATGGTATCTCTGTTACAGGAAACAGCACAGTACTGCCACCTAAACCCAAAAATGAAAGAAAGGTCAAGCGACGCCATTTCTCCACTCTTCCAAAGCCAAAGCCGCGGCCTCAGCTGTCTAGAAGTTTTGAAAAAGGAGATGACTTTTCTGGAAAGAAATTTTGTATACTGACTGCTATAAAGCCCACCAACTTGGAGAAAGAAAAAGTGAGATTCTTTAAGTCTGACTATACCTACAATCCTCAGTTTGAATATGCTAATCCTTCTCTGCCAAGTGTGTTAGCCAAGCACAGCAACGCAACTGACCGGTTTCTTAAGCAGGTAAAATGCTACTTCAGTAGTGGTATTTCATTTTATGTAATGAAAACAATTATTTGCCATCGTATAGAAAGCCAAAAAAAGTTGTTTTAAAATATTCCAATTATTTATAGTTAACTCCCATCCAGGACATGTAAATATGTGACAAGAAATCTCCAGGTGAGTGTCAACAGTTCATATGTAAACTACTTTGCACTAATCAAAATCTATAAAGAATCTATTATATAGACGTTATGTCAGGAAGCAACTACATTAGGAAAAAGCTTCAGATTCTGGTTCCAAGCTTTCATTTGGGAGTTACAAACTTATGGCCCATTCGTCAGCCCACAGACAAGTGTTTGTTTTCTTTTTGATTTTGAATGCATTAGATGGAGCATGCAGTATCTCCGGTTCTCCCTGTTATGTTACATTCTCAGCTTGCTTAGGCCCCTAAAGGCATTTTGGGGACTAGGCTTGATACTTGCCAGAGGACTTTTTAATGCTTTACTGAAATTGTTAATAATCATCAAATATTTAAGTACTCATTTAAAGAAAAAATAATGGAATTTAAAAAATTATCTTCAAAGTTAGCAAATCACAATGTGGATGATATAAGCAACACTTTCCAAATTGCTCAGTTTAGATACTTAGCACACAGTTTTGTGTGTTAAGATCTTAATAAACTTCAAAATCCACTTTATTTGAGGAGAAGTTGGCTGATGTTTACCTTCAGGGCACAGAGTTGAGATCATAAAAGCAGACTACATTTGGTTAAATTAATTTTGTACAGGTTTTTATAATGCATTAGGTTCAACTTGGCTTTGTCAGTGATTGAAAATCTGTCTGTAGGCTAGGTGAAGCTGCGTGATTCCGTGATTCCATTTGCCTGTGGCAAATGCCCTATTTTAGCATTTTGCTGCAGTGCAAGTTCTTTGGACTTGCAGCCAGCAAATTTTTTATTGTTTGTTATAAATTACATGGAATCTGACCAGTCTTTTAAAGCCATTATGTAAAGCTTATTCTAAGATTAAAACAATTTTAATCTTGCTATTTATTTTCCTTTGTTAGAAGAAACCTTTTCTACTGCGTTTTTTTGAAGGTACACCCCCCCCCTTTTTTTAATTGAAGTGTAGTTGATTTACAATGTTGTGTTCATTTCAGGTGTACAGCAAAGTGAGTCAGTTTATACATATACATATATACACTCTTTTTTAGATTCTTTTCCCATATAGGTCATTACAGAGTATTGAGTAGAGTTCCCTGTGCTATATAGTAGGTCCTTATTAGTTATCTATTTTATATATAGTAGTGTGTATTACATTCCCTTTTTATTGAAATATGATGAAATTGTGCTAAACACTAATAAAAAGGTCAGCTATTATTATTTTGGCAGTGATTTTATGATTTTTTTCTTTTTTTGGTGTGGAAATTGCAGTTGATTGAATAGGGCTTTCACTCACTTAAAATTTATGGTAATTATAAAAATGCTATTTGGTTTTTTTCCCCCTTAATGCTGAAAGAGACAGCTGAGATTTCTTTACCAGATTTCTTTAATTTGGAGTCCTACTGCAAGCCCTACCAGTTGCGAAAGGGATTTCCCACCATTAGGTCAAAATGAATGCTCTTTAATTTTCTTGGATGGGAGTTAGGAAGCATCAGCAGCTCCAAAGATTGAGAACTGACAGGGCTTGGTTTCTGGCTCTACACTCTTTATTTTAACCCAATTCCAGCTTCTTATGCTTGGGTTGTTTGAGGCTTCTAAACAGCACCAGCAGTCCTAGCTGGCTGGTACTTCAAATGCCACCATTTGGGAGAATGATTGCAGCAAATGCCAAATGTACTTTTCAAACCACTTTAATCAAAAAGGGAGATTTATCAGAACAAGACCCCCATAAAATATGCTTAAGTTCCTACTTAGCATCTGAATGAATTCTGACATGATACATCCTTCCCCTCCACAGCTGTGAAGCTAAAGCAGCAGCTTCAGGGCTGGTTTCAGGATTCAGAAATGTGCTGCGCAGAGGGGCCAGGATGGCTGAGTAGCCCATTCTTCTCTGGCCTTCACCCTTGAGGCCTTGCCAACCCCTAGCTGACAGTCTCTCAAGTTTCACGATCTGGATCTTTCCAAGGCAGGCAATCTATATTGTTGTTGGAGAGTGGCCGCGGTCCTCTTTAGTGTACAGATAGGCAGAACAATGCTAAATCCATGCAGAGATTAGTCTACCATAGTGGAACTAAGGTAGTGCTCAGGTTCTGGTCATTCCTAATTGATTGCCCTGTCAATGTCAAGGAGTTCCAGGACTCAGTTTTTTTCTGGTCCTGGCAATAGGTTCCTCAGGAGGCACTTAGGCCCTTTAGGTGGTTCAGAGCATCTAGCATGGGCTGCAGGACTTGAATATAACTCCAGGTGGAGCCTGCTGAACCCTGCTTAGCCTCTTGCTGGCAGCCATGATGGGCCTCAGCTCCCAGACCCTTGGGACAGAAACTGAAAATGTCTGTTTTCTGAGGTTGTGGACCTTTGCAGGAAAGAGTGCAGTGCTTCCCGGGTGCTGAAGAAGGGATCTGGGATGAGAGAATGCTGAAAGCTGTCCAGCGTCAGGTGCCTGCTCACTAGTGGGTCAGAAGTAAATCCTTAGTGGCACATTTGAGCAGTCAACTGGCAGCCAGTACACTTTCTGCCTTACTTCTCTGGCTGACCATCCTGGGAAACCTAGATATAAAATCCATATGGCCTTAGACCCAGCACATTGTTGAACAAGATTGGAAGTGAGAGATGAGAAGGGTCTTCAGGGCAGTGTTGGGAGTCCTTGGCAGTATTTCCAACAGTCAAATGGAAATTACATATTTATGTGATAAAGCCAATGGGTAGTTTAAGTGACTGATTTTCCACCTCTAGCTGGAATCGTGTCTCATTGTAGATTATGGCTAGGATCCTGCTAACTGGAAGCCCTGATTGGTAGAGTGATATATAACAACATATGGGAAATAAGTCAACTTTTGTTTGGCTTGATAAGGTAAAGTTTGAATTATGTTCTTATTTGTTAACAAAACTGGAGCAGTGGGGATCATTAGTGATTGGTAAATGGGGAGAGAAGGAAGACTTTGCGGTGTTGGGTAGAGACCCTGGGCTGAGGTTACCCCTCTGGCTGTCAGGGAAGAAAAGGTAAAGGTGTGCAGAAGGAGTTAACAGAACAGGCCTGAGACTGCCATCCTTAGAAAGGCCTACTTGCAAGATTAACCTGAGCCTGGCGTCTGGGAACTTGACTGGTAAACAGTTTCCTACTCTGAAATAAAACTTTCCCTAAATGATAAGAGTAGCTTGCTGTGCCTAAATTGTGCAAACAGTATGTTTTATGTTACTTCTTTTCCTTTAGGGAGTCTGGAATTTTAGAATGTGCTAGGCATAGGGGTGCTTATGTGACCAGCCGATAATAAAAACCTTGGGCACTGAGTGTGTAATAAGTTTCCTTGGTAGACAAATCTTTACATGTTCTTACAACTCAGTTGCTGGAGAAGTTTATTGCATTCTGTGACTTCATTGTGAGAAGACCCTTTTGAAGCTGCTTCTTGTTTCCTCCAGACTTTCCTGGATATAAGAAATGAGGAGTGGTGGGCTTAAGTTGATTTTTTTAAAGGCATTTACCTTCAGATTTTAGAAAAAGAAGAAAAAACTGTACTGTCCAAATAAAACATCTCCATGAGCTGTATTAGTTGTCAGTTTGAGATTCCTGATCAGTTACAAGGTCTGGCTTCTTACAGCTTTGTAAAGGGCCATTGTGTTGCACAATTCCACAGGGTGCCATTCACAAATTGAGCCTGGGCCTTACATTCATACAATAGAGTTGGTGTTTACCATAAGCATGGGGTTCTTCTTTGGCATTATAATACAGTACTCCTCTAATACTTTTTAGTTGTATGATATTTGTCTTAGAAGTTCAAGTAAATTAAATGTATGCTAAGTTAGAAATGTTGCGTGGAGGGTAGCTGGGAAAGAATGAACAAAAAAAGCATACTTGTTTTATTATGAAATTGTTCACACTGCCTTTTTTTCAGGACCCTTGCGCCTTTGTTATTCCATTAAAATTGCTTTGAAATTTAAGGACAAAGTCATATGAACTATCTATATATGAAAAATTATAACTAACATTGATAGAGTGCTTAATATTTGCTCGTTACTCTGTATGCTGCCTACTTTTCACCTATTATGAGGTACAGTACTAGTAGTATCCAGAGAAGTGCAATCACTTTCTTGACTTGGATCTTAAGTTGCAGAACCAGGAGTCTTTCTCAAGCACTCTGTTGTCTTCCACACAAAGGTATGTTGGCAAACTAACTCTCCGTTTCCGTGGTAGAAATATAAATACTTCCACCAGGACCAGTTTCAAGCAATGTAACATCACTGTCATGCAAATTAATAAAAATTCAGTCAGCTCTGACAAGACAGCATGGCCGAACTCCAGCATACCACTGTTTCACAAAATGGTTTCAACCAGGCTTTTCTAACCCTAGTGCACCCCCTGCACTCAAAGGGTACCGGGTCAAAAGAGCCTCACTTAGCTGGCAAGGATGCCTTTGGTAGAAGCTGATTATAGGGACTTGGAAGATTTTTTTTTTGCTCTTTGTGATACACCTATGAAATAGTGATTATTAATTACTGTCTTTTGGAAGCTTTAAGACAAGCATATTTACCTTCTTCCTGTTCAGGCACCCATCCTCATCTTTCAGCTACAGCTTCAATCTCAACTCATAGTACATAGTTATTTAGTGCCTTAGGAAGAGTAGCAAAGTTAAAACTGGGTGCCTAGTCTGTAAACTGAGTAAGTATTTGAAAGAAGCAAATACAAGGGTACCCCAAAAAGGCTGTCCACAACGTTGTAGGCGGCTAATTTCTCTCTTCATGGCCCTTTGACTCTGCCAGGGAACAAAGCAGAAACATCCCTTCCATTACAGCTCCCACAATATATACCTTTTCTCTGTTGACCACTGTCCTCATCATTGCATTTCATCTATTTCCTTTCTGTTTCATGTGGAGTATACACAACCAAGTATTGAGAGAGGGTTAAAATAAGATTAGGTATTTTCAACTGAAACAAAATAATTAAAAAGAGCTTTCAAAAATTTCTTCAGTGAAGTAGTGTATCCATTGTTTTCCTATTCCTAAGACTTTATATTTTTCAAAATAGTTATTTGCAAATACAGTCAGTTTTTTTTTTTTTAAACTATATCTTTTTTTTTTTTTTTTTTTAACTTTTGGGTTTATTTATGTATTTATTTATTTATGGCTGTGTTGGGTCTTCGTTTCTTGTGCGAGGGCTTTCTCTAGTTGTGGCAAGTGGGAGCCACTCTTCATCGCAGTGCGCGGGCCTCTCATTATCGTGGCCTCTCTTGTTGCAGAGCACAGGCTCCAGACGCGCAGGCTCAGCAATTGTGGCTCACGGGCCTAGTTGCTCCGTGGCATGTGGGATCTTCCCAGACCAGGGCTCGAACCCGTGTCCCCTGCATTGGCAGGCAGATTCTCAACCACTGCGCCACCAGAGAAGCCCTGCAGTCAGTTTTTGATTACCCATATTAATGGAAGGAAATACTTGTATGGATTAGCTAAAATGGAAAGATTATTCCCTGTTCCCTCCCTATCAAATAGTTCTCATCAGGGCAGTCATCTTAGCTTTCCTGGTGTGGCAATGCTATACCAGCCATAGTAAGTAGGAAACACAGCAATAGCAAAAGCCACAACAGTGGCCTGAAATGGAGATTATAGAAGGAAGTGATGTTTGAAGTCCACCATCTAAGTGAAAATAATCCACTGAAGTGATTTATAAAGAAGAAAGCTTTTTGAAATCTTTTATTTGGTTCCAGGCATCTTATATTGTAACCTCTGGAGGAAAAGATGCAGTTAGGAAAGATGGGGGATTAAGTACTGAGGAATGGTAGTGTGAAGAAGAACAGATGTTAGACTTGTAGTTACTAGAAGAAATGTGCAGATATATTTGCAAAAAAATCGATGTCAAAAACATACAGTAAAATATCTTTTTCATCTTTCCATCTTAGCATATCAAAGCACTCCTTAAAGATGTTCTTGTTAATCTTTACAATATCTTGAAATATAACCCTCTTAGCCAATAGAGAAATGGGTCTTATAGCTGTTTGTAAGAATTACTGTCTTACATAAGAGGTTTGTTAGACTTGTAAATGTAATTAAGAAATTCAGGAATTGCCTTCTTTTAAAAATATTCTTTGACTTATGATTGATTTTTAGGACTCTTGCTCTATAGGAGAGAGATGGACTCGATCTCTGAGGTTCCCCTTGCACACTATGTTGCAGAATGTCTGTTTCTATTTTTATTTTTGCCCCCATGCTATGTACTCATGTAAACATTGCACAGTGTCTGCTTCATTTTCCCTATATATATATTGAGGGAAATAGACTAAATGACTAAATGATCCTTGAGAGCCCTTTCTAGGACCACACACATCTCTCCTAAGTTCTAGGCCCCAAAATACTATAGCTAATCAAATCAAGATTCCATTTCATGTCATATTATGTATCCAGTTGTCATGTATTTTGTAAAAACATTTAGCTATCCTTCCACATTACATGTTAATCACAGAAAAGCTCAGAGTTTCTGCCAGCTGTGTTAACTGAAAATTCTTTTACTTCAGATATCAGTGCTTTATTAACTCAACGTAATTGGCAAACATTTTGGTTTGTTAAAATTAACTTTCCAAATTAAGTGAAACTTGTTTCTCTAACTACAAAACCTAGTGGAAAAAAACATTTCAATGCAGTTCTTTCTACAATGTATATTGACCTTGACAATTCAGGAGTATACTTTTCAAACTAAGGTTACTAAGACAGTAACCTAACAGCAGAACTGTAAAGAATAACCAAGGAAATCAGGGTGTGAGCAAAAAAATGTTTTACCTTAAATTCATGTGAATGCCACATTAAACTTCACAATGTATCTTTATTCTAATATAGAAAAATGTAAATTGCTTATGGACTCTCTGGCAACCTGTCTATTCTTCCCCAATGTGAGAAACTGAAACTTAGTACTAAGGTATTACACATTAACATTATTAGTTTGTAAAATTAACTCTTGTCACCAAAAGTCCAGTAGCATCTTGAGGGGAAAGCACAGACAAGGCACCTTCTGGGAAGGAGAGGAGTCATCAGGAGCGCTGTATGACTCAGAGCAAGCAAGGGTTCCAGCGGCTTGGAGACATAAAAGTCATAATTTTACCAAATTCAAGCATATTGTCTGAATAAAACTTTGAGTGTCGTAAACTTGATTTCTTATAAAAAGATATGTCCACAAGTGAAACAGTATAGTTGGAAAGCAAGATGCAAGAAAAAGTTCGTTTTTTAAAGGTATTTGATGTCTCTCAAAAAGGCCATTTCCATCATAACCATATTATTTAAGAATTAGGATATTACTTGATATTAATATATCTTACATCTACTTAACTAAAAAAACTGTTCTGCTTATGTAATTAGAGTATCCTAAATTTCTTTATTACTGAATGGAAGTGAATGGTCCATGCTATCAAAGGTACTTGATAGAGTTATTGTAAAATCTCAGAGGTATTTAGAGAAAAGAACTCTGACATCAACTTTTTTCCTGCATTGAAACAACGTAACGCATAACATTCTGTGGCATAGCATTTCATTTCCATTTGTAGAGTTCACATATTCAAAGTAAGTACCAAGATGGACCAAATTTATTATGTTAGGAAATTCTGATTTTCTTCCTAGTTAGCAAACTTTATACAGCTAGGGTATCTCAAGGGTCACATACCTATAGGATTTGAGCAGGGATCATAAATGATTGCAGGGAGCTGGCTGGGCACAGTAGGAAACTAAAAACCAGACAGCAGTTATCTAACTTGGGCTACAGTTTGGGTCTAGTGTTATCATACCCTCAGAATTTTTAAGAGAAGGTAGGTAACCTGAATTTTATACCAAGTCTTCTAATTTGTAAATGTTGACAGCTAATTCAAACAAAGGTTGTTCAGACCAATGAAAACCTGTTTGTGGGCCACATTCATCCCTTGGGTTGCCAGTTTGCCACCTCTGATTGATCAGATCTATTAAACATAAGCTCTGTTTTATTGAGGCCAACCAATGATAGCATAACAAAGACTTTTAAATGTGGTCCTCAGGAAATAATGTCTTGGTTTTAGAGTTTATAGTGAAAATGGAATAGGTAATTCATTGTTATATTAAAATGCATGCATAATAAATACATAAAATCACGTTGTATTCTAAAGCAAGACAAGTGTTCATTTTCCTTTTTTGATAGAAATAACACAATTGGAAATCAAATACCTTCACTGATAGCAGTATGTCTTGATATAAAATTTCTTTAAGGCTAAGTTTTATTTATTTATTCATTCATTCATTCATTCTTGGCTGCGCTGGGTCTTCCTTGCTCTGCACGAGTTTTCTCTAGTTGCGGCGAGCGGGGGCTTCTCTTGTTGCGGAGCACGGGCTCTAGGCGTGCGGGCTTCAGTAGTTGTGGCATGTGGGCTCAGTAATTATGGCTCACAAGCTCTAGAGCGCAGGCTCAATAGTTGTGGTGCACGGGCTTAGTTGCTCCGCGGCATGTGGGATCTTCCCGGACCAGGGCTCGAACCCGTGTCCCCTGCATTGGCAGGCAGATTCTTAACCACTGTGCCACCAGGGAAGTCCAAGGCTAAGTTTTAATTGTACTAGTATTGAAGGTATTTTTGTCTTGGTAGACCTCAAGTTGTCCAAACAGTGAAGGGGAGGGAAAAGCAAGCCTTCTTTAAACTATACCTCTCCCTAGGTGACTCTGTTTTTTGCTTAGCAGATCACAAAGTTTTCCTAGATACACTAAAGCTATAAAATTATTTTGAATTTAGTACATCCATAGTAGTTGTGTGTCTTAGACTGGAGAAGTGAGGTCATTTCTTAACCTAATAGCAAGGAAGATTTTCTTACAGTCAGAGATGGAAACACCCCAATCAGATTGTATGTCCTTGGAACAAGGTATGACCTTGATGACTCTTTGAAACAACACTTCATTGATTTGCCTTTGAAAACTTGCCTAACGTGCACTCTCAGGTTCTTATCTTAACAGGGTTTTTCCTCCAAAACAGTTTGAATGTCTGCTTCTTTCTTGTAGGTAGTGAAAGAAGAGTTTGCAGTACTAAGCTATTTATGAATATCTTCTCCTGGTAGCAGTTACCCTATCACTTTCCCACTTATCATTGTATACATCCAAACTACCCCCAACCCTGATGACGCAAATGTGCAGAAGAGGGAGAAGGGAATGGGGGGACGGCTGCAAGTGACACTTTTCTTTGTCCCACTGTGTTCTTTCATTTGTTCCGTCATTGAAGGCAGACTCAATTTCTCGAATCTATTTCCTAGGTTCTGCATATGTAGAATATAATTTATTGAAACATTTTTCTCTTTATTATAATCTGGTCATAGTTTGCAGTCTGTCTTATAGAAAACTGAATTACTGGCAAAAGTGTTTTTGCTTCCGTTTCTCCTGCTCTCCACATTGCTGTCAGTGTCTAAGGTACAAATCTGATTGTGTCACTTTCCTTCCCGGAAAACTTTAGGGCTCCTCATAATTCAGGATAAAGTCCAAAATCTTTATCATGGCCTACAGGCCTTTCATCTTTCATGATCTGGGTCATGCTTAGGTTTCCAAAGTCAACTCTATACTCCCACAGCATCTTGTGCAAATTATCTATCATGACATTTATCACACTGTTATCATCCTTAAGTTTCTTTTTTTGCCTTTACCATTAGACTAACCTCTTTTATAAAAGTGTATTTTATGTCTTTCAACTGTTCCCAGAATCTAGCAGAGTTCCTAGCGCTAGATAAATGAGTCTCCTGGTTCCTAGGCTGGAGGTGTAGGAACTGTGTATTTCACTTTCTTTGCTTTGTGTATGCTTTTGACAATATTATCCCCTTTTACCTGGAATGCCGTCTATTTCCTCTATGCCCCCACTTCAGTTTACCTTTCTCTATGTTTTCACAACACATTATTCATATATCCAACAGAGTATTATTAAATTATGTTAATTTCAGTGTAATCTCTGTCTAATGGTCAGACAGGGACTTAGATTCTAAAATATATAAATAAAAGCAGTGATTGGCACAAAGAAGGTAACCATAGAGATGAGTGAATGAATGATCCTTATGAATGGTATGCTAGAAATTTAGTGAAGTGTAGTCTGCAAGCAGTGGATCCAAATCTGTGGCTCAAGGGTCAAGTTCAGCTTGCACATCTGTGTTTTTTTTGGGGGGGTCAGCTCAGTGTTTTTTAAAACATTGGTATATAAGGATGCTCTTCTGTTTCCTCTCCCGGATGTCATATACTCAGTAGCTTTACAGAGAGGTTGCTGCTTGCAGCTGAAGGTATTTGAGTGTGTAACAACTGCTCTAGTGTCCCATCATTTTCTGGCTACAATACCTTAAATGGAGGCCTGAAGACCTGATTGAGTAATCCAAATCTTTATATACCTAGTTTGCTACCAAGAAGAAATAGCCACCATTGAAAAATTCATTCAATATTTTGAATTTTTTATTTCATTCTGAGAATCTCAAAGTACCAGAATGTGTGTGTACCTCATCCTTATCTGAAGTAAGCATTTTCAAACTGTTCTGAGGAATACTGCATGAGAAAAAGATGGCCATATAAGGTAGAAAACACAAACTGTTATATTCACCACATGTAGTATCATAATAAAGGCTTAGAAGAGTCTTGTTTAACTTTGTTTAATCCAAACACATTTGGCCATGGGACCCTTTTAAAAATAATATCTCGTCAACCACTTTTCCAAAAAAAAAAAAAAAAAAAAAACCAGTTTGGAAAACACTGGCTTAAAGAAAAGGACTATGTGATCTCCTAGGGGTTATTCAGTATTTGGGGGATGAAGAGGGTCAGAGTTCTAGATATTAGAATTTACTAAAAATGAGAGGAATGAAGAGAGGGTTGGGATTGAATAGAGGTCAAATCAATTACCTTAAATACTACATACAGTCATTTGGGAAACAGACTATAAAATACATTCATAGTTTCTCTTTTTCTCTCTCTCTCCCCCCGCCCCTTTTACTCTCTGTCTCTATCTCTGATTTCATCATCACACTAACCCTGTGAGGTAAGTAGCACAAAGATTTTCATCTCCACTTTGCCACTGAAGAAACTAAACCTGAGAAAGGTAAAATGGCATACCTAAGATCACACAGTAAAAGGTAGGGCACCAACGTAAAACCAGATCTTTTGACTTCTAGTCTTTCCACAGTATCACCCAGACTCATATCGTATTAGTGTCCCTATTGTATATAGTTTTTCACTGAGTGAAAACTGCATTTGAAAAGGGAAATAGGTTTTTAGCACATGACTGTGAAGTGGCTTGTGATTGATGGTCAGATTTCCAAATTGCTAAACAGCAAACAGAATCAGCAAGTAAACCAAAAGTAGATTACTAAACAGTGTTGAGATTTTTCAGAAAGTTTGTTATATCATACAAGACAATGCTGTAAGTTTTATATCAAGATTTTTCCTTTTCTGAATTAGTGGCTTAAATATTACACTGTGCTGTTTGATTACTATTGCTTTTTTAAATGATGGCTTTATGAGGATATAATTCACGTGCCATGTAGTTCACCCATCTAAAGTGTACAGTTAAGTGATTGTCAATATATTTAGGATTATGCAATCATTACCGCTATCAAATTTGAGGAATTTCATCATCTCCAAAAGGAAACCCTGAATTCATTACAAGTGACTCACCCCCAGCCCCATCCCGTTCCAGCCCTAGACAACCATCAATCTATTGATACTTTCTCTCTCTATGGATTTTTCTGTTCTGGACATTTCATATAAATGGAGTCATACGATATGTGGTGCATTGTGACTAGCTTCTTTTACTTAGCATGTTTTCAAGATTAATCCTTATAGTAGCATGTATCAGTGCTTTTTATTGTTGAATAATATTCCATGTATGTATATTTTAGATTTTATTTATCCATTCACCAGTTGATAGACATTTGGGTTGTTTCCACTTTTTGGCTATTATGAACAATGCTGCTATGAACATTTGTGTACAGATTTTTGTGTGGACATGTTTTTAGGTATCTTGGGTACATACCTAGTAGTAGATCATGTGGTAGTTGGTCATATGGTAGGAGATCATAGATCATATAGTAGTGGGTCATATGGGAATTCTGTGTCTAACCTTTTTTTTTCCCTAATATTTATTTATTTATTTATGGCTGTGTTGGGTCTTCGTTTCTGTGTGAGGGCTTTCTCCAGTTGCAGCAAGCGGGGGCCACTCTTCATCGCAGTGCGCGGGCCTCTCACTATTGCGGCCTCTCTTGTTGTGGAGCACAGGCTCCAGACGCGCAGGCTCAGTAGTTGTGGCTCACGGGCCTAGTTGCTCCGCGGCATGTGGGATCTTCCCAGACCAGGGCTCGAACCCGTGTCCCCTGCATTGGCAGGCATATTCTCAACCACTGCGCCACCAGGGAAGCCCTCTGTCTAACCTTTTGAGGAAGACTCTTTTCCAAAGTGACTGCATCATTTTACATTCCCACCAGCCATATATGAGTTCCAGTTTCTCCACATTGTTACCAACTCTTTTTTTTTTTTTTTTTTTTTTTGTCAACTTGTTTTTATAGCCATCCTAGTGGGTATGAAGTGGTATCTCGTGGTTTTGACTTGCATTTCTCTGATGACTAATGATGTTGAGCATCTTTTCATGTGCTTATTGGCCATTTGTGTATCTTCTTTGGAAAACTATTTGGATCTTTTGCCCATATTTTAATTGGATTATTTGTGTTTTTATTATTGAGTTGGAGTTCTCTATATATTTTAGATATGTCACTTTTCAGATATGAAATTTGCAAACATTTTCTCCTGTTCTGTGGGTTGTCTTTTTTCACTTTCTTGATGGTGTCCTTTGAAGCATAAAAGTTTTTAATTTGGATGAAATCCAACTTATCTATTTTGTTATTTGTACTTTTGGTGTACAAATCTAGGAAAGCACTGCCTAATCCAAGGTCATGAAAATGTATGCCTCTGCTTTCTTCTACAAGTTCTATAGCTTTAGCTCTTACATTTAGGTCTTTGATCCATTTTCAGTTAATTTTTTGTATATGATATGTGGTAGGGGTCCAATTTTATTCTTTTATTTGTATCCAGTTGTCCCAGCACCATTTATTGAAAATAATTTGATTACTCTTCTTGTTTTAATAGAAGAAAATAAGAATGCTTCAAAGTCATGAGCTGGCAGTAACATTGTGAAGAATGCTGATGTTCTGTTTTGTGTAGCATTATGTATGACATCCAGATCTGGAGAGAGATAAGACCATTTCATTCACACTGAACAGCTGCTCATTTTGCATTTATTTCCTCTGTGCTTCAGGTTTGAGTTCTCTGAAAATCAATTTGTTTTGATGCCTGTAAGATATACAAAGTTTTAAAATATTATTCTCTTATAAAGAGGAAGGATTTAGGAATGACTGATTTGTAAGCAGAGATAATATATTGATTCATAATTAAGCAAAAATATGTAATCTTTTTGGTCCAATGTTTTTAAAAAGGTAAAAGTATGTTTGATAGCCTGTTTCAATCAATTTTCAGCAAGAAACATTATCCCACCTGATAACTGTTCTTATGGAACTCAAAAGTAGATTATATTATACGATTTTCTAACATAGTGATGGAGGAGTTGGCTAAGTAGGAAAATGGAAAAGTGCAAAGTCAGATTCATGCAGACTAGGGATCCAAGACCTGGACAGTAGGATAGGTATATATTAAGATGTTCTGGTTCCAGGAGTTTTAAAACTGATTAGTGAAACTGTTATGTTGCATCGCTTACTGTTTATATTTGTTATTCTTAGAAATGGAAGGAAGCAGAGAATATATTTGATGTTGATGGATAAATTGGGGCTAGATTTCCACATGGATGAGGGAAGTAGCTGCTTGCTCAAGTAGACCTCAAGAATGAGAGCCATACCAGTTCTGTCTACCAGCGATCTGCTCTGCCTAAAAATCTACCACAGAAGATATTTTTTGAATTTTTAAATATTTTCATGTGTTTCCTTTTTAAATACAAATACTCTGGAGAAGGGATATCAATGACTAACTGACAAGTGGGAGAAGGTAACTCGATAGTGAAAAGAAAGGCCTGGAGATTCCAAAGTAGAGGGTACTTAAACAGTTTTATATTTTCCAGTTATAAAAGAAATATGTGTTTAGTGCAGAAACTTAGAAAAGTATGGAGAAGAGAATAATTATTATAATTCCACCACCTCTAGGTCACGACTTTTAACATTTTAGTGCGTTTTCCCTGCTGTGTATAAAATAGATAACTAACAAGGACCCACTGTATAGCACAGGGAACTATACTCAATATTTTGTAATAACCTATAAGGGAAAAGAATCTGAAAAAAAAATAGATATGTATGTGTAACTGAATCACTCTGCTGTACACCAGAAACTAACACAACATTGTAAATCAATGGTACTTCAAGAAAAAAAAAAGGAAAATACATTTTAGTGTGTTTTCCTTGTTCCATTCCTAATGTTAATGGTTAAGTTAGCATACTTTTGTTTACATGTCTATATTTTTTCATGCCGTTAAAAGCTGTCAGCGTTTCTTTTTTGTCAGCATTATTTTAACTGACTGCATATATTTCATGCAGTGGGTATACAGTAATTAGATTAAGTTAAATCTTTAGGTTGTTCCTCTTGTGCTTTTAAATTTCATGGAAATAGTTTTGGTAGTTGTCCACTCCAGGGGAGTTTCTTGCATAGATTCTGTTGGAAGGAGGCTAGTCAGTAAGCTGTGCAGTGGAGGCACCTGCTATAATAGGCCTGCCCCAGCATTAGAGTCAAAGGAGGAGGACCACAGCTGAACCAGTTATATGGGAATTGTTCATTCCTTCCTCCCAGCCATCAATATACTGAAGGGGAAGAGAGGCCGTGAAAATAGGGGAGAGATGAGAAGGATTCAAATCACTGATTATGCCTTCTTTTCCCAGTGAAGGTTCTTTAGGCCTTAGGCCAGGCCCTGCCTAGGGGAGGGGAAAGAGCTTTAATTGGATATGTGGTTTATGTTTTAAATTGGGTTAAATTAACTTGAAGTGGACTTTTTTTTTCTTTTAATACTTGAACGTTTTTGGAAGTTAAATTGGTTGAGGTTTATTTGAAGATAGGAAAGGAATATGCTGGATGGCAAATTGAAAGTGATGATTGGGGAATTCCCTGGAGGTCAGTTGTTGGGACTCTGGGCTTTCACTGCCAAGGGCCCGGCTTCAATCCCTGGTCAGGGAACTAGGATCCCGCAAGCTGCAAGGCACGGCCAAAAAAAAAAAGTGATGATTGGAGAAAAATAATCAAGCTGCTGCTTGTTTGAATCTCCCACCAAGTAATATTGGGAGATGTAGTTTTCTGATTACCTTAAATGAAAATTTATTGCCTCTTAAAATTGTTAACCATGTGGAGGTGTGTGAAAGCTTGATTCTTAAAGTGATACAGATATTGATTCTCTGAGCTCTAGGGGGAGAGGATGAACTCTTTTTTCCTGTAAAAAAACAAACAAAAACTTGTAAGGAGATGTGGGTCAAAGGGTACCAACTTTCAGTTATAAACTGAATAAGTTCTGGGTATCTAATATATAGCGTGATGATTATAGGTAATAATAGTATATTGTATACTTGAAATTTGCTAGGATCTTAGATGTTCCCACCACATTAAAAAAATGTAACTATATGAGGTGATGGATTTGTAAATTAACTTGATTGTAGTAGTCATTTCATAGTGTATACATATATTAAGTCATCGCATTGTACACCTTAGACACATGATTGTAGAACCTAAATATATACAATTTTTGTCAATCATACCTCAGTGAAGCTGGAAAAAATGACTTTTTCCTTTGCATATTGTAAACAATTTTGAAAACTTCTGTATAGTGCAAATAATTAAACATCAGTGCAACACATTATCCCCTCTCAAACATGAACATCATATCATGTAGCCTTTTGGTATATCCTTCCAGGCTTCCTTGTGCCTTTTTAAAATTGCTTATTGCCTTTTTTTTCCCCCAAAATTGAGATCATACTTGTAAAATTTTTGTGGCCTGCAAGAGGTTGCATAAGGAAGCAGAAATTGTTGTAACACAAAAATGTTCACTGATGAAGTAACCACTGAACATTCCTGACTTCTCTCTTAAAACTTGAATTTATTCACCTCTCCAACCACTGTCTCTCTTTCTGTGCTGGGGTCTATTTAATGCAGATGGATTGGGAAGTCAGTAAAGGATACTGGAGATCTGTGTGGTCACTGACAAATTTGTCTAGGTTGGACCAGTTGAAAAACTAATAAAGAAAAATATCTAGAGATGACAACAGGATGGGCACTTCAGTGAAGAATGACTGTACATGACATATTAAGATAAGCTTTTGGGAACATCCATGTAGCTCTCATGAAGCATTGCTGCCATGATGGTGCCATGTAAGTCATGCAATGAAAAATGATGTGCTGTTGCATATCATTTTGATAGAAAAATTACATCCCCCCCAAAAAAAACTCCCACTATTTTTATTCATTCTTTGATTATCTAATAATTAGTTGATAGGTATAAAGGTTGCCTCAGTGTTGTTAAACTGCCAAGGTAATTTTTTTTAATCTTATATTTATAGGGTACTTTTTCAGGATAAATTTCCAATCAAATCTTTGTTCCCTATTATCAGTATGAATGAATACTTATTATGAGTGTGAATACTTAATAGCCTTCTACTAAGTACCATTTATTGATGATAACAAGGGTCACCTGTATTTAAGTTTTTCTAAAGTCTCTAGACTGTTGTAATAAATAGTAACCAGATAACCATATTTTCCTACTGAGTAAGCATATGCTAGAAAAGCTAGTTTTATCCTAAGTTAAGTACGTACTTTTAAAAACCTATACGCACAAGTTATAATAAAAAATTTCTTTAACTTTTTTTAGGTCTAAATATAAGTTCAGTATAGAAGGTACCACTTCTGTCTCTTATGGAATTAAGGCAAAATTTCTCAGATTCTTCTAACTCTGATATATTGATGACTAGTGAGTGACCATTAGACTGGTGTATGCAAATACCTTATTAGCTAATCTGCTAAGTGGGCTCTTAATTATGTGCTAATTTGTTCTTTTAATTATGCTAGTTGTCACATAAATAAATTAGCCTCTGGGATATTTGCTGTGTTCCCATTCTCTGAGATCCTTCTGGCTTTCTAGTGTGCACCTGAATCACCTGGGGAATCTTGTTAAAATGCAGATTCTGATTCAGTATGCATGTAGCTTGGAGGCAGGCAAAATTCCAAATTTGAAGCCAGCCTCCAGGACAATGCCAGTGCCAATGCTGCTGGCTTTTCGACCACATTTTGAATATCAAGGCTTTTTTTTTTAACATCTTTATTGGAGTATAATTGCTTTACAATGGTGTGTTAGTTTCTGCTTTATAACAAAGTGAATCAGTTATTAACAGCAACTTTGGGAACGCAAGCCAGGCAAACTTGTTGAAGCCATTTCTTGTTATGATAACTTTATGATTCACGCCTAGTTTATTAGTAATATATATTTTTCCTGTGGGGATATATATATTTACTTGTAGCACATGAGTTTTGCTGTAGTTTTTGTGTTGGGCATGTCATCTACAGTGGTATTTATAAAGAATGGTAACATACTGATGATGATGATGTAATAATTGACATGTATTGACTACTTATGTCTGACACTGTGCTTTACAAAGGTTGGCTAAATTTTCTCAACAAAACCATGCAGTAGACATTATTGTTGTTATCCCCATTTACTAATGAGGAGGCTTGGTAACAAGTTTAGTGACTTGCCCAGAGTCACACAACCAGAAGGTGGCAGAGCCAGGATGTCAGCTCAGGTAGTCTGACTCTAGAGCTTGTACTTTTAATCTCTTTACTAGTCTGACAACAGCTAGAAAGCATAGGCTTAATATAATATCAGGTATCTGAATTTTCTAGCTTCTGTCACCATTCACATAAGATATATTTGAATTTTCAAACTTTTTCCCAAAAGACCTTTGAATAGCATTTTCCATCCTAATGTTTTCCTTTTTTTGTGGCTTTCCCATAGATACTGATGATCTGTGATTTGTTACCAGTTTTTTTAGTCTTCCTTTTTGTATATTTGTACTTAGAGAAAAAGATCTCAACTTTCATATTCTTTTGATTTGAAAATTTGTGAAGAATGAAAAGTAGATAGTACCCTGCCCAGAATGAAAGATAAAAGTGTTTTTAGTAATGTTGAGACTATGTGTTTCTGCCAAAGAGTAGTAGCCCAGGAAAACATCAGGTTCTATAGGATCATCACAGAAGAATGGTTGATTCTTCTGTGTGTTCTTAAAAATTGGGAATTTTTTTCTTTATCCAAATGGTAATTATATTCTAGTAATTAGTCTGGAGACATACCTTATGAGTTCTCCTGCAAAACCACCAGATGGTCTTAGAGAACCCAAGAGAAACTGAGAACTCTGCCTTAGCTTCTCAGCCTGTTAGATGTTGACAGTTGTGCAGTGCTTGAGCCTTTATCCCGTGTTAAGAAGTAAGTACGTACACAGGTGTTTGTAAAAATTTATGAAAATGAGTGAAAGCTGTTTAGGATTAGAAAAATATGTTACCGTAGCTGCAATTTAATTTGGAAATCAATAAACACAGAACAGGTCACGATAAATAAGAATATAACTAGCTCATTACTCATGTCGGAGTAATAGGAGGCTGTTTACTTTCATTATCTCTGTTTCTTTTACAGTCCATCAATATTATGGAACTGACTTTACAAAAGTATGGAAGCTATGAAAAATTTGAACAGGCCACTGGTGGTAGCCTGCTATCTAAAACTCGAATCTGGAGTCATGTTAGGAAATACATGATGAAAGAAGGCTGCATGGGTGAGGTATGAATCATGAGTGAGCATGACAAGTTGACTGAGCATTTTAACTCTCAGTCACTGCCATGTGTTTGTTTTTTCTGCAGGTTTTGTTTTCCCAACACTATTTTACTCATTAAATAAGTCACCCAGATTTCTTACTAAATACAAGTCTAAGTCATTGTTGCATTGAATTGTTAATGTTCAGTTTTTTTCTGTTTTTCCTTTTTTCTTATTACCATTTTTGTATAGCTTGTAGGATTATGTGAATTGGCTTATGAAAATTATTAATGAAGAGATTTGGCACAGTGACTTCTCTTATTAATGTCCAGTTCCTAGTGTTCAGTCTCAAAATAAGCTTTGGCCCAGCAGTGACCAGGACTCTGGCTCCTGTACCTTCCTTTGCATTATTCCAGCCCGGGGACTATATTTGAGAGCACTGCAGAGGCACAATTTCAGTTCTCTGTGTCTTCCTCCGCACAGCTGTCTACTTTTCTTTCAATCCAGTAAAGGTTTTTGAGTTCCCAAAGGCTCAAAATTGCAAGGGTCTGCATTTCATCTTCTTGGTTTCTGGGAGATTCAGGATGGTGTAAACAAAAGAAAAAGGTGTTAATTTATGGGTCCATTGTTTTCCGTGAAAACTTTCTCCCCCTGCCTTCTACATTTTGTCTTTTATATATGTGTATATATATATATATGTATTTTAACTCTTGCTCCTTAGATTGTAGTTCATCTCACTGAGGACCTGCTTTCCCGAGCTTCCATGACAGTAGTAAATGGATGTCCAACACTGACCATCAATGTTTGCACTGCACGTGAGCATTGGCTGGAAGGAATGCTGAGGCATGAAATAGGTAGGGGGCAACCCTTCTCCATTTATTCAGTTGTAATAGCAGAAATTACTTCAAGGACTTGTTCGTTTATAATGCAGTTTTTCTTAGTAATATTTGGCAAAAAGTAATGAAATTGTTAGGTGTCACTTGAACTAAAGCTAAGATATTAATGTCTCATTTCAAATTAGATTTTTTAGGGTACTGTATAGCTGTATTAAGCTTGGAGAGTCATTTAACTCCTCTGGATTTCAGTTCCACCATCTTCAACTGAGGGAATTGAATTAAGTGATCTCTAAGATTCTTTTCAAATATCAAGTCTATAATTCGACTCTTAAAAAGAAAGTAAATTGCTGTAAAAGTTATACCTCTTCTAATGAGACATGTAATCCTCCTGAAGGCTGCGTACTCCTTCAAACCAAAGGGCATTAGTGTCAGATCATTTCCTACTTTGTTTTGATTTGTAGGTACACATCAATTTGGTTTTAGAACTGTTGGTAGAATCTTTTTTTGGAGAAGAATTAAAATAAGAATGGCATTTCTTACTTTTCATGTGCCTTTTTCTTCTCCATAGGCACACATTATTTTCGAGGTATTAACAACCTTCAGCAGCCATGGAACAGTTGGACTGGCCGTAAAAAACATGAGCTAAAGCCAAACAATCCCACAGAGGAAGGACTGGCAAGTATTCACAGCGTCCTGTTTAGAAGAGACCCCTTTTTATGGAGGGCTGCCCTCCTCTACTACACTGTTTATCGAGCCAGCCACATGTCTTTTTGTGAATTATTCAAAGATATTGGAAAGTTTGTCAAGGACCCCAATACAAGATGGGATTATTGTGTACGAGCCAAGAGGGGATGGACTGATACCTCCCAACCAGGTGTGTGTCCCTTGACAGTAGATTTTCTGATTTATTGCGTAATTGTCTTTTTTTTTTAATTTTTGAATTTTATTTTATAAAACAGAATTTTATTTCCTAAAACAGCAGGTTCTCACTAGTTATCCATGTTTTACATATTAGCGTATATATGTCAATCCCAATCTCCCAATTCATCACACCACCACCACCACCCTCCCGCCGCTTTCCCTCCCTGGTGTCCATACGTCTGTTCTCTACATCTGTGTCTCAATTTCTGCCCTGCAGACCGGTTCGTTTCTACTATTTTTCTAAGTTCCACATATATGCGTTAATATACGATATTTGTTTATCTCTTTCTGACTTCACTCTGTACGACAGTCTCTAGATTGATCCACGTCTCTACAAATGACCCAATTTCATACCTTACTATGGCTGAGTAATATTCCATTGTATATATGTACCACATCTTCTTTATCCATTCGTCTGTCGATGGGCATTTAGGTTGCTTCCATGACCGGGCTATTGTAAATAGTGCTGCAATGAACATTGGGGTGCATGTGTCTTTTTGAATTACGGTTTTCTCTGGGTATATGCCCAGTAGTGGGATTGCTGGGTCATATGGTAATTCTATTTTTAGTTTTTTAAGGAACTTCCATACTGTTCTCCATAGTGGCTGTATCAATTTACATTCCCACCAACAGCGCAAGAGGGTTCCCTTTTCTCCACACCCTCTCCAGCATATGTTGTTTGTAGATTTTCTGATGATGCCCATTCTAACTGGTGTGAGGTGATACCTCATTGTAGTTTTGATTTGCATTTTCTCTAAAAATTACTGATCTTGAGCAGCTTTTCATGTGCTTCTTTGCCATCTGAATGTCTTCTTTGGAGAAATGTCTATTTAGGTCTTCTGCCCATTTTTGGATTGGGTTGTTTGTTTTTTTAATATTGAGCTGCGTGAGCTGCTTGTAAATTTTGGAGATCAATTCTTTGTCAGTTACTTCATTTGCAAATATTTTCTCCCATTGTGAGGGTTGTCTTTTCGTCTTGTTTATGTTTCCTTTGCTGTGCAAATACTTTTAAGTTTCATTAGGTCCCATTTGTTTATTTTTGTTTTTATTTCCATTACCCTAGGAGCTGGATCAAAAAGGATCTTGCTGTGATTTATGTCAAAGAGTGTTCTTCCTATGTTTTCCTCTAAGAGTTTTATAGTGTCTGGTCTTACGTTTAGGTCTCTAATCCATTATGAGTTTATTTTTGTGTATAGTGTTAGGGAGTGTTCTCATTTCATTCTTTTACATGTAGCTGTCCAGTGTTCCCAGCACCACTTATTGAAGAGGCTGTCTTTTCTCCATTGTATATCCTTGCCTCCTTTGTCATAGATTAGTTGACCATATGTGTGTGGGTTTATCTCTGGGCTTTCTATGCTGTTCTATTGATCTATATTTCTGTTTTTGTGCCAGTACCACACTGTCTTGATTACTGTAGCTTTGTAGTATAGTCTGAAGTCTGGGAGCCTGATTCCTCCAGCTCCATTTTTCTTTCTCAAGATTGCTTTGGCTACTTGGGGTCTTTTGTGTTTCCATACGACTTGTGAAATTTTTTGTTCTACTTCTGTGAAAAATGCCATTGGTAGTTTGATAGGGATTTAATTGAATCTGTAGATTGCTTTGGATAGTATAGTCATTTTCACAATGTTGATTCTCCAATCCAAGAATACAATATATCTCTCCATCTGTTTGTATCAACTTTAATTTCTTTCATCAGTGTCTTACAGTTTTCTGCATACAGGTCTTTTGTCTCCTTAGGTAGGTTTATTCCTAGGAATTTTATTCTTTTTGTTGCAATGGTAAACGGGAGTGTTTTCTTAATTTCTCTTTAAGATTTTTCATCATTAGTGTATAGGTATGCAAGAGATTTCTGTGCATTAATTTTGTATCCTGCTACTTTACCAAATTCATTGATTAGCTCTAGTAGTTTTCTGGTGGTACCTTTAGGCTTCTCTATGTATAGTATCATGTCATCTGCAAACAGTGACAGTTTTACTTCTTCTTTTCCAGTTTGGTTTCCTTTTATTTCTTTTTCTTCTCTGATTGCCGTGGCTAGGACTTCGAAAACTGTGTTGAATAATAGTGGTGAGAGTGGACATCCTTGTCTTGTTCCTGATCTTAGAGGAAATGCTTTCAGTTTTTCACCATTGAGAATGATGTTGGCTGTGGGTTTGTCGTATATGGCCTTTATTATGTTGAGGTAGGTTCCCTCTCTGCCCACTTTCTGGAGAGTTTTTTATCATAATTGGATGTTGAATTTTGTCAGAAGCTTTTTCTGCATCTATTGAGATGATCATATGGTTTTTATTTTTCAATTTGTTAATATGGTGTATTACATTGATTGATTTGCGTATATTGAAGAATCCTTGCATCCCTGGGATAAATATCACTTGATCATGGTGTATCATCCTTTTAATGTGTTGTTGGATTCTGTTTGCTAGTATTTTGTTGAGGATTTTTGCATTTATATTCATCAGTGATATTGGTCTGTAGTTTTCTTTCTTTGTGACATCTTTGTCTCGTTTTGGTATCAGGGTGATGGTGGCCTCGTAGAATGTGTTTGGGAGTGTTCCTCCCTCTGCTATATTTTGGAAGAGTTTGAGAAGGATAGGTGTTAGCTCTTCTCTAAATGTTTGATAGAATTCACCTGTGAAGCCATCTGGTCCTGGGCTTTTGTTTGTTGGAAGATTTTTAATCACAGTCTCAATTTCAGTGCTTGTGACTGGTCTGTTTATATTTTCTATTTCTTCCTGGTTCAGTCTTGGAAGGTTGTGCTTTTCTAAGAATTTGTCCATTTCTTCCAAGTTGTCCATTTTACTGGCATAGAGTTGCTTGTAGTAATCTCTCATGATCCTTTGTATTTCTGCAGTGTCAGTTGTTACTTCTCCTTTTTCATTTCTATTTCTATAGATTTGAGTCTTCTCCCTTTTTTTCTTGATGAGTCTGGCTAATGGTTTATCAATTTTGTTTATCTTCTCAAAGAAGCAGCTTTTAGTTTTATTGATCTTTGCTATTGTGTTCTTTGTTTCTATTTCATATATTTTGGCTCTGATCTTTATGATTTCTTTCCTTCTACTAACTTTGGGTTTTGTTTGTACTTCTTTCTCCAGTTCCTTTAGGTGTAAGGTTAGATTGTTTATTTGAGACTTTTCTTATTTCTTGAGGCAGGCTTGTATTGCTATAAACTTCCCTCTTAGAACTGCTTTTGCTGCATCCCATAGGTTTTGGATCATCGTGTTTTCATTGTCATTTGTCTCTACGTATGTTTTGATTTCCTCTTTGATTTTTTCAGTGATCTCTTGGTTATTTAGTAACGTATTGTTTAGCCTCCATGTGTTTGTGTTGTTTATGGTTTTTTCCCTATAATTGATTTCTAATCTCATAGCATTGTGGTCAGAAAAGATACTTGATATGATTTCAGTGTTCTTAAATTTACTGAGGCTTGATTTGTGACCCAAGATGTGATCTATCCTGGAGAATGTTCCATGCGCATTTGAGAAGAAAGTGTAATCTGCTGTTTTTGGATGGAATGTACTATAAATATCAATTAAATCTATCTAGTCTGTTGTGTCATTTAAAGCTTGTGTTTCCTTATTAATTTTCTGTTTGGATGATCTGTCCATTGGTGTAAGTGAGGTGTTAAAGTCCCCCACTGTTATTGTGTTATTGTCAATTTCCTCTTCTGTGGCTGTTAGCAGTTGCCTTATGTATTGAGGTGCTCCTGTGTTGGTGTTTATATTATAAACATATAATATAAACAATTATATGTTTATAATTGTTATATCTTCTTCTTGGATTGATCCCTTGATCATTATGTAGTGTCCTTCCTTGTCTCTTGTACCATTCTTTATTTTAAAGTCTATTTTATCTGGTATGAGTATTGCTACTCCAGCTTTCTTTTGATTTCCATTTGCATGGAATATCTTTTTCCATCCCCTCACTTTAAGCCTGTATGTGTCCCTAGGTATGAAGTGGGTCTCTTGGAGACAGCATATAAATGGGTATTGTTTTTGTATCCATTCAGCGAGCTTGTGTCTTTTGGTTGGATCATTTAATCCATTCACGTTTAAGGTAATTATTGATATGTATATTCCTATTACCATTTTCTTAATTGTTTTGTGTTTGTTATTGTAGGTCCTTTTCTTCTCTTGTGTTTCCCACTTAGAGAAGTTCCTTTAGCATTTGTTGTAGAGCTGGTTTGGTGGTGCTGAATTCTCTTAGCTTTTGCTTGTCTGTAAAGCTTTTGATTTCTCCATCGAATCTGAATGAGATCCTTGCCTGGTAGAGTAATCTTGGTTGTAGGTTCTTCCCTTTCGTCACTTTAAATATATCGTGCCACTCCCTTCTGGTTTGTAGAGTTTCTACTGAGAAATCAGCTGTTAACCTTATGGGAGTTCCCTTGTATGTTATTTGTCGTTTTTCCCTTGATGGTTTCAGTAATTTTTGTTTGTCTTTAATTTTTTCCAGTTTGATTACTATGTGTCTCAGCATGTTTCTCCTTGGGTTTATCCTGTATGGGACTGTCTGCACTTCCTGGGTTTAGGTAGCTATGTCCTTTCCCATATTAAGGAATTTTTCAACTATAATCTCTTCAAATATTTTCTCGCGTCCTTTCTCTCTCTCTCCTGCTTCTGGGACCCTATGATGTGAATGTTGTTGCATTTAATGTTGTCCCAGAGGTCTCTTAGGCTGTCTTCATTTCTTTTCAATCTTTTTTCTTTATTCTCTTCCGCAGCAGTTAATTCCACCATTCTGTCTTCCAGGTCACTTATCCGTTCTTCTGCCTCAGTTATTCTGCTATTGATTCCTTCTAGTGTATTTTTCATTTCAGTTATTGTATTGTTCATCTCTGTTTGTTTGTTCTTTAATTCTTCTAGGTGTTTTTTCTTTAATTCTTCTAGGTCTTTGTTAAATGTTTCTTACTTCTTCTCGATCTTTGCCTCCATTCTTTTACCAAGGTCCTGGATTATCTTCACTATCATTATTCTGAATTCTTTTTCTGAAAGATTGCCAATCTCCAGTTCATTTAGTTGTTTTTCTGGGGTTTTATCTTGTTCCTTCATCTGGGACATAGCCCTCTGCCTTTTTATCTTGTCTATCTTTCTGTGAATGTGGTTTTTTTCCACAGGCTGGAGGATTGTAGTTCTTCTTGCTTCTGCTGTCTGCCCTCTGGTGGATGAGGCTATCTAGGAGGCTTGTGCAAGTTTCCTGATGGGAGTGACTGGTGATGGATAGAGCTGGGTGTTGCTCTGGTAGGCAGAGCTCAGTAAAACTTTAATCCACTTGTCTGCTGATGGGTGGGGCTGGGTTCCCTCCCTGTTGGTTGTTTGGCCTGTGGCAACCCAACTCTGGAGCCTACCCGGGTTCTTTGGTGGGGCTAATGGCAGACTCTGGGAGGGCTCACGCCAAGGAGTACTTCCCAGAACTTCCGCTGCCAGTGTCCTTGTCCTCACGGTGAGACAAAGCCACCCCCCGCCTCTGCAGGAGACCCTCCAACACTGGCACGTAGGTCTGGATCAGTCTCTTTTGGGGTCACTGCTCCTTCCCCTGTGTCCTGATGCACACCCTACTTTGTGTGTGCCCTTCAAGAGTGGAGTCTTTGTTTCCCCCCAGTCCTGTCGAAGTCCTGCAATCAAATCCTGCTAGCCTTCGAAGTCTGATTCTCTAGGAATTTCTCTTCCCGTTGCCGGACCCCCAGGTTGAGGAGCCTGACGTGGGGCTCAGAACCTTCACTCCAGTGGGTGGACTTCTGTGGTATAAGTGTTCTTCAGTTTGTGAGTCACCCACTCAGCAGTTATGGGATTTGATTTTATTGTGATTGTGCCCCTCGTACTGTCTCATTGTGGCTTCTCCTTTGTCTTTGGATGTGGGGTATCTTTTTTGATGAGTTCCAGTGTCTTCCTGTCGATGATTGTTCAGCAGTTAGTTGACTCTCAGGCTGACTTTCTCTAACCCCTTCCTTAGGCACCAAGGGCAGGGCTTATTTACAGGCTTAGGAAAGGATTCCCTTGTGTCTTCTGAGAACAGAGTTCAAACTTGCAGTTGGCCCTCAAGCAGCAAGCAACCTGCTTTTAAGCCTAAGTCTCGCTTTGCTCTTATCTTCCATCCATTTCTTCATGTCCTCCAGGTGCTGACTCAGTGGCGGCTGTGCGCACTCGCTCTGGCCGGGGCTCACGATCCCCGCTCTCCGTTTGGCTCCCGCAGGAGCCGGGTTCAGCTGCGGTGGGCACAGTGCAAGTGGGTGGCTCCGTGCCCGGCTCACTGGCTGCGGGACTGGGTAATTGTCTATTGATTTTGGATATATCCTAATCTTCCCATCAGAGAATCCACTCAACTATGAAAAATTAAACCTTTGTTACTTGAGGTCAGTTCTAGTTTTCCCAAACCACATTTTGTTAGCATTGTTTTTCCCATCTCATTTTGAAAATTTTCAAACCTACAGAAATAGGGAAATAATGAAGGAATTAACACTTCTATACCCTTCCTCTGGATTCACCAATTGTTAATATTTTGCCATTTTTGCTTTCTCTCTTCCTCTTTGACTTTAAAAACAGCTTTATTGAGATATATAATTCACATGACATATAATTCATCCATTTAAAATGTACAGTTCAGTGATTTTTATAATATTCGTGGAGTTGCGCAGCCAACACCACTATCTAATTCCAGAACGTTTCATCACCCAAAAAGAAACTTGTACCCATTAGCAGTCATTACCTATTCTCTCTCCCCATTGCTCCTAGTGATAAATAACCATTAATCTGCTTTTATTAGTTTTGCCTCTTTTGAACATTTCATATAAATGAAGTCATATAATATGTGATCCTTTGTGGCTGGGTTCTTTTACTTAGCATAATATTTATTTATTTATTTATTTTTACTTAGCGTAATATTTTTAAAGTTTGTTCATATTGTAGCATGTATCAGTATATCAATCCTTTTTATTGCTGAATAATAATCCAGTGCATGGATATGACACCTTTTATTTATCCTTTCACCAGTTAATGGGCATTTGGGTTGTTTCCACTTTTTAGCTGTTATGAATAATGCTATTATGAGCCTTTATTCATAAGTTTATGCTGGTAATTCTCTTGAGTATATGCTTACGAGTGGAATTTTGGGGTTATATGGTAACTCTGTGCTCAGCCTTTTGAGGAACTGCCACGTTTCCAAAGTGAATGCACCATTTTACATTCCCACTGCAGTGTATGACGATTTCTATTTCTCCAAATACTCACCAACACCTACTATTTTCATTTTTTAAATTAATATTGTAACCATCCCTAGTGGGTGTGTAGTGGTTAACTCACTGTGGTTTAGATTTGCATTTTCCTGGTGACTAGTGATGTTGAGCATCTTTTCATGTGATTATTGGCTATTTATGTATTTTCTTTGGAGAACTGTCTGTTTAGATCATTTACCCATTTTTAATTGGTTTGCTTTTTATTATTGAGGTGTAAGAGTTTTTTGTATATTCTAGATAAAAATCTCTTGTCAAATAATCATTTACAAATATTTTCTACTACTCTGTTGTCTTTTCACTTTCTTGATGCTATTCTCTGTGACTTTTTAAAAGCAAGTTGTACACTTGGCATTTCATTCCTTAAAAACTTGAGCATGCATCTCCTAAGACTAAAAACGTTCTCTTCTACTTAAAACAGTATCACTATCACACTTAAGAAAGTGAGTGGTAATTCAGCAATATCAACTACCCCATATACGGTATTTAAATTTCCCCAACTGTTCCAAAAATGTCTTTATAGATGTTAAAAAAAAAAAAAAAATCTAGGTCCAATCAGGGTTCATGAATTAGTTTTGGTGGCAATGTCCCTTTAGCCACTTTTAATAGGGAGAGATCTTGAACAGTGTTTTTTTTTGTTTCTCATCATACTGTTTTTTTGTTTTTTAAAAAGTTTTTTAATATTTATTTTATATTGGAGTATAGTTGATTAACAATGTTGTGTTAGTTTCAGGTATACAGTGAAGTGCTTCAGTTATGCGAAGTTCTTTACCCATTTAGTTACTACAGAATTTGACCACAGTTCCCTTGGCTATACAGTAGGTCCTTGTTGGTTATTTATTTTCATTATTGTAGTGTATATATATCAGTCCCAAACTGCTAGTTTATCCCTGCCCCCTACCATTCCCCTTTGTTAACCATAAGTTTGTATTCTAAGTCTGTGAATCTGTTTCTGTTTTGGAAATAACTTTATTTGTATCATTTTCTTGATTCACCATATAGCGATATCAGAAGATATTTGTCTTTCTCTGTCTGACTGACTTCACTAAGTATGATAATCTCCAGGTCCATTCATGTTGCTGCCAGTGGCATTATTTCATCCTTTTTAATGGCTGAGTAATATTCCATTGATCATATTTACCACATCTTCTTTATCCACTCTTCTGTTGATGGATATTTAGGTTGCTTCCATGTCTTGGTTACTGTAAGCAGTGCGGCAATGAACATTGGGGTGCGTGTATCCTTTCAAACCATGGTTTTTGCCAGATATGTGCCCAGGAGTGGCATTGCTGGATCATATGGTAGCTCTATTTTTCATTTTTTTAAGGAACTTCCATATTTTTCTCCATAGTGGCTGTACCAATTTACATTCCCACCTACAGTCTAGGAGGGTTCTCTTCTCAACACCCTCTTCAGCATTTATTGTTTGTAGATTTTTTTTTTCAGGTTCTATTCAGCTCTTTTATTTTACATATACAGGAAGTCGAGTTCTGGATCCCATGTTTGTACATTTTTGATGATGGCCATTCTGACTGGTGTGAGGTGATATCTAATTGTAGTTTTGATTTGCATTTATCTAATAATTAGCAAAGTTGAGCGTCTCTCCATGTGCCTTGTGGCCATCTGTCTGTCTTTGGAGAAATGTCTGTTTTGGTCTTCTGCCCATTTTTTGATTGGGTTGTTTGCTTTTTATGATATTGATGTTCATGAGCTGTTTGTAAACTTTGGAGATTAATCCCTTGTCGGACGCATCATTTGCCAGTATTTTCTCCCATTGTGTGGGTTATCTTTCCTTTTGTTTATGATTTCCTCTGCTGTGCAAAAGCTTTTGAGTTTCATTAGGTCCCTTTTTTTTTTTTTGGTACTACTATTTATGTATTTTTTACATCTTATTGGAGTATAATTGCTTTACAGTGTTGTTAGTTTCTGCTGTATAACAAAGTGAATCCACTGTATATATACATACATCCCCATAATACCTCCCTCTTGAGCCTCCCTCCCATCCTCCCTATCCCACCCCTTTAGGTGGTCAGAAAGCACTGAGTGGATCTCCCTGTGCAATGCAGCTGCTTCCCAGTAGCTATCTATTTTACATTTGGTAGTATATATATACTACTCTCTCACTTCGCTCCAGCTTGCCCTTCCCCCCCTCCTCTGTCCACACGTCCATTCTCTGCCTCTGCGTCTTTATTCCTGTCCTGCCCCTAGGTTCTTCAGAACCATTTTTTTTTTATTCCATATATATGTGTTAGCATACGGTATTTGTTTTTCTCTTTCTGACTTACTTCACTCTGTGTGACAGACTCTAGGTCCATCCACCTTACTACAAATAACTCAATATCGTTTCTTTTTATTAATTTCTTTATTTAATTCTTGAATTTTATTTTATTTATTTTTTTATGCAGCACGTTCTTACTAGTGATCAGTTTTATACACATCAGTGTATACATGTCAATCCCAATCTCACAATTCATCACACCCCCACCCCCACCCCCCCGGCCGCTTTCCCCCCTTGGTGTCCATACGTTTGTTCTCTACATCTGTGTCTCAATTTCTGCCCTGCAAACCGGTTCATCTGTACCATTTTTCTAGCTTCCACATATATGCGTTAATATACGATGTTTGTTTTTCTCTTTCTGACTTACTTCACTCTGTATAACAGTCTCTAGATCCATCCACCTCTCAACAAATGACCCAATTTCGTTCCTTTGTATGGCTGAGTAATATTCCATTGTATATATGGACCATATCTTCTTTATCCATTCGTCTGTTGATGTGCATTTAGGTTGCTTCCATGACCTGGCTGTTGTAAATAGTGCTGCAATGAACATTGGGGTGCATGTGTCTTTTTGAATTATGGTTTTCTCTGGGTATATGCCCAGTAGTGGGATTGCTGGATCGTATGGTAATTCTATGTTTAGTTTTTTAAGGAACCTCCATACTGTTCTCCGTAGTGGCTGTATCAATTTACATTCCGAGCAACAGTGCAAGAGGGTTCCCTTTTCTCCACACCCTCTCCAGCATTTGTTGTTTGTAGATTTTCTGATGATGCCCATTCTAACTGGTGTGAGGTGATACCTCATTGTAGTTTTGACTTGCGTTTCTCTAATAATTAGTGATGTTGAGCAGGTTTTCATGTGCTTCTTGGCCATCTGTATGCCTTCTTTGGAGAAATGTCTATTTAGGTCTTCTGCCCATTTTGGGACTGGGTTGTTTGTTTTTTTAATATTGAGCTGCATGAGTTTATATATTTTGGAGATTAATCCTTTGTCTGTTGATCCATTCGCAAATATTTTCTCCCTTTCTGAGGGTTGTCTTTTGGTCTTGTTTATGGTTTCCTTTGCTGTGCAACTGCTTTGAAGTTTCATTAGGTCCCATTTGTTTATTTTTGTTTTTATTTCCATTACTCTAGGAGCTGGATCAAAAAAGATATTGCTGTGATTTATGTCAAAGAGTGTTCCTATGTTTTCCTCTAAGAGTTTTATAGTGTCTGGTCTTACATTTAGGTCTCGAATCCATTTTGAGTTTATTTTTGTGTATGGTGTTAGGGAGTGTTCTAATTTCATTCTTTTAAATGTAGCTGTCCAGTTTTCCCAGCACCACTTATTGAAGAGGCTGTCTTTTCTCCATTGTATATTCTAGCCTCCTTTATCAAAAATAAGGTGACCATATGTACATGGGTTTATCTCTGGGCTTTCTATCTTGTTCCATTGATCTATATTTCTGTTTTTGTGCCAGTACCATACTGTCTTGATTACTGTAGCTTTGTAGTATAGTCTGAAGTCAGGGAGCCTGATTCCTCCAGCTCCGTTTTTCTTTCTCAAGATTGCTTTGGCTATTCACGTCTTCTGTGTTTCCATACCAATTGTAAAATTTTTTGTTCTAGTTCTGTGAAAAATGCCATTGGTAGTTTGATAGGGATTTAATTGAATCTGTAGACTGCTTTGGGTAGTATAGCCATTATCACAGTGTTGAGTATTCCGATCCAAGAACATGGTATATCGCTCCATCTGTTTGTATCATCTTTGATTTCTTTCATCAGTGTCTTATAGTTTTCTGCATACAGGTCTTTTGTCTCCTTAGGTAGGTTTATTCCTAGGTATTCTATTCTTTTTGTTGCAGTGCTAAATGGGAGTGTTTCCTTAATTTCTCTTTCAGATTTTTCATCATTAGTGTATAGGAATGCAAGAGATTTCTGTGCATTAATTTTGTGTCCTACTTTACCAAATTCATTGATTAGCTCTAGTAGTTTTCTGGTAGCATCTTTAGGATTCTCTATGTATAGTATCATGTCATCTGCAAACAGTGACAGTTTTACTTCTTCTTTTCCAAATTGGATTCCTTTTATTTCTTTTTCTTATTGCTGTGGCTAAAACTTCCAAAACTATGTTGAATAATGGTGGTGAGAGTGGGCACCCTTCTCTTGTTCCTGATCTTACAGGAAATGGTTTCAGTTTTTCACCATTGAGAATGATGTTGGCTGTGGGTTTGTCATATATGGCCTTTATTATGTTGAGGTAGGTTCCCTCTATCCCCGCTTTCTGGAGGGTTTCTATCTTGTTTAATGTATCATTTAAAAGTTGTGTTTCCTTATTTACTTGCATTTTGGATGATCTCTTCATTGGTGAAAGTGGGGTGTTAAAGTCCCCTACTATGATTGTGTTACTGTCAATTTCCTCTTTTATGGCTGTTAGCATTTGCCTTATGTATTGAGGTGCTCCTATGTTGGGTGCATAAATATTTACAATTGCTATATCTTCTTCTTGGATTGATCCCTTGATCATTATGTAGTGTCCTTCTTTGCCTTGTAATAGTCTTTACTTTAAAGTCTATTTTGTCTGATAGGAGAATTGGTACTCCAGCTTTCTTTTGATTTCCATTTGCATGGAATATCTTTTTCCATCCCCTCACTTTCAGTCTGTATGTGACCCTAGGTCTGAAGTGGGTATCTTGTAGACAGCATATATACGGGTCTTGTTTTTGTATCCGTTGCACAAGTGTGTGTCTTTTATTTGGAGCATTTAATCCGTTTACATTTAAGACAATTATCAATATGTATGTTCCTGTTACCATTTTCTTAGTTGTTCAGTTGTTTTTATAGGTCTTTTCCTTCTCTTGTGTTTCCTGCCTAGAGAAGTACCTTTAGCATTTGTTGTAAAGCTCGTTTGGTGGTGGTGAATTCTCTTAACTTTTGTTTGTCTGTAAAGGTTTTAATTTCTCCGTCGAATCTGAATGATATCCTTGCTGGGTAGCGTAATCTTGGTTGTAGCTTTTCCCCTTTCATCACTTTAAATATGTCCTGCCAGTCCCTTCTGGCTTGCAGAGTTTCTGCTGAAAGATCTGCTGTTAACCTTATGGGGATTCCCTTGTATGTTATTTGTTGCTTTTCCCTTGCTCCTTTTAATATTTTTTCTTTGTGTTTAATTTTTGGTAGTTTGATTAATATGTGTCTTGGTGTGTTTCTCCTTGGATTTATCCTGTATGGGACTCTCTGCGCTTCCTGGACTTGATTATTTCCTTTCCCATGTTAGGGAAGTTTTCAACTATAATCTCTTCAAATATTTTCTCTGACCCTTTCTTTTTCTCTGCTTCTCTTGGTCCCCTGTAATTTGAACGTTGGAGCATTTAATGTTGTCCCAGAGGTCTCTGAGACCGTCCACAATTCTTTTCATTCTTTTTTCTTTTATCTGCTCTGCAGCAGTTATTTCCACTATTCTATCTTCCAGGTCACTTATCCATTCTTCTGCCTCAGTTATTCTGCTGTTGATTCCTTCTAGAGTATTTTAAATTTCATTTATTGTGTTGCTCATCTTTTGTTTGCTCTTTAGTTCTTCTAGGTCCTTGTTAAACGTTTCTTGTATTTTCTCCATTCTATTTCTGAGATTTTTGGATCATCTTTACTATCATTTCTCTGAATTCTTTTTCAGGTAGACTGCCTATTTCCTCTTCATTTGTTAGGTCTGGTGTGTTTTTACCTTGCTCCTTCATCTGCTGTGTGTTTTTCTGTCTTCTCATTTTGTTTAACTTACTGTGTTTGGGGTCTCCTTTTCGCAGGCTGCAGGTTCATAGTTCCTCTTATTTCTGGTGTCTGCCCCCAGTGGGTGAGGTTGGTTCAGTGGCTTATGTAGGCTTCCTGGTTGGAGGGCCTGGTGCCTGTGTTCTAGAAGATGGGGCTGGATCTTGACCCTCTGGTGGGCAGGGCCACATCCAGTGGTGTGTTTTGGGGTGTCTGTGAACTTAGTGTGACGTTAGGCAGCCTCTCTGCTAATGGGTGGGGTTGTTTTCCTGTCTTGCTAGTTGTTTGGCATGGGGCATCCAGCACTGGAGCTTGCTGGCCGTGAGTGGAACTGGGTCTTAGTGTTGAGATGGAGATCTCTGGGAGAGCTCTCTCTGATTAATATTACATGGGGCTGGAAGGTCTCTGGTGGCTCAACGTCCTGGACTCAGCTCTCTCACCTCAGGGGCTCAGGCCTGACGCCCAGCCAGAGCGCCAACACTGCCAGCTGCTTGGCTCAGAAGAAAAGGAAGAAAAAAAAAACGTACAGAACTCCAAGACAAATGGTAAAAGCAAAGCTAAACAGACAAAATCACACAAACATACACACACACTCACAAAAGAAGAAAGAAAGAAAAAGGAAGAGAGCAACCGAACCAATAAACAAACACACAAATAAAAGCAATCACTAAAAAGTAAACTAACATAAACATAAAACCAAAAACAGATCAAATGGAGAAAGCAAACCCCAGGTCCACAGTTGCCCCCAAAGTCCACCGCCTCAATTTTAGGAACACTCATTGTCTATTCAGATATTCCAGGGTTTACCAAGCTGACTGGGGTGATTGAGTCCGCTGCTCCTGAGGCTGCACCTCAGGAGAAAGTTCCCTTTCTCTTCTTTGTTTGCACAGCTCCAAGGTTCAGTTTGGTTTTGGCCTTGACTCTGGGTGTAGGCTGCCCTCAGGCGTCTGTTCCCTGCCCAGACGGGAGCGGGTTAAAGCAGTGGCTTATTAGAGGTCTTCTCCTCACTCAGGTTGGGGAGAGGGAGGGGTACAGTAGTCACAATTGGAATGCAGGGCGTGCCTGTGGCGGTAGAGGCTGGCATGACATTGCAGCAGCCTGAGGTGTGCCGTGTGTTCTCCTGGGGAAGTTGGCCCTGGATCACGGGACCCTGGCAGTGGCATTCTGCACAGGCTCTCGGGAGGGTGTGGGTAGTAACCTACACTTGCACACAGGATCCTTAGTGGCAGCGGCAGCAGCGGTAGCGGTCCATGCCTACCTCTGGCATCCATGATAATAGCTGCAGCTCACTCCCATCTCTGGAGCTCGCTTAGGCAGTGCTCTGTCATCTGAGGGCACACAGGGCAGGAAGACCCTCTTCTCACACACCCCGAGACAATGGTCTCTTGCCTCTTAGGCAGTTCCAGACTTTTTCCCAGACTCCCTTCCGGCTAGCTGTGGTGCACTAGCCCCCTTCAGGCTGTCTTCACACAGCCAACCCCAGTCCTCTCCCTGGGGTCTGACCTCCGAAGCCCGAGCCTCAGCTCCCAGCCCCCACCCGCCCTGGCCGGTGAGCAGAGAAGCCTCTCAGGCTAGTGAGTGGTAGTTGGCACTGATCCTCTGTGGGGGGATATCTCTGCTTTGCCCTCTGCACCCCTGTTACCTCAGTCTTCTCTGTGGCTCCGAAGCTCTACCCCGACTTCCCTGCCAGTGAGGGCGCTTCCTAGTGTGTGGAAACTTTTCCTCCTTCACAGCTCCCTGCCAGAGGTGCAGGTCCCATCCCTATTCTTTTGTCTCTGTTTTTTCTTTTTTCTTTTGCCCTACCCAGGTACATGGGGATTTTCTTGCCTTTTGGGAAGTCTGAGGTCTTCTGCCGGCATTCAGTAGGTGTTCTACAGGAGGTGTTCCACGTGTAGATGTATTTTTGATGTATTTGTGGGGAGGAAGGTAATGTCCATGTCTTACTCTTCCGCCGTCTTGAAGGTCTCCCCCATTTTTAATTTTTATTTTAAACTCAAGTATAGTTGATTAACAGTGTTGTGTTAGTTTCAGGTGTACATCAAACCAATTCAGTTATAGCTATACCTGTATTTATTGTTTCTCCAAATCTTTTCCCATTTATGTTACTGGAGAATGTTGAGCAGAAATCCCTGTGTTATACAGTAGGTCCTTGTTGGTTATCTATTTTCATTATTGTAGTATGTATATGTCAATCCCAAACTACCAATTTATCCCTGCCGTCCACCTTTCCCTTTTGGTAACTCTATGTGTGTATTCTAAGTCTTTGAGTCTGTTTCTGTTTTGTAAATATGTTCATTTGTATCATTTTTTAAAAATTCTGCATATAAGTGATATCAGATGATATTTGTCTTTCTCTGTCTGACTTGCTTCACTTAGCACAATAATCTTCAGGTCCATTCATGTTGCTGCCAATGGCATTATTTCATTCTTTTTAATGGCTAAGTAATATTCCATTGGATATACGTACCACATCTTCTTTATCCACTCTTCTGTCAGTGGACATTTAGGTTCCTTCCATGTCTTGGTTATTGTAAACAGTGCTGCAGTGAACACTGGGTGCCTGTATCCTTTCAAACCATGGTTTTCGCCAGATATATGCCAAACAGTGGGATTGCTGTATCATATGGTAGCTCTTATTAGTTTTTTGAGGAACCTCCGTACTGTTCTTCATAGTGGCTATACCAATTTACATTCCCACCAACAAGTAGGAGGGTTCCCTTTTCTCTACACCCGCTCCAGCATTCATTGTTGGTAGACTCTTTGATGATGGCCATTCTGTCTGGTGTGAGGTGATATCTCACTGTAGTTTTGATTTGCATTTCTCTAATAGTGATGTTGAGCCTTTCTCTATGTGCCTCTTTGCCATCTGTATGTCTTCTTTGGTGAAATGTCTATTTAGTTTTTTTGTTTTTTATTGGAGTATAGTTGCTTTACAATGTTGTGTTAGTTTCTGCTGACAACAAAGTGAATCAGTTATACGTATACATATATCCACTCTTTTTTAGATTTTCTTTCCATTTAGGTCACCACAGATCATTGAGTACAGTTCCCTGTGCTATACAGTAGGTTCTCATTAGTTATCTGTTTTATACATAGTAGTGTATATATGTCAATCCCAATCTCCCAATTCGTCTCACCCACCCCCTTTCCCCCTTGGTAACCATAAGTTCTCTACATCTGTGACTCTATTTTTGCTTTGCAAATAAGTTCATATGTACCATTTTTCTAGATTCCACATGTAAGCAATATTATACAATATTTGTTTTTCTCTTTCTCACTGACTTCACTCTGTATGACAATCTCTGGGTCCATCCATGTCTCAGCAGATGGCACTGTTTTGTTCCTTTTTATGGCTGAGTACTATTCTATTGTGTATATGTACCACATCTTTATCCATTCCTGTGTTGATGGACATTTAGGTTGTTTCCATGTCCTGGCTATTGTAAATAGTGCTGCAATGAACATCAGGATGCATGCATCCTTTCAAATTATGGTTTTCTCCGGATACATGCCTAGGAGTGGGATTGCTGGGTCATATGGTAGCTCTGTTTTTAGTTTTTTAAGGAACCTCCATACTGTTCTCCCCACTGGCTGTACCAATTTACATTCCCACCAACAGTGTAGGAGGGTTCCCTTTTCTCCACACCCTCTCCAGTATTTATTGATTATAGATTTTTTGATGATGACCATTCTGACTGGTGTGAGGTGATACCTCATTGTAGTTTTGGTTTGCATTTCTCTGATAATTAGTGATGTTGAGCATCTTTTCATATGTTTGTTGGCCATCTGTATGTCTTCTTTAGTGAAATGTCTATTTAGGTCTTCCGCCCATTTTTTGATTGGGTTGTTTGTTTGTTTTGATATTGTGCTGCATGAACTGTTTGTAAATTTTGGAGATTAATCACTTGTCAGTCAAATCATTTGCCAGATCTTTCCTTTCATTGTGTGGGTTGCCTTTCCTTTTGTTTGTGGGTTCCTCTGCTGCACAAGAGCCTTTGAGTTTCATTAGGTCCCATTTGTTTTTTTATTTTTATTTTAAATTGGAGTATAGTTGATTAACAATGTTGTCTTACTTTCAGGTGTACAGCAAAGTGATTCAGTTGTACATATACATGTATCTATTGTTTCTCAAGTTCTTTTCACATATAGGTTATTAGAGAATATTAAGCAGAGTTCCCTATGCTATGCAGTAGGTCCTTCTTGGTTATCTATTTTCAATAGAATAGTGTGTATATTTCAATCCCAAACTCACAATTTATCCCTGACCTCCACCTTTGCTCTTTGTTAACCTAAGTGTGCTTTCTAAGTCCGTGAATCTTTTTCTGTTTTGTAAATATGTTCATTTGTATCATTGTTTTTAGATTTTGCATGTAAGCAATATCAGATGATATTTGTTTTTCCTCTGTCTGACTTACTTCACTTACTACGATAATTTCCAGGTCCATTCATGTTGCTGCTAATGGCATTATTTCATCCTTTTTAATGGCTGAGTAATATTCCATTGGACATAGGTACCACATCTTCTTTATCCACTCTTCTGTCGATGGACATGTAGGTTGCTTCCATGTCTTGGTTACTGTAAACAGTGCTGCAGTGAACACTGGGGTGCCTGTATCCTTTCAAACCGGGGTTTTTGCCAGATATATGCCCAAGAGTGGGATTCCTGAATCATACGTTGCTCTGGGAAACAGATTGAAAAAGATACTGCTGCGATTTATTTCACAGAGTGTTCTTCCTATGTTTTCTTCTAAGAGTTTTATAACATCAGGTCTTACATTTAGTTCTTTAATTCATTGAGTTTATTTTTGTGTATGGTGTAAAAGAATGTTCTAATTTCATTCTTTTCCTATAGCTGTCCAGTTTTCTCAACACCATTTATTGAAGAGACTGTCGTTTCTCCATTGTATAGTCTTACCTTTTTTATTGTAGATCAATCGACCACAGGTGCATGTGTTTATTTCTGGGCTTCTGTCCTGTTCCATTGATCTATATTTTTGTTTTTGTACCTGTACCATAGTGTTTTGATGATTGTAACTTTGTAGTATAGTCTAAAATCAGGGAGACTGATTCCTCCAGGTCCATTTTTTTTCCCCCCTTAAGATTACTTTGGCTATTCGTGGTGTTTTGTGTTTTCATATAGATTAAAAATTTTTTTTGTTCTAGTTCTGTGAAAAATGTTATTCGTAATTTGATAGGGATTGCATTGAATGTGTAGATTGCCTTGGGTAGTATAGTCATTTTGACAATATTGATTCTTCCAATGCAAGAGCATGATATATCCTTCCATCAGTTTGTGTCATCTTTGATTTCTTTCATCAGTGTCTAATAGTTTTCAGAGTACTGGTGTTTTGTCTCCTTAGGTAGGTTTATTTCTAGGTTTTTTTTTTTTTGGATGCAATGGTAAATGGGATTGTTTCCTTAATTTCTTTCTGAGATATTTTGTTGTTAGTGTATAGAAATGCAAAGGATTTGTGTTTATTAATTGTTTCATCTTGCAATCTAACCTAGTTCACTGAACTTCAGCAGTTTTCTGGGAGCATCTTTAGGATTTTCTATGTATAGTATCATTTCTTCTGCAAACAGTAACAGTTTTATTTCTTCCTTTCCAGTTTGGATTCCTGTTATTTTTTTCTTCTCTGATTGCTGTGGCTAGGACTTCCAAAACTATGTTGTATAAAAGTGGTGAGAGTGGACATCCTTGTCTTGTTCCTGATCTTAGAGGAAATGCTTTCAGTTTTTACCACTGAGAATGATGTTGGCAGTGGGCTTGTCATATGGCCTTTATTATGTTGAGGTAGGTTCCCTTTATGCCCACTCTCTGGAGAGATTTTATCATAAATGGGTGTTGAATTTTTTCAAAAGCTTTTTCTGCATCTTTTGAGATGCTCGTGTAGTTTTTATTCTTCAGTTCGTTGATGTGGTGTAATACACTGATTGATTTGCGGATACTGAAAAAGCCTTGCATCCCTGAGATAAATCCCAGTTGATCATGTTGTATGATTCTTTTTTTTTTAATAAATTTATTTATTTTTGGCTGCATTGAGTCTTCGTTGTTGGGTCTCTATTGCTGCGCACGGGCTTTCTCTAGTTGCAGCACGTGGGGTCTACTCTTCGTTGTGGTGCACAGGCTCTAGGTGTGTGGGCTTCAGTAGTTGTGGCACGCAGGCTCAGTAGTTGTGCCTCGCAGGCTCTAGAGGGCAGGCTCAGTAGTTGTGGCACACGGGCTCAGTAGTTGTGGCACACGGGCTCAGTAGTTGTAGCACACGGGCTTAGTTGCTTCAAGGCACGTGGGATCTTCCCAGACCAGGGCTCGAACCCATGTCCCCTGCATTGGCAGGCAGATTCTCAACCACTGCGCCACCAGGGAAGTTCTGTTTGATTCTTTTAATGTATGTTGGATTCAGTTTCCTAGTATTTCGTTGAGTTTTTTGCATCTATGTTCATCAGTGATATTGGCCTATAATTTTCTTTGTTTGTGGTATCTTTGTATGGTTTTGGTATCAGGGTGATGGTGGCCTCATAGAATGAGTTTGGGAGTGTTCTTTCCTCTGCAGTTTGTTTTTGGAATAGTTTGAGGATAGGTGTTAACTCTTCTCTAAATGTTTGATAGAATTCACCTGTGAAGCCATCTTGCCCTGGACTTTTGTTTATTGGGAGTTTCTTAATCACAGTTTCAATTTCAGTACTTGTGATTGGTCTGTTCATATTTTGTACTTCTTCCTGGTTCAGTCTTGGGAGATTGTACCTTTCTAAGAATTTGTCCATTTCTTTCAGGTTGTCCATTTTATTGGCATGTAGTTGCTTGTAGTAGTCTCTTATGATCTTTTGTATTTCTGTGGTGTCTGTTGTAACTTCTTTTTAATTTCTAATTTTATTGATTTGAGCTCTCTCCCCTTTTTTGTTCATGAGTTTGGATAAAGTTTTATCAATTTCCTTTATCTTTTCGAAGAACCACCTTTTAGTTTCTTTGATCTTTTCTATTGTTTTCTTCATCTATAATTCTTTTATGTCCACTCTGATCTTTATGATTTCTTCTACTAACTTTGGGCTTTGTTTGTTCTTCTTTCTATAGTTGTTTAGGTGTTAGAGTATGCTCGTTATTTGAGATTTTCCTTGTTTCCTGAGGTAAGATTGTATTGCTATAAACTTTCCTCTTAAAACAGCTTTTGCTGAGTCCCATAGGTTTTAGATTATTGTGTTTTTGTTTTCTTTTGTCTCTGGGACATTTTTTGATTTCCTCTTTGACTTCTTCAGTGATCCATTGGTCATTTAATAGTATACTGTTTAGCCTCCACGTGTTTGTGGTTTTTACAGTGTTTTTCTTGTAGTTGATTTCTAATCTTATAGTATTGTGGTTGGAAAAGATGCTTGATATGACTTCAGTTTTCTTCAGTTTACTGAGGCTTGCTTTGCAGCCCAGCTTGTGATCTATCCTGGAAAATGTTGCATGTGCACTTGAGAAGAACATGTATTCTTGTGCTTTTAAATGGAATGCTTTATATATATCAGTTACATCCATCTGCTCTAATTGTCATTTAAAGCCTTTGTTTTCTTGTGGCTTTTCTATCTGGATGATCTGTCCATTGATGCAAATGGGGTGTTAAAGTCCCCCACAAGTATTATTTTACTGTCGATTTCTCCTTTTATGGCTGATAGTATTTGCCTTATATATTGAGGTGCTCCTATTTTGGGTGCATATGTATTTACAGTTGTTTTATCTTCTTGGATAGATTCCTTGATCATTATGTAGTGTTGTTCTTTGTGTCTTGAAACAGTCTTTATTTTAAAGTCTATTTGTCTGATATTAGTGTTGCTACTCCAGCTTTCTTTTCATTTCCATTTGCATGGAGTATCTTTTTCTGCTCCCTCACTTTCAGTCTGTATGTTTCCGTAGGTCTGAAGTCGGTCTCTTGTAGACAGCATATATATGGGTCTTGTTTTTCTATCTATTCAGCCAGTCTATGTGTTTTGGTTGGAGCATTTAATCCATTTATGTTTAAGGTAGTTATCGATATGTATGTTCCTGTTACCATTTTCTTAATTGTTTTGGGTTTGTTTTTGTAAGTCTTTTTTCTTCCCTTCCTCTTCTGTTCTCTTCTTTTGTTATTTGATGGCTAACTTTAGTGTTGTGTTTTTGGATTCCTTTTTCTTTTGTGTGTGTGTGTGTATCTATTGTCGATTTTTAGTTTGCAGTTACCAAGAGTTGTTGATGTAGCAGTCTCTATACAAAAATATTGTTTTAAGTTGCTGGTCTTTTAATTTCAAATGCATTTCAGTATCCTGCATTTGTACTCTCCTCTTCTCACAATTGCTTGTTTTGATATCATGTTTGTATGTGGATGATTTCCTACCTTTACTCTATGCTTGCCTTTCCTGCTGAGCTTTTCGGGGTTTTTTTGTTTGTTTCTAGTTTTGGTCTTGTCTTTTCCGCCTAAATAAGTTCCTTTAGCATTTGTTGCAAAGCTGGTCTGATGGTGCTGAATTCTCTTAGCTTTTGGTTTTTTGTAAAGCTTTTTTTTTTTTTTTTTGGCTTCATTGGGTCTTCATTGCTGCACGGGAGCTTTCTCTAGTTGTGGCCAGTGGGGGCTACTCTTCGTTGCGGTGTGTGGGCTTCTCATTGCGGTGCCTTCTCTTGTTGTGGAGCATGGGCTCTAGGCGCCTGGGCTTCAGTAGTTGCAGCACACAGGCTCAGTAGTTGCAGCATGCGGGCCCTAGAGCACATGAGCTTCAGTAGTTGAGGCATGTGGGCTCAGCAGTTGCAGCACATGGGCTCTAGGGCATGCGGGCTTCAGTAGTTGTGGCGCTTGGGCTTAGTTGCTCCACGGCGTGTGGGACCTTCTTAGACCAGGTATCGAACCAGTGTCCCTGCATTGGCAGGCGGATTCTTAATCACTGCACCACCAGGGAAATCCCATCTGTAAAGCTTTTGATTTCTCTGTGGAATCTGAATGAGAGCCTTGCTGGGTAGAGTATTCTTGGTTGTAGGTTCTTCCCTTTTTTCACTTTAAATATATCATGCTACTTCCTTATCACCTGCACAGTTTCTGCTGAGAAATCAGCTGATAACCTTATGGGGTTCCCTTGTATGTTATTTGTTGCTTTTCCCTTGCTCCTTTTAATATTTTTTCTTTGAATTTAATTTTTGTTAGTTTGATTAATATGTGTCTTGGTGTGTTTTTCCTAGGGTTTATCCTGTATGGGACTCTCTGCACTTCCTGGAATTGGGTGGCTATTTCCTTATCCATGTTAGGGAAGTGTTCGACTATAATCTCTTCAAATGTTTTCTCAGACCCTTTCTTTTTCTCTTCTTTTTCTTGGACCCCTATAATCCAAATGTTGGTGCATTACTGTTGTCCTGGAGGTCTCTGAGACTGTCATCAATTCTTTTCATTCTTTTTTCTTTATTCTGCTCCTCAGCAGTTACTTCTACCATTCAATGTTCCAGCTCACTTACTCACTCTTCTGCCTCAGTTATTCTACTATTGATTCCTTCCTGTGTATTTTTCATTTCATATATTGTGTTGTTCATCACTGTTTCTTTGTTCTTTAGTTCTTCTAGGTCTTTGTTAAACATTTCTTGTATTTTCTCAGTCCGTGCCTCCATTCTGTTTCCGAGATTATGGATAATCAGTACTATCATTACTCTGAATTCCTTTTCAGGTAGGTTGCCTATTTCCTTTTCATTTATTTGGTCTTGTAGGGTTATTGTTGTGTTTTTTTTCAATTTTATTTTATTTTTTTACACAGCAGGTTCTTATTAGTCATCAATTTTATACACATCAGTGTATACATGTCAATCCCAATCGCCCAATTCATCACACCACCACCCCCAACCCCCGCCGCTTTCCCCCCTTGGTGTCCATACGTTTGTTCTCTACATCTGTGTCTCAATTTCTGCCCTGCAAACTGGTTCATCTGTACCATTTTTCTAGCTTCCACATATATGCGTTAATATACGATATTTGTTTTTCTCTTTCTGACTTCACTCTCTTTATGACAGTCTCTAGATCCAGCCACCTCTCAACAAATGCCCCAATTTCGTTCCTTTTTATGGCTGAGTAATATTCCATTGTATATATGTACCACATCTTCTTTATCCATTCGTCTGTCGATGGGCATTTAGGTTGCTTCCATGACCGGGCTATTGTAAATAGTGCTGCAATGAACATTGGGGTGCATGTGTCTTTTTGAATTATGGTTTTCTCTGGGTATATGCCCAGTAGTGGGATTGCTGGATCATATGGTAATTCTGTGTTTAGTTTTTAAAGGAACGTCCATACTGTTCTCCATAGTGGCTGTATCAATTTACATTCCCACCAACAGTGCAAGAGGGTTTCCCTTTTCTCCACACCCTCTCCAGCATTTGTTGTTTGTAGATTTTCTGATGATGCCCATTCTAACTGGTGTGAGGTGAAACCTCATTGTAGTTTTGATTTGCATTTCTCTAATAATTAGTGATGTTGAGCAGGTTTTCATGTGCTTCTTGGCCATCGGTATGTCTTCCTTGGAGAAATGTCTATTTAGGTCTTCTGCCCATTTTTGGATTGGGTTGTTTGTTTTTTTAATATTGAGCTTCATGAGCTGCTTGTAAATTTTGGAGATTAATCCTTTGTCCGTTGATTCATTTGCAAATATTTTCTCCCATTCTGAGGGTTGTCTTTTGGTCTTGTTTATGGTTTCCTTTGCTGTGCAACTGCTTTGAAGTTTCATTAGGTCCCATTTGTTTATGTTTGTTTTTAGTTCCATTACTCTAGGAGGTGGATCAAAAAAGATATTGCTGTGATTTATGTCAAAGAGTGTTCTTCCTGTGTTTTCCGCTAAGAGTTTTATAGTGTCTGGTCTTACATTTAGGTCTCTAATCCATTATGAGTATTTTTGTGTATGGTGTTAGGGAGTGTTCGAATTTCGTTCTTTTACATGTAGCTGTCCAGTTTTCCCAGCACCACTTATTAAAGAGACTGTCTTTTCTCCATTGTATATCCTTGCTTCCTTTGTCATAGATTAGTTAGCCATAGGTCTGTGGGTTATCTCTGGGCTTTCTATCTTGTTCCATTGATCTATGTTTCTGTTTTTGTGCCAGTACCATATTGTCTTGATTACTGTAGCTTTGTAGTATGGTCTGAAGTCAGGGAGTCTGATTCCTCCAGTTCCGTTTATTTCCCCCAAGACTGCTTTGGCTATTCAGGGTCTTTTGTGTCTCCATACAAATTTTAAGATTTTTTGTTCTAGTTCCATAAAAAATGCCATTGGTAATTTGAAAGGGATTGCATTGAATCTGTAGATTGCTTTGGGTAGTATAGTCATTTTCACAATGTTGATTCTTCCAATCCAAGAACATGGTATATCTCTCCATCTCTTGGTATCATCTTTAATTTCTTTCATCAGTGTCTTATAATTTTCTGCATACAGGTCTTTTGTCTCCCTAGGTAGGTTTCTTTCTAGGTATTTTATTCTTTTTGCTGCAATGGTAAATGGGAGTGTTTCCTTAATTTCTCTTTCAGATTTTTCATCATTAGTGTATAGGAATGCAAGAGACTTCTGTGCATTAATTTTGTATCCTACAACTTTACCAAATTCATTGATTAGCTCTAGTAGTTTTCTGGTGGCATCTTTAGGATTCTCTTTGTGTAGTATCATGTCATCTGCAAACAGTGACAATTTTACTTCTTCTTTTCCAATTTGGATTCCTTTTATTTCTTTTTCTTCTCTGATTGCCGTGGCTAGGACTTCCAAAGCTATGTTGAACAATAGTGGTGAGAGTAGACATCCTTGTCTCGTTCCTGATGTTAGAGGAAATGCTTTCAGTTTTTCACCATTGAGAATGATGTTGGCTGTGGGTTGGTCGTATATGGCCTTTATTGTGTTGAGGTAGGTTCCCTCTATGCCCACTTTCTGGAGAGTTTTTATCATAAATCGGTGTTGAATTTTGTCAAAAGCTTTTCCTGCATCTATTGAGATGATCATATGGTTTTTCTTCTTCAATTTGTTAATATGGTGTATCACATTTATTGATTTGCATATACTGAAGAATCCTTGCATCCCTGGGATAAATCCCACTTGATCATGGTGTATGATCCTTTTAATGTGTTAAAAGATTCTGTCTGGTAGTATTTTGTTGAGGATTTTTGAATCTATATTCATCAGTGATATTGGTCTGTAATTTTCTTTTTTTGTAGTATCTTTGTCTGGTTTTGGTATCAGGGTGATGGTGGCCCCATAGAATGAGTTTGGGAGTGTTCCTTAGTCTGCAATTTTTTGGAAGAGTATAAGAAGGATGGGTGTTAGCTGTTCTCTAAATGTTTGATAGAATTCACCTCTGAAGCTATCTGGTCCTGGACTTTTGTTTGTTGGAAGATTTTTATTCACAGTTTCAATTTCATTGCTTGTGATTGGTCTGTTCATATTTTCTACTTCTTCCTGGTTCAGTCTTGGAAGGTTATACCTTTCTAAAAATTTGTCCATTTCTTCCAGGTTGTCCATTTTATTGGCATAGAGTTGCTTGTAGTAGTCTCTTAGGGTGCTTTGTATTTCTGCAGTGTCTGTTGTAACTTCTCCTTTTTCATTTCTAATTTTATTGATTTGAGTCCTCTCCCTCTTTTTCTTGATGAGTCTGGCTAATGGTTTATCAGTTAGTCTGGCTTTGGTTTATTTTATCAAAGAACCAGCTTTTAGTTTTATTGATCTTTGCTATTGTTTCCTTTGTTTCTATTTCATTTATTTCTGCTCTGATATTTATGATTTCTTTCCTTCTGCTAACTTTGGGTTTTGTTTGTTCTTCCTTCTCTAGTTCCTTTAGTTGTAAGGTTAGATTGTTTACTTGAGATTTTTCTTGTTTCTTTAGGTAGGCTTGTATAGTTATAAACTTCCCTCTTAGAACTGCTTTTGCCGCATCCCATAGGTTTTGGATCGTCATGTTTTCATTGTCACTTGTCTCTAGGTATTTTTTGATTTCCTCTTTGATTTTCTTCAGTGATCTCTGGGTTATTTAGTATTGTTTTGCCTCCATATTTTTGTGTTTTTTATGTTTTTTTCCCTGTAATTCATTTCTAATCTCATAGCATTCTGGTCAGAAAATATGCTTGATATGATTTTAATTTTCTTAAATTTACTGAGGCTTGATTTGTGACCCAAGATGTGATCTATCCTGGTGAATGTTCCGTGCGCACTTGAGAAGAAAGTGTAATCTGCTGTTTTTGGATGGAATGTCCTATAAATATCAATTAAATCTATCTGGTCTATTGTGTCATTTAAAGCTTCTGTTTCCTTCTTTATTTTCATTTTGGATGCTCTGTCCATTGGTGTAAGTGAGGTGTTAAAGTCTTCCACTATTATTGTGTTACTGTCAATTTCCTCTTTTATAAGTGTTAGCAGTTGCCTTATGTATTGAGGTGCTCCTATGTTGGGTGCATATATATTTATAATTGTTATATCTTCTTCCTGGATTGATCCCTTGATCATTATGTAGTGTTCTTCCTTGTCTCTTGTAACATTCTTTATTTTAAAGTCTATTTTATCTTTAAGTGAGATAAGTGATATGAGTATTGCTACTCCAGCTTTCTTTTGATTTCCATGTGCATGGAATATCTTTTTCCATCCCCTCACTTTCAGTCTGTATGTGTCCCTAGGTCTGAAGTGGGTCTCTTGTAGATAGCATATATATGGGTCTTGTTTTTGTGTCCATTCAGCAAGCCTGTGTCTTTTGGTTGGAGCATTTAATCCATTCATGTTTAAGGTAATTATCGATATGTATGTTCTTATGACCATTTTCTTAATTGTTTTGGGTTTGTTTTTGTAGGTCCTTTTCTTCTCTTGTGTTTCCCACTTAGAGAAGTTCCTTTAGCATTTGTTGTAGAGCTGGTTTGGTGGTGCTGAATTCTCTTAGCTTTTGCTTGTCTGTAAAGCTTTTGATTTCTCCATCGAATCTGAATGAGATCCTTGCCTGGTGGAGTAATCTTGGTTGTAGGTTCTTCCCTTTCGTCACTTTAAATATATCATGCCACTCCCTTCTGGCTTGCAGAGTTTCTGCTGAGAAATCAGCTGTTAACCTTATGGGAGTTCCCTTGTATGTTACTTGTCGTTTTTCCCTTGCTGCTTTCAATAATTTTTGTTTGTCTTTAATTTTTTCCAATTTGATTACTATGTGTCTTGGCATGTTTCTCCTTGGGTTTCTCCTGTATGGGACTCTCTGCGCTTCCTGGACTTGGGTGGCCATTTCCTTTCCCATGTTAGGGAAGTTTTCGACTATAATCTCTTCAAATATTTTCTCTGGTCCTTTCTCTCTCTCTTTTCCTTCTGGGACCCCTATAATGCGAATGTTTTTGCATTTAATTTTGTCCCAGAGGTCTCTTAGTCTGTCTTCATTTCTTTTCAATCTTTTTTCTTTATTCTCTTCCACAGCAGTGAATTCCACCATTCTGTCTTCCAGGTCACTTATCCGTTTTTCTGCCTCAGTTATTCTGCTGTTGATTCTTTCTAGTGTAGTCTTCATTTCAGTTATTGTATTGTTCATCTCTGTTTGTTTGTTCTTTAATTCTTCTAGGTCTTTGTTAAACATTTCTTGCATCTTCTCGATCTTTACCTCCATTCTTTTTCCAAGGTCCTGGATCATCTTCACTATCATTCTGGAAGGTTCTTTTTCTGGAAGTTTCCCTGTCTCCACTTCATTTAGTAGGTTTTCTGGGGTTTTATCTTGTTCCTTCATCTGATACATAGCTCTCTGCCTTTTCATCTTGTCTGTCTTTCTGTGAATGTGGTTTTTGTTCCACAGGCTGCAGGATTGTAGTTCTTCTTGCTTCTGCTGTCTGCCCTTTCAGTCTTGTAGGTTTTTACCTTGGTCCTTCGTCTGTAACATATTTTTTTGTTGTCTCATTTTTTTTTGATGGATGGGGCTGTATTCCTGTCTTACTGGTTGTTTGGCCTGACTTGTTCAACACTGGAGGTTGAAGGCAGTTGGGTAGAGCTGTGTCTTGGTGCCAAGATGAGGACCTCTGCAAGACCTCACTCCAATTATTATTCCCTGGTGTCTGAGGTTCTCTGTTAGTACAGCAGTTTGGACTCAGCGCCCCCACCACAGGAGCTCAGGCCCAACCCGCAGCCTGGGAACCAGTATATCCCACAAGCTGCTTGGTGCGGCACAAGAAAAGAAAGGGAAAGAAACGGAGCAGTACAATAACAGAATAAAAAGTAAACTACAGTTAGAAAAATAAAAAGTATATCAGGAAAAATTAAAATACAAGTGAAACAACTGCAACAAGGTAAAACAGCACCACAATAAAAAAAAGAAAAAGAAAAAGAAAGCTTGGGGGACAAGCCAAAAGTTGCAGAACAATAACAAGGTATAACGAATAAAATAAAATAAGAAAAATTAAAAATTTATTAGAAAAATATCTATATAAATGAACAAACAACAAGGTAAAGCAGAACCACAACCTAAAAAAAAAAAAGGCTAGAAAAGGCCTTGGCACTTGGTGGGCAGTGTGGGGGGGTGGGGCTTAGGCAGGGGTGGGGTTTAGGCTCAGGATCTGCTCAGCCGCGAAAGGCAGCACGACTGGAGGGGGGCCTTGGAGTGTGGGTTCAGAGGTAAGATCATGGTTCGGGGCGTTGAGGCAGGGTTTAGGCCCAGCGCAGTTGGAGGGTGTCTTGGAGGGCAGAGGATGAGGCCTGGGGACCTCACTTCGGCTTCCCTGGGGCTCTAGTGGGCAGGAGAAACGCTGACTGTGTTCCCTTCTGATAATCCACTCTCCCAAGTGTCTCCCCCGTCCCTGTTGATACCCTAACCATGGGTGGGCCCCTCTGGGCATGGGAACCCCTTGCCTCCCCCAGCCACCCCACAGGGGCACTGGTCCGTCTCGCCTCCACTTATCCTCCCCCCTTCCTCCTCCCCATGTCCTACCCAGTTGCTCAGGAGTTCTTCCCATCCCCTCAGGTGTCCATGGTCCCCCACCAGTGCCTGGTAGGTGCCCTGGTTGTGCAGAGATGTGAACTCCACATCCTCCTAGTCCGCCATCTTGACTTCACCCCACAGTCTTTATTTTAAAGTCTATTTAGTCTCATATGAGTATTGTTATTCCAGCTTTCTTTTGATTTCCATTTGCATGGAATACCTTTTTCCATTCTCTCACTTTCTGTCTGTGTATGTCTCTAGATCTGAAGTGAGTCTTCTGTAGGAGAGTATATATGGTTCTTGTTTTTGTATCCACTCAGCCACTCTATCTTTTGGCTGGAGCATTTAGTCCATTTACATTTAAGGTAATTTTTTTTTTTTAACATCTTTATTGAAGTATAATTGCTTCACAATGGTGTGTTAGTTTCTGCTTTATAACAAAGTGAATCAGCTACACATATACACACGTTCCCATATCTCCTCCCTCCTGCATCTCCCTCCCTCCCACCCTCCCCATCCCACCTCCCCCAGGCGGTCACAAAGCACTGAGCTGATCTCCCTGTGCTATGCGGCTGCTTCCCACTAGCTACCTGTTTTACATTTGGTAGTGTATATATGTCCATGACACTCTCTCACCCTGTCACATCTCACCCCTCCCCCTCCCCATATCCTCAAGTCCATTCTTTAGTAGGTCTGTGTCTTTATTCCCATCTTGCCACTAGGTTCTTCATGACCTTTTTTTTTTTTTTCCTTAGATTCCATATATATGTGTTAGCATACTGTATTTGTTTTTCTCTTTCTGACTTACTTCACTCTGTATGACAGACTCTAACTCCATCCACCTCATTACAAATACCTCCATTTCATTTCTTTTTATGGCTGAGTAATATTCCATTGTATATATGTGCCACATCTTCTTTATCCATTCATCTGATGATGGACATTTAGGTTGCTTCCATGTCCTGGCTATTGTAAATAGAGCTGCAATGAACATTTTGGTACATGACTCTTTTTGAACTATGGTTTTCTCAGGGTATATGCCCAGTAGTGGGATTGCTGGGTCGTGTGGTAGTTCTATTTGTAGTTTTTTAAGGAACCTCCATACTGTTCTCCATGGTGGCGGTATCAATTTACATTCCCACCAACAGTGCAAGAGGGTTCCCTTTTCTCCACACCCTCTCCAGCATTTAGTGTTTGTAGATTTTTTGATGATGGCCGTTCTGACTGGTGTGAGATGATACCTCATTGTAGTTTTGATTTGCATTTCTCTAATGATTAATGATGTTGAGCATTCTTTCATGTGTCTGTTGGCCATCTGTATATCTTCTTTGGAGAAATGTCTATTTAGGTCTTCTGCCCATTTTTGCATTGGGTTGTTCGTTTTTTTGTTATTGAGCTGCATGAGCTGCTTGTAAATCTTCGAGATTAATCCTTTGTCCGTTGCTTCATTTGCAAATATTTTCTCCCATTCTGAGGGTTGTCTTTTGGTCTTGTTTATGGTTTCCTTTGCTGTGCAAAAGCTTTTAAGTTTCATTAGGTCCCATTTGTTTATTTGTGTTTTTATTTCCATTTCTCTAGGAGCTGGGTCAAAAAGGATCTTGCTGTGATGTATGTCATAGAGTGTTGTGCCTATGTTTTCCTCTAAGAGTTTGATAGTGTCTGGCTTTACACTTAGGTCTTTAATCCATTTTGAGTTTATTTTTGTGCATGGTGTCAGGGAGTGTTCTAATTTCATACTTTTACATGTACCTGTCCAATTTTCTCAGCACAACGTATTGAAGAGGCTGTCTTTTCTCCACTGTATATGCTTGCCTCCTTTATCAAAGATAAGGTGACCATATGTGCGTGGGTTTATCTCTGGGCTTTCTATCCTGTTCCATTGATCTATATTTCTGTTTTTGTGCCAGTACCAAACTGTCTTGATTACTGTAGCTTTGTAATATAGTCTGAAGTCAGGGAGCCTGATTCCTCCAGCTCCATTTTTCGTTCTCAAGATTGCTTTGGCTATTCGGGGTCTTTTGTGTCTCCATACAAATTGTGAAATTTTTTGTTCTAGTTCTGTGAAAAATGCCAGTGGTAGTTTGATAGGGATTGCATTGAATCTGTAGATTGCTTTGGGTAGTAGAGTCATTTTCACAATGTTGATTCTTCCAATCCAAGAACATGGTATATCTCTCCATCTATTTGTATCATCTTTAATTTCTTTCATCAGTGTCCTATAATTTTCTGCATACAGGTCTTTTGTGTCCTTAGGTAGGTTTATTCCTAGATATTTTATTCTTTTTGTTGCAATGGTAAACGGGAGTGTTTTCTTAATTTCACTTTCAGATCTTTCATCATTAGTATATAGGAATGCAAGAGATTTCTGTGCATTAATTTTGTATCCTGCTACTTTACCAAATTCATTGATTAGCTCTAGTAGTTTTCTGGTGGCAGTTTTAGGATTCTCTATGTATAGTATCATGTCATCTGCAAACAGTGACAGCTTTACTTCTTTTCCGATTTGGATTCCTTTTATTTCTTTGTCTTCTCTGCTTGCTGTGGCTAAGACTTCCAAAACTATGTTGAATAATAGTGGTGAGAGTGGGCAACCTTGTCTTGTTCCTGATCTTAGTGGAAATGGTTTCAGTTTTTCACCATTGAGGACAATGTTGGCTGTGGGTTTGTCGTATATGGCCTTTATTATGTTGAGGAAAGTTCCCTCTATGCCTACTTTCTGCAGGGCTTTTATCATAAATGGGTGTTGAATTTTGTCAAAAGCTTTCCCTGCATCTATTGAGATGATCATATGGTTTTTCTCCTTCAGTTTGTTAATATGATGTATCACGTTGATTGATTTGCGTATATTGAAGAATCCTTGCATTCCTGGAATAAACCCCACTTGATCATGGTGTATAATCCTTTTAATGTGCTGTTGGATTCTGTTTGCTAGTATTTTGTTGAGGATTTTTGCATCTATGTTCATCAGTGATATTGGCCTGTAGTTTTCTTTCTTTGTGACATCTTTGTCTGGTTTTGGTATCAGGGTGATGGTGGCCTCGTAGAATGAGTTGGGGAGTGTTCCTCCCTCTGCAATATTTTGGAAGAGTTTGAGAAGGATAGGTGTTAGCTCTTCTCTAAATGTTTGATAGAATTCGCCTGTGAAACCATCTGGTCCTGGGCTTTTGTTTGTTGGAAGATTTTTAATCACAGTTTCAATTTCAGTGCTTGTGATTGGTCTGTTCATATTTTCTATTTCTTCCTGGTTCAGTCTCGGTAGGTTGTGCATTTCTAAGAATCTGTCCATTTCTTCCAGGTTGTCCATTTTATTGGCATAGAGTTGCTTGTAGTAATCTCTCATGATCTTTTGTATTTCTGCAGTGTCAGTGGTTACTTCTCCTTTTTCATTTCTAATTCTATTGATTTGAGTCTTCTCCCTTTTTCTCTTGATGAGTCTGGCTAATGGTTTATCAATTTTGTTTATCTTCTCGAGGAACCAGCTTTTAGTTTCATTGATTTTTGCTATTGTTTCCTTCATTTCTTTTTCATTTATTTCTGAGCTGATCTTTATGATTTCTTTCCTTCTTCTAGCTTTGGAGTTTTTTGTTCTTCTTTCTCTAATTGCTTTAGATGCAAGGTTAGGTTGTTTATTTGAGATGTTTCCTGTTTCTTGTTGTAGGCTTGTATTGCTATAAACTTCCCTCTTAGCTCTGCTTTTGCTGCATCTCATAGGTTTTGGGTCGTCGTGTCTCCATTGTCATTTGTTTCTAGGTATTTTTTGATTTCCCCTTTGATTTCTTCAGTGATCACTTCGTTATTAAGTAGTGTATTGTGTAGCCTCCATGTGTTTGTATTTTTTACAGATCTTTTCCTGTAATTGATATCTAGTCTCATAGCATTGTGGTTGGAAAAGATACTTGATATGATTTCAATTTTCTTAAATTTACCTAGGCTTGATTAGTGACCCAAGTTATGATCTATCTTGGAGAATGTTCCATGAGCACTTGAGAAAAATGTGTATTCTGTTGTTTTTGGGTGGAATGTCCTATAAATATCAATTAAGTCCATCTTGTTTAATGTATCATTTAAAGCTTGTGTTTCCTTATTTATTTTCCTTTTGGATGATCTGTCCATTGGTGAAAGTGGGGTGTTAAAGTCCCCTACTATGATTGTGTTACTGTCTATTTCCCCTTTTATGGCTGTTAGTATTTGCCTTATGTATTGAGGTGCTCCTACGTTGGGTGCATAAATATTTACAATTGTTATACTTTCCTCTTGGATCGATACCTTGATCGTTATATAGTGTCCTTCTTTGTCTCTTGTAATAGTCTTTATTTTAAAGTCTATTTTGTCTGATATGAGAATTGCTACTCCAGCTTTCTTTTGATTTCCATTTGCATAGAATATCTTTTTCCATCCCCTCACTTTCAGTCTGTATGTGTCTCTAGGTCTGAAGTGGGTCTCTTGTAGACAGAATATATATGGGTCTTGTTTTTGTATCCATTCAGCCAGTCTGTGTCTTTTGGTGGGAGCATTTAATCCATTTACATTTAAGGTAATTATCGATATGTATGTTCCTATTCCCATTTTCTTAAATATTTTGTGTTTGTTATTGTAGGTGTTATCCTTCTCTTGTGTTTCTTGCCTAGAGAAGTTCCTTTAGCATTTGTTGTAAAGCAGGTTTGGTGGTGCTGAACTCTCTCAGCTTTTGCTTGTCTGTAAAGGTTTTAATTTCTCCATCAAATCTGAATGAGATCCTTGCTGGGTAGAGTAACCTTGGTTGTAGGTTTTTCTCCTTCATCACTTTAAGTATATCCTGCCACTCCCTTCTGGCTTGCAGAGTTTCTGCTGAAAGATCAGCTGTTAACCTTATGGGGATTCCCTTGTGTGTTATTTGTTGTTTTTCCCTTGCTGCTTTTAATATGTTTTCTTTATATTTAATGTTTGATAGTTTGATTAATATGTGTCTTGGTGTGTTTCTCCTTGGATTTATCCTGTATGGGACTCTCTGTGCTTCCAGGACTTGATTAACTATTTCCTTTCCCATATTAGGGAAGTTTTCAACTGTAATCTCTTCAAATATTTTCTCAGTCCCTTTCTTTTTCTCTTCTTCTTCTGGGACCCCTATAATTCGAATATTGGTGCGTTTAATGTTGTCCCAGAGGTCTCTGAGACTGTCCTCAGTTCTTTTCATTCTTTTTTCTTTATCCTGCTCTGCAGTAGTTATTTCCACTATTTTATCTTCCAGGTCACTTATCCGTTCTTCTGCCTCAGTTATTCTGCTATTGATCCCATCTAGAGAATTTTTAATTTCATTTATTGTGTTTTTCATCGTTGGCTTGGTTTCTCTTTAGTTCTTCTACATCCTTGTTAAATGTTTCTTGCATTTTGTCTATTCTATTTCCAAGATTTTGGATCATCTTTACTATCATTATTCTGAATTCTTTTTCAGGTAGACTGCCTATTTCCTCTTCATTTGTTAGGTCTGGTGTGTTTTGACCCTGCTCCTTCACCTGCTGTGTGGTTTTTTGTCTTCTCATTTTGCTTATCTTACTGTGTTTGGGGGTCTCCTTTTCACAGGCTGCAGGTTCGTAGTTCCCGTTGTTTTGGGTATCTGTCCCCAGTGGCTAAGGTTGGTTCAGTGGGTTGTGTAGGCTTCCTGGTGGAGGGGACTAGTGCCTGCGTTCTGGTGAATGAGGTTGGATCTTGTCTTTCTGGTGGGCACGTCCACGTCTGGTGGTGTGTTTTGGGGTGTCTGTGGCCTTATTATGATTTTAGGCAGCCTCTCTGCTAATGGATGGGGCTGTGTTCCTGTCTTGCTAGTTGTTTGGCATAGGGTGTCCAGCACTGTAGCTTGCTGGTCGTTGAGTGAAGTTGGGTCTTGATTTTGAGATGGAGATCTCTGAGAGATTTTTGCCGTTTGGTATTATGTGGAGCTGGGAGGTCTCTTGTGGACCAGTGTCCTGAAGTTGGCTCTCCCACCTCAGAGGCACAGCCCTGATGCCTGGCTGGAGCACCAAGAGCCTTTCATCCACATGGCTCAGAATAAAAGGGAGAAAAAAATAGATAGAAAGAGGATAAAATAAAATAAAATAAAGCTATTACAGTAAAAAATAAGAAAAAAATTATTAAGAATAAATGTATTCAGAGAAAAAAAATTTTTTAATTTTTAAAAATAGATTTATTAATTTTTTATAGTAAAAAATAAGAAAAAAATTATTAAGAAAAAAATTTAAGAAAAAAGTTTTTTTTAAAATAAAAAATATGAAAAGACTTATTAAAAATTTTTTTTTAATTTCTAAAAAGAGAAAATAAGGAAAAAATTATTAAGAAAACATTTATTAGGAAAAAAAATTGTTTAAGTTAAAAAAAAAAAAAAAAAAAAAAAAACACAGACGGACCTAACCCTAGGACTAATGGTGAAAGCAAAGCTATACAGA